>NC_134689.1:217440771-218149938 GCF_050947455.1 Rhinoderma darwinii | reverse complement strand
TGGGCTGCACACTCAGTCGTAAACGGCTAGATCCCGGGAAGTGGTTGCTCCACCCAGAGGTCAGCTCTACATTTTCCAGAGGTGGGGCACTCTAGACATGGACCTCTTCACATCCAGTCTGAACTAAAAAAAATAAAGTTCCAGTCTACATGGCCAGGGCTTGCAAGCTCCTGGCCCGCGTGGTAGACACCCATGTCACTCCTTGGGAGGGGTTCTCTCTTCTTTATTTCTTCCATCCCCGTCAGCACCTGCCCTAGGTTCTCAAACTAGGGCAGTTCTAGTGGCTCCAGATTGGCCTTCCCAGGCCTGGTATTCGACCTCATCTTTCCTAAGGTCCGCTATTCGATCCCACTTTATTTCAGGTGTGTTTGATGGCGTGGCTGTTGAAGCAGAGGCCTTTTGGAGTCAGTCATCCAGACGATCCTCAAAGCCTGAAACTCCAATCAGCGAATGTATTTCATCGCACAGAAGGCCTATTTACGCTGTGTGAGCAGCACAATTTCCAACCCTTTGTGTGCTCTACGCCTAGGAGCCTATTCTTGCTCCAATCTGGCCTGGAACAGGGACTTGGCCTTGCTTCTCTAAAAAGGTCAGATTACAGCGCTCTTGATTCTTTTTCAGCTCACTCTGGCTTTCTGTTCCCAGGTGAAATAATATTTTTGCATTGTGAGGCCCATAATGCCATCCCACTGAGCCCTGGGGTCTTCACCTAGTCCTGGAAGTCTGGCAGTTTTCCTCCTTCAAAACATTGCACGACCTCCAGAATAGGTTCCTCTACTGGAAGTTTGCATTCCTTGTTGGCATTACTTCCATCAGAAGGGTCTCTGATTTGGCTGCACTTTCCTGCAAATCCCCTTTCCTTGTGATACACAGGGAAAAGGTGGTGTTCCAATCTGTCCAGAATTTTTTTTCAAAGGTGGTTTCTGACTTTCACAAAAATGAGAACATAGCCTTTTTTTCTCTCCTTTCCATCAGGGAGTGCATACCTCAACGTTGTTAGGGCTATACGCACCTACCTTGCTGCAACAATGTCGTTCAGACACTCTAGTTCTATATCCTTAATCCCAGAAGGACCACACAAGGGCTTGGCTGCCTTTTAAGCGACTATTGTTCACTGGATTCAGTCTCCGATCATGGAGATCTATCGGTCCAATGGTAAAGTTAATCCCTTTCGGGTTACCGCCCACTCCACCGGGCCGTCGAAAAATCCTGGGCGATTTGGTACCAAGTATCAGTCTCTCAGGTCTGCAAGGCTGCTACCTGGGCTTTAGTACATACATTAAAGTTCTACCTGATTCATGCTGGCTTGCAAGATACTCCAAGCTGCTGTACGTTAGGTAGGTTGCATGGCCAGTTCATTTTGCCCACCCTCGGGTCGGCTTTTGTACGTCCCATGTGTTGTGTCCTCAATTACATTTCTGAGAAAAATTTGTTTCGTTTTTTTTTCTTTGTACACATTGGGGACACAGATCCCGTTCTCAGTTTCTTATTTTGGACCCAGGATGCTTGTTCTATTTTTTGTTGTTTCTCCCAGGATCATGTATTTTATTCTTCTACTGCTTTCTGCACAAAACAGACTAGCCTAGTGTCGGTGGAAAGAGTATGACCTGCCTGGCCGGATCAAACACTTTTCCCTACCTAGTTTCAGCCTACTAGTGGTAAGGGCCTATACTCATGGTGCTTTGTCCCCCAATGAGTTCAACGAGAAAAGGATTTTACAGCGAGTACAAAACAATTTTTTTTTTGGCAGGTCTAGATTTTGAGACTTCTCACAAAACAATAAGATTACACTTTAACTCACATTTCTTCAACATATGCTAATGTTTTCCCAACTGGAATCACGCTTGGATAGACATTCATAGGTTTGATGTAACTCAAAAAGTCCTTAATCTCAAAAGAAAGAAAAATTACTTAACAGATGTTTTTGTATAGACATTGACCCAATATAAAACGTATAACAACAGATATTAATATTTCAGTTTAAACGCCCTTCTAGCTGTTTCTTAGTTATACCTTTATCTTCCCTTGATGGCTAGTGGTCACCATTATAATCAACATTAGGATTGTTACCTAGTTTCCCAGATTGCTGAATGGCATGGATATATCCTCTGCCCCCTCAGCATTTCTACGCATATTTGACCTTCAGGCATCAAGGAAATTGGGTGTCAACCTGTAATATTGTTCATCAACTAATGAAGAAAGACACTTATAACTAAGAAACAGCAGAATAGAACAAGACAGAAAAGGGCATACTTAAATTTACAGGAATTTTCTATTTATTTTAAAGAAATTTGTTCTTAAAGCAGAAATGTTATCTACACACCTCACTAAACGATGAATGGAAAGAAAAGCATGCACGATACGAGCTGTCTCCTGCTCTGCAAGGGAAAAGAAGAACACCAGACTTCAGACCAAAGAAAGACATAGAATTTTGTCACAAACGAAGAATAAAACAGGTCCAAAAAACATGTTAGGACCCGCCATATCTAATACAATGTGGATCTAGTAGTGTTTTATTAAATGAGAAAGTAAGAAATACAGATCCTTAACTGGTAAGTCCACCTTTGACCATTATTTTAAATTTCTTGTACTGATCCAGAGTTAGTGTTTATTCTAGTAAAGAATGGCACGGACAAGTCTGCTGATTGTCAATGTAAAAACAGACAAGACTGTTAGTGAACACACCTCTATGGGTCTATTTACACGATGTGTTCTGATTAAGATTTTGCTGCAGTTTTTAAAAAACTGTGGCACAAAACAGAATTTGAATGCACAGTGTGGAAAAAGCCCTAAGGTCTCTTGCACACGACCTTTGTGCCACTCTGGCCGTTTTTGACAGCAACCGAGTGGTACCTGATGGTGTTCATGAACCCATTCACTTTAGCGGGTGAATCGGCTCCATGAAAAATGGATGGCACACTCTGTCATGTGCATGAGGCGTAACAGCAGTTTAGGCTTTACAACCAGAGAACATGCAGGGAAATTCGATGTACGCAGATCAGCCATGACATTAAAATCACCTGCCTAATATTGTGTAGGCCCACCTTAATGGAGCTAAAACAGTTCAGACTCGAGTCATCTATTCCATAGGGCCTCTGAAGGTGACGTTATCAGCAGATCCATTAAAGTGTACCTGTAAAGTTTTTTAAATTTTTCATTGCTGTTTTCTAATTGAAAATATAAGCATGTTCATAATGTATAGTTATTACTGATATCCTATGGTTTTCCTCCTGTTGTTCCGTCTTCACTCCTATCTCCTTCTGATTTGCCTGCTGTTACTTGAGCTCTGCACGCTCGTTGTCAAGAGGAATCCGTATCCAGCTCTAACAGACGCCGGATACGTATTCTAGGAAGAACAGATGCATCGTTGGAGCCATGCAGGAAGTGTGCGTG
This sequence comes from Rhinoderma darwinii, assembly GCF_050947455.1. Lineage (NCBI taxonomy): Eukaryota > Metazoa > Chordata > Amphibia > Anura > Rhinodermatidae > Rhinoderma > Rhinoderma darwinii. The sequence continues at coordinate 218,146,545 of NC_134689.1, read as the reverse complement.
CTCCCGATGCAGGCTTCTGTTAGTTAAGAAAGGATTCTGCAATTTTGGGCAGTTTTCACTGTACTGGTCCCTCAGGGGCTTTGCAAATGCGACATGGTGCCAAGAGACCAATCCAGCAAATCTGTACTCCAAAAGCCAAATGGAGCGCCTTCCCTTCTAAGGCTTGCCATGTGCCCTAACAGAAGACTATGACCACATATGGGGTATTTTAGTAATCTGCAGAAGTTGCTTTACAATAGTTGGGGGGCTCTTTCTTCTTTATTCCTTGTGGAAATTTTTTTGGTCAAGACGACATTTCACATTTTCACGTCCACATTCTAAAAAAATCTATGAAACACTTGAGGGGTCAAAATGCTGACTACACTGCTAGATGAATTCCTTGTGGGGTGTAGTTTAAAAAATGGGGTCTTTTTTGGGTTCTTGTTTTGGCATCACAAGACCTCTTCAAAGTCAAAGCTGACATGGTGCCTAAAATATATTCTAACAAAAAGAAGGCCACAAAATCCACAAGGTGCTCTTTTGGCTTGTGTTTCAGTCCAGTAGCGCAGTAGGGCCACGTGTGGGATATTTCTAAAAATTGCAGAATCTGGGCAATAAATGTTGAGTTGCATTTCTCCGGTAAAACCTTCTGTGTTACAGAAAAAAAATTAAAAATGAATTTCTGCAAAAAAAAAAATAATTAAATTTTTAGATTTCACCTGCACATTGCTTTAATTCTTGTGAAATGCCTAAAGGGTTAAGAAACTTTCTAAGTGCTGTTTTGAATACTATGAAGGGTGCAGGTAATAAAATGGGGTGATTTATGGGGGTTTGTATTGTATAGGCCTCTGAAAGCTGCTTCGCAACTGAACTGGCCCCTGTAAAAAATAGTCTAAATTTTCTTAACATCTTCATGCGCTGTGCCGCAACTGTACGTCCTGCAGAGGGCTTGCTTCCCGCACCAGGACGTACAGTTGTGGAGCAGTTCTGGGAGCACACTGTCCTAACGGACAGTGTCTGGGAACCGGGAGGTCAGCTGTCCCTGACAGCTTACACTCCAGTCTTGCCGGTCAGCGGACCATTGCCGCTGATTTCGGCAATTAACCCCATAAAGGCGGCGACCGATTGCCGCATTTAAGGGGTTTGAAGCACATCGGCAGCCCCCACAAAGTGATTGTGGGGGCTGCCGATGCTTGTCGTGGAAATCGGAGGACAGAATATGACCTCCGGGTTGCCATGTACGGAATCCTCGGAGGAGCAGCCTCCGGCCGGTCCTCCGGGGCTTCCTGTCAGTGTGACGGTTAGTAGGTAGTGTACTCTAGCTGCGATCAAAGCTGCAAGTCTAAGGCTATGTTAACACATTTTCCTCTCCCTGCACCCGATTTTCGCAGCGTTTTTTCGCGGCGTATTTCGCCCGCGGCAATTGATGTCAATGGGAGGTCAGAGGCGTAAACGCCCGAATATAGGGCATGTCCCTTCTTTCTCCCGCTTGATGGTTTTACTGCTTGCGGGAAAGAGACGTCTCGGCCTCATTGAAATCAATGGGAGGCATTTTCGGGCCGTTTTTGATGAGTTTTGCGGCGTGGTTTCCGCGCCAAAAAACTGTGTGTGAACATAGCCTAAATGTCAAGTAAAAAGTGGGACAAGTAAAAAAAGTTAAAAAAAAAACAAAACAATAAAAATGTTTTAAAAAGTGTAAAAATAAAAGTTATATATATATATATATATATATATATATATATATATATATATATATATATATATAAATAAAAAATAAAAAAAAAAAGAGCATTTTTTTCCTATAAGACTTTCATTATAGGAACAAAATGAACACGTTAAAAAAAGTACACATATTTGGTATCGGCGCGTTCGTAACGACCCAAACTATAATGTTATTTTTCCCACACGATGAACACCCCAAAAACAAATCAATAAAAAACTAGACCAGAATCGCTATTTTTTTGGTCACCACCCTTCCCAAAATAGAGAATAAAAAGTGATCAAAAAGTCGCATGTACCCGAAAATAGTACCAATTAAAACTACAACCCGTCCCGCAAAAAACAAGCTCTTACACAGCTTTTTTGACAAAAAATAAATAAAAAAGTTACGGCTCTCAGAATATGGTGACACAGAAAATACATTTTATAAAAAAAGGGATTTTATTGCGCAAAACATTAAAAAAAACTATATACATATGGTATCGCCACAAAATAAAGTAAAACTGTAATTTATAACACACGGTGAACGCTGCATAAAATAAACTAAAAAACATTGTCAGAATTGCTTGTTTTTCGTCACCCCGCTTGCAATTTTTTTTTATAAAAAGTGATCAAAAACATGTACCCCAAAACGGTACCAATGAAAAGTACAGATTGTCCCGCAACAAGTAAGCCCTCACACAGCTCCGGTGGTGAAAAAATAAAAAAGTTCTGGCTCTCAGAACATGGCGATGCAAAATGTGTAGTGTTCCAAAATCGGATAAGATCGGGCGCCATTTATCAGTATGACACTGGCCACAAATCTAGGATTATTATTTATTTACAGCATTATTATACCCTATTATTATGCCCTGATGTACTCTGCACAGCTTACATATGCCCCCACATTATAAACTGAAATACCAGCAATACCCCAAACAGAATCATTACCAAGCAAAATCTGCGCTCCAAAAGCAAAATGGCGCTCCCTCCCTTCTGAGCCGTGCAGCGTGCCCAAACAGCAGTTTGCGCCCACATCTGTGGCATCGCCATACCCGAGAGAACCCGCTTAACGTTTTATGAGGTATTTGTCTTCAGTGGCACAACATATTATGCACTAAAATGGCATACCAGTAGAAAATTGCAATATTCACACCATCCGTGGTGCATTAACCCCTTTGCGCACTATGACTTAATAGCACGTCATGGTGCTGGGGTTGATGTATGGAGCGGGCTCACGTGCTGAGCCCGCTCCATACGCTGCATGTGTCAGCTGTGTATTACAGCGGACACCCAGGACTAACGGACAGGAACAGCGATCGTGTGGTTACAGAAGCCTGTAAAAATAACAATATACAGCAATACAAATACAAAATCCAAATGGCGCTCCTTCCCTTCTGAGCAATGCTGTGGGTCCAATCAGCAGTTTATTACCACATATGGGATATTGCCGTATTCGGGAGACATTGATTTACAAATGTTGGGGTGCATTTTCTTCATTATTCCTTGTAAATATTAAACATTTCTATGTTTTATCAGAAAAAAAAAAGTAGATTTTCATTTTTACAGACTAATTCCAATATATATAGTGAAAAACCTCTCTGGTCAAAATGCGAACTATACACCTAGATAAATTCCTTGAGGTGTGTGGTTTCCAAAATGGGGTAACTTTTGGGGCGTTTCCACTGTTTTGGCACCACAAGACCTCTTCAAACCTGACAAGATGCCTAAAATATATTCTAAAAAAAAAAAAAAAAAGGAGGCCCAAAATCCACTGGGTGCTCCTTTGCTTCTGAGGCCAGTGCTTCAGTCCATTATCACACTAGGGCCACATGTGGAATATTTCTAAAAACTGCAGAATCTGGGCAATAACATATGGAGTTGCATTTCTCGGGTAAAACCTTCTGTGTTACAGAAAAAAAAACGTATTAGAAATGAATTTCGGCAAAGAAACAAAAAAATAAAATTTGTACATTTTAGCTCTACTTTGCTTTAATTCCTGTGAAACGCCTAAAGGGTTAAAACCCTTTGTGAATGCTGATTCGAATAGCTTGATGGGTTGCAGTTTTCAAAATAGGATGACTTCTGGGGATTTTTTATATATAAGGCCCTCAAAGCCACTTCAGAACTGAACTGGTCCCTGAAAAAATAGCCTTTTGAAATTTTCTTTAAAATATGAGAATTTGCTGCTAAAGTTCTAAGTCTTGTAACGTCCTAGAACAATAAAAGGATGTTCAAAAAGCGATGCAAACATAAAGTAGACATATGGGAAAAGTTAACTAGTAACTATTTTGCGTGGTATAATTATCTGTTTTACAAGCAGATACGTTTACATTTTGAAAAATGCTAATTAAAATTAAAATTTGTGTTTATCAGAAATAAATACCGAAATTATCGACCAAATTTTTTCACTAACAAAGTACAACATGTCCCGATGAAACAATCTCAGAATTGCTTGGATAAGTAAAAGCATTCCGATATTACCACATAAAGTAACACAACTTCAAACACATCAACGTCAAGAAGTGACTGTTCACTTACTGCCGAATATAGCCCACCCATTGACTGGTGACATTGTAAGGAGAAAATCTACGTTATTCACTCCACTTGTCAGTGGTTTTAATGATGGAACTGATCAGAGTATTCATCTAACATGCCCATAAGACAATTATGTAAAAAAAAATATGTTTATTTTAATGGAAATCAACAGCAGACATCTGAAACTACACAGGGATACAATTTGATATGACTGGGGACTTACGTCAAGTTGCCTATATTTTTTTTTTTTTATGATCCCACCATACACAATGCTCATACACAGTGAACCTAGCGGTAGCTGTTCTTCTGTACTGCAATGGGCCAGTTATCTTTTCCTTCAACCACCCACTGTACAGTGCCTGGCAAAAGCACTACACCTCCCAGAATTCTAATGACCAGAGCAAGATCTGTGACAATACTAACCCTTTCATGACCAAGGGTCATTGATGCCCCTATGTCCGATCAAATTTTCCATTTCTGATATGCACTTTTTTAAACGATAATATCTTTGCAACCGCTTTGAGTATCACAACTTTTTTTACTTTTTGTTTTTTACAAGACTTATGAGGCTTTCATTTTCTAGATTAGTTTAATTAATTCAGTGTTTGGAATTTTTATTATGTGCAGACAAAATCACAAAAAAATGTGAAAACACACACACACACACATATATTATATATATATATATATATATATATATATATACACACATACATACATACATACATACATACACACATACATACATACACACATACACACACACAGTACAGCTCTGTAACAATGAATCTTCTCCCGCCGTCATCATGGGTCGCTGTGAGGGGAGAGTAAAGAGGGCTATTAGGCTATATTCACGCGACAGTGAAAAAAGGGCAGTTAACGGATCTACTGTGAGATTATCATGGCTGTTTTGCATCAATGGGTCTCAAAATTTGAATCCATTTCTCGGCCGTTTTTAACCGCCATTTGCCATCAGTTTTTCATGGATGTTAAAAAATAAAAATGGATGAATTTTAATTGTTAGGGTTTATTTGTCCCAACCCCTTGAAAACACCACAGTGCCCATGTAGATAGTGACCCATTGCCCACATAGATAGTGGCAGTGCCCAAATTGTGGCCACTGTAATAGTGCCACAGTACCTACTGTAATAGAGCCAGTGCTCGCATAGTGCCACAGTGCCCCCTGTAAGTAATGCCCATATGCCAGTGTGCCCATGTAGATAGTGCCACCCCCTGCAAATAGCGTTATCCCCCTGTAGATAGCAAAATCCCCACCTGCAGATAGCGCCCCCCTGTAAATGGCACCCCCTTCATGTAAAGGGCACCCCTGTAGCTCCCTGTAGGAGCGGAATCCCTCTGGCCGGGGATTCCACTCCTACAGGGAGCCCCTGAGGTCTCTGTCCATATATGGACAGAGACATCAGGGGTTAACTCTAAAAGCAGAACCCCCTGCCAGAGCAGGAATTCCGCTCTAGGAGTAGTATCTGACGTCACTGTCCATATATGGATAGTGACGTCAGGGGCTTCTCCAGTAACGGAATCCGCGGCCAGAGTGTCGGCTGGGGATTCCGCTCCTAGGGAGAGCCCCTAACGTCACTGTCCAAATGGACAGTGATGTCAGGGACTCTCTCTCGAGAAACAGAATCCCCGGCCAGTGCGATCTAACACTGGGGATTCCGCTCCTAGAGGGAGTTCAGGTGGCTCTATCTACAGTGGAGGGGGGGGGGGGTGCGATGCTATCTACAGCAGGGGGGTTGTGATCTACAGCAAGGAGGTGGCTATCTGCAGGGGGGTCGCACTATCTACAGCAGGGATGGAGACGGCGGGGGCTCCCTCTGGGAGGGGAATCCTCGGCCATAGAGCGGTTTCCGATCCTAGAGGGAGCTTAGGTGGCACTATCTACAGAGGATTGTGTGTGGCGCTATCTACAGTGGGGAGTGTATTCTGAGGCTCTCAAAGACCTGGCAGACATGAGAGTGCAGCGCAGTTCACAATGAAGCAGCACTGCACTCATTAAAACCTGTTCCAGGCTGTCTACTTTTACATACATGACAACTGCATGGGGCATCGGCAGTTAAAACGTATATAGCCGTATGGCAGTCGTGAAGTGGTTAAATAGGCAATGCTGGGTGACTTTGGGTCAGCAGAATTGTTAATGCAGTTCTGGAGTATAATCCAGGCCGTAACTCACGATCAGTACAAAGTAAGTAATGCAATGTACATACAAAGTGGCAACTTTTTATGTAGATTAAAGATAGACAAACTATAAAATTGTGTCCAAAGGTGACGTACCCTTTAACTCTTATGTCCAGAGAGCTATTAAACCTTTGCGACTAGTATAAAATGTACCCAAACGCTCTCTTTTTATTCTAACCATTATTTTATTTTTTCCCAAGACAAGCTTTCTTTTGGAACCTTATAGAAATGAATATATCTCCATTCCGTAAACCTCATCTAAGTGGAATAAGCATAAAAAGGGAAAAAAACCAAATATTTCCTGGGTTGCTTTCTTCTGCACTCTAATATAATTGGCTTCGCCAATCGTCTGGTTTCCCCATGTATACTGATTATCAACCATGTAGAAAACACCTGGGTTAGTAATGTAAACTCATATGGGCTGCACTCTCTCCTACTGTATTTTGTTTCCATTATGTTTGAAATTGGTTTTGCGCTGATAATGGTTCTTGAATTTCTTTAACCATTTTATACCACACTGTAAAAAACCACTCGTAACAAAAAAAATGGCGATAAATTACATCACGTGACATACCTGACAATAACATTTGTTTTCCTGGTCCTCTCTCCAAACCACATGGTTGATGGTTTGATGCTGATGACACGCAAAGGTACCCCGTCACATGAAAACATTCCACAAGGCAGTCTATTTCCTCGTATAAATTCTTCATTCTTCCAATTAATAAGAAATCATTAAATTAGGTTTACATATTCACTCCTAAATGATTTATCAATGTGAATTTTCTTAGTTATTCACTTTTCCCACATAAAGTGACAATCCAAGAGGTAACATAGACCTCAAGCTCTACTACGGATACAGTACACAAAAAAGCTATGCACCGAGCTATAAGGTCGGGTTCCCACGGAACGGATACGCTGCCTGAAAACTACAGAGCGTATCCGACGTGGAACCCACAGCACATTCAGTCTGTAAAACCGCACCATAATTTTCAGGCGGAATATCCGCTGCAGTAAGCAACGTAGAAATAAAACAAAAAAAGTCCATACTTACCTAGACAGTTGTCATGGTGACTCGTCCTTCCGTGGCTGTCCGGTACAGCCTCCCTGAATGACGCTACAGCCCAGATGTCTGCTGCAGCCTGTGATTGGCTGCATCAGTCACATGGGATGAAACGTCATCCCAGGAGGCCGGACTGGAGGAAGAAGCAGGGTGTTCTGGGCAAGTATGAATTTTTATTTCTGAGTTATGATTTATGCGGTGAAATCGCAACACATGGCTTTGTTGCAGGTTTTGCATCCCCAATTGAATTCAATGGGGTAAACCAGCAACAGGAAAGCAACAAAAAAAACAACACGAATTGACACGCTGCGGATTTAAATTCCACACTGCAGATCAATTAATGTTAACGATGTGTTTTTTTTTCCTGCAGAATGGTCAAGAGATTTTCTTAATCTCATCCACTTGGCTGCTACTGTAAATGCTGTGGAATTTCTGAACAGAATTCCGTTGCAGAAATTCGGCAGCGTTTTACGCTACATCGGAACCCGGCCTAAGAAATATGTTCGCATGCTGCAGATTTGATGCATAAACATCTGCGACTAAAAATCTGTTCCGTACATGTGAACGTGGTGGTTTCTGCAGCAGGTGCATAGATTTCTGCAAGCTCTATTCAGATGAACGGGACAGTCTTAGAAATGTATACAAATCTACCGTGTGTGAAATATACCCCAAGAGTTCTATTTGAATGTATGTTCCACCTTTTTTGTTGCACAAGAACAATTACAAACAGATAACAAGACGACATTTTATTAATAGGAGGTGCAATAGTTGGTGCAGAGATCGCAGTCGTACAAGGTCCCTGTTGCTTAAGAGGACACAAAGTCTCCTCAACCACGTAGGAGAATAGCGATACAATAAAGATTGCACTATCGTGCAGTAATGAACTTTTCACGTTCTAGGTATTTTCATATTCTAGGCATTTTTTTTTAAACTGCTTTTTCCCTTTCAGACATTTTTTCCCATGGATTGTTATGAATTTCCTTAAAAATATGCAAAAGCAAAGAAATAAAATGACAATCTTAGAGTATCCATAATAAAACAAAAAAACATAACTAGTTGAGCAATTAAAATTTGAGAACATTTAGCAATGTATTTACCACTGGATGACGACATGCATGTATCTGTGTCCGCCTGTCTGTGGTCACCTGGCAAAGAATCTCAGGCATGTTCCTGAACATATCTAGCTTATTCACATGAACCTGTCAAAAAGAAGCGTTAATGTGGCTCTGATGAAATGTGCAGAATATATTGTAAATCAAGTCCATTAAGGTGCAAAAAAAAAAAAAAAAAAAAAAGAGACCGACCAAAAAAGGGTACATTAACATAGTCAGTTATCCCTATATAAGACACTAAGGCCTAGTTCACACTAGAGTTTTTTGCAGGTGGAAAAATCCGATTTTGACCTGCCGGCAGAAAACTTGCCAACTTTTTTGCTGCGTTTTAATCACCCACTGCGAAAACCGTTATCTCTGCCTCCCATTGAGGTCAGAGACGGAAACACCTGAAGAGAATGGCATAATGATTGGTTTTACTGCGAGCGCTTTCCACCGCTCGCTGGAAAAAGACGCCTTCGCCTCCCATTGAAATCAATGGGAGGCGTTTTCGGACGTTATTTGGCATGTTTTCCGCATCAATAACCGCGCCCAAAAAACTGTGTGAACAGGGCCTAAAATTGAATTTGGACCAAATGGAACCAAAAACCAACCTACAGACGAGCCCACAACAAACTATTAACCTGGTCTCCACTACCACTATGTACATGATTATTTATACGGTTCTTGCTACCCTACCTTCTTTTCTTCTCACGGTCTTGTCGAGATTGCTAGCACTTACGGGCAAGGCCCGCTTTATTCTGTAAGTTTGCTGAGTAGTGTATTAGACTGTTGTATGTATTCGTTCATACGCTATGTATCAATCCCCCTTATATACTTGTACAGTGCCCTGGAAGTATACGGCATTACATAAATAATAATCCCTTAAGGGGAACCGGTTATCTACATTATGCTGCCCTACATGCTGATTTCAGCAGTCTGCTACTTATGTGATCGCTTTTATGAGAACTTACATTCCTAGAACGGGCAGCGCCGCCAGAGATGAATCCGGCATATTCATGAGCTGCCGCTAGCTCTGCCCATTTTCCACTAGTCCCACTAACTTTCTATTGATTGGCATATGTCTCCCTACTACTGTGCATAGGGAGCCATCTGTCATTCAGTGGCGAGTGGGCGGAGATAGCAGCAGCTCATGAATACGCCAGTTTGATTCATTGTTTTATTTGGAAAAGCCCAACACTAGGAACTTCAAGCCATCAATAAAAAGCATACCAAAAGGTTGGGCAGCAAATATCTAAGTACATTGGATACCGTACTACTGGGATTGGTCCAGCACTGCTAAATAAATTATATCTGTATTCTGTATGTATTGATCTACTGCTCCAGACTAAAGTCTGCATTGTTACTGAAAACTGGACAGGAAGTTGGGACCGTATGAGATGATTTTTGGGAGGAAACGTGAAAATTACTAATTGGCGTCTTCATAATAAATTAGGAATCTTACTGTAATTATACACCAAATCCCATTTAGTAAACACCCATTAAACATATCAAGTCTGACAATAGACCGATGCCAGTCATAAAAACAAGTATATTGGACCCGTCTACTTGTTAAATGGCATTTGTAATGATAATGAGATTATGGGGAGTCATGTTACTCCAGATCTTTCGTTCAGCATGATGAGACTATATAGAATTCTACTGAGGTGTTCATTCATGAAACTATTTCTTACACCTGTAGACTAGTCATGAAAAGGGCTAGGCCAACATGGACCAAATCCAGATGGGTAAGAAAATGTAACCACCCCCTTCCCAATTTGAATTCATTTTTACAGGCGGTAACTCAAATAACAAAAAAGTAAAATATGGAGATGGTTAAAACAAAATCCAGCTGCACAAAACATTCTATCCTCCTGTTCACTCAAATGACTGCCGACAATTACAAGGCGGGATACTTTCTCTTAATACATGCCAATTTAAATGTCTTCTACACAATTCTGTTTGTTAGAAAGGGTGATAAAGATCTACATCCTACTCTGGATTGTGTATTGACAGACACGTCAGATATTCTTTGTATTCCCTCAAAATGTAAGCGTTCTCCACTCCTAAAAAACGAACACCTGATTTAGGACCCCACAACATCCCAATAACAGATCACTTGTAATATTGATCTATTATCCTTATGGTTCAAGGTTAATCTGGTCCCAGATAAAAATAAAAAGAGATAAAATGTAATATTGAATACAATATACTGTACATAAGGAAGAGAGGAGACATCATGGACCACAGTAATAAATAACGTGATCGAGCCATTTACCATGCAATCCTGTTCTTTACAAAAACGGAGCTCCATTTTACCTTTGCTCCAAATTCCTCACTCAGATTTGTGAATAGATACTCATATCCATAAGCTGCTTTGCAGTTAAGCCAGACGACATGGTAAGGACTCAGTGTTATCCAACTACGCACCAACTCCAAAATCCCAATCGAACATTCTTCCTGCAGAAAACAAAAACTAATTTAATTAAAGCTATGGTTACTCAGCCATGTGACATCTCAAAATAACAAGCAATTTTAAATAAAAATCATATGCGATTTGAGTGCAAAATTTCTTCTTTAACTTGTGTAATTTTTGTAATATTGTTGGGCTATCCTTAGGATAGGCCATCACTATCTGATCAGTGGTGGGTCTGATTCTCGAGGGTATTGAAGGGGGCAAAAGCCAGACCCCGATTATGGTCAGGTATTGGGGGCCTAGGAAACTCCATTAGTATTAAAGTCCCGGAAAACCCCTTTAATCCGCGGTCACCCATCACCTTTCCATCCAATTATATTCTAAAGTAATTTACTGTGACATTTAAAGGGGTTTTACATTTATTTGCAAATAAAGCTTAGAGGGCTCTAGTTTCAGCAAATTCATGTTGTTTTTTTGTATAATAGATATACAATCTTCCAATATACTTTCAGTTATCAAGATCTCTGCTTGTTGTTATTCAGTAGGAACATTCATTGTTTACTTCCAGCGGATAAAATTCTGTCCATGGTCATGTGACTTTCTTTAAAAGCTATGTAAACCTTTGAAATAAACTTTATAAAAAAAAAACAAAAACAAAAAAAGCAACCTATTAGTGCGTTTGGTGATACTTTCTAAATACATTTTATTAAAAACTATTTTTACTTTTTGAGATACAGCTGCTTTGTATCCTATATACATACTGTATCTAGCGCTGAGACCTCAATCTATCAGGTCAGCGGCACTGACTGGTTCAGTGTCAGCGGGTCCTGCGATGATCACATCTAAGTTCAGAACGTAGATGTGATAGACACTGAGCGCAGCTTTATCTCAAAAAGTAAACATAAATTTTAATAAAAAGTAGTTCGAAAGTTGCACCAAACACAGACATATTTTATTTAAAAAAAACAAAAAAAATAACAAATTTCAAAAAGGTGTACATAGCCTTTAACAACCGAAAAATCCATATGTATTACTAGCCTAAACTAGCAACATAGTATACAAAAAAAAATTAATAACAACATAACAATGACTTACCCTGCTGGGAATCTGGAAAAATTTGGGGTCGCAGAATGTCGTGTCTAAATAAACACTTTCTATATCTTTAACTCTAAGAGGAAGCAAAAAAAAAATCAATACAATAGATATTTTGTAGAACACTTGAGGCCAGAATAGTTTTGCGGTTGGAGTCCGGATTTAAAAGACTGTTGGGCGACAAATCCAGAGACACTTGAAGTAAACCCCCTTAGTAATGTATAGAGAAATAAAGTCAAATAGTAAGCCCTGTTAATTTTAAAAAGAGGGGTACACCAAGGTTGTATTATCAACATGTAATTTAATGACTATTGTACCCACGCCAGAGAGTTAAACATATGGGTATAAGCGATGCTGCAGTGTTTACATGAAGCGGCGCTCTGTTAAGTGGGTGCCGTTAAGAGAGACATCATTTTTATTTTATTTTTTAATACATTGTATTGAAAATACATCTTAGGCCGGGTACCCACGTAGCGTAATCGCTGCAGAATTTCCACAACGGAATGGTGTGCAGAAATTCCGCAGCATTTACAGTAGCAGCAAAGTGGGTGAGATTTCGGAAATCTCATGCCCACTCTGCGGGAAAGAAATGCAGCATAAATGTTAATAAATTGACTGTTGCAGGTTTTCCCCATTTAATTCAATGGGGATGCAAAACCCACAACAGAAAGCCAAGCTTTGCGACTTTATAGCAGCGATTACGCCGGAAAAAGAAATAATAAATCGCAACTCTGGGGGAAAAAAAAAATCATACTTACCCAGAACGCTCTACCTCTTCCTGCAGTCCGGCCTACTGGGATGACGTTTCATCCCATGTGACCGCTGCAGCCAATCACAGGCTGTAACGTCATCGTAGGAGTCCGGAATACTCGCAGAGAAGACTGAGGGGGTAAGTATGAGCGCTTTCCTTCAAGGCGGAAATTACGTTCGAAGAACCACACCACAATGTGGTGCAATTTTTTGGACGGAATTACTGTGGGTTCCAGGTCGGACACGCTGCGCGATATTTACGCAGCGTATACAACCCAAGTAAAATACTTTTAAAACACACACAAATAAAAAAAAACTGAATTAGAAGGTACAAAAATCATATTATAACCCAATACCCAATATTTTCTGTAATTAGACAGAACTTCATACAATTTTGCATCAAAGCATCATGTTTTGTAACAAAATGTACAGAAATTTATGTTTGAGGTCTAAAAGTCTGACCTAAGCAGAAATTGAGGCGCACAACTCCTACAAATAAAAGTTCATGATGTGCAGAGTTCATACATGTGTCTATATGCACATATCTTCACAGAATCACCAGAACGGAATAGACCAAAAATCTCTGTCACTTAAATGTTTACGGCATCTGGATCAAAGTCAAATGGTCTGACTAAGCGCAGCGGATGGTTACATGTGCAACTGCTCATCTTCCTCACCCCTGTAGTAGAGAACAAACAAAAGAAAAAGAACCCCTCCAAATGTGACAATCAATCCCCTTGGGGTATTTGGAGGCTCTCCAGGGAGAGATAACAACAGGGGGGGGGGGGCCGAAATATCACAGTCTGCTACTCTCCCCTTCAGCGTCCCCCTCCTTTAAAGAGATGCAAAACCAGGAAGTGAAACTCTTCATCCAGCTCCCCGATTTCAAAACGAGCGCAGCACCCTGAATTGTATCATTCGAAAGCTACAATTCTGAGCTTTAATAGGATACCCAGATCTAAGCTCTAGCTCTAAGGCTATGTTCAGACGGTTTATTTTCAGCTGTTTTTTCGGGCCGAAAAACGGCTAAAAATACAGAGCCTGAACGCCTCCAAACATCTGCCCATAGATTCCAATGGGAAAAACTGTGTTTCGTTCCTACGTGGCATTTTTTTACGCGCCGTTTGTAAAAACGGCGCGTAAAAAAATACCTCATAAAAAAAAAAGTGCACATCACTGCTTGAGCAGTTTTTGGAGCCATTTCTCATTGACTGAATAGAAAAACAGCGCCAAAAACGGCCATAAAAAATGCTGCAAAAAACGCAAGTTGCTTAAAAATGGCTGAAAGACAGAGGCGGTTTTCGCTAGAAAACAGCTCCATACTTTCAGCCGTTTTTTTGGTTTAGCATGTGAACATACCCTTATATTCTAGTTGCGGCAAGCATCTAACTTCACGGCGTATTACATACATTCTTGACAGTAAAAGAGTTAAGAAACAATTGTTCCTGTATAATGTATATATTTTAAGGAGTGAGTGCAGAGAGAACCAAATTGAATGGTTCTAGTGGTTCACATCTGGGAAGCTATGCATATCTGAAGTATTTCTGCGTTGGCGGTATACATTACCACACAAGTAAAATAGGTTACCATACTGTATACATGCTGCACACCTGCTTCCTGAATGTAAAAGCTCCATACGAGCTACTTCTCCTTTTGCTAGTCTGAAGTCTCCGGTATAGAGAACAGTTCCATTTTGTCCTTGAAACAAAAACCTGAAAATGAAAAATAATGTCACCTCAGAATCAGCCAACATTCTCAGTACAATGCACAGTGAGCGTGTAAACCATTAGAAAGATTCAAAATCTAAAAAAATTTCACTTCTAATGGCAAAAAAGAGACACATTTTACAATAAAACCATAACACAACCAATTAAATGGTTAGGACACGCACGTCAATATAGGCCTGATCTACAGTTCCTTCTCGCATTCAATCGACTGCAAATGATTTTCATCCTCTATATAATCTGCAACTTTCTTCCTGTCCTTTTCTATTTTGTGTTATCAGACTGTTTTCAATGCGAAATAAAAAAATGTGTATCCAGGTCTCAGCAAGGAACTGAACTACGGTTTAAAAAAAAAAAAAATATATATATATATATATATATTTTTTTTTTTAAATATCCTTTTTATTATCAGTTTTCACATTTTCTTACAAACATTTCACGTAAAAGTTACATCATGAGTGCGCAGCACTCTACTGTCATGAGTTAAATTCAACATAACACATAAACATATAAACATATGAACATGGCATAATTGTCTATCTTCAGATGAACCGAAAGCATGACTTCCCCCAACCTCGACACGACCTAGGTCATTAATAAGTTTCTACTCATCCTTTTTCCCCCAGCTGATTCAGAGTTGCAACCCCCCTAAAGTGCCTGCCAAGAGTTGTGTACAATACCACTTTGTGTACTGGAAGGGCCTAACAATTTCCGCTATTTCGGCTGCTGTACATTGCGATTCTATGAATGTTTGCCACTTATCAAATAGCTTCTTGGTTCCCGTTTCCTTCCGCCTTTCCACCTCCACCCTCTCAAGAACCAATAACTGTTTCAGCCGCGACACAATCATTTCTAATCCCGGCATGTCTGCCTCTAGCCATTTACTCAGGAGGCATCTCAAGGCTACCAGTAGAACAGTGTGCACCAGCACGGGAGGTGATCTCACTCCTTGAACACCCTCTTCCTCCGGCGGCCGCGCCTGATGGAATAGTAGCGCTTGCGGCGTCATTGGGAGATTCGTTTTCCAATGGTCCTCAATATATTTCTGTACCATCCCCCAAAATCGTTTCGTATGTACACACCCCCACACTCCATGCCACAAATTCGTCAGTGGTGTATTGCACTTGGGACAACTTGTAATGCGGTCAGGGAAAGATTGTGAAGGCAGAATATTAAAGCCATATATAGCTGC
This sequence comes from Rhinoderma darwinii, assembly GCF_050947455.1. Classification (NCBI taxonomy): domain Eukaryota; kingdom Metazoa; phylum Chordata; class Amphibia; order Anura; family Rhinodermatidae; genus Rhinoderma; species Rhinoderma darwinii. Next base: position 218,130,809 of record NC_134689.1, on the reverse strand, counting down.
ATGCATCAACTTAAAATAGGTTTCCCTCCAGCTCTCATTTATCACACTCTTCCGTACCGTCTCCCAACCCCCCAGTATGATCTCTCCTATACCTGGATCCTGAGTCCACCGTTCCCAGCTTTTAAAACTAATCATTGATTGCGGCCGAACAAAACCATCTCTCAATGCTCCATACAGCCCTCGAAATGGTCGCCCGCCCAGTTGTTGGACCCATGACCTCATCCAGAGTGTGCGAGGTAGCTTCCTTACTCAAATCCCTGAGCCTGGAGGTGCAAAATGCTCGTACCTGAAGTACTTGCAAAAAATTGACCCTCCCTGCTATGTGTCTGAGTTTAGTGGTGATTTCCTCCCCAGTTAACCACCTCTTTTCCTCTGTGTGCATAAGATCCCCTGCATTTCCCATGCCTACCCTCCCCCATGAGGCAATTCCGTCCCCCTTGTCTATTCCCGGTAAAAACTCTGGATGTCCGCTTAACGGCATACATTTCGAGACCAGGTGAGGCAGCCCAAACTGTTTACGTACCACTTTCCAAGCTAGAACTGTATCTCTCAATACAATGGAGGTTTTGAGACGGCACGGAAGAGAAGCAACTCTACAATGTAACAAAGCTTTTAGGTTCCAGGGTGAGGCATACTCCCCTTCCAGATCTAAGTTGGAATAATTGCTTGTCTCATGAAGCCAATCTACTACATGGCGAAAAAGACAGACCACGTTATAACCCCTGACATTCGGAAAGTTCACACCCCCTTCTTGTTTACCCATCATAAGCTTGGTAAGTGCTATGCGCTGCCTTTTTCCTGCCCATATAAATTTAGTGAATGAAGCCGTCAGTTTCGAGACATCCACATGCTTCAATAATAGAGGAAGTGTTTGAAAGGGGTATAGCAATCTGGGGAAACTAACCATCTTAATCAGATGGCATCTTCCCAGGAGGGACAACGGCAATTGGCCCCATCTAGTGAGTTCCGCTTGTATTTTTTTAATTAACGGGGGATAATTTAGGCCATACAGAGTGGTGCCCTCCCTATTTTGATACCCAGATAAGTAATGGAGTGCTCAACCGGTGATATCCCACAACCCAAGGATTGCCAAAAGGTCTTAGGCAATGGCCTGCCCAACTCCAGCAGTTCGCTCTTAGCTATGTTGACTTTATATCCTGAACATTGTCCAAATTCCTGTAAAAATTGAAAAACCTTCCCTAAATGCTCTTGAGGATTCGACATAAAAAGTATGACATCATCAGCGAACAGGGCTAATTTCACTGCACAAGACCCTACTTGAATGCCTCTGAACATATCCGATTCCTCCAGGTATCTAGCCATAGGTTCCAATGCCAGATTGAATAACAGGGGTGATAGGGGGCAACCCTGTCGTGTTCCTTTATGTAATTGGAAGGGATCTGATAGGAACCCTGAGGAGTGAACACGTGCTTGCGGGCTATTGTAGACTCCCTTCAGGAAGACCCGGAAGTCTCCCTGAATGTTCATTTTGTCTAGCACCATCCCCAGCCATTCCCATTGTATGTTATCAAAGGCTTTCTCTGCGTCTAGCGCTAAAAGTGCCGGCCTGGTACCTGGCTGGAGATCATGCCTGACTGTTTCTAGCACCGTCAACACCTTGCGTAGATTTGTCACTGCTGCCCTGCCCTTTACAAAGCCTACTTGGGACTTTCCCACCAGTATGGGTAGATACATAGCCAGCCGATTAGCCAGAATTTTTGTGAGCAATTTCTGATCTTGGTCTATCAGCGAAATGGGATGGTACGCCCCCGGGTCAAGAGGATTCTTCCCCTTTTTGGGTAGCACCTTTATATGCGCTACTGTAGCCTCTGCTGGTAAAGCCCCCGTGCCTAGTAAAATATTATAGTATGCCACCAAGGTAGGACTGATTTCCTCTCTCAGAGATTTAAAAAACTCCCCTGTGAATCCATCCGGACCCGGGGCCTTTCCGTTAGATAAGGTCTTAATGGCGCTCCAGATTTCCTCTAATGTAATCTCTGCGCTCAAGTGACCATTTTGCTCCTGGGTGAGCCCTGGCAGCTTCACCTTCTCCAAAAATTCCCTCCCTTTTTGGGGATCTATGGGTGTTTCTGAGTAAAGGGCTTGGTAGTACTTACTTAATATGGTATTGATTTTTTTTGGGTCTGAAGTAGGAGTTCCATTTGATTCGTTAAGTGTTGATATGTGCGACGGTGCATACCTCCCTTTTGCTAATCGCGCTAATAATTTGCCCGCTTTATTGCCGAAACGCATTAAATCGGCATCAAATTGGGACCGGTAAATCCTTTTTTTTTTTTTTAAGGCATACCTACAAAAAAAAAAAAAAAATAAGGAAAATTGATATATGTAGAATCTGTGTCGTCTTTCTTCTTGTAAGTGCAGCTGTTTTCGCTTCAGACTACTCTAGCCTTTAGTTTTGAACACAAGAATCTGCGTCCTGACGGCCATGTTAGTTCCCATAGGGCTAATATTTCGGTCACCGGTCTATAATTGTATGTAACCATTACTGGATTTTGCTTCAATTATCATCCTTGCCAGTTCTCCCTGGATACCAATTACTACAAGACAACACTCTCATTCCTCTCACTATGCAAAGACAACACCGACCAAATCGATGCCTGTAGCTACAAAACTCAGGGCTGTGTGCGACCTTTACGTTTAGTCGTTGTCAATCAGTATAGATTGAGATCATAGCTCAAAAGGTGGCCGACGATGGCAAATAGAAGAATGCATATGACTAATCTTTTGTCAGCAACCTGTGGCTATCCAGCTTTTTAACTACAACTCACAGCATTGCATGAAAGCTACACCCTGTCATGGCATGCCAGGACTTGTAGTTACACAACAGCTGGAGAGCCAAAGGCTGCTACCCCTGATATAAATGTATAAGGTCAACCCATAAATTGTTAAATACACAGAAAAAAACATGAGCACAAAGCACACACTGTAAAATATCCAGACAGTCATTGATAGCTCCTACACAGCAGGTAGGGATGTTGGGAAATGTAGTTCAGTGATGAGTGCTGGCTGGATACTTCGATTATTTCACATATGTCAGTGGATAATGTAGCTTAGGACAATAGAAGACGTCTTCCTGCTTTACACACATGCCTGTACTTCACTGTCACTAAACCATTGCTACAACACAACACAACACCTGCAACATCAACTGTTTATTGTGGTTCTATGTAGACATGTCCCTTGCTGAAAAAGAGTAGCTAAAATGAGGTTCTCATTGGGGGCCTCTTCCTGTTTTTACCGCTAACGTTAACTCAACTGACAGAGGGTATGGCGACTGCATTCATATGAACATACTAAAAACATTTATGGTATACATTGTTGATGGGTTTACGGTTGAATACCTCTTTAGCCAAGCACTGCACGTTTTTTCAGAGAAGATAAAAAAATAAATAAAGGAAACCGAATGCCCCATCTATCTCAGATTTGAAGCTTTTTTTTCCAACAGATATAAATGAGGAAAACTGCCCCGCAGTATACTGAAAGTGGTGGCCTATAACATTTTAAGTTAGCACCTTTCTAAGACAGGTTGGAACAAAGCAATGACTGCATTGGTTTTTACAGCAATCATCATCATTACTTTTCCCTTCCATTCCTTTTTTTTTTCCCCATCTTAATGTGGTCTACACACATCAAACATAGTAATAAGGATTATAGTGTATATTACATGACTGAACCTGGACAATGACCCGCTGGTAAGAGTGTGATCAAAACATCTTCTTTCTGTAAAATAAACAGATATATTTGATGATAGGTAGATAGGTATGAGATAGGTAGATAGATAGGAGATAGGTAGATAGATATGAGATAGGTAGAACCAACTATAACATAGCCCCCAACCCTGGGGTGAGGCCGCCTATTGCTGCACAGCAGATTTTAGGCACAGGCCTCATATGCTTAATAGAAAATGCAAGCCTAACACCCAAAACTCTGTGTGAACAAGGCCTAAAAAATGCAAATAGTTTGACCACTGACCCGCCCTTGGAGAAAATATATGTCTACTGGGAATTTATACAACCACATCCACACGTGGCCAGAAAAAATAAAAATAAATTATTTGTGCGAATTCATGGCATGCTACAGATTTTAAAACTGCCGTCACAGATTTTCCCCAGGGGTTTGTAAGAATGAAATACACAGCAAAATCCGCATATAACATATGCAGATTTTTCCACCATGGCTGGCCTTGGTCTGTGGGTGTGTTTTGAAATGAATCGGATTTGCCATAGGCAAATCTGACCCGTATTTGCGGCAGGATACACGGCAGTAATCCGAGGCTTGCAGTTTGCAGATCAATAATTAATCGGCCGGCTTTTTTGTGTAGGCACGTGGATTTTGACATGGAATCTGTGTGAAATCCGACCCATGTGAACATAGCCTTACAGTTCTGCTCCTAAGCAGCCAATAATCTGAAGGCCTCAGAGGAGCCCAAATAAAGTACACATTCATTTTTACAGGTACCCTTTAAAAATATTTCTACAAAAATGTAACAACCAAAAGTATAAAAATTAAAGTAGTTGGCAACTCAGATGAGAATTGCACTTCCAGGATGTAACTGCAGGATTCTTCTTGGATTCTATTTACCGACAGAAACGGGGTAGGAGGACATTTGTCCCAACATTCCTTTCCTCCATATGTGACCAAAAGAACCATTCTAAATTGGGAAACCTTATAAAGGCGGACTGATCATTATCTGCTGTCAATACAAAAATATTGTTGACAACAATTTGAAACGATGGGAAACAATTAAGTATATGTATGCAGTATTGGCAAATGGGTTCCTCCTATTGTTTATATATCTGTTTATACCTATTTTATTCATACTAGTAAAAGTTATATTTTAGTACTCCGGATCTATTTTTTTCATTATTCTATTACTACGGAGAAGTGAATTAACCATTATCCAGGTGGGGGATATATAACACCACGAAATATACAAATTTTCTGGATTCTCCATGTAAAGTTTTGCCAGTATATGGCTATGTTCACACATCGTGATTTGATGCAGGTTTTGGTGCAGATTTTGATATAGATTTTTGAGCCGAAGCCAGAAGTATATCTAGAAGGAAGCAGAAGCATACGTTCCTCCTTTGTGTTTCTAATTCGTTTTGAAACCACTTTTGGTTCTGGCTAAAAAATTAGCATAAAAATCTGAAACAAATTGCAACGTGTGAACACAGCTTATAAGTGTATAACAAGAGGTCAAGCAATACTCACATCATCAGTAGATTCATCAATCAAAGAAATCTGCGTTGGGGTATCCACCTCAATTGCTCTCTGAATATCAAAACAAAAGCAAAATAATGTAAAATGAGAGTTCAAATACTGAAGGTATGGCCCTTTTTTAAGGTGTTTTTCTCCATTGAGCTTTCAATATAACTTAAAAATGTTTGGAAAAACGCTTGTACAAAAAGACAATTAGACCCGCCCACTAAATTCGCATGTAAAAAACACCATAAAAAAAACGCTTAAAGTGCAGGTGTTTGTTAGATGCATTTTAAAACGTCACAAAAAATCCTGTGTGAAAGAGGCCTAATGATGAAGAGGAACACTTACAATGCGCTTTTCCCAGAATGCATACTTTGGGCTTGTTAGCAGCAATTCCTTTGTGACTGGAGAACAGTACAGGAAAACTTTCAGGCTGTCAAATATAAAGCAAAAGAAATAAAAAAAATTATTCTTAAGCCCATTGCAGAAAACAATGTATCACTAATTCTGTCCACTTGCATACAAAGTAGTTACACATGATCTGGCCATGAACTGCAAAGATGTGTTGCATCACCATATGACGAAGTATAAAACACTATTCAAACCTTTTATAGTTTCTCATACGTTGCGTCGCTGGAAATGCTGCTCAAGTGGGATGTCTGGTTTGCATACCTAAGGCTGGATTCACACGAGCACATTACGTCCGTAATGGACGGAACGTATTTCGGCCACAATTCCCGGACCGAACACACTGCAGGGAGCCGGGCTCCTAGCATCATAGTTACGTACGACGCTAGGAGTCCCTGCCTCGCTGCAGGACAACTGTCCCGTACTGTAATCATGTTTTCAGTACAGGACAGTAGTTCCACGGAGAGGCAGTGACTCCTAGCATCGTACATAACTATGATGCTAGGAGCCCGGCTCCCTGCACTGTGTTCGGTCCGGGATTAGCGGCCGAAATACGTTCCGTCCATTACGGACGTAATGTGCTCATGTGAATCCAGCCCAAGGCCCCATGCACGCGACCTTAGAATTCATCCGTAATTACGGACCCATTCACTTCTTTTGCCCACGGGAAGGTGTCCGTGCCGTAGAAAGGCTCAGCAAATAATAGGACATTTCCTATTTTTTGCTTTTTACGGACCGTGCTCCCACACTTTATATGCGGGTGGCTGTTCGCAGCCGTCTGCGCCCATAATCATGGAGAGTGATTACGGGCACGGCCGTGTGCAGGGGGCCTAAAACTGTAAGATCCATGTACTTCATGTTTTAGTATTAAGGCATGCAGATAGAAAATGTATATGAAATAATTTACCATACCAGCACTGCAGTCTTCGTTTCAAGAGAGGACCACGTAGTCCTTTCATATGATCTTTAGAAAGGAAAAAGAAAGGTGTTATATATAAAACTGGGACTAAAAATAAGGCCCCATGAACAAGACCGTAAAAATCATCCGTAATTACAGACCCATTTACGGGAAGGTGTCCGGGCCGTAGAAATGTACCACAAAAGATAGGACATGTCCATACTTTTGCTTTTACGGGCCATACTTCCATACTTTGTATAAAATGTGGGTGGCTGTCCGCAGCCATCGGTGGCCGGCCGTGCCCACAATCGCAGCCCGTGATAACGAGCACGGCCGTGGGTATGAGGCCTAAACTAAGCACCCAAAATGCAAAGAATGGAGACCTCACTGATAAAATTTACAAAAGAATTTGTTGTATGGAAAGTTACCCTTTAAATTGATTTTAAAGGCATTTTCCATTTAAAGATAGGATGGCACGACCATTTGATTTCTTGTAGGTTTATTATTACTTGTTCGACTTTTTCTTTTGCCGTCCATGTGTCACGGACTCCGCATTATCACTTGTAATGATTTTTTTCTATTAGAAAGTGTCCTTCTTTGTGGACCTGTGGGTCCTAAGCGAATGCTTTATAGTTTTCATTTGTTTGATACTGTAATATGTAGTTTTGAATAAAAAGATTGGACAATAAAAAAATAAAAAAAAAGGGTTGGGCAGGACTACAATTTGTAGTATATTATACATGTAGTTATGCATTCCTTGTTCATGGATGTGCTACAGGTTGTGTCCGAATCACTACAAATAATACATTAAACAATGCAAGCACAAAGTATGATCACTTCAGTAAAACAGATTGAGGCCTCATGCACACGACCGCAGCGGTGTGCACAGTCCGTGATTACGGCACAGACAGCCCGAGAAGTGTCATCCGTGGGCCGTCCGCAATCACGGACTGTGCACACACACAAGAGTGCATTGAGTTTAATGAGCCCAGACTCAAATCGCTGCACGTTTAACGTCATAACCTATTTTTTTTGCGGTCGGCGCTCCGGTCAATGCACCGACCGTGAAAACCATGGTCGTGTGCATTGGCCCATAGGATATAATGTTCCCTATACTATCCGCAATTGTAGCTCCGCCATTGTGGATGGTATGCAGACGAAAATGCACGGACGTGTGCATGGGGCCTTATTAGTCTCAGGAATATCGTATGGGCAGTTTTAGCTTTAACCTCTTTTCTGCATTCTGCTGGTGGGAGGTTAGTAAAGGCTTTCTCCAAGAGGTGTTACAGATGCCACATAGTGAGGGTATGTTCACGCGACTTATTTTCAGGCTGATTTTTGAGCAGAAAATACTCTTTTTACACTCCAAAATACATTTAAAATGAGCCTGCAAACCGTTTGCCATTGATTTCAATGGGAAATACACTGTGCTGTTCACATGAGGTGTATTGTTACGCTGCTGAATTTAAAAAAAAACCCTGTAAATAAAAGGAGCATGTCACTTCTTGAGGTGTTTTTGGAGCGGATTTTAATTGACACTATGAATAACGCATCAAAAAAAGCAGCAAATGAAAAAAAACAACAAAAAACTTAATTTTCAACTTCAAAAAATACCTTGAAATCAGAGGCCGTTTTCCCTTGAAAACATTTTGTACACGTGAACATAACATAAGGCCTCCTTCACACACAAAATGGCAATTTAGACTGCTTAAAAAACATTTGCGTTGTTAAAATGTAGTATGCGTTCAAAGTGGCTTTTTTGTTGGCGTTTGTTATTTGGTGTCATTTTGTACATGCTTTTTTTTTTATGGCGTTTTTGAAGTCCTATAGGGAAGCCTATGGGAAAAACACCTGAAAAAAACACCATACCCAGGGAATGCTGCATTTAAAAAAATGCCGCTGACCACAAAATTGGCTCAAAATGCCACAAACTAAAATACAGTTGTATGTAGTGTTTTTTATATTACACTATAGACCCTAATGTAACATCTAGCCGCACTAAAAAACGGCCCAAAAACCGCAGCAAAATGGTGTGTGTGTGTGCGTGAATACAGCCTAAGCAAACTATTTGGGATATTCTACACGTATAGTAGCAATGTTAGGGAAACCGGTCAGTAGGTTTGGAGCCACTAAACAACCAGCATGCTGTTATACAGCTGGGTTTTAGTGTTCCAAACCGGACTACCTCACAAACGTCAGTTTTGGGAATAGTTAACTAACCTACAACTTACGAAGAGGAGCGGCATCAGGCGCATGAGCATTGCCGAGGACAGGTAAACTGCGCATGCGCAGTAATGCAAGGTGTACTGCTCTAGGTTTCGTGTGCATAATGCGCATGCGCTTGACGTCGCTGGACTCCTCGATAAGGCACTATTCACATCACGTTAAGGGCTTCCGTCTGAGGTATATGTCGGGAAGACCCCCGACGTATACCTCCAACAAAAAGCTCAAACGTATCCCACTGTATGGCATACAGTGGGATACATTGCCCGGGGGCCGGCCCTGGCAAAACTACTGACGTCACTGTGCATTTATGGACAGTGACTTCAGGAGTTCCCTCTCGCTGGATTCGGCGAGCAGAGCTTCAATCAGCTGATGTTCTGCATGGGGACTCCGCATAAGTGGCATCAGTCACCCATAGGCTTCCATGTTAAAAAACGTATAGTGTGTGGTATACGTTTTTGCTGCGGGATCCCTCAGCATGGAATAGCGTAGTCTACTACACTACTCCACCTTGCAAAAAAAAAAAAGGTATACGGACGTACACCAGACTGACGGAGGCCAAAATGACACTTTTTTGTTCTCCGTCAGGATAATGGAGCCCTATGGACATGTTTATCTTGTACGTCGGGAGCTTTCCCGATGTACAAGGTAAGAGTAGTGCCTTTGCGTGATGTGAATGGGGCCTAAGGCGTGGACAATTGAAAATTTATACAAACGTGTACCATTTTCTGTTTACGTCTGTTTTTTATAGTGTGTACGATTTTTTTTAAAGTGAACACTGATAGGACAAAAAAAAACACTCCATAATACGGACTTACTGTATGTAAATGGATACAAACGTATAGCATAACGTTTGTATACGTTGACTATTGAGATAAATGGTAAAAAAAACGTTACGTCTCGTATATGTTATTTTGAAGTACAGAATAGCATAGCAGACTGCGCTTTTCAGTACTTTCCAAAAAAACAGTATCCCAACGTAAACCATGACAAACAGACCAAACGGATGCTATTTTGGTCTAGGTTTAACCCATTATAGTCTATGTATACACCAAGCTACACATTTCAATACTTTTTTAGTTTTTAAAAAAGTATATGCCTGGCGGATAGCACAAACGCGATGTGAAGTTGTAATTTATTAACTATTCCCTAAACTTACGTTTTTGGGATAGATGTGGAACACTAAACTCTAGCTGCATAATGGCATACTGGTGGTTTAGTGGCTCCACACCTACTGACAGGTTCCCTTTAAGGAATAAACCATGCTGGTCTGCTAGAAGATTAGAAGGACCGTCTATGATGGATGACATGTCTGGTCTAGTGAATAATTAAACTTCCCATAAAAGTCGCAATTCTGTAGTATCTTTTCATAGAACTCTACATTGTACTGTTCCTCTGTTATTCCTCCTACAAATGTATGAATGGAAAACTGGGTGTTACTAGTTATGGAGTTATGGGTGTGTCCTTACACAGTCTGACACTGTCCAATCAGTGCTCAGTCATTGACTGTGTAGGGACACACCCCTTCCACAAGGGGAATGGAAACACCCAGTTGTCAATTTATTCATAACTTTCTAGGAGGTATAAAAGAGGAACAGCACAACATATAGTTCTAAGAAAAGATGTTCCAGAATTGTGATTTTAGGAGGAAAACAAGAATTTACTAAAACAGACATGTCAAGAGAGGTGACAAATGCTCTTTAAAAGGCTATTTCTATCTTAGACATTTATGGTACCCTATCTACAGAGCATGGACCCGTATTTATCAGATATTCATGACACATCCTGTAGATATGCCATCAATTTCTAAAATAGGAAAACCCCAACAGAACGGGTCTGGGTATCGGACCCCGCACCGATGATATACTGTTGTCGTGGACAACCCCTTTCAGTGCTTATGTAAACAAACTCTGAAAAAACGGTTTGAAGGGTACAGATCATTTAAAGTAAAACTAAACCTATACCAGCATCTTATATTAGGAAGCCGCACTATTATATTTCACATGTCTGTATTATAGAAACGCCTCTGGAGTCATCAGACCAGGAGACTTACGAGATAAAGTAATGATCACCAGGGCAGTCAGATTTTTGGACTTTCGGTCAGTGATCCCTATGAAAAACTATTTTTTTTTCTAGTCTGGATTGACTGATAACAGGGAGCACAAGACTGAAATGGGAACGAGTAGTGTGGTCCTGCGGTCTATGAAGGTTTCGGAGCTAGTTCTTGTGTAAGTAATAGGTGAAAAGGTGCTCTATGGACCGAGGACACTTCTTACCCTTGTGGCAGTGGGACAGGAAATAAGCTTTAGCGGAGAGATTCTCTCTGTCAAACCTGTCGATAGATATGGAAGGATATTCCTTCATCCGGCCCTGGAAGGAGCTCATAGTATCAGCACAGGCACTGACAAGCTGCGACTGTCCGTGGAGACCGGAATTACCGGAAGAGACACACAGCTGCACATCATGTTATTCCAAGGCCGGCATTGCCAGCCAATCACTGCTCTTCTTTCTGGACTTAGCAGCCAATCAGATGCCAACTTCACAAGAACGCTGTATTATCATGCTGTACTGAGGAGAGACTGGCGCTAGGCGTGCTCCTCCCAGGGAAACATGACAACATCCAGGGCTTCACCTCCCTGGCTCCGCCCATAAACTTTGGGCAAGCATTTTTGGTCTCTTGTAAGGACGCAGCGCGTCAGTTGTTGCTAGGATACCGTATAGCTTGCAACTGCCGCTGATCGGTTCTTTTGGGTAAGGAGGCGACACGAATATTTCCCGGACACGAAAGTTTCCAGGTGGACGATGTACCCAATGGCGGTCAGGTTTACTCTATTCATAATCTTTAACAAACATGCACATGGGTAGTAGGATAGGGTAAACGTTATTTTCAGGACTGCAAGGTGACTAGACACAAAGATTCGGAAATCATCATACAAATGCAATGCACATAACTACAATGGACACATAGTTACTTGAAAAAAGACTCATGCCATCAAGTTCAACCTTTCTCAGACCGATTATACACCATTGCTAAATTATTTATAACCTTCAATGTTATTTGGGGCCTGTTCACATCAGTGTTGGCTTTCCGTTCCAGGGTTCCGTCTGAGGTTTCCGTTGGGTGAACCCCGCAACGGAAAGTCAAACTGAAACCACAGCTTCTGTTTCCATCACTATTGGTATCAATGGTTACGGAAACATTGCTAATGGTTTCCGTGCGTCACCATTCCGGCAGGTTTCCGTTTTTCCGACTGAATCAATAGCGCAGTCGACTCAGCTATTGATTCCGTCGTTAAAATGGAAACCTGCCAGAATGGTGATGAACGGACACCATTAGCGATGTTTCCGTCTCCATTGATATCAATGGTGACGGAAACGGAAGCTGTGGTTTCAGTTTGACTTTCCGTTGCAGGGTTCACCCGACGGAAACCTCAGACGGAACCCTGGAACGGAAAGCCAACGCTGGTGTGAACAGGCCCTTATCTACATGTGTTCTACTATTACTGCCGCCTAGGTGCATTTCGTGACATTTATTAACTTTAGAGGCAGGGGAGGGTTCTTCCTGGTTCTCCTGAATTGGTTGTTAAAATACAGCCGGTGCGCGGAATCATGGAGAAACGGGATCAAGAATCGGCCCCTCTGCACTCAATTGAACAGTCTTCTTAGCGCTGGCAAGGCAAGGGAACTATCAGTTCCCTGCCTCACCATTCGGCGCCTTACCTCTGATGCAGGTGGCACAATGAATGGCATCCTCACCTTCCTGCGTCTTTGCACTGGAGCAAGTCTGGCCAGAAGAGACCAGGCCTGCATCACTGGAGGATGGCGTGGGATCGAGCACAGGTAAATATGCAAAGAATTTTTTTTCTTTTCAGTTGGTAGTGTGAGTGGCATTGCCTACAGTAGGCTCTATGTGAAGCACTATCTACTGAGGCATTGTGAGTGGCATTATTCACAGGGGGCATTGTGTGTTGCTTTATTTTACATTGTGTGGTACGATTGCACTCAGGGACACAGTGTGTGGTGGTATATTCATGGGCACAGTGTATGGTACTATTATATTCAGTGGCACAGCGCATGGTACTATTAGGGTATGTTCACACGAGGTCATTACGTCCGTAATTGACGGACGTATTTCGGCCGCAAGTACCGGACCGAACGCAGTGCAGGGAGCCGGGCTCCTAGCATCATACTTATGTACGACGCTAGGAGTCCCTGCCTCGCTGTCGGACAACTGTCCCGTACTGATTACAGTACGGGACAGTTGTCCGGCAGCGAGGCAGGGATTCCTAGCGTCGTACATAAGTATGATGCTAGGAGCCCGGCTCCCTGCACTGCGTACGGTCCGGTACTTGCGGCCGAAATACGTCCGTCAATTACGGACGTAATGACCTCGTGTGAACATACCCTTACATTTAGAGGTGCAGTGTGTGGCACCCTGAGAATTTTGGTACTATATTTAATCACTGAGCTTGGTTCTGCTGCTGTATTTATGTACTGAGATTTGTTCTGGTGCTGTATATATGTACTGAGCTTGGTTCTGGTGCCATGGGTAAGACTGTTATTTGGTATTCAGACACTGTGCCATGGGTAAGACTGTTATTTGGTATTCAGGATATGTTGTATTTTGTACCTCTGTGTTCATGTGACTGGCATTGTCCAGCCCCTTCACCTACCATACCTTGTGTTTGGTGGGTGATAGCCTGACATGTGCTACTAACACATGTCATCATATGTTTGTGAGCTTTACCTGGGCTATCACATAAGTGACTACCCTATCAGTATTTCAAGTAAAACTCTTATATACATTTTCTATATATACATCCATTGCCTCGTTTCTTGCCATATATGTATTACATGCATATTATCATTTCAGAGAAGTAGCAGAGAGAATATGGTCCAGCGCTTGGTTAGAGGTAAAATAGAAAAAATATTTTCCAAGTTTAATTAAGTAGCGTTTAAAAAGTCCATTGTAGTATGGTCTCGGTGTGTTGGTAGAAGGAAAGGATGATCCTGTTTAGCCTACGCGTTTCGGACGAGGCACCGTCCTTAGTCTACGGTGCCTCGTCCGAAACGCGTAGGCTAAACAGGATCATCCTTTCCTTCTACCAACACACCGAGACCATACTACAATGGACTTTTTAAACGCTACTTAATTAAACTTGGAAAATATTTTTTCTATTTTACCTCTAACCAAGCGCTGGACCATATTCTCTCTGCTACTTCTCTTCCTGCATCGTGTGCCGACACGAAAAAGATCCAGGCGCTGACAGCGACACCCAATCCTTGTGCCAGGTGAGCTGGAGAACTTCTCCCTTTGTTTCCTACTATCATTTCAGACTTATGCTGTCTGATTTCCATCTTCACACACTGTGGTCGCTATCATCTCTGTAACTTTTTTATATAATAGTTTTTATGTATTTGTACGCAATAAAATGTATACATTTTATAGTAACTAGTTGTATATTGACACCTTTGTAGGTTATTATTATCAATGATGAGTCATTACCAATGACCATATATCGGGCCTATATGTTCCTTTCCTCCTTTTGATCATCACTGTGATTATATTATGCACAAGTGTGAAGTGCGGCTTTATGTTTGTACTCCTTGTAGGTTTGGTTCTGGTGTTGTATATATGTACTGAGCTTGGTTCCGGTGCTGTATATATATGTACTGAGCTTGGTTGTGGTGCTGTTTTTATGTGCTGAGCTTTGTCCTGGTGCTGTGTATATGTACTGAGCTTTGTTCTGGTTCTGTATATATGTACTGAGCTTAGTTCTAGTACTTTATGTTCTAAGCTTAATTCTGGTGCTGTATAAATGTACTGAGTTCGGCTCTGCTGCTGTATTTATGTACTGAGCTTTGTTCTAGTGCTGTATATATGTACTGAGCATAGTTCTGGTGCTGTATATATGTACTGAGCTTGGTTCTGGAGCTATATTTATGTTCTGAGCTTGGTACTGTACTTATGTACTGAGCTTGGTTTGGCTGCTGTATATATGTACTGAGCTTTGTTTTGGTACTGTATATATGTACTTGGCTGTATTCTGATGCTGTATTTATGTAGTGATCTTGGTTATGGTGCTGAATTTATGTACTGAGCTTTGTTCTAGCGCTGTATATATGTATTGAGCTTGGTTCTGGCGCTGTATACATGTATTGAGCTTGTTTCTGGTACTGTTTTATGTACTGAGTTTGGTTCTGGTGCTGTATTTATGTACTGATCTCGGTTCTAGTGCTGTATATATATGTACTGAGTTTGGTTCTGCTGCTGTATTTATGTACTGAGATTGGTTCTGGTACTGTTGTACTGAGCTTGGTTATGCTGCTGTATTTATGTACTGAGGTTGGTTCTGCTGCTGTATTTATGTACTGAGCTTATCTACTGAGGTTGGTTTTGGTGCTGTTTTTATGTATTGAGCTCCATTCCGGCTGCTATATATATATATATATATATATGTACTGAGCTTGGTTCTAGTACTTTATGTTCTGAGCTTTGTTCTGGTGCTGTATTTATGTACTGAGCTTGGTTCTTGTGCTGTATTTATGCACTGAGCTTTGCTCTGGTGCTGTATTTATGCACTGAGCTTTGCTCTGGTGCTGTATGTATGTACTGAGCTTAGTTCTGGTGCTGTATTTATGTACTGAGCTTGGTTCTGCTGCTGTATTTATGTACTGAGTTTGGTTATAATACTGTTGCACTGAGCTTGGTTCAGCTGCTGTATTTATGTACTGAGCTTAGTTCTGGTGCTGTATATATATATATATGTACTAAGCTTTGTTGTGGTGCTGTGTTTATGTACTGAGCTTTGCTATGGTGCTGTATGTATGTACTGAGCTTAGTTCTGGTGCTGTATTTATGTACTGAGCTTGGTTCTACTGCTATATTTATGTACTGAGTTTGGTTCTAATACTGTTGTACTGAGCTTTGTTCTGGTGCTGTATATATGTACTGAGCTTTGTTCTGGTGCTGTATTTATGTACTGAGCTTTGTTCTAGTACTGTATATATGTATTGAGCTTAGTTCTGGTGCTGTATGTATATACTGATCTTGGTTCTGGTGCTGTACTTATGCACTGAGCTTGGTTCTGCTGCTGTATTTATGTACTGATCTTTGTTCTGGTGCTGTATATATGTACTGAGCTTAGTTCTGGTGTTGTTTATGTGTACTGAGCTTGGTTTTGTGCTGTTTTTATGTATTGAGCTTTGTTCTGGTGCTGTATATATGTACTGAGCTTGGCTCTAGTACTTTATGTTCTGAGCTTGGTTCTGTATTTATGTACTAAGCTTGGTACTGTACTTATGTACAGAGCTTGGTTCTGCTTCTGTATTCATGTTCTGAGATTTGTTATGGTACTGTTGTACTGAGCTTGGTTCTGCAGCTGTATTTATGTACTGAGGTTAGTTCTACTGCTGAATTTATGTACTGTGCTTATCTACTGAGGTTGGTTTTGGTGCTGTTTTTATGTATTGAGCTTCATTCTGGTGCTATATATATATATGTAATGAGCTTGGTTCTAGTACTTTTATGTTCTGAGCTTTGTTCTGGTGCTGTATTTATGCACTCAGTTTGGTTCTGGGGCTGTATATATGTACCGAGCTTGGTACTAGCACTTTATGTTTTGAGCTTTGTTCTGGTGCTGTATTTATGTACTGAGCTGGGCTCTGGTGCGGTATTTATATACTGAGCTTTGTTCTAGTGCTGTATATATGTACTCAGCTTGGTTCTAGTACTTTATGTTCTGAGCTTTGTTCTGGTGCTGTATTTATGTACTGAGCTTGGTACTGTACTTATGCATTGAGCTTGGTTCGCGGCTGTATTTATGTACTGATCCTTGTTCTGGTGCTGTATTTATGTACTGAGCTTGGTTCTCAACTGTATATATGTACTGAGCTTGGTTCTAGTACGTTATGTTCTGAGCTTGGATCTGGTGCTGTATTTATGTACTGAGCTTGGTTCTGGTGCTGTATTTATGTTTGAGCTTGGTTCTGGTGCTATATTTATATACTGAGCTTTGTTCTAGTACTGTATATATGTATTGACCTTAGTTCTGGTGCTGTATATATCTACTGAGCTTGGTTCTGGGGCTATATTTATGTACTGAGCTTGGTACTGTACTTATGCATTGAGCTTGGTTCGCGGCTGTATTTATGTACTGATCCTTGTTCTGGTGCTGTATTTATGTACTGAGCTTGGTTCTCGCACTGTATTTATGTACTGAGCTTAGCTCTTGTTGTGCCCGCAGTTGCAGACCGCCAACACAACCTACTAACCCCTGGCAGCTGCGACCGCGGACACACTCTTGCTGCCGGCGTCTCTCCTCCTGGAGATGCCAGCACCTGCGGCTGCAGTTCCCCACTGCCGCCCTTAGGATTCGCACGCACACTCCTCCCGGCCTTAAAGGGCCAGTGCACGCACCAAAGTAAAAGTTACCTAGCCAGTCCCTTTGCACCCTGGACTATTTAAAGGACTCTTCCCTTTGCCTGAGCATTGTTTGTATTCCTGTGTTTGTCTATGCAAATAGTCCCTTAGTTGTATCCTGCTCCTAGTGTTCCCGTATCCTTCTTCCCATATCCTGTTGCTGTGTTTGTGCCTAAGTCTATTGTTGGAGTCATGTGTGCCTTTTCTACCACATCTGGTGTCGTGTGGTATGTCTTGTGTCATCTGCCACGTCCTGTGTCATCTGCCACGCCAAGCATCATCTGTGCCACGTGCCTGCTACTTTGAGTATCTGCCAGATCATCTCCCCAGGTACTCTTATCCGAGAGACTGTTATTGACTGTTGTTTGGCCAGATGCTTCTCCGCTACGGCGAAGCGGCCTAGTGGGTCCACATACCAACAGGCGTGACTGTACGCTCAGGCCATGGATCCCGCTGGTCAGCCCAAAACTAGAGAAACCCCTGGCAGTCGCTTCTGTGGATGCCCGATCCTATACTGTTCATGACCAAACCGCTGAAACTTCAAAGTCAAAATCCTCCACGCAAAACAGATTGTCTTCTACGTCCAGTCTAAAGCCATCAAGCCTATTCTGCTGGGCCTACCTTGACTTCGTTTACTTTCTCCGGTCCTCAACTGGAACTCCGGAGAGGTCCTCCAATGGGGCTCCAAGTGTCTCCACCGCTGTCTGCCACAGGTTCGTCCTATGCAGTCTCTTCTGCCTCAGACACTCTCTGGACTACCCACACACTATGCTGGCTTCACAGACGTCTTCAGTAAAAAGGAGGTAGAAGTTCTTCCTCCTTATCGTTCCTACGATTGCCCTATTGAACTGCTCCCAGACGTCTAACCTCCTTGTGGACGGGTATATCCTCTCTCCTTCTCAAAGACCCTGGCCATGTCGGTCTATGTCGAACCTTGAGAGGGGGTTCATCCAGAAGTTTTCTTCTCTAGCTGGTGCCAGGTTCTTTTTCGTTAAAAAGATGAATCTTTTCAACCCTGTATTGATTACCGTGGCCTTAACCAAATCACTGTAAAGAACAAGTATCCCTTGCCGCTGATCTCAGAGCTCTTTGATCGCATTCGTGGAGCCAAGACTTTTACCAAGCTGAACATACACGGGGCTTACAATCTGATCCGGATCTGTCAAGGTGACGAATGGAAGACCACATTCAACACTCGAGACGGACACTACGAGTGATGCCCTTTGGTCTGCGTAATGCTCCAGTGGTATTTCAGGAATTCGTTAATCACATCTTCTGGGATCTCCTCTATGTCTGCGTCGTGGTATATTTGGACGACATCCTGATCTACTCACCAGATCTGACGACGCATTGGAAGCATGTCCGTCAAGTCCTGTTGCAGCTAAGGGAGAATCGTCTGTATGCTAAACTTAAAAACTGTGGACCCCTGAGATAAGTCAGCGTTTATCAGTCTCAAGAGTGCCTTCACTTCAGCCTCGATTCTTCACCATCCTGACGTATCTTGACAGTTCTTTTTAGAAGTTGACGCTTCTTCTGTTGGTGCAGGTGCACTTCTGTTTCAGAAAAACCCCAAGGGTAAGGCAGTGGTGTGTGGCTACTACTCAAAACTATTCTCTACTGCAGAGCGCAATTACTCCATTGGGGATCGGCAGTTACTGGCCATCAAGTTGGCCTTGGAGGAATGAAGACATTTGCTGGAGGGCACCATACATCCTATCATCATCTACACAGACCACAAGAATCCTACCTACCTCCAGTCTGCTCAACGTTTAAACGTTTAAATCCTTGTCAAGCCAGGTGGTCGCTGTTCTTTGCCCTATTGCAGTTTGTGCTCCACTTCCGTCCCGCTGACAAGAATGTGAGGGCCGATGCTTTGTCTCGATCATTTGAGACAGATGACTCTGAAGAGACTCCACAATAAATTATAGATCCTTCCAAGATTATTTCTGTCAATCCTTTTCAAATTAAAGACATTCCCCCAGGGAAGACCATTGTTCGTCTAGCTGACAGGGAAAAGATTCTCCACTGAGGACACAGTTCCAAGCTGGCTGGGCACTCTGACATTGGTAAAAGTCTGGACCTTATTGCTCGTCAATACTGGTGGCTCACTCTGCCTAAGGATGTTGTGGACTTTGTCTCTTCCTGTACTATCTGTGCCTCTAATAAATCTGGTCACTCCAGACCTGCTAGCCTACTCCAACCCCTGCCAGCACCTGATGCCCCCTGGCAAAATATTGCAATGGACTTCATTACTGACCTTCCACCTTCAGCTGGATGCACAACTGTCTGGCTGGTGGTGAACCGTTTTTCTAAGATGGCACATTTCATCCCACGAACAGATCTTCCCTCTGCTCCTCATCTGGCAAATTTCTTCATGCAGCATATCTTCCCTCCATATTGTGTCAGATCGGGGGGTACAATTTTCTTCGAAATTCTGGAGAGCCATCTGTAAACTCCTTGATGTAAAATTGGACTTTTCCTCTGCCTATCATCCTCGGGCTAGTGGTCAAGTCGAGAGAATTAATCAAATATTGGACAATTACCTTAGTCATTTAATTTCTGTTCAGCATGACAACTGGGTCCAGCTTCTTCCCTAGGCCGAGTTCTCCTACAACAACCACACAAGTAAATTTACTGCCTCTTCTCCATTCTTCATCAGATACAGCCAACATCCACGTGTTACTCTTCAAGTGCCTGCTACGTCTCAAGTATCCACAGCCAACTCTGCATTTGGAGGCATTCTTCATATCTGGCATCAGATCAGGTCCTCTATCCTATGGGCGGTCGACCGCATGAAGAGGAATGCTGATAGGAAGAGAAGAGAACCTCCTCAGTTTCTTCCTGGAACCAAGGTCTGGCTATCTTTAAGAAATATTCCTTTAAAAATCCCTTCTTACAAATTTTCTCCCAGGTTCCTTGGACCTTTCGAAGTCCTGCAACAAATAAACCCTGTATCCAATAAGCTTCGGCTGCCTCCTACCCTCAGAATCCACAACTCGTTTCATGTGTCCCTCCTGAAGCCTGTGGTCCTGAACCGCTACAGTAAATCTCCTCGTTCTGCAGTTGCTCCCAGTGGTTCTTCTGACATCTTTGAGGTGAGGGAGATTCTGGACTACAAGAGGGTAGGAGGAAAGACTTTCTATCTGGTGGACTGGAAAGGGTTTGGTCCTGAGGAGAGGTCCTGGGAGCAAGAGGAGAACATCAGTGCCCCAACTCCAATCAAAAAGTTTCTCCTACGCTCCGGACATTAGAAGAGGGGGCATAAGGGGGGGGGGGGGTACTCTTGTGCTCGTGGTCACGGACGGCCAGAACAACCTACTTACCCCTGGCAGCCCGCAGTTCCCCAATGCCGCACTCCTTCCAGCCTTAAAATGCAAAGTAAAAGTTCCCTAGCCAATCCTTTTGCACCCCAGACTATTTGAAGGTCTCTGCCCTTTCCCTCCTTGCCTAAGCCTTGTTTGCATTCCTGTGTTCGTCTATGCAAATGGTCCCTTCACTGTATCCTGCTCCCAGTGTTCCCGTATCCTACTTCCCGTCGCCTGTATCTTGTTGCGGTGTTTGTACCTGAGCCTAAGCCTATTATTGGAGTCCTATGTGCCTCATCTGCCACGTCTGGTGTCATCTGCCACGCCAAGCATCATTCTGTGCTACGTGTCTGCTACTTTGAGTATCTGCCAGATCATCTCCCCAGGTACTCTTATCCGAGAGACTGTTATTGACTGTTGTTTGGCCAGCTTCTTCTCCGCTACGGCAGAGCGGCCCAGTGGGTCCACATACCCCACAGGCGTGACAGTTCTGGTGCTGTATTTTTGTACTTGGCTTGGTTCTGGCGCTGTATATATGTACTGAGCTTGGTTCTGGCACCGTATCTTTGCATTAGCCTGGAGATTTGTTGCGGCACACTGCGCACCTCCACCCTTCTCACAGTGCACAGCCTAACTAAATGGGCTAAGAACGCTAAGGATACTAAATGTGCACATATAGGTCTATACATAATGAGTGAGTTTAATATTAAAAGTGAGGGAAGGTACCTATGCTTGCAGCACCACTATAATGTTAAAACAACAGTGTGAGTAAAGGCTCATCCATAAGGCCTTACTATGGGTCAATGCAGGAGCCATATATTTGAAGCGTCAGGAACAGGATCGGATCCCATCTTGTGTTTTCAAGAAAGACTGTCTGAAAGAAATCCCATTCCGTCTTTGGCACAAAATATATGGCTCTATGTGCGCAGCCATGTGCTCTTGCTGTAGGGGTGGAAACTCATCTTAGCACAAAGATGGGAAACATTTCCTTAGAAAATGTTAGGGAATGTTTATTTTCTGCCTTGTACTTCGATCTTTTCTTGATAAAAAAAAACAAACAAAAAAAGAACAGGAGTGGGAGAGAAGAAGGCAGCCTTATTAGTATTAATAAAAATATAATCTATAAAATAGAGCAATAATCTATAAAAACATATTTCTATCAATAATCTGATCATAGAACCCAAATCAAATTTTGATTGCTCTGTACACCCGATACTTCTACACAAGTGTTTTTCTATCACAGGCCAAGACTTTAATAGATTAGGAAATAGGAAGACTTGATAAAAAAAACTGAAACACTAGAGGGGTGTTGCATGGCTTCAAACTTTGATGTTCTTTGAATCAATGCATCGTACACTGCTTCCTCAGGCCCTGCACTAGGCATTACACAGTGTCTGAGTTTTTCCTGGAAGTATATATAGGATGTAAGGTGTGTCTCTACGTATATCATTTATATATATATATATATATATATATATATATATATATATATTGTAAACAGTCAGTAGGAAGACTGGTAGAGGGTAAGTATGTGTAGGTAAGTGGTGTAAATCTCCATGAAGTTTGTTGCTCAGTAAGGTTAGTTGGTGAGCAGGAGTTTTTAGGCTGGATTTCAGGGTCCGGGATTTAGGAATGACTGTAGAGATTCTGGGTGGGATGGCCACTCCCATACCTCCACTCCAGGTTTTGGTTTCTAGAGGTTCTGCGTCTCAGCTGGCCCTGATTATAAGGGAAGCTGACAGTGTGAAGAGGAAGAGAGAGTGAGGAGGAAGGAGGTTGTTGTTCCTCCAGGGAGACTGCTATGAACGAAACACCTAACAAAGGGCACTTGCACGCTCAGATGGTGGCTGCTACAGGGTGATAACTTTAAAGATCGTTTTTCCACCAGTTATATTGTTTCGTTTGTTTCTTTACCCAGTGGACGCAAGCTCTGTAGAAAAAGGTTCTGTTTGGTGCAAATAAAAAGTACCCGCTGTTTGTGTTTACCCCCGTTTCCGTGTGCGTGACTGCCCAATATAGCAGCCCAAGTGGGATGCCAGCTCACAATATATATATATATATATATATATATATTAAGGTTCATCAACATTAAAGAGGCTCTGTCACCACATTATAAGTGCCCTATCTCCTACATAAGGAGATAGGCGCTATAATGTAGGTGTCAGCAGTGCTTTTTATTTAGAAAAACAATCTATTTTTACCACTTTATGAGCGATTTTTAGCTTTATGTTAATTAGTTCCTTAATGCCCAAGTGGGCGTGTTTTTACTTTAGACCAAGTGGGCGTTGTACAGAGGAGTGTATGACGCTGACCAATCAGCGTCAGGCACTCCTCTCCATTCATTTACACTGCACTAGTGATATAGCTATATCGTTATGTGCAGCTACATACACACACTATAACATTACTGCAGTGTCCTGATAATGAATATACATTACCTCCAGCCAGGACGTGATGTGTATTCAGAATCCTGACACGTCTGAATCTTTTCTGTGAGATTTTCAGCAAGGCAAACGTAATCTCGCGAGATTACGCTTGCCTTGCTGTAAATCTCACAGAGACGCTACAAAAGTGACAGGATTCTGAATACACATCACGTCCTGGCTGGAGGTGATGTATATTTATTATCAGGACACTGCAGTAATGTTATAGTGTGTGTATGTAGCTGCACATAACGATATAGCTATATCGCTAGTGCAGTTTAAATGAATGGAGAGAAGTGTATGACGCTGATTGGTCAGCGTCATACACTCCTCTGTACAACGCCCACTTGGTCTAAAGTAAAAACACGCCCACTTGGGCATTAAGAAACTAATTAGAATAAAGCTAAAAATCGCTCATAAAGGGGTAAGAATAGATCGTTTTTCTAAATAAAAACCACTGCTGTCACCTACATTACAGCGCCGATCTCCTTATGTAGGAGATAGGGCACTTATAATGTGGTGACAGAGCCTCTTTAAATTAAGTATATATCAACAACTGATGCAACAAAGAAGTTTTTCTTTCAACATGTTCTTGCTTTTCTCTTTAGACAGCAATTTGACATAACTGAATACAGCCAGAACTTCTAAGTACAATGTCTGATGCAGAAACTGCTGCCATCAGCTCTGAAGTTAAACCAAAAGCAATGACTCGTGCAAAGCAGTGGTCAGATGAAATTGAAAACTTGTACAGGTTTCAAACAGCTGGGTATAGAGATGAAGTGGAGTACAGGCATATAAAGCAAGTGGATATGGTAAGAACTTTCTGTACAGATTTATTTGTTTACCTAGAGTTTCATTCTCTACAGTCTTCAATGGGCTGACAACGTACGAAATATTAGAGTTAAAACAATATAGTTATTATTTAATCACCCTCTCTATATACATCATTAATTCACTCAGTTTCATCCACTAATTTTTCCTTTTTAATAATAAAGTAGGAAGTACTTCAGAGTCATATATCTTATTTGGGGGAAAGTGTAATTTTCCTTACAATTTAGCAGACCCTAGTATGTCACTCATTTCCTGTCTGCAGGCTCTCCGTAAATGTTCATGAACCTACTTAGTCATCATAAAATGTCCATCTAGTGTAAGGCCTCATGCACACGGCCATGCCCATAACTGCCCATGATTGCGGGTACGGACTGCCGCAGACAGTCATCCGCATTTTCGGCCCCTGCTCCCATACAAAGTATGGGAGCATGATCCGTAAAAAGCAAAATATAGGACATGTCCCATCTTTTGCGGCGGTTCTCTACGACCCGGACACCTTCCCGTAAATACAGGGGAAGTTTTCTGTGGTCAAAATAAATTAATGGGTCCATAATTATGGACTGTAATTACGGACTAATTGTTTGCAGTGGTAACACTAAGCTGCCACTCCCCTCAAGACTACTGGGAGTGGATATCACTAGCATATTGTATCTGAGCACACTCCCCCTTATGTAGCATTTGTGGTTTGTCTGCCTCCTGTTGGGAACTGGTGTTTACCTGCCCATTTAGTAAGTATGGCCTGTTTTTGTGTTTTTTTGCATATTAGTATGTCCTATTTTTCAGTGAATTAAAACAGTAAATAGAAGATAGACATGAGGGGGAGAAGAGGAGCTGCAACTTGTCTTTAGGGGTTTCAACATAAGCATAGCATAAGTCAGAGAGGGAAGCAGTAGAGGGGACGACATTGGGTTTGCTCAGAACATAATCAAAGCTCTTACATTACACCAGCAAGCATGGTGAGAATAATTTTTTTTTACTAGTTCCCGACCGCCCACGGTATTTATAGGGCGGACGATCGAGGTACTTAAAACCCGCTCCATAGTGTATCAACGGCGCAGGCTTTAGGTGACTGCCTCAGCAATCGGGCAGCAAAATCTTGGTTGCCCATAAGTCAGTGACGGCTGGGCACCCTGGAGAGAAGATAGAAGTGTATTTTTTGCTTCTATCGTATCTGTTCTCTTGTTCCCAGCCCTCAATGTGCGCAATGTGGGCATTGGTCCCGGTGATCATGTGACTGGTCACATGATCGCCGGGATGCCGTTAGTGGAAAGCTGCTGCTGGGTCGAACTAGACCCTGCACGGCCCTAAGGCCTTATTCACACGAACGTGTGCGTTTTGCACGTTGCAGTTGCGTGTGTCATCAGTATGTGCTGTGTGGCTGCGTGATTTTCACGTATATGCCATGCTTATGAGACGCGGTTTTGAAGTTTAGAAAAATAACTGAAGGAAGTGCTTTTATTTTTTCCTTAATTTCTTTATCTACCGTTGCGCGAATCACGCGCGTCACACGGAAGTGCTTCCGTGTGCCGTGCGCTATTTTCATGCACCCATTGACTTCAATGGGTGCGTAATGCGCGAAAAACGGCCAAGTATAGGACATGTCGTGAGTTTTACGCCACGGACATATGCAGCGTGAAAATCACGGACTGTCTGAACGGCCTCATTCACGAACATACACTACCGGTCAAAAGTTTAGGGTCACTTAGAAATTTCCATATTTTTGAAAGAAAAGCACAGTTTTTTTCAATTAAGATAACATTAAATTAATCAGAAATACACTTTATACATTGTTAATGTGCTAAATGACTATTCTAGCTGCAAATGTCTGGTTTTTAATGCAATATCTACATAGGTGTATGGAGGCCCATTTCCAGCAACCATCACTCCAGTGTTCTAATGGTACATTGTGTTTGCTAACTGTGTTAGAAGGCTAATGGATGATTATAAAACACTTGAAAACCCTTGTGCAATTATGTTAGCACCGCTGTAAACAGTTTTGCTGTTTATAGGAGCTATAAAACTGACCTTCCTTTGAGCTAGTTGAGAATCTGGAGCATTACATTTGTGGGTTCGACTAAACTCTCAAAATGGCTAGAAAAAGAGAGCTTTCATGTGAAACTCGACAGTCTATTCTTGTTCTTAGAAATGAAGGCTATTCCATGCGAGAAATTGCCAAGAAACTGAAGATTTCCTACAACGGTGTGTACTACTCCCTTCAGAGGACAGCACACACAGGCTCTAACCAGAGTAGAAAGAGAAGTGGGAGGCCCCGCTGCACAACTGAGCAACAAGACAAGTACATTAGAGTCTCTAGTTTGAGAAATAGATGCCTCACAGGTCCTCAACTGGCAGCTTCATTAAATAGTACCCGCAAAACGCCAGTGTCAACGTCTACAGTGAAGAGGCGACTCCGGGATGCTGGCCTTCAGGGCAGAGTGGCAAAGAAAAAGCCATATCTGAGACTGGCTAATAAAAGGAAAAGATTAATATGGGCAAAAGCACATAGACATTGGACAGTGGAAGATTTGGAAAAAGTTTTATGGACAGATGAATTGAAGTTTGAGGTGTTTGGATCACACAGAAGAACATTTGTGAGATGCAGAACAACTAAAAAGATGCTAGAAGAGTGCCTGACGCCATCTGTCAAGCATGGTGGAGGTAATGTGATGGTCTGGGGTTGCTTTGGTGCTGGTAAAGTGGGAGATTTGTACAAGGTAAAAGGGATTTTGAATAAGGAAGGCTATCACTCCATTTTGCAACGCCATACCATACCCTGTGGACAGCGCTTGATTGGAGCCAATTTCATCCTACAACAGGACAATGACCCAAAGCACACCTCCAAATTATGCAAGAACTATTTAGGGAAGAAGCAGGCAGCTGGTATTCTATCTGTAATGGAGTGGGCAGCGCAGTCACCAGATCTCAACCCCATAGAGCTGTTGTGTG
The DNA here is from genome assembly GCF_050947455.1 of Rhinoderma darwinii. Lineage (NCBI taxonomy): Eukaryota > Metazoa > Chordata > Amphibia > Anura > Rhinodermatidae > Rhinoderma > Rhinoderma darwinii. Next base: position 218,104,127 of record NC_134689.1, on the reverse strand, counting down.
AGCAGCTTGACCGTATGGTACGCAAGAAGTGCCCATCAAGCCAATCCAACTTGTGGGAGGGGCTTCTGGAAGCATGGGGTGAAATTTCTCCCGATTACCTCAGCAAATTAACAGCTAGAATGCCAAAGGTCTGCAATGCTGTAATTGCTGCAAATGGAGCATTCTTTGACGAAAGCAAAGTTTGAAGGAGAAAATTATTATTTCAAATACAAATCATTATTTCTAACCTTGTCAATGTCTTGACTATATTTTCTAGTCATTTTGCAACTCATTTCATAAATATAAGTGTGAATTTTCATGGAAAACACAAAATTGTCTGGGTGACCCCAAACTTTTGAACGGTAGTGTAGGTCCGTGCGATGTGCGTGATTTTCACACGCGTATCAAGGACGGAATACACGTCAATAGTCACTATAACAGGATGTGCTGTGCAGCCTTAGTTACAGTGGAAAAACATGGTGTAATAGAAAAAAAAAGTCCCCCAAAGGTCTTTTTGACTTTTGAGGTAGAAGGCATAATAATAAAAAAAATAAAAGTAAAATAAAGTGCAAATAAACGTAATAATAAATACACAATATAATACCCACCCCAAAAAAATGTTCCCCCGCCAATCATTGTTGTAACGATAGCCCTGACCCAATTACCCTAAAATAGACAAGTAATATGTCAAAAGGTTTATTTTAGGGTAATATTACTTTATATTATTACCAGAAAAAAAATTAACTAAAAAGTAAAAAAAACATTTTTTTACTATTATTTTCAAACTAAGCCAAAAAATTCTAAAATTGCAAAAACAATGTGTATAAAAATTATGAAAAAAAACCCTGCATTGTCTATGAAAAAAATGTTGCAAAAATGATGTCGCTAGCCCAATAAATAAAAAAGTTATAGCAGTTTAACTAACGCGTGCTAAAAATCGCTAAACAGTGTCTGGTCCTGAAGGCTCCAGAACCGGTAAAAGCAGGACATACACATAAAACGTTGATCAGTACTGCACTTCTGGATGTGTCGTTGCTCAAGTTTCTCTTAACGCATACACTAAGGCCTTATTCACAAGAACGTGTCCGTTTTGCGCGCATATAAAAAACGCATGTTTTTGCCGACGTTGCAGTTCCGTGTGACATCAGTGTATGGTGCTTGTCAGTGTTTTTTACGCGCTTATGTCATCCATATGTCATGCGTTTTTTATGTCAGCAAAATAAACAGAAGGAGGTGGTTTTCTTTTTCTCATTATTTCTTTAGCAACTGTTGCGTGAATCACGCACAGCACACGGATGTGCGTCCGTGTGACGTCCATGATTTTCACGCACCCAGTGACTTCAGGTCACTTCTTGGGACGTTTTTGGAGCAGTTTTTCATTGACTCTATAGAAAACAGGTCCAAAAATGGCCGTAAAAAATGCAGTGATAATCGCGAGGGGCTTAAAAAAAACGTCTGAAAATCAGCAGCTGTTTTACCTTGAAAACAGCTCCGTATTTTCAGACGTTTTTGACTCAGCGTGTGAACTTACCCCAAGTGGTATTGCAAAGTGGAATAATTTAGAAACCACAGCAACTCAGCCACGAAGTGGCAGACCACGTAAAGTTACAGAGCGGGGGCGCCAAGTGTTGAGGCGCACAGTACATAAGTCGCCAAACGCTCTGGTGACTCATTAACTGCAGAGTTCCAAACAACCGCATTAACATCAGTACAAAAAACATTGCCCCAAGTGCTTAATGGCATGGGTTTCCATGGCCGAGTGCAGCTGCATGCAAACCTTACATCACCAAGCAGATTGCTAAGTATCAAATGGAGAGGTTGTAAAGCACGCTGCCACTTTACTCTGGAGCAGTGGAAACGTGTTCTGTAGAGTGATGAATCACCCTTCTCTATCTAGCAGTCTGATGGACAAGTATATGTTTGACAAATGCCAAGAGAACGTTACCTGCCTGACTGCATTTTGCCAACTGAATAGTTTGGGGGAGTAGAGACAATGCTATGGGGTTGTTTTTCAGGGGTTGGCCTAGGTCCCTTAAAGAGGCTCTGTCACCTCATTATAAGTGCCCTATCTTTTACATAATGTGATCGGCCCTGCAATGTAGATTACAGCAGAGTTATGACCTATTTTAGATGCTAATGACTTTCTTAATGCCCAACTGGGCGTGTTTTTACTTTTTGACCAAGTGGGCGTTGTGGAGAGAAGTGTATGATGCTGACCAATCAGCGTCATACACTTCTCTCCATTCATTTACTCAGCACATAGTGATCTTGCTAGATCATGATGTGCAGGCCACATACTCACACATTAACGTTACTGAAGTGTCTTGACAGTGAATAGACATTGTTTCCAGCCAGGACGGGATGTCTTTTCCCAATCCTGACACTTCGGTAACGTTTGTGTGGGACTTAATGACCGCAAGCGTGATGTTGCAAGATCACGCTGTAAATGACAGCATACAGTGTGATCTCACGAGATCACGCTTGCTGTCATTAAGTCCCACACAAACGTTACCGAAGTGTTGGGATTGTGAATAGGCACCGCGTCCTGGCTGGAAGCAATGTCTATTCACCGTCAAGACACTTCAGTAACGTTATTGTGTGAGTATGTGACTGCACATCATGATCCAGCAAGATCACTCTGTGCTGAGTAAATGAATGGAGAGAAGTGTATGGCGCTGATTGGTCAGCGTCATACACTCCTCTCTACAACGCCCACTTGGTCAAAAAGTAAAAACACGCCCAGTTGTCTATTAAGAATCCATTAGCATAAATCTAAAATAGATAACTCCGTCAAAATTGATATTTTTTCTAAATAAAAAAACACTGCTGTAATCTACATTACAGCGCCGATCACATTATGTAGAAGATAGGCCACTTAAAGAGGCTCTGTCACCACATTATAAATCCAGTTAAGGGAAATCTAAATGTCTTGGTACTGGAGCATTAAGGACAATTGTATGCTTCCAACTTTGTGGGAACAGTTCGGGGAAGGCCCTTTTCTTTTCCAACATGACTGTGCCCCAGTGCACACCTCAAGGTCTATAAAGGCATGGCTGGGTGAGTTTGATGTGGAAGAACTTGTCTGGCCCACACAGAGTCCTGACCTCCACCTCATCAAACACCTTTAGGATGAACTAGAACGGAGATTGCGACCCTGGCCCTCTAATCCAACATCAGTGTCTGATATCAGAAATGCTCTTCTGGATGAATGGGCAAAAGTTTTTGCAGACTTTTGTAGAAAATTTTGTAGAAACGCCTTCCCGGAAAAGTGGAAGCTGTTTTAGCTGCAAAAGGGCCAATGCCATATTAACGCCTATGGATTTAGAATGGAATGTCAAAAAAGCTCCTGTAGATTATACGATCAAAACTGTAACCAGCAGCAGAGGCTAAAGTTTATGTTTTTTGATACATTTGTTTGGATGTAAATGTTTTACCTTCCCCACTCCTTCCCTTCCTTTCTGTACCCCATCCCCTCACCCAACCCCATCCTAACAATTTCTGTTTGTAAAAACCCAAATAAAGAATTTACAAAAAATAAACTCCTGTAGGTGTAATGTGTAGGTGTCCCAATACTTTTGTCCATATAGTGTACCTCTGACTTGATAGTACACAGGCTAATATATAGTATTAGCACCATCTGCAGTTCACTAATATATTCTTACTATATAATCCCCGATCTGTAAGGAGGAGATACTTGAAAGTTCACCAAGGAAGCTGCAGGGATTCCAAATTCCCATTAGCTACCCTGTAAATTGTCTTGTTAAAGGAAAAACATATTTGTATGGCGTTAGCCAGTAGATAAAAAATATAACAATTGAGACCTTAGTAGTCTTGAAATCCCAACATATCTGTCAGCCATTAACCCCTTGGTAGACAGAGAAGAAAAAAAGCAACAAATGGCACATAGTGTGTGAAATGTGTGTACTGAGTACAAGTTGTGCTGACCTTGTAAAGTTATGCTGGGAGCATAACATCCAGTATAGCATATTCTAGTATTCCTCTGGGAAGTTGTTACTTGGGTCTGGTTGCAGCCTGAGATCCGATTTGAGAGCTGGAAGAAGCCTCTATATTAACACCTTGGTGACATACAACGTACTATTATGTTGTTGTCGCCAAGGTCTTAAGACAACACAACGCAACTGAGTAGCTGAGCCCGCACCATCTCCACGGGAGTTGGGTGTATATTACAGCTGACACCCTGCTGCATGGCCAGGACCAGAGCTAGCCTCTGATCCAGCCGATTAATCCCTTAAATGCAGAGCTCAAAAGCGAGTGCTGCATCTATGGGATTTACTCACAGATCGGAACCCTGCAATTCTTATCGCGGGGTAAAAATGGCCTCCTGTCTGCCAAGTACGGAAGCTTGTTAGGTCCCGCTCGGAGGCGGGGCCTAAAAGGCTTTCGTCCCCTGAAACAAGATGACGCAGGCTCAGAAGCTGAGCCTGCGACATCAGCCACGGATGTCAGCTGTATGTTACAGCTGACACTGTGCAATAATGGCAGGGAAAAGAGCTAGCTCCGATCCCCGCCATTAACCCCTTAGATGCTGCGATCGAAAGCGATCGCGGAATCTTAGTGGTTTGAAGGTGATCGGCACCACTGCAATGTGATTTCAGGGTTGCCGATCGTTGCTATGGCCTCCTGGTCTTAGAAGTATGGAAGCCCATTAGGCCCCGTCCGGAGGCTGGGCCTAATAGGCTTGCTGTCAGTGAATAACTGACAGCTCTAATGCAATGTATTAGAGTAAAGATCAGAAGTGCAGGCCTTCATGTCCCCTAGTGGGACAAAACAAAAAATTAATAAAAAAGTGTAAAAAAGTAACAAAAAAAACAAACACTGCCTTTTTTCCTATAAATAGCCTTTTATTATAGGAAGAACACAAAAAAAAGTACACATATTTTGTATCACCTTGTCCGTAGCAACCCAAACTGTAAAACTATAATCTTATTTTTCCCGCACGGTGAACACCGCAAAAAACAACATAAAAAAACTATGCCAGAATCGCTATTTTATTTGGTCACCACCCCTCACAAAACATAGAATAAAAAGTGATCAAAAGGTCACATGTACCCCAAAATAGTACCAATAAAACCTACAATCCGTCCCAGAAAAAACTAGCCCTTAAACAGCTTTTTTGATGAAAAATAAAAATGTTATGGCTCTCATAATATCGTGACAAAAAAAAGAATGCAAACGCTGCAAAACATAAAAAAAACGATATACATATGATATCGTCGTAATTGTATTGACCCACAGAATAAAGTAATTATGTCATTTATAGCCCACGGTGAACAAAAGAAGACAAAAACATTGCTTGTTTTTGGTAATCTTGCTTTGCCAATAAATGGAATAAAAAGTGATAAGAAAAAATCGCATGTACCCCAAAATGGTACCATTGAAAACTACAGATTGTCCTGCAACAAATAAGCCCTCACACAGCTCTGGTGGAGAAAAAATAAAGAAGTTCTAGATCTCAAAATATGGCGATGCAAAATGTGCAGAGTGTTCCAAAAGTGGATAACATCTGGCACCATTTATCAGTGAGACACTGGCCACACATCTATGAATTATTATTTATTTACCGCATTATTATACACCCTCTTATTATGCCCTGATGTTCTCTGCACAACTTACATATGCCCCCACATTATAAACTGAAAAATACCAGCAAAACCCCAAACAGAAAAACTACCAAGCAAAATTTTATGAGATATTTGTCTTCAGTGTGCACTGAAATGGCATATCAGAGGAAAATTGCAATTTTTACTTTGCACCATCCACTATGCATTCATTTCTAATGAAAAAATGCGGGTCAAAATGCTCACTAGGCACCCCTTAATATGCCCTACGGAGTGTAGTTTCCAAGATAGGGGGTCACTACTTGGGGGTTTGTTTTACTATTTGACATCAGAGCAAGGCAATTGTGGGCCAATGCTGTGAAAATACCAAAATAGATGTGGAATTGCAAGTTGAGCGATTCCTCAAAGGCTGCTGGAGACTGCCGGGAGAGAGCGTGCAAATAAAATCGCAACCTCAAATCTGTCACAACTCTGATCGACAGAGTCTAAGGCTCCTCTAAGATTTTCGCCAGAGCCGACTGCAAGGTGGGGTGGTCTTTGCTGCATTGAACCCAGGTTGTGTTAGCAGAGTTCTGAGTTGGATAAGATGTGCAATATAGGCAAACCTAAACAGGAACCAGCCAGAGGGTAAACAGAAAGTCCAAAACAGAGCAAGTGAAAATCAGGTACAGCAAAGGTCAGAACCAGGCGGCAGCACATAATCAAAATCGGTAAACAAGGGGTCAACGAGAGATAAGCCGAGGTCAGTTTCCAAGAAGTCCAGAAGTCAGAAGTACAGGGAGTGTCAAAGCTTGATCAGAACACCAGAAGACTAGGAAAATCACAATCAAAAACCAGGTGGAGGAGGCCAGATATAAATACAACCCCACACCTAATTGGCAGAAAGACAGAGAAAAGATATAGGCTCAAAGTAAAACAGAACCGCCCAGAAGCTAGAACAGTAGTCCTGGTGGTCTTAAGGGAACAGGCATTCTCCTAAAAATAGACATTAAATGCGCATGGTGCTCTTCAATTCTGAGCCCTTTCATTTGTTCAGGCAAATGATAAATGCCTTGAGGGGTGTAGTTTCTAAAATGGGTCACTTCATGGGGGCTTTCACTGTACTCTGGTACCTCAGGGTTTTGCAAATGCGACATGGTGCCCAAAAATCAAATCAGCAAGATCTGCATGCCAATTAGCACTCCTGCCATTCTGTGCCCTGCGGTGTGTCCAAACAGCAGTTTATGACCATATATGGGTATTGCCGTACTCTGAGAAATTGCTTTACAAATGTTGGGGTGCTTTTTCTCCTTTATCCCTTGTGGAAATGAAAAAAGTCAACATTTTATTGTAAAAAATGTTGATATTCATTTTCACAGCCTTATTCCACTAAATTCAGCAAAAAAACCTGTGGGGTCTAAATGCTCACTATACCCCTCAATGAATTATTTGAGGATTCTAGTTTCCGAAATGGGGTCACTTTTGGGGGGTTTTCACCCTTTTGTTCCCTCAGGGGCTTTGCAAATGCGACATAACACCCAAAAACTATTCCAGCAAAACTTGAGCTTCAAAAGCCAAATGGCGCTCCTTCCCTCCGGAGCCCTGCCGTGTGTCCAAACAGCAGTTTATTACCACATATGGGGTATTTCAGTAATCGGGAGAAATTGCTTTTCAAATGTTGGGGTGCATTTTCTCCTTTATTCCTTTTAAAAATTCAAAATTTCCAAGTTTTATCAGAAAAAATGTAATTTTCATATTCACAACATAATTACAATACATTCTGCAAAAAACAGTGGGGTCAAAATGTTCACTATACCCATCAATAAGTTCCTTCAGGGGTGTAGTTTCCCAAATGGGGACACTTTTGGGGGGTTTCCACTGATTTGGTCCCGCAGGGGCTTTGCAAATGTGAGATTGTGCCGCAAACCATTCCAGCAAAATTTGAGCTCCAAAAGCCAAATAACGTACCTTCCCTTCTAAGCCCTGTTGTGGGTACGAACAGCAATTTATTTCCACATATGGGGTATTGCCGTGCTCAGTAGAAATTGCTTTACAAATATTGGGGTGCTTTTTCTCTTTCAGCCCTTGTGGAAATTAAAATATCTAAGCTAAATCTACATTTTATGGGGAAAAAAATTTAGATTTTCATTTTCACGGCCTACTTCCAATTCTGCAACAAATCTGTGGGGTCAAAATACTCATCATACCCCTAGATAAATTCCATAAGGATTGTAGTTTCCAAAAAGGGGTCACTTTTGGGGGGTTTTCACTGTTTTTGTCCCTCAGGGGCTTTGCAAATGCGACATGGCACCGAAATCCATTCCAGCAAAATTTGAGCTCCAAAAGCCAAATGGCGCTCCTTACCTTCTGAGGGCTGCCCTGTGTCCAAACATAAGTTTATGATCACATATGGGGTATTGCCGTAATCAGGAGAAATTGTTTTACAAATGTTGTGGTGTTTTTTCTCGTTTATTTCTTGTAAAAATGAAAACATTGTATGTTTTATTTGAAAAAATTTAGATTTTCATTTTTATGGCTTCATTTAAAGAAATGTAGCAAAAAAAAAAAAACTGGGGGATCAAAATGCTCACTATACACCTAGATTAATTCCTTGGGGGTGTAGTTTCCAAAATGATGTATTTTTGAGGGTTTTTCCTATGTTTTGGCACCACAAGACCTTTTCTTTTTTTTTCCACTAAATTTTTATTGGAAAGATATATCAAATACAAAGAATGGTAAGTACATTTGTGAACATTCAAATAATACATTACATAACAAAAGGAGTCAATGGTAATACAATACAATGATGGTCAATGAGAAGCAAAGTATAGATGAGACCAAATATAAATCTATACAGATAGGGAGAGACAATCGCCTATATAAATAACTCGGTTGGTATCAGCAGAGAGTAGAACCTGGAACGAGGAAAAGGAGAGGGGCTTATCCATAAAACACAAGACCTTTTAACCCCTTAAGGACGCAGCCTAGTTTGGGCCTTAAGGCTCAGAGCCCATTTTTCAAATCTGACATATTTCAATTTATGTGGTAATAACGTCGGAATACTTAAACCTATCCAAGCGATTCTGAAATCGTTTTCTCGTGAGACATTGGGCTTTAGGTTAGTGGTAAAATTTGGTCGATATATTCAGTGTTTATTTGTGAAAAATTGCAAAATTTAGAGAAAATTTTGAAAAAATAGAATTTTTCTGAATTTAAATGCATCTGCTTGTAAAACAGATGGTTATACCACCAAAAATGGTTACTAGTTTACATTTCCCATATGTCTACTTTAGATTGGCATCGTTTTTTGAACATTCTTTTATTTTTCTTGGACGTTACAAGGCTTAGAACGTGAACAGCAATTTCTCATATTTTTAAGAAAATTTCAAAAGCCTTTTTTTTAAGGTACCTGTTCAGTTCTGAAGTGGCTTTGAGGGGTCTATATATTATAAACACCCATAAAACACCCCATTTTAAAAACTAGACCCCTCAACGTATTCAAAACAGCATTTAGAAAGTTTTTTTTAACCCTTTAGGCATTTCACAGTAATTAAAGCAAAATGGAGGTGAAATTTGCAAATTTCATTTTTATTGCTGAATTTCAATTTTATTCTATTTTTTCCTGTAACACAGAAGGTTTTACCAGAGAAACACTACTAAATATGTATTGTCCAGATTCTGCAGTTTTTAGAAATGTCTCACATGTGGCTCTAGTGTGCTCGTGCACTAAAACACAAGCCACAGAAGCAAAGAAGCACCTAGTGCATTTTGAGGCCTCTTTTTTATTCGAATATATTTTAGGCAGCATGCCAGGTTTGAAGAGGTATTGAGGTGCCAAAACAGTAGGAATCCCCCAATAGTGACCTCATTTTGGAAACTGCACCCCTCAAGGAATTAATTTATGGTTGTTGTTACCATTTTGACCTCACAGTTTTTTCACAGCACCTATTTGAATTGGGCTGTGAAATTAAAAAAATGAATTGTTTTCCAATAAGATGTCATTTTTGATCAAAATTTCTTATTTTCACAGGGAACAAATTGCCCCATTTTGTTGCCCAATTTGTCCTGAGTGCAGCAATACCCCGTTTGTGGCAATAAACTGCCGTTTGGGCCCATGGGAGGGCTCAGAATTAAAGGAGTGCTATGTGTTCTTTGGAATCCAGATTTTGCTGGATTGGTTTTTGGGTGTCATGTCTCATTTGCAGAGCCCCAGAGGTATCAAAGCAATGGAAACCCACCAGAAGTGACCCCATTTTGGAAACTACACCCCTCAAGGAATTCATTTATGGGTACTGTGACCATTTAGACCCCAGAGTTTTTTCACAGAATTTATTTGAATTGGGCTGTGCATTTAAATTTTTTTTTAATTTTTTCCAATAATATGTAGTTTTGGCTCAAAATTTCTTATTTTCACAAGGAATAAAACACCCCATTTTGTTGCCCAATTTGTCCTGAGTGCGGCAATACCCCATATGTGGTGATAAACTGCCGTTTGGGCACATGGGAGGGCTCAGAAGGAAAGGAGCGCTATGTGTTCTTTGGAATCCAGATTTTGCTGGATTGGTTTTCGGGTGCCATGTCGCATTTGCAAAGCCCCAGAGGTATCAAAGCAATGGAAACCCACCAGAAATTACCCCATTTTGGAAACTACACCCCTTAAGGCATTCATCTAGAGGTGTAGTGAGCATTTTGATCCCACAGGTATTGTCTAAAAGGTATTGCGCAGCAGATGGTGCAGCGTGAGATTTGCAATTTTATATATATATATATATATATATATATATATATATATATATGCCATTTCAGTGTCCAATATATTGTGCCCAGCATGCGCCACCGCAGATATACACCCTTTAAATTGTAATGTGGGTTCTCCTGGGTACGGCAATACCCTACATGTGGCTGTTATCAGCTGCCTAGGCACACGGCAGGGCTCAGAAGGGAAAGATGAGGGGGATAAGCTGTGCGGAGTGCATCAGGGTAAATTAAAAATCAAGGGATGTATGATAAATTCTAAAACAATCTTTCATACAGAGCCCTGGTTTTTCGGGACACGTGTCACATTGATATATTGTGTCCTCCCTTATCCCCCTCTTATAGCAGACTTTGCACCTCTTTTGACTTTTTCCCTTTTTTGCCAGTTTGGGGAACTTCTCCTGGAAAGTGTTGCCCTGGTACGATGCTTGTGGCCCCGCTTCCAGAAGTACTGGGTGCCCCCCTCTTCTTGGTCCCTAAAGATTAGGTTTTTGATAACCACCTCTTGAAATTCCAGGAAAGTTCCCCTCTGACCTGCACATCGACGTAGCACGTATGCATTGTACAATGCCATCTGTATGAGGTGCCCCGCCAGCTTCTTATACCACACCGCATGTCGCTGTAGGGCTTCAGGGCGTGATCTGACAAGTCCACCCCTGACACGTACCTATTGTAGTCCAGGATGCAGTCTGGTTTGGGGGTCTCTGTACTGGTACCTCATACAGGTACATGGGTACTGGTGTGACATCTCTCTTGTCCTTGTACGTGACACACAATATGTTGCTGCTAGATTGTGCCCTGCTCTCACCCCCTCTGAGTATTTGCCCTGCAGAGTCTTAGGGAGGTCTCTCAGATTTCGCAGGACTTCTGGAAGCGTGGCAGTTGAAGAGTGGGACGCTGGTATAAAAATTATCCAGGTAGAGTTGGTAACCCTGGTTCAGCAGTGGGTGCACCAAATCCCACACAATTCTTGCATTAACTCCCAGTAAGGGGGGGCATTCTGGGGGCTGAGCACTGGTGTACTTCCCTTCATATATCCTAAATTTGTAGGTATACCCTGATGCACTCTCGCACAGCTTATATATCTTCACGCCATACCTTGCCCTCCTACCCGGCAGGTACTGGCAGAATTGAAGCCTCCCTTTAAAATGTACCAAGGACTCATCATTAGAAATACAATTCTCGGGGGTGTATGCTTGGGAAAACCGGGCACTGAAACGGTCTAATAGGGGTCTCCGTTTATACAAACGGTCAAAACTGGGGTCGTCTTAGAGTAGTCAATGCTCATTAGGAGAAGCGAAGTATTGCCTCATTTTTTTTTTTTTTTAGGTTCCAGTTCAGTTCTGAAGTTGATTTGAGGGGCTTATATATTAAACACCCCCATCAAAAACCCCATTTTAGAAACTAGACCCCTCAAAGTATTCACAACAGCATTTAGAAAGTTTATGAACTCTTTAGGTGTTTCACAGGAATCTAGAGCAAAGTAGAGGTGAAATTTACATATTTATTTTTGTCCGAAAATCCTTTTTATACCATTTTTTTTCTATAACACAAAAGGGTTTACCAGAGAAACGCAACTTAATACTTATTGCCCAGATTATGCAGTTTTGAGAAATATCCCACATGTGGCCCTAGTGCGCTAATGGACTGAAGCACCGGCCTCCGAAGCAAAGGAGCACCTAGTGGATTTTGAGGCCTCTTTTTTAGTAGGCACCATGTCCGGTTTGAAGAGGTCTTGGTGCCAAAACAGTGTAAACCCCCCAAAAGTGACCCCATTTTGGAAACTAGACCCCTTGAGGAATTCATTGTAGTTTTCTTGGGGTGCATGCGTCTTTTTGATCAGTTTTTATTCTATTTTTAGGTGGCGTGGTGACTAAAAAACAGCAATTCTACTATTGTTTTTTTATTCTATTTTTTTTTACAGCGTTCACCGTGCGCTATAAATGACATATTCACTTTATTCTGCGTGGCGATACGATTACGGCGATACCATATGTTTATAGTTTTTTTTATGTCTTATGGCGTTTGAACAATAAAATACGTTTTGTAAAAAATCATTCACTTTTTGTGTTACCATGCTCTAAGAGCCAGAACTTTTTTATTTTTCCATCAATAAAGCCGTGCGAGGACTTATTTTTTGCGTAACGAACTGTAGTTTCAATCAGTACCATTTTTAGGTACATGCGACTTTTTTATCTCTTTTTATTCCATTTTTTGGGAGGTGAAGTGACCAAACAATTGTGATTCTGGTACGGTTTATTATTATTTTCTTTTACGGTGTTCACCGTGCGGGATAAATAACGAAATAATTTTGTAGTTCAGGCCGTTACAGACGCGGTGATACCAATTATGTATAGTTTATTTGTTTATTTATCTATTTTTATTAATAATAAGGGAAAAAGGGGGATTTTTACTTTTAAAACTTTTATTTTCTTATTTTTAATTTTTTTTTTTAAACTTTATTACTTTGTCCCACTAGGGGACTTGAGGGCAGGAGGCCCTGATCGCTATTCTAATACACTACACTACATTTGTAGTGCAGTGTATTAGAGCTGTCAGCTACTCACTGACAGCAAGCATAGTGGGTCCTGACTTTGTCAGGACCCACTAGGCTTCCATCTATGGCATAGCCGGACGCCATTGTTTGGTGTCCGGTTGCCATAGTCACTATCGCCGGCCACTATCGTGTAGCAGGCCGGCGATGGCAGCTTAACCCCTAAAAAGCCGCGATCTCTATAGAACGCGGCTTTTAAGGGGTTAATCAGCGGGGACACAGCGATCGGTCCCCGCTGTAGGAGCTGTGGCAGCTGCTGTACGAGACAGCAGCTGTCACAGCTCCTGTATGTGTCGGGAGGACGGCCGAAATAGCCGTTACTCCCGAGACGTACTATTAGGTCATGGAGCGCGAACGCTATGGTTACCATGACCTAATAGTACGTCCAGGAGCGGGAAGGGGTTAAAACCTGACATGGTGCCTAAAATATTTTCTAATAGAAAGGAGGACTGAAAATCCACTAGGTGCTCCTTTCATTGGAGGCCATTACGAGTGAATTTTGGCAGAAAAATGAAATTTGTAAATTTCACCTCCACTTTGCTTTAATTCATGTGAAACGCCTAAAGGGTTAAGACACTTTCTGAATGCTGTTTTGAATAATTTGAGAGGTGCAGTTTAAAATAGGGTGATTTATGGGGACTTTCTAATATATAAGTCCCTCAAAGACACTTCAGATCTGAACTGGTTCCTGAAAAAATAGCCTTTTGAAATTTTCTTGAAAATGGGAGAAATTGCTGCTAAAGTTCTAAGCCTTGTAACGTTCTAGAAAAATAAAAGGACGTTCAAAAAGGATGCAAAAATAAAGTAGACATATGGGATATGTAAACTAGTACTATTTTGTGTGGGATTACTTTCTTTCTTAGGGTATGTTCACATGGCAGCCTCCGTTACGGCTTAAATGATGGAGCTGTTTTCAGGAGAAAACAGCTCCGGAATTTCAGACGTAATGGTATGTGCAGGCGCTTTTCGCTGCGTCCATTACGGACGTAATTGGAGCTGTTTTTCCATGGAGTCAATGGAAAAGGGCTCCAATTACGTCTCAAGAAGTCACAGGCACTTCTTTGACGCGGGTGTCTTTTTTACGCGCTGTCTTTTGACAGCGGCGCGTAAAAAAAATGACCGTCGGCACAGTACATCGTAAGACCCATTCAAATGAATGGGCAAATGTTTGCCAACGCTTTGGACCCGCATTTTCGGACGTAATTCCAGGCTAAAACGCCCGAATTACGTCCGTAAATAAGGTGTGTGAACCCAGCCTTACAAGCAGATACATTTAAATTTAGAAAAATGCTAATTTTTGCAAAGTTTCTCTAAATTTTAGTGTTTTTCACAAATAAATATTGAGTTTATCGAACAATTTTTTTCACTAACAAAGTACAGTATGTCATGAGAAAACAATCTCAGAATCACTTGGATAAGTAAAAGCATTCCAAAGTCAATACCACATAAAGTGACAAATGTCAGATTTGAAAAAATAGGCTGTGTCCACAAGGCCAAAACGGGCTGTGTCTCCAAGGGGTTAAAAGGAATGTATCTTCAGAAAATAACATATTACTTAGATCAGATTTTTATTTAAAAAAAATATATATATGTAAAACAAAATGTTGTTTTCTTTTTATATATGTGACTATGCACATAAAAATAAATAAATCTCCAAATATTCCAGCTCTCACACTAGAGCAGTCAAAATAGGCTGATTCTTCTTGTTTTTCTGTAGCTCACTTGTCAGCTTTGCTGTATGGATTGGGATAGAATGGGCATCATCATCACATTATGATTTGATGACAACTCTAGTGTACTGCTGGAGGCATAGATAAGGCAAAACATCGACACTCTAACGTCCGTGGTCGCTGTCCACGAACTCCTTCCATCCAGTCGACGCCCTTCTCTCCAGAGACGTTTGCACATACGGTCGTACTGTTCCACAGTGACCACCAGGGTGCGCTCGCGAGCTCAGTCCATACTCAAGAAGCCAGAGCGCACGCATGTGGGAGATTGTGCTGATTGCACCCTGAGTATCCTGTGCTATAAGAAGGTCTCAGCCCCTCCCTCCCACTCCTGAGCGTTGTTGTCGAAGCCTAAGTTTGTCTTGCAAATGGTCCCCTAGTGTTTCCTGCTCCCAGTGTTCCCTGTTCCTGTATCCTGATCTAGTGCCGTGTTGAGCTGTTGCCATGCTGTGCTGTATATCACGCCTGTCCTGCTACTCCATGTCTGACGTCTACCTGCTGCCTAGTCCCAGCCAAGCTTGCCTTGCTACTGTCTGAGCGGTCACAGGTACCCTATATGAACTATAGACTCTGACCTGTGCCCTGTTGGCCAGCTGCCATACCGCCAAGGCGGTATGGCCCTGTGGGTCCACGAAGCCTACGTGACAGTACGCTCAGGACATGGACCCCCGCTGGTCAATTCAAGACCATGACGACGTCACAAGAGATGCGGGCGGATATGCTAGATCTCCGGTCTCGACAGGACCAACTCCTCCAGGCCTTGAAATTTCTCACACGTCGGCAGGAGGTACGAGCTGCCGTTCCTCCTACTACACCTCTTGTCAGTACTGTTCCTCAGACTACACCTCCTGGCAGTGTTGATCCTCGTTTTTCTTTGCCACTTCCTGACCGCTATGATGGAGACGCAAGTTCCTGTTGTGGATTTTTGAACCAGTGCCGGATCCACTTCAGCCTGTATTCAAGGGCATTTTCGTCTGATGGCGCAATGGTTGCTTTCATCAACTCTCTTCTTACTGGCAAGGCCCTTGCATGGGCCGAACCCTATCTGGGTCGCATGGTGTTTGAGGAGCCTGGACGAAGCTTCGGCTTCCTTGCTGAACCTACGCCAAGGAGACATCTCTCTGGGCGAGTACGCCATACACTTTCGCACCCTGGCAGGAGAACTGTTGTGGAACAATGAGGCCCTGGTGGCTACATTCTGGCATGGTCTGTTTCCTAAGATTAAAGACGAACTTGCGGCTCGAGACTTGCCGTCTACCCTGGATGACCTCATCCTCCTGGCTGCCCGGATTGATAGAATGCTCCAGGAACGGCTCCAAGAGGCTCATCGGGAGGGAGGCCTACCTAGTCTGGCCCCTACCTTGCAGCAACCTCTGTCATCCTCAGATGCCGATCCTCCTCAGGAGTCTGTGAGGATGGATCAATGTAATCTATCTACCCAGGAGAGATAACGCAGACGCACTTCAGGACTCTTGTCTTTATTGCGGCCTCGGAGGCCATCTTGTGCGTCTGTGTCCCCAAAAGCCCCAAAGCCTAGGGTTGGTAGGAGACACAACCTTGGGTAAAGAAAGACTCCCGTCTAAGTTGTCCATACCCGTGACCATAGTGTCCGGTGAGAAAACGCATCAGGTTTGTGCGTATCTGGACTCTGCATCCGCTGCTAATTTCATTTGTAGAGACCTGGTGGACCTTCTCCAATTACCTACTACCCCTCTAGAGAAACCGTTGATGGTTGCATCAGTAAATGGACTACCTCTTCCAGACCCAGTTATAGCTGTGACCAAGCCGCTGAAGCTCAAAGTAGGGGCTCTCCACTCCGAACTTCTACCGTTCTATGTCAGGTCCAATTCCATTGAGCCAGTGCTGCTGGGTCTGCCTTGGCTCCGACTACATGCCCCAGTCCTGGACTGGAACTCTGGAGAGGTTCTCCAGTGGGGCCCCCCGAATGTCACAGCCAATGCCTGGTGCAGATTCGTTTCGGTCCAGCCTTCTCTGCCTCGATCATTGGCGGAGTTTCCTGGTCATTATGCTGCATTTTCGAACGTCTTCAGCAAAAGGGAGGCAGAGACACACACCGGGCGTATAACTGCCTATCGAGCTGATCCCTGGTGCATCCCTTCCCCGTGGTAGGATATATCCTCTCTACTTGCCAGAGACTCTGTCCATGTCCACCTATGTTAAGGAAAACTTGGAGAGGGACTTCATACGGAAATCTCCCTCCCTGGCAGGAGCTGGGTTCTTCTTCGTCAAGAAAAAGGATGGCTCCCTGCATCCTTGAATTGACTGCCGGGGTCTCAACCAAATCACGGTGAAGAATTAAATATCCGTTGCCGCTGATCTCTGAATTATTTAATCGTATACGTGATGCCAAAAATGTATCCAAACTAGACCTGCGTGGGGCTTACAAACTAATCCAGATTCGCCAGGGTGACTAATGGAAGACTGCATTTAACAGTATCTAGTAATGCCCTTCAGCCTGTGTAATGCTCCTGCGATCTTCCTGGAGTTTGTTAATTACATTTTCTGTGACCTCCTCTATTTTGTGTTGTGGTCTATCTTGATGACATCTTGATTTTTTCTCCAGATCCTGTGACTCAGCAGAGACATGTCCGTCAAGTTTTGATGTGGTTAAGAGAGAATCGTCTGTAAACTAAATTGAAGAGGTGCGTGTTTGAAAAGAATGCTCTGCCCTTCCTCGGCTACATTGTTTCAAATAGAGGTCTCAAGATGGATCCTGAAAAGTTAAAGTCCGTTCTGGAATGGCCACGCCCTCCAGGCTTGAGGGCCATACAGCGCTTTATGGGATTCGCCAATTTTTACAGACAGTTTATTCCAAACTTCTCACTGACTTCAACTATCTCTGACCTCACTAAGAAGGGCATGAAAACCAAGGTGTAGACCCCTGCGGCAGAGTCTGCATTTAATAGCCTGAAGAGTGCCTTCACATTAGCTTCTATCCTCCATCATCCCGACATTTCTCTACAGTTCTCGCTGGAGGTGGACGCATCCTTTGTCGGTGCTGGTGCACTCCTGTTCCAGAGAGGTTCCAAGGGCAAGTCTATGGTATGTGGATATTTTTCTAAGCTCTTCTCTTGCGCAAAACGCAACTACTCTATTGGGGATCGGGAGTTACTGGCCATTAAGTTGGCCCTGGAGGAGTGGAAACCTCTACTAGAGGGCACAGCTCATCCCATCCTGATTTTTACGGACCACAAGAACCTCACCTATCTCCAGACGGCCCAAGGGCTGAATCCTCGTCAGGCCAGGTGGTCGCTGTTCTTTACCAGGTTCCAGTTTGAGCTCCATTATCGCCCGGCCAACAAGAATGGGGGACGCCGATGCCTTGTCCAGGTCTTTCGAGACAGAGGACACCATGGAGATGCCACAGAACATTATTGATCCGTCTTGCATTGTCTCTGTCAATCCCCTGCAAGTTCGGGACATTCCTCTAGGGAGGACTTTTGTGCGCCTGGCTGACCGAGGGAGAATCCTCCGCTGGGGAAACTCCTCTAGACTGGCAGGTAACGCGGCGAACCGTAAAACCCGAGATCTAATTGCCCGTCATTTCTGGTGGCCCATGCTGCCCATGGACATTTTGGACTTTGTTTTGTCCTGCTCAGTGTGTGCAACTAACAAGGTCACTCACTCCAGACCTGCTGGCCTGCTCCAGCCATTGCCTGTGCCCGATGCTCCCTGGCAGCATATAGCTATGGACTTTATTACTGACCTACCTCTCTCTGCTGGATGCAGTGCTGTCTGGGTGGTGGTGGTGGTGGTGGATCAATTTTCGAAGATGGCCCACTTCGTTCCTCTGACCGGTCTCCTTTCTGCTCCTCTACTGGCCAAGCTGTTCATCCAACACGTCTTCCACCTGCATGGCTTACCGCAGCATATTGTGTCTGATAAGGGGGGGGGGGTTCAGTTCACCTCTAAGTTCTGGATAGCCCTCTGCGGACTCCTAGGTGTAAAGTTGGACTTTTCCTCGCCCTACCATCCTCAGTCCAATAGTCAGGTCGAGAGGATCAATCAGATCTTGGAGAACTACTTACGCCACTTCATCTCCAAGCAGCATGACTGGGTGCAGTTGCTTCCGTGGGCTAAATTCTCTTACAACAATCACACCAGCGAGTCCACACAGAAGACACCGTTCTTCATGGTCTACGGCCAACACCCACGAATTCCTCTCCCAGTGCCTGATACATCCTAGGTACCAGCTGCTGACACGGCTTTAAGGGACTTTCTGCAGATCTGGCAGCAGACTCGATCCTCCATCCTGCTGGCGGTCGACCACATGAAACGGCAGGTGGGCACAAGGAGAAGAGAACCTCCTCAGTTTCTTCCTGGCATGAAGGTCTGGCTGTCCTCCAGGAATATTCGACTGAGGGTGCTGTCGTACAAATTTGCTCCCAGGTTCCTCGGACCCTTCGTGATCCTACAGCAGATCAACCCTGTTGCCTACAAGCTTCGGCTGCCTCCTACCCTCAAGATCCCCAACTTCTTCCATGTTTCCCTCATGAAGCCGGTGGTTCTTAACCTCTTTACCAAGGCTCCTAGCCCTGCGGTTGCCCCCTTTGGTACATCAGACACCTTCGAGGTTAAGGAGATCATGGACATTAAAAAAAGTAAGAGGAAGAACCTTTTATTTAGTAGATTGGAAGGGGTTTGGTCCAGAAGGGAGGTCCTGGGAGCCAGAAGAGAATCCTAAGTTTATCTTGCAAATGGTCCCCTAGTGTTTCCTGCTCCCAGCGTTCCCTGTTCCTGTATCCTGTAACCTGATCTAGTGCCGTGTTGAGCTGTTGCCGTGCTTTGCTGTATACCACGCCTGTCCTGCTACTCCACGCCTGATGTCTACCTAGTGCCAGCCAAGCCTGCCTTGCTACTGTCCGAGCTGCCACAGGTACCCTATATGAACTATAGACTCTGACCTGCTCCCTGTTGGCCAGCTGCCATACCGCCAAGGTAATTCACTATTATACATCACCTCCAATGTTTCTAGCTTTAGTTTTCTGACTTAGGCATCATGCACCCGGCAGAGCTTTGTGCACGGAGCCTTTACAGCAGTGCACAAAGGCTGTACTTTCCGTAGTACGGCTGTGCACAGGAGCTGTACTTCTCCTTAGTACAGCTATGCACAAAGGCTGTACTTCTCCTTAGTACGGCTGTGCACAGGGGCTGTACTTCTCCTTAGTACTTCTGTGCACAAAGATTGTACTTCTCCTTAGTACAGCTGTGCACAAAGGCTGTACTTCTCCTTAGTACGGCTGTGCACAGAGGCTGTACTTCTCCTTAGTACGGCTGTGCACAGAGGGTGTACTTCTCCTTAGTGCGGTTGTGCACAGGGGCTTTACTTCTCTTTAGTACGGCTGTGCACAAAGGCTGTGCTTCTTAGTAAGGCCGTGCAAAGAGGCTGTAGATCTCCTTAGTAAGTCCGTGCACAGAGGCTGTACTACTCCTTAGTAAGGCCGTGCACAGAGGCTGTACTACTCCTTAGTAAGGCCGTGCACAGAGGCCGTACTTCTTCTTAGTACGGCCGTGCACAAAGGCTGTACTTCTCCTTAGTATGGCTGTGCACAGAGGCTGTACTTCTCCTTAGTACGGCTGTGCACAGAGGCTGTACTTCTCTTTAGTACGGCTGTGCACAAAGGCTGTGCTTCTTCTTAGTAAGGCCGTGTACAGAGGCTGTACTTCTCCTTAGTACGGCTGTGCACAGGGGCTGTACTCCTTAGTTCAGCTGTGCACAAAGGCTGTAGATCTCCTTAGTAAGGCCGTGCACAGAGGCTGTACTACTCCTTAGTAAGGCCGTGCACAGAGGCCGTACTTCTCCTTAGTACGGCTGTGCACAGGGGCTGTACTTCTCCTTAGTTCAGCTGTGCACAAAGGCTGTAGATCTCCTTAGTAAGTCCGTGCACAGAGGCTGTACTACTCCTTAGTAAGGCCGTGCACAGAGGCTGTACTTCGCCTTAGTACGGCTGTGCACAGAGACTGTACTTCTTCTTAGTACAGTTGTGCACAGAGGCTGTACTGCTCTTTAGTACAGCAGTGCACAAAGGCCTTAGCACGGCAGTGCACATAGACTGTTCGGCTCCTTAGCACAGCAGTTCACAGAGGCTTTACAGACTTCATTGGGTGCTGCATGTACATAGATATCCTTTGTACATATAACATCCAATGCAACATGCCACAATTTATTTTTTTGTTGGATTCATCTGTAATTCAACCAAAAAAAACACCTTTATGAAGTCAAAAAGAGCTGTAATACAGCTGTTTGTAAGAGCCCTTACTGGTTCACAATACCTGATGCATAATTATTTTTATAATTAGTCACTGAATAGTCAAAAGCAAGATATAGCAGGCAAATGCTGTAGCTTTAAAAAATGTTGTATGGCTGTTCATACTACTGCTAAAATAGTGCACGTGTGTTAATCCTTAATTTTTTTTCCCTCATTCTAATCTATGAGCAACAGATGCATATCTAATGCAGAAAATGTATAATATTTTTATAGCTGAGTAGCCTGGAATATAAAAATTAATATTAGAACTGCCGTTTCTACAGCAATGTAAACAGCCTTCATGGTTCTGTACCTTTTTAAAGGGGTTTTCCCAGAATCATAAATTATCACTGGGGGCCCCACCAAAAGGACCCCCACGGATCGTGGAGTGGCGGTCGAGCATACGCACTGCCGCTCTATTCAAAGTCTAAGGGAATGACGGAAATATCCGAGTTTAGTGCTCGACTCTTTTAGTCATTCTCATAGACATTAAATGGAGTGGCAGGCGCATGCTCGACCGCTGCTTCATTCCAGCTCCTCCTTACTACAGGGGGTGCAGTGAGGAGGATCTGGGGGTTCGGGACTCCCGTTTCCACGATTGGTGGTGTTCCCTGCGCTGGGGGCCCTGGCGACCAGAAAATTCTCCTATCCTGTGGATAGGTGATAATTTATTATTCTGGGAAAACCCCTTTAATTATAACATCATAGGGCTTATTAGAAATGCATTATTGAAATTGACATTGTATATGTGATAATGGTTAACAAATAATGCTTTCCTTTCTTAGGTGGATCGCTGGCCAGACACTGGTTTTGTGAAAAAGTTGCAAAGGAAAGATAATACATTTTACTATTACAACAAGAGCAGAGAATGTGAAGACAAAGAAGTCCATAAAGTAAAAGTGTATGCCTACTAAATAAATGTTCACACATTGTACTGAGCTATTGTTTTTGCTACGTTATTTATTAAAGTATTGTGTGTGTGTGTGTGTGTGTGTGTGTAAGGTCTTGTCGTGGAAGTCAATGTCTCAAAATATATTAGACTGAAATTTAGACGAGTGTTCCAACATACACTCACGCCAGGCACTTTATCCAGCATCCTAATCAGTAGATAGCATACCGATATATATTGAGAGTGGAGAAATAACACACAGATGATGCTGGCATGCTCAAAATACTTCTCTGGAGGTTTATTGCCAAACTCAATTATAATAATATCATTCAAATGGGGTGTAGACTTGAGGTTAACCAATCAGAGGCAATGTGACAATAACTCTGCTCAGCCAATAGCAGACCATAAGAATATTTCAAATACATAATTATAATTCTTCATTAAAATGCTGACATCAGGTAACACCTGGAGACAAGCATATAATGGGCAGTTGTTAGTGGTTTGTTCTCATGAGGGAATTTGTTGCAATAATGAGAAATAGTTGCACTTTATGACTGGGCGTTCGGCCAACCCGCTACAATGGGGTATGAAGGCCATATTATGATAAGACATTTCTTTGAATTATATAGAGGAAAGTTCATTACAAAATGGAGAATAAATTTCTTAGTAATTCTGCATCCTGCTTGATAATTCATAATGTAATTTCATACAGGGAATATACGCAAATAAACCATCGTTCACAAACCCCCCTTTTTCTCATATTAACTTACAGAAATTATATATTATGATTATAAACCTTAAACAATATATCAATAGGGCCACAACTAATAATATAATGCCATCACCAATGTCCGGTTTGGGTATAGGGTCCCACCGGTGCATTGACAAGTCCTGTTCATCATCAAAATCATCCTTTTCTATCTTCTGCTCTTCACTGACTGTCACGCTCAGGGTAACCCACACAATTATGGTGTCAGACTGTACGGTGGTGGTGTCCAGTGGGGGATTTATTATTACCCTCTTCCTGCTCACTTACTTATTAAAACACTTGGATGCTGCTAACGGGTTCACTTAGTTTTTTTTTTGGTCTTTGCTTTGACCTTTGCTGATGTCATCAGGACTTGGCTTGGTCCTTCTCATCTGTCAGACACACGGTCTCTTTTAGTATACATCACCGGGCTGTACTGTGAGCCTGGAGTGAGATCCCACGTAGACTGATTAGTGGAGTTTAATTGTGACTACCACAAACCCTCCGCATCTGTCCTCTTCCTCCGGTAAGTTACTTGTCTGCACAGCTGCTTAGAATTGTGACACTGCCGTCAGTTCAGGACAAGCGCGTTGTTTTGGCTCAGGCTGCGCCTGCCGCATCTCAGTGATGGAGTTCATCATGTTAAAGTCTTTTAGTTCATGTTTACTGGCACTTGCTGGGGACCCCCAACCCTTGTCAATTATTAAAATAAATGCTAATCTGGTGATAACATCATCTACATAATATAAAAATTGTTCTAAGTACATACAATAACAATGTCAGGCCCTTAAACTAAATCAAACAAACACCTCTATATAAGAAAAACTTCTCAGACCCAATGGACAGGGCACCTAGAAGATGTGTAGTTACTGGGTACATTGTATTTGCACTTGGTGTTACACTTTTCAGCAGGATTTGTACCTTGATCTGAGCTGATTACCTGGAACAGCTTCTACTCACAAATATTCACAGATTCCACATGTTTATCTGACAAATGTCGCAAACCAATTTTTCTTACTCTAATTTGTATTTCATGGGAAGGCCTCTCTCAAGATCCCTTCTCTTTGTGGGAGGCGGGTATGATAAGGTTGGCAGCGGTCTGCCAAGACTGTTCTGTAGGCAAATCAAACAGCTCTAACAGAATTTAGCCGCATCAGCTGTAAAAACCTGGGGCCTACCAATTAGGTCTTACCAAATCCATCCTTGCAGTCTTGGGGCATTTGTGAGGTCACACACCATCAATGCAAGTGCCATCAAGAGTGCCTTGGGTTCTACCGGTTTACCTTCCCTATCCGTCCACATTCTGTTAGAATCTGGTTTTCACCTTCCGCTCCCAGTTGGACTCTTCCTGTGGATAACAATCTTTTACATCGCATAATCATTAGTTGATCTTAATCAGATAATTAAATTGAAGAAAAACATTAACAAATAACATCTTTACATTAACGCCGAAAGACGGATATATCCGTCCTCTGCAGCTGCTAGTTCGCGCAGGAGGACGGATATATCCGTCCTGTGATGGCGCGGGTACTGCCACTGTACCCACGCGATCAGCGGCAGGAGCACGGCTGTTATACACAGCCTGGCTCCTACTGCAACTGCCGGAATCGAAACACGCTCCGATTCCTGCAGTTTAACCCATTAAATGCTGCTGTCAACAGTGACAGCGGCATTTAATGTATTTGACAGAGGGAGGGAGCTCCCTCTGTCACCCCATCGGCGCCCCCACAAAGAAATCACGGGTCGCCGTCGGGTTTCTTTTTTTTCTTTATCAATGATTTTTATTTTGAAAATATAACAATACATAAACATTTCACGTTTTTTGCAAAAAAAATAGAAATTTGCACGCAGTGCAATACATTAAGTGAAGTTTCATAGTATAACAATAATATGTAATATATATATACATGTATAAGAACATCAGTAGAAGGTAGCTTCCCACCTATCAGAATTGAGTGATAAGAGAGATATAACGGCAATAACTGTACCATGTTCGCATCAAAACAGTGCAATAGTCAGGGAGACCGCCGCCCCAGTAAAGTGAGAAGTGGCACATATAAGAGCACTTTTGAATATATGGACACACAACACATAACACCAGACAACAAAGGGGAAACACATACAGACAAAGCGCCTCAGTTAGGCAATATAATTCATTCAGAACATTCCATCCAGCCAGAGAGGTAGATCAGCACCACCCCGGAATCCAGACCACACCATCCAAGTTTGGACGAAGAGCACTGATTTGCCCCTATCAGCGGACAGCAACTCCTCCATCCTCATAATCCCGTTCACCTCCGTCACCCATTCCGTCAGGGACGGTACAGTATGCGACTTCCAGTGACGAGGTATCACCGTTCTCGCTGCGGTCAAGAAATGTCGAAAGATCCCCTTTTTGACGTGTGGGAGTGATCCAGGAACCATAGAAAGCAAGCCTATGGAAGCCGAGGTCGGGACCTCAGTATGGAAAAGCTTGTTGCCTAGATCAAAAATCTTTCCCCAAAAGGGATGTAGCATGGGACAGTCCCACCAAATATGCAACATAGTTCCAGGAGCCCCCCCACACCTCCAACAATCAGCAGACACATCAGGATATATCCTATGTAACAAGGTCGGACAACGGTACCACCTGGTAAGTATTTTATAGTTCTTTTCCTGGGCAAAACAAGACATCGGTAACTTATGGGCTAATAAGAAAGTGGTACCCCACTCCTCTTCAGACTGTCTAACCCCCATTTCCTCGTCCCATGCAGCAGTGAAAGACAATTGAGAAAAAGAAAATTTTGGCAGAAGGATCCCATGTAAGTGAGACAACACATGTGAAGGGGCTGTGGGCAAGGACAAGTAGAGTTCCAGAGGAGTCTTATCCTGTAGTAATACCAGGCAGTCACCCATGGAAGAGAGATAGGACCGCAACTGCAAATAGGACCACCAGATTGACCGCCTCCCCGGGCAGGCAGCAGATACAGCAGTCATTGGCAAAATGGCACCGTCCGGAGTAAAGGTCTCAGACAAACATCCACCATTCCCTCTCTCCCAACAGAGGAATGTATCAACACCCTCCGCCGGAGGGAAGGAAGGGTTATCGAATAGAGGAGTCAAGGGACCCGGGCGATGAACAAGGCCCGTAGTACCCAGGATCCATTCCCATACCATGAGAAACTGACGTATGAGGAAAGGTAGAGAAAGAGTTGGTCTCTGAAGGACTGACAGCCACGGCAGAGAGGATAATGCAAGAGGAGACATAGCCTTTTCAATGCGCACCCATTGCTTACCTGTTTCCGAACGTAACCAATCCACTACTCTCATAATCATCGCAGCTTGATGGTATCGTTTAAAGTCTGGGAGACCCACGCCCCCGTCTACTTTTGGCCGGCTAAGGACAGCAAACCAGATACGAGGCTTAGAGGAGCCCCACACAAACTTGGTTATGGCCCTATGTAAAACCTGGAATAAACTGGATGGTACGGCAATAGGGACGTTCTGGAAGATATATAGAAATTTGGGCAAGATATCCATTTTAACCGCATAGATACGCCCAAACCACGACATGCGGTTCCCGCCGTATTCCGCCAATTCCTTCAGGGTACGCTGTAGAATGGGCGTATAATTCAAAGCATACAAATCTGACTGTTGCGTGAGGACATGTAACCCTAGGTATTTTAAGGATGTAGATTGCCACTTGAACGGAAAAACCTGAGCGAGATGGGCAGCCAGAGGGTGATCCAAAGAGATATTCAAGGCCTCCGATTTAGAGTAATTGACTTTAAAATTACTTAAATGACCAAAGCACTCAAACTCCTCCGTCAAAGATGGCAAAGAAATCATGGAAGTTGTGATGTATACCAGGAGGTCATCCGCGTATAACGCCAATTTATGATGCTGTGAGCCAACGCGTATACCATTAATATTAGGGTTGTTCCACAGTGCCACGGCCAGGTGTTCCATGACCAGAACATACAAAAGAGGCGAAAGTGCGCACCCCTGTCTCGTGCCATTAGCAATAGACAGAGGATCAGACACGAACTCGAGCAGTAGGCCTATGGTACAAGACCATTATCCTATCCACCGTAGTGGTGCCAAGGCCAACCTGCGTCAGGACACTGCGGAGGAACACCCAGTGCACTCTGTCAAAAGCCTTTTCGGCATCTATCGAGAGTAAGCACATCGGTATCTTACGGGTTTGGCAGTATGACGTCAAAAGGAGGGTTTTGTTAGTGTTATCCCGCGCTTCCAGACCACATACAAACCCCACCTGATCATCCACGATCAAGCCAGGCAGTACCGGGGATAAACGAGAGGCAAGCAACTTTGCGAAAAGCTTCACATCTACATTGATTAGCGATATGGGCCTGAAGTTTGCACACAACGTTGGATCCTTGCCTGGTTTTGGTAGGAGAGTTATATGAGCCTCGAGGGATTGAGGCGCAAAGGGACACGAGGAGGACACCGAGTTAAAAACTTTCGTCAGAAAAGGAGCCAATTGATCTTTAAATGCCTTATAAAATTTGTTATTAAACCCATCGGGCCCCGGGCTCTTGCCCAAGGGTGACTCTCCAATAGCACGCTCAACTTCGGATTCCAAAAAGTCCTCCTCAAGCTCCAAAGCCACTCCCTCCTCCAAGGTCGGCAACGCAGTATCATGAACATAACGGTCGATTTTATCACGTAACGCCTCTGCCTGTATATCATGAAATTGGCCTTTAATATTGTATAGCGCCGAGTAATAGTGTTTAAAGCAGTCAGTAATACCAACCGGGTCATGAACCTCACCGCCCGAGGGAGATGAAACTTTAGGGATATATGACGCTTGTGTACGGGGATGCAGCATCCGTGCCAGAGACCTACCGCATTTATCCGCATATTCGTAGGAGGGCTTGCGCATCCGATCCCTGAACCGAGCGTGTGACTGATCTATCAAAGAACGTAAGGATTCTCTCGCTGTAGTGAGCTCTGCAAAAATCTGTGAGGATTGAACCTGTTTATGACAGGATTCCAGATCCCGTATCTGAATCAAGAGACGTGCAATAGCAAACCCCTTTTCGCGCTTCAATCGTGCCCCATTTTATATCAGTACCCCTCGAATGACACACTTCAGTGCCTCCCACTGGAGTGGCAAGGGAGTAGCTTCATGTTCATGAACCTCAAAGAAACCGGTAAGTGAATCTTTAATGGCCGCCACGCATACTGCATCCCGTAGCAAATTGTCATTAAGTTTCCAGGATTGGAAATTAAGCAACGAGTTAGGAAATGTAAGGGTCAGAAACACAGGGGCATGATTCGACCAAACCATAGGGCCCACTTCGGAGGTAGGATGCCAGGTAAGCAAGTGGTGGCTAACCAAAAAAGCGTCTATCCTACTGTACATGTTATGCAGTGGGGAGAAATAAGTGTATTCTCTTACCTGAGGGTGTAGAATCCTCCACACGTCAATCAACTGCATGGAATGCATCACAGTTTTCAGTGCCCAAAATGCGACTTAGGGACAGCAGACCTGCCCGAGGAGGTGTCAAGTCTGGAATCGAAAATCAAATTAAAATCACCTCCAACAATTAAAACGCCCTCAGTGAACTCCTCCAATTTCCTTAAATACAAATCGGCCCACTTGTGCCTGGTCCTTATTGGGGAGGTACAAATTAGCCAGAGTAAAGATCTTATTACGTATAGATAGCTTGAGAAAAACATATCGACCATCTGGGTCAACCAGAACATCAAGAATTTTATGAGAGAGTGACTTATGAATACATATACTGGCACCCTTGGACTTGGATTCCGGGTTGGTACTGTGGAACCAGGCCGGAAAATATCGATTTGTGAACTGTGGCGTATGGCCCACCTGAAAGTGGGTCTCTTGTAAGAACAAAATATGTACC
This sequence comes from Rhinoderma darwinii, assembly GCF_050947455.1. Classification (NCBI taxonomy): domain Eukaryota; kingdom Metazoa; phylum Chordata; class Amphibia; order Anura; family Rhinodermatidae; genus Rhinoderma; species Rhinoderma darwinii. Next base: position 218,075,775 of record NC_134689.1, on the reverse strand, counting down.
CGCTCTTTATGCATGTTATATAAAATTTGTGAGCGTTTTTCTGGGACATTAAGCCCCCTAGCATTAAAGGTACAAGCCTTCAATTGTGCCATCGCCACCTCCCACTGAAGGAACTCGTAGAGCAATGCACTAAGCAGAGGCGAGACGAACAAAAACAGGACAAACAAGGAAGGGAGACACGACCACAAAGACAAACAGACAGGTGAAATAGTCACCCACTCCTTGAGCTACTCAAGGAGAAACAATCCAATATACACCGGATATAACCAGTGAGTCCCTAAGAGGAGAAGTGTTAGGACAAGGTCTAGCCAGCGCCCCGCACCCCCCAACCCAGTACAAATATCACACATCTAAGAACCAAAACATGAATGGAAGAAAATCAAGGCGATTAGCTCAATATCACAAGAAAATGAAGTAATGGCCGACATTTGGTCAGGATCAAACAGAGATGCCAGCATAACAAGACATTCCCGGAGATGTACACATTTACCGCATGAATGTACAGGCATGTAATTAGTAAAAATGTAGATAATCACATAACATATATAGTGCAGTATTACTGGAAGCTGAGGAACATTAATTAATCACGGGAAATGGCCTATCTGATCACCTGCAGCCCCCACCTAGAGCGGAAGAACAGACATAACGGGGTGTTACATGAAACACATCAGACCATCGCCTCCCAAGATATAAGCAGTAACAATTGAACTTAACAGGCCTAGTCCGACTGCTGGCCGACAAAGAAACATCCAGACGAAATCACAGCGGATCAGCACGTCGCCCACCAGGACGACCCATAGGAGAAGCGGGAGAACGACCACGCCGGCGTGGCCTTGGACGCTGCGGTGGTAGGGGGACATAAGGCCAATCAGGCAGGGAAACTCTCGGCACCTGGAGGGCAGCACAGAAGTCCGGAACATCTCCTCGGTCTCGAACACTCAGCAATGTCCCGTCCCTGCGAACCTGCAGCTGGAAGGGGTGACCCCAGGAATAGGAGATCTCATGCTCTCTCAGCACATCCAGTAAAGGATGAAGCACTCTGCGTTTGTCCAGGGTCATCTTGGACAAATCGGATAACAACTGGATCTTGACCCCTTGTAATAAGACTTCTCCTTTATCTCGGGCCTTCCTCATGATCTGCTCCTTCAGAGAGAAAAACTGGACATGGCATAGCACATCTCTAGGCCTATCAGGATCCGGGTTACGAGGGCCAAGAGTCCTGTGAGCCCTATCCAGCTCCAATGGATCATCAGCAGGACGCTCCAGCAGGGAGTTAAACAAGGACTGTAAGACAGGTATGAGTTGCCCCGGAGAGATATCCTCAGGAATGCCCCGGAGCCGAATATTGTTACGGCGATTCCGATTCTCATGATCTTCAGCCAGGTTAAATAGCGCATGAATCTGCTGGGAGTGATGATCCAGTCGTTCTGTATGAGAGACTTGCTGCTGTGTAACAGTGGAAATGTCGCCTTCTATGCGCTGAACTTGATCGAACAATTGAGAGACATTATTCGTAAGAGCCTGTATCTCAGATTTGTAAGTCATCTCAAGACGATTCACATAACGCTCCATGTCCTGTTTAGTGGGCAATGTGGCGAGCTGTTGTCTCAGGCCCTGTAAATCATCTCCCATGCTAGCAGAGCCAACAATGTGGGGAGAGGAATGTAGATCCAGATCCCGAGGAGAAGCAGGCATCGATGCAGACCCCAGCATGCCAGAGGATGAGGAAGGAGAGACCCGGGCGCCATGACTAACACCACGTGGCGAGCAGGACGGAGCGGGAAGCGCCATGACAGTCCCAGAAGGACCCATCTCCACCCCCGCCAGCAGGGAAGGAAACGGACCCAGGGAGCCAGAGACCGAAGAGGGGGTACTGTTGGTACCTGATGCTGCAGCAGCAACCCCCGAAGAAGACTCCTCTGCAAGCGGGAACCCTGTTCCAGTTCGTCTCCCCTCCAGCGGCGCCATCTTGGGAGACGGCCCGGCAGCAGCGTCGGTGAGGAATCTTTGAATTGAGCCGACTGAAGACATCTGCCTCGTACAGTATGGAGTCCCCGTGGTTGCCTTAGATTTCCTGACCATTAGGTAGGTCCAAGTGTGCCTTTTAGTATGCTTATGAGCGGGTTAGGGAAGTGCAGGAACGGAGCTCTCAAGCAGCACGTCTGGTCAGCACCATGTCCAAGCCACGCCCCCCTTGCCGTCGGGTTTCCATGGCAGCTGGGGGTCTAACAAAGACCCCCCAGGTCTGCCTTTAGTATCTGCCTGTTAGGCGATGCCGGAGGCATGATCTAATTGGTTGCCTGTCAGTTTTACACTGACAGGCAAAAATGCTTCGGTATACTAAGTATACCAAAGCATTATATATGCGATCAGTAGATCGCATAGTGAAGTCCCCTGGTGGGACTAAAAAAAAAATATGTAAATCAGTTAAATAAAGTTTGTGAAAAAGTAAAATAAAAATTACAGTGAAAATCAAATAAAACTACTTTTTTTGCCCAAGAAGTGGTTTTATTTAGTAAGTGTCAAAACAAATAACACATACACATATATGGTATCCCCGCGATTGTAACAACTTGAACAATAAAATGAACACATTAATTAAACCACCGGATGAACGGCGTCCAAAAAAACCTGCAAAAAACTATGGCAAAATTCTCTCTTTTCTCCCATTCCTCCCATAAAAAATTAAATAAAAATTAATCTATAAGTTCTATGTACCCCAAAATAGTACTAATGAAAACTACACATTGGCCCGCAAAAATCAAGCCCCCATACGGCCACATTGACGGAAAAATAAAAACGTTACGGCTCTTGGAATGCGGCGATGCAAAAACAAGTAATTTTTTTCAAAAAGGCTTTTTATTGTGCAAACGTAGGGAAACATATAAAACCTTTACATATTTGGTATCCCCGTAATCGTGCCGACCCACAGAATAAAGTTAACATGTTATTTACGCTGCATAGTAAACAGCGTAAATGTAGAACGTGAAAATCAATGCTGGAATAGCTGCTTATTTTCAATTCTCTCCTAAAATAAAGTTAATAAAAGTTAATCAATATATTATAAGCATCTAAAAATGTTACAATTACAAAATACAACTCGTCCCGCAAAAAACAAGCCCTTATACGGCTAGGTCGACGGAATAAAAAAAAAGTTACCACTCTTGGAATGCGACTGTGAGAAAACAAAAAATAATCCTTGGTCATTAACGTGCAAAATGGCCTGGTCATTAAGGGGTTAAACATGCACATTGAGCAGTAACTAGAAGTGATACGTGCAAACTGACTTTCATATATATATATATATATATATATATATATATATATATATATATACACACACATACATATATACACACACACACACACACACACACACACACACTACCGTTCAAAAGTTTGGGGTCACCCAGACAATTTTGTGTTTTCCATGAAAACTCACTTATATTTATCAAATGATTTGCAAAATGACTAGAAAATATAGTCAAGACATTGACAAGGTTAGAAATAATGATTTTTATTTGAAATCATTATTTTCTCCTTCAAACTTTGCTTTCATCAAAAAATGCTCCATTTGCAGCAATTACAATATTGCAGACCTTTGGCATTCTAGCTGTTAATTTGCTGAGGTAATCGGGAGAAATTTCACCCCATGCTTCCAGAAGCCCCTTCCACAAGTTGGATTGGCTTGATGGGCACTTCTTGCGTACCATATGGTCAAGCTGCTCCCACAACAGCTCTATGGGGTTGAGATCTGGTGACTGCGCTTTCCACTCCATTACAGATAGAATACCAGCTGGCTGCTTCTTCCCTAAATAGTTCTTGCATAATTTGGAGGTGTGCTTTGGGTCATTGTCCTGTTGTAGGATGAAATTGGCTCCAATCAAGCGCTGTCCACAGGGTATGGCATGGCGTTGCAAAATGGAGTGATAGCCGTCCTTATTCAAAGTCCCTTTTACCTTGTACAAATCTCCCACTTTACCAGCACCAAAGCAACCCCAGACCATCACATTACCTCCACCATGCTTGACAGATGGCGTCAGGCACTCTTCCAGCATCTTTTCAGTTGTTCTGCGCCTCACAAATGTTCTTCTGTGTGATTCAAACACCTCAAACTTTGATTCGTCTATCCATAACACTTTTTTCCAATATTCCTCTGTCCAATGTCGGTGTGCTTTCGCCCATATTAATCTTTTCCTTTTATTATCCAGTCTCAGATATGGCTTTTTCTTTGCCACTCTGCCCTGAAGGCCAGCATCCCGGAGTCGCCTCTTCACTGTAGACGTTGACACTGGCGTTTTGCGGGTACTATTTAATGAAGCTGCCAGTTGAGGACCTGTGAGGCATCCATTTCTCAAACTAGAGACTCTAATGTACTTGTCTTGTTGCTCAGTTGTGCAGCGGGGCCTCCCACTTCTCTTTCTACTCTGGTTAGAGCCTGTGTGTGCTGTCCTCTGAAAGGAATAGTACACACCGTTGTAGGAAATCTTCAGTTTCTTGGCAATTTCTCGCATGGAATAGCCTTCATTTCTAAGAACAAGAATAGACTGTTGAGTTTCACATGAAAGCTCTCTTTTTCTAGCCATTTGGAGAGTTTAATCGAACCCAAAAATGTAATGCTCCAGATTCTCAACTAGCTCAAAGGAAGGTCAGTTTTATAGCTCCTCTAAACAGCAAAACTGTTTACAGCGGTGCTAACATAATTGCACAAGTGTTTTCAAGTGTTTTCTAATCATCCATTAGCCTTCTACACACAGTTAGCAAACACAATGTACCATTAGAACACTGGAGTGATGGTTGCTGGAAATGGGCCTCTATACACCTATGTATATATTGCATTAAAAACCAGACCTGCACAAACAGGCTCTAACCATATTAGAAAGAGAAGTGGGAGGCCCCGCTGCACAACTGAGCAACAAGACAAGTACATTAGAGTCATTTACCACATTAACAATGTATAGAGTGTATTTCTGATTGATTTAATGTTATCTTCATTGAAAAAAACTGTGCTTTTCTTTCAAAAATAAGGAAATTTCTAAGTGACCCTAAATTTTTGAACGGTAGTGTATATATAAAATTATATATATATATATATATACACACACACACACACACACACACACACACACACACACACACTTTTGCTACAAAGTTTGCAAAAGTGACATAATTTGTAACCATTTTTCCTTTGCAGTTTCCTGAGTAGCTGAGTAAGGGGGAGGGATTGGTGCTACCAGGTGCTATAAATCAGGCCTCACTACTCTGTAGAGCCTGCTCTGTGGCTTGAATAACAAGTGGTTTGTATATTAAGTGGAGTTCCAAAAACCGGAGTTCAAAAGAGGAGTTAAGCCCCAGTAAGTGCTCTTCTACTTCTTTATCTTTTTGATTAACACCTGTTCGCTGTTTTTTTTGTAACTGGGATAATGGATAGCAAGATTGGAGGTTTTCTTCAGTGCACAGTTTGCCATATGTATGCACGACTGGAGCCGGAGTTCCAGGGTGAATATCTCTGTGGCAGATGTGAGCATATTGTTCACCTGGAAGCTCGTATTAGAGATCTGGAGGAGCAGAATGCAACACTGAGGAGGATAGACAATTTTGAACGGAGCTTGCTGCTCACAGAGCATGCAGTTAGTGGGTTACAACTGGAGGGTGAAGACATGGGTGAGCAGGATCAGGTAAGTAGCTGGGTTAATGTAGTTAGGGGCAGTAGAAAGGGGTCAAAGACAAGGAAGGCCGATCCGGTTTCTGACATTCCAGGCAAAATTGCCAAGTTGGGTGATGATGCGAGGGTGTCAGTCTCAGAAATGGCAGCCCTAGTGGATACTGATCTCCCTAACAGCCGGGAGAACAGCCCAGCTAGTAGTCGGCGGGATGGTAATGCAGGTAAGCCAAGACAATTGATAGTCGTAGGGGATTCTATAATCAGGAAGACGGATAGAATTATTTGTCGCCAAGACCACCTCAACCGAATGGTTTGCTGTCTCCCTGGTGCCAGGGTTCGGCATGTGGTGGAACGGGTGGACAAATTGCTGGGAGGGGCTGGTGATGATCCAGCTGTCGTGGTCCATGTCGGTACCAACGACAGAATAAATGGTAGGTGGAGGAGCCTTAAGAATAATTTTAAAGAACTAGGCTACAAGCTGAAGGGAAGGACCTCCAAGGTTGTATTCTCAGGAATACTGCCTGTGCCATGCGCATCACAGGAAAGACAGCGGGAGCTTAGGGAGTTAAATGCATGGCTGAAGTCTTGGTGTAGAGGAGAAGGATTTGGGTTCCTAGAGCACTGGGCTGACTTTTCATTGGGGTACAAACTGTATTCTGCAGATGATTTGCACCTAAATGGAAGGGGGTCCGCTGTGCTGGGGGAGAGAATTCTAGCTGGGTTGGCGGAGTATTTAAACTAGGGCTGAGGAGGGAGGTCATTGTAGAAAAAAAAAAGGGGTAGCCAGGTTAGAGAGGGGTCAGACTATTTTGGTGGGGGGAGAAACAGAATGTGGGGAGAGGACTAGACAACAAGATAAGGAGATCCTTTCGTTACAAAACATCAGTGTAAATAAAAAGGACCGATTAATGTCAAATCACATTTCTGATAATAAAAGTGAAAAACTGACAGGCAAGTTAAAGTGTATGTTCACAAATGCCAGAAGTCTAGCAAGCAAAATGGGGGAGCTGGAGGCCTTGATACTGGAAGAAAATATAGATATAGTTGGTGTTGCTGAAACATGGCTGGACTCTTCACATGACTGGGCTGTAAATCTACAGGGTTTTACACTTTTTCGTAAAGACAGGATAAATAGGAAAGGTGGTGGTGTATGTCTGTATGTGAGAAGTGATATGAAGGCGAGTGTGAAAGAGACAATAGTGGGTGAAGACTGTGAGGAGGTTGAAACCTTGTGGGTGGAACTAGAAAGGGAGGTAAACACTGAAAAAATTACTTTTGGTGTAATCTATAGACCCCCCAATATAACTGAGGAGATGGAAGGTCAGCTATATAAACAGATGGAGCGGGCTGCACAGGCGGGTACTGTAGTGATAATGGGAGATTTTAATTTCCGGGATATTAATTGGTGTCATGGTTCGGCTTCAACTGCAAAGGGGAGACATTTCCTCAACCTGTTGCAGGAAAATTTTATGGGCCAGTTTGTGTAAGACCCGACTAGAGGTGAAGCTCTGTTGGATCTGGTCATTTCTAATAATGCAGATCTTGTTGGGAATGTCAATGTTTGTGAAAACCTCGGTAACAGTGATCACAATATAGTTACAATAAACTGAGAGAAAAAGAAGTCATATCGCCACAAAAATTGAATATAAAAATAGCAAGATTTTATTAGGACATACAATACAAAAATATATAATTACAGATAAAATTCAAAGATGGATCCGAATAAAAAAAGGAAAAAGCAGTGCGGTAATTTCAAGAGTATTGAAGAATTGGGATATAAAGCCCACTATGAATACGCAAATTCTAATACAAAAACGCTTCCTAGTGTGAATCACACGTGACAGCGTCTAGTTGATATATTATCTGCACATATAATAGACTAGTAATGACAAGCCGCGGAATTTAGGAATTAAGTCATAACACCAAGTCAATACAAATAGCTCTGATGCTTGTTACATTACTCGAGAATAGTATTTAAATGTCTATATTTGTTTTGCACTTGGCAGAGATAGGTAAAAACGATCTGAATCCAAAGTGCCAAAGTAAGAATCAAACTGTCAGAGACGCAGTCCAGTGTATTTGGTCCGTGTGGAATCACATTGTGTCAAGTGTAAGAAGTATAGTAGTGGGCTTACCCATTAAGATGAGTGTAGTGAAGTCCCGCACTGCAGCCTGAAAGATGTTGCGCCCCGACGCGCGTTTCGCCGATATGGCTTCCTCAGGGGGTAGTGTCGTAAAGACAGGACAAATAGGAAAGGTGGTGGTGTATGTCTGTATGTGAGAAGTGATATGAAGGCGAGTGTGAAAGAGACAATAGTGGGTGAAGACTGTGAGGAGGTTGAAACCTTGTGGGTGGAACTAGAAAGGGAGGTAAACACTGAAAAAATTACTTTTGGTGTAATCTATAGACCCCCCAATATAACTGAGGAGATGGAAGGTCAGCTATATAAACAGTACATTTTACCTATACTGTAAAAAAAAAACGCAGGCTGGGAGGGCAAAAACATTTAATTTTAAGAAAGCCAATTTCCCCAGGATGAGGGCGGCAATTCAGGATATAGACTGGGAAGAACTAATGTCAAATAATGGAACAAATGATAAATGGGAGATTTTCAAATCTACTTTGAGTTATTATAGTGCTAAATTTATTCCTACAGGTAATAAGTATAAACGACTCAAATTAAACCCCACATGGCTTACACCTTCTGTGAAAGGGGCAATACATGACAAAAAAAGGGCATTTAAAAAATACAAATCTGAGGGTACAGCTGTAGCCTTTGTAAAATATAAAGAGCTTAATAAAATCTGTAAAAATGTAATAAAATTAGCAAAAATACAAAATGAAAGGCAGGTGGCCAAGGATAGTAAAACAAATCCCAAAAAATTCTTCAAGCATATAAATGCAAAAAAGCCAAGGTCTGAACATGTAGGACCCCTAGATAATGGTAATGGGGAGTTGATCACAGGGGATCAAGAGAAGGCAGAGTTACTAAATGGGTTCTTTAGCTCTGTATATACAACAGAAGAAAGAGCAGCTGATGTAGCCGGTGCCAGTGCTGTTAATATATCAGTTGATATACTGAATTGGATGAATGTAGAGATGGTCCAAGCTAAATTAAATAAAATAAATGTGCACAAGGCCCCGGGACCAGATGGGTTACACCCTAGAATTCTTAAAGAGCTTAGTTCAGTTATTTCTGTCCCCCTTTTCATAATATTCAGAGAATCTCTAGTGACTGGTATAGTGCCAAGGGACTGGCGCAGGGCAAATGTGGTGCCTATTTTCAAAAAGGGCTCTAGGTCTTCCCCGGGTAATTATAGACCAGTAAGCTTAACATCCATCGTGGGGAAAATGTTTGAGGGGCTATTGAGGGACTATATACAGGATTATGTGACAATAAATAGCATTATAAGTGACAGCCAGCACGGTTTTACTAAGAACAGAAGTTGTCAAACTAACCTAATCTGTTTTTATGAAGAGGTGAGCAGAAGTCTAGACAGAGGGGCCGCTGTGGATTTAGTGTTTTTGGACTTTGCAAAGGCATTTGACACTGTCCCCCATAGACGCCTAATGGGTAAATTAAGGACTATAGGTTTAGAAAATATAGTTTGTAATTGGATTGAGAATTGGCTCAAGGACCGTATCCAGAGAGTTGTGGTCAATGATTCCTTCTCTGAATGGTCACCGGTTATAAGTGGTGTACCCCAGGGTTCAGTGCTGGGACCACTATTATTCAACTTATTTATTAATGATATAGAGGAAGGGATTAATAGCACTATTTCTATTTTTGCAGATGACACCAAGCTATGTAATATAGTTCAGACTATGGAAGATGTTCATGAATTACAGGCAGATTTAAACAAACTAAGTGTTTGGGCGTCCACTTGGCAGATGAAGTTTAATGTAGATAAATGTAAAGTTATGCATCTGGGTACCAACAACCTGCATGCATCATATGTCCTAGGGGGAGCTACACTGGCGGATTCACTTGTTGAGAAGGATCTGGGTGTACTTGTAAATCATAAACTCAATAACAGCATGCAGTGTCAATCAGCTGCTTCAAAGGCCAGCAGGATATTGTCGTGTATTAAAAGAGGCATGAACATACAAATTAATGACCCTTGGTAGCTGGCGGGCACAATATACATGAACACGGAAAAAGGGCTGCCTGCAACAGCCAAACCCAAATTCCCAGCCACCACTAATATATGAAAAGAATTGTACTTTATTAGCTACGTATAGCTTGACAGATCACACTTAGAATTTAAAATTATCACAAGCCGAGATCGGACACACAATGTATCACCTGATTAATCAGGCATATGTTATGTACACCGTAGGAATGAACTTCCCTATCCAGTTAAATTGTAAGAAACTAGTGGGTAACAATAGGTCCGGTCATCGGCAGTGTCTAAAATATCAGCAGCCCCCCCGACATGTTTCGCTACTAAGTAGCGTCCTCAGGGGTACACAGGGCTAATGGCGGCGCAAAATGAAAATGATCCTAATATAGACACGTAAGGTGACGCGTCCGAAGGTGTGTCGGGCCAGATAGCCTATGGCGATGTAGGAGACACAAGGCCTCTCAGCTGTACTCGACTGACGAATAAGCAACAAGATAAGATGGCTCAATCAGAGACCGGAGTCAACGCATGCGCACGGAGGTAAGACAAGGACTTAGTACACTCAGAACAACTCAGATTGCGACTCACCGAGTGAGTCACTAGCGCCTGCGCAGATGCATGAAACAGTGACTTGGTAACAGAAAGGCTCACCTTACCTATCGATGTTTAACACAATATGTAATCATACCCCTGAATGATACTCAAGGAGACATATCCACCAGTCAAACCGGTGTAAGGGTAAATAGATAGAGAGGAAGCCATAATCTATTAAGAAAAATATAGAGTAATTGAGTGAATAGCTCGAATTCTATTTTTTGCACTCGGTTGTTATATTACGATTTAGGTCAGGACCAGGCTCAAAAATCCAAGTCAATGCATCCGATTATATCAAAAATTAAAGCACATGTATACCAATATATAAGTCAGATTAAAGAGGTAACATCCCCATGCGTCAGCACACATCAGACAGTCTAGTAATACCCCACAAATAAGAGGCGGGGAAGGAAAAAATGTCATTCACGACCACGAAAAATTAATATATATATACACCTCAGACATCTCCAATCAGAGATATGCCAAACCTCTGAGGGTCGACACAGGATCAATGATTATGCATGTGATATGTCAGTGACAACAATTTGTTGCGGTTTGTTGTCACTGACATATCACATGCATTATTGTATCCAGGGACAAGCCAATTTACTGATAGCTGGCTGCACATATGCTTGTTGTCAGGTCTGTCTTCTCTTGCTCTCTCAATTCGCTTACCCTATGATCCAATAAAGTTCCTACTACCAATCTGCCCATAATTGTGGGCGATGCCAAAAGCGTACCTAGAGTCAGTGTAAATGTCGGCCATCTTACCTTTTGCCAGGTTACAAGCCTCATTGAGCACCTCCAGCTCTGCTTCTTGAGATGAACAAGGGGAGAGTGGTTTCTGAAAGATTTACCTGGTGCACCGTATCCGGTCTTGTACATACTGTATATGATGAAGTTTTTCTACATTACAAATTTACATTGGAAACCCATGTCACATATAGATAAACTATTTCAAAAGGGTGGAGTTTTATTTTTCCACATTCATCTAATAATCCAGAACACTTGTAAATCCCACCCCACCAGGTCCTCTAAATACCTGATTAATACAAAAACAAACTAATTATTTTACTGAAATCTGGCATAAAATGAACAATGTTCAGACACATTTTTTGTTTTGCCTTCTCCCCCATCTGAATCTGTAAAGACTCATCTGTAGGTAACGTCACCTCGCCTCCTGTGTAAATTTGCTTGAGGGGGATGGTCTCTTACACAATACCTCATATTGGGAGGAGATTACAGCAAAGCATACCCAGTACCATATTTACCGTTCTGGAAGGATCTGGAACCATCTATACAGAAAATAAAACAAAAATGTACCTGATCAGCCCCCTCACTACTCCCTCCTATTTGGACTCTGCGAAAGTAATGTAGCAGGGTTCAAAACAACATATCTCAACATAATAAGGGCGGGCACTCTATCTGGGGGGCACTAGTTTGGCCCCCTGTAATACACAATAGCCTGAAACAAAAATTACTTTCTCCTGACAAAAATACATTTTATCTTTAAAATAACTTGCAACCATTTACCTGTAAAACATCATACATTTTCAAAAATGACATTTAGGCAGTATTATAGCACTTGCCTACATGTGAGCAAAAAACCAAAACTATTGTAATTAGTTATTCAATAAAACAGAAAATAATATATCTGGTAATATTAATTACTGCAAACCAATAAACTATATATAAGAAAAGGGAACAGTGGGGGTACATACATTTTCAAGACTTAATTCATTTGAATTAACATCAAAACATTCCAACATTAAATCTTAGCACATTATAATACATAAATATGCAACGGACCTTCAGCCGGCTGTAATATTTTTCTCACTTGGTGTAGTTACGGACAACAGCGCATGCGCAAAGATAAGGAACATTCCTTTACACAGAGGAGAGAAACTGATTTTAACCCCATACACAAGACACTAAAATTTTAGACCGCACTGCTTTTAAAAATAAGAACATACAATATAGATCTACTTTATTGTGGCCACTAGTTTCAATCTTCTCACATGTTACATTACTCGCGTCTCACACATCACACAGATGTCACATCACACCCGTTCACATTACACTCCCCCCGTTCTGTTTCACATTAGTCACTGCAATGTACCCGGCTGCTCCGTTTTCTTCACTCTTACAATTAAAGCCCCAGCTCCTTTTGCTCATTCTACTATAATGATGGCCGGGACCCGTGCCCCAAGGCTGTCCCGCATTTTTGTCTAACTTTCTCCTGACCCCATGGTCGGAGAGCAGTAGGGTGATTTCCGTTATATCCCACAACTCCAGGCAAACTGGCCACGTTTGCCGACAGATATCTCAGACCAGTCTATCTCCTAGGAGATAAAAGGGTAAAAACTGAATATCCAAAGGCGCAGCAGTATAGAAAATTATTTTTTATTTTGTACAATAAACAACAACAATAATTGGGTTTCAAGGCCGTACCGGCCCATTCGTCAGGTTGAGTACTCAACCTGACAGAGGGGCCGGTACGGCCTTGAAACACAATTGTTGTTGTTTATTGTACAAAATAAAAAGTAATTTTCTATACGGCTGCGCCTTTGGATATTCCGTTTTTACCCTTTTATCTCCTGGATTTACACAGCGGAGTTTGTTCCAAAATCTCCGGATCGGATATTGGGCTGCAACTGTCTCACACAAGTGTTACTTGGACACGCATCACTGGATGTTATGCTCCTAGCATAACACAATCAGGTCAGCACAATTGACCACCATTTCAATCTCTTTTATTATATAGGTTCATGCACGATGTGCGCTTTGTTTCCTTCTTTTTCTACAGCGTGACAGTCTATCTCCCAGACTGTCTTACCAATACGAATCAAAAGTCGTTCCCCCAGACATTCTGGCAGTAGGGTCTCCTTTCCTCTGATCCCTAACTGTATTAAACATCAAGAACAGACAAAATGCTGCCAATCAACAATTGCAAGAGCAAATTCTTCAACACAATCGACATTCGTGAACCTCCATTGAATCAAACGGCGTTGGTCAGATTCATTTCAAAATTCTACAAACCCCTCACTGCGACTCGTGTACATGGGGCCTTAAATCACGCGGTAGCTATTGCCCACTGCATCTAAGGAGTTAAACGGCTGGCCGTTAAAACAGGATGATGGCTGTATATTACAGCCCTTGTTCGTTCCATCCTTGGGGCGTATCATTATGCCTCATTGCGATCAATAGACTGCAATTAGGGCATAAAAGTACACCTGTTTGCGCAAACGGCTGGCTGAAATGAGTTTACTATCTCGACTGAAAGGCCCACAGAGTGCTGATGGTTGTCATGGCAGCCGGGGGGGGGGGGCTGCCATATCTTTATAGCTATTAAGCCGCCCCTGAGACACTGCCTAATATATTGTCTTGGAAGAAGCTCAGAGCTTTCCTGAGGGTGCCAGTTATATGTGGTATTATACGTGTGTACACAGGGGTGCTCAGCGCTGGTGTCCTCACATTCCCACATGCAGCAGATCTTGTATCGTGTGATCGTGTCTGCACAGAATTCCCGCCACTAGTTATGCACATGAGCAGTCAGCTGATCCGCCTAGTCTGGAGCCTGGGACACAAGCGGCGCAGAGCCGCAGCAAATTCTGGTGTCCCGGCAAAAATAAACATCAGTTACAGCGCACTGCGCCACAACACTTCATTACAGAGTCGGTCTTGTAAATACGGTAACGTGACGAATAATCCGAGCTCGTGTCGTCATATAACATGAGGGTAACACTTGTGTGAATGTTTATATGCCTGAAGAGTGTAGTTCCCATGGTAACAGTTTCATGTACGACACCATGTTCTACTCTGACCGGAAGCGGAAGTCGCTAATTTGTCGGTGAAATCGTGCAGCTCTAGCAGGCGGGAGCGTAACCCTGAGGATAGCGGAACATTTGCGGGGATGTATTGTTTTCAGGTGAGAGCAGCTATACGTCATGTGTGAGAATACAGGCGCTGGTATATTCCCTGTATATACTCTTGTCAGCTGGGAGGAACTTTATGTATTGCTCCAGGCACGTCTCGGCTGTTTTACACAGGAGAAGTAGGTCACAGAGCCGCCATGGACTGCTTCGCTATGATCTCTCAGAGTCCCCCTCCCCAGACTGTCCCCCTCCCAACAACTGCTATTTGTTGTGGGTTTTACTTCCCTATTGAATTCAATGGGGAAAACCTGCAACAAATAAGCAGCGTTTACGCAAATACAATTGACATACAGCGGAATAAAACTCTGCACCGCAAGTCAATTTGAGCGTTTTTTCCCGCTCCGTATTTCCGCAGCGTGTGGATGAGATTTGTTTTATCTCATCCATTTTTCTGCTGCTGTATTTGCTGCAGATTTTCCGCAACTAATTCCATTGCGGAAAAACCGCAGTATTTACGCAACATGTGAACTGACCCTAAGGGTATGTTCACACGGCCTATTTTGGCCCGTTTTTCGGGCCGTAAACGGCTGAAAAATCTAAAGCAGAACGTCTCCAAACATCCGCCCATTGATTTCAATGGAAAAACGGCCGCGTAAAAAAACGTCCGCAAAAAAAGTGCATGTCACTTCTTGAGACGTTTCTGGAGAAGTTTTTCATAGACTCTCAGAGAACTCTCTCAGTCTGTGTGTGTTGTCGCGGGAGAGAACCCATCGCAAGCCGCCCTGGCACTGTCCGTAGCTGATTGGACAGTGTCAGAGCGAAGAGATCACGCCCCCTTGCTGTTTAGTTAGAAACGCCCCATTGACGGTTCAGCGGCTTATTTACATATCGGGCGCCAAATATAACGGCACCGATATGTAAATGACGGAGGACAATAGGAAAAAAATTTAAAGTGCTCCAGGGTTTGTGAAGCCCTGCCTATTACATGCTGCATTCAGCTGCACATGTATGGGCAGGTGAAAGGTTCTCTTTAAAAACCTGACATGGTACCGAAAATATATCCTGATAAAAAGGAGGCCTCAAAATCGTCTAGGTGCTCCTCTGCTTCCGAGACCTGTGCTTCAGTCCATTAGCACTCTAGGGCCACGTGTGGGATATTTCAAAAAATTACAGAATCTGGGAAATAAATATTGGGTTGCGTTTCTCAGGTAAAACCTTCTGTTTTACATAAAGAAAAATAGAATAAAAAGAATTTGACAAAAAAAAGAAATTTGCAAATTTCACCTCTACTTTGCTTTAAATTCCCGTGAAGCGCCTAAAGGGTTAAGAAACTTTCTAAATGCTATTTTGAATACAATGAGGGGGTCTAGTTTTTAGAATGGAGTGTTTTATGGGGGGGGGGGGGGGTTTCTAATATATAAGGCGCTCAAAGCCACTTCATAACTGAACTGTTACCTAAAAAAAAAAAAAAAGGCTTTTGACATTTTATTCAAGATATGAGAAATTGCTGCTTATGTTCCAAGCCTTGTAACATCCTAGAAAAATAAAAGAATGTTCAAAAAAACCGATGCAAACATAAAGTAGACATATGGGAAATGTTAATTACCGTATTTTTCCGAATATAAGACGCACCTGACCATAAGACACACCCAGGTTTTAGACAACAGAAAATAGGAAAAAAATGATTTGTTAAAAAATAATTTATTCTGTTTCACCACATACTGAGAGCCAACATTTTTTTTATATTTTTTTCATCAATTGAGCGGTGTGAGGGCTTATTTTTTGCAGGACGAGCTGTAGTTTTATTGGCACCATTTTTTGGTACATATGATTTTTTTGATCACTTCTTTCTTTTTAATATTTTAAGCACGAAGGTGACCAAAAAAACGATTTTGATGTTTTACATTTTTAAACTCACCGTGAGAGTTAAATAATGGTATAGTGTAATAGATCAGACTTTTATGGACGCAGCGATAACAAATTATTTATTTTTTACATTGTGCCTAGGGGACTTGAACCAGCGGCTACTTGGTTACATGTGGAGTCACTGAAACAGCGTAACTACGCTGTTTCCCTAACTCCCATAGTAGTGAATGGCAGTTACAGAAGCAGCGTAGCATGCTAGCTACGCTGTTTCCGTAGCTACAGTTCAGTTCTATGGGAGTTACGCAAACAGCGCAGCTCCGCGAGTTACGCTGTTTCAGTAACTCCAAATGTAATCAAGTGGCTGGGAGAGCACAGAAAGCTAGAACGGGGTTTAGGGGGCCCCGTTTTAGAGATGTGTGTGTCCCAGAGGTGGGACCTGCATCTATCTGACATTTATTACATATCCTGTGGATATGTCATAAATAAACTTCATAGAAAAACCCCTATAAATGCTGCGGTCGCTATTGACCGCAGTATTTAACTAGTTAAAGGGGTTTGCCATAAAACACATGTATCCCCTATTCACAGGATAGGGGCTACATGTGAGATCACTGGGGTCCCTGCTGGGACCCCCAGCGATAAGTAGAACAGGGAACCAAAAGTCACCCAAAGTGCTACATGAGAAGCCTAGACTGGGTTCTGTGTCCGGCTTATTTGTTCCGCATCTCCATAGAGATCAATGGAGAGCCGCCCGCGCATGCGCAGAAGAGTCCTATTGATCTCTATGAAGCTGCCGGACACAGAACGCGGAAGTCACAGCTTCTCGTGCAGCGCTCCTGGTAACTTTCTTTTCCCGTTCTCCTTTTCGATCACACATGTATCCCCTATCCTGTGGATAGGGGATACATGTGTTTTATGGCACAAGCCCGTTAAACTGCCAGGAACAGCGAAATTGCTGTTCCTGGCCGTTATAGCAGCGTGTCAGAAGCTGACACCTGCAGTGTATGTAGCAGGCTCAGCGCGTGAGCCCGCTCCATACATCACCCCCCTCCAGCTTCATGATGTGCCGGCACGTCACGGGTCTGGAAGGGGTTAAGTAATTAAGCGGTCATGGCGCCCGGCGATGCCGGATCCCTTGACTGCGGACTATAAGACTCAGGGACTTTTTTAGCAAGATTTATTCTTGCTAAAAACTGCATCTTATAGTCCGAAAAATACGGTAGTAACTATTTTTTGTGGTATTACTATCTGTCATACAAACAGATATATTTAAATTCAGAAAAATTATAATTTTTCCAAATTTTGGTGTTTTTCACAATGAAACTCTAAATATATTGACCACATTTTACCAGTAACATAACGTCCAATGTGTCATGAGAAAACAATCTCAGAATCGCTTGGCTAGGTCTAAGCATTCCAGAGTTACTGCCACATAAAGTAACACGTGTCAGATTTGAAAAATGGGCTCTGAGCCTTAAGGCCCAAACTAGGCTGTGTCATTAAGGGTTTAAGGACCTGTTCACATCAGCGTTAGGTTCTGCTAGACCAGGGGTCTCAAACTCGGCCGGGTAAGTGGGCCACATATAGAAAAAATGGGAAGTTGACGGGCCGCATTACTGTCAAATTTGATACAATACAACATTATTGTTAATCAATTAGTTATTTGAACTACTATAACACTATATTACTATAATAATAATACTACATTACTATACTAATAGCGCTAGGTTTAAAATTTTAGATATTTCTCCACATGCTTATTTCAACAATCCAGTTTTCCAGTTTAAGTGTCGCTAAATGCAGTCCGGCGGCTCAGTTAGCAGTGTTTGGCAGACACACATGTCAAGATTGGGCAGCCCCTTTTTAGATAGTGCCACAGTGCCCTCTGTGGATGCTGCCGCAGTGCCCTCTGTGGATGCTGCCGCAGTGCCCTCTGTGGATGCTGCCGCAGTGCCCTCTGTGGATGCTGCCGCAGTGCCCTCTGTGGATGCTGCCGCAGTGCCCTCTGTGGATGCTGCCGCAGTGCTCTCTGTGGATGCTGCCGCAGTGCCCTCTGTGGATGCTGCTGCAGTGCCCTCTGTGGATGCTGCCGCAGTGACCTCCGTGGATGCTGTCGCAGTGACCTCCGTAGATGCTGTCGCAGTGACCTCCGTAGATGCTGCCGCAGTGACCTCCGCAGATGCTGCCACAGTGATGTCAGGGGATTGCCCAGTGCTGGAGTCCCGAAGCAGAGCCGCTTCTAGCACTCTGCCTGGGATTCCAGCTCTGCTCCTGACATCACTGTCCATATATGGACAGAGATGTCAGGGGCAACCCCAGAGCTGGAGTCCGGGGCAGAGCGCTAGTAGGCTCTTCCTGGGACTCCAGCTGTGCTCATTACATCACTGGGACTACATACTTGTCGATGTATGGACAGCGATGTCAGAGGCTTCCCCAGAGCCGAGCCTATACCAGTGATCTGCCCGGGACCACGGCTCTGGGGAAGCCCCAGACATCGTGTGTCCAAACATGGACACCGATGTCAGGGAATTCCAGAGTCCTGGAGCATAGCCGATACTAGCGCTCTGTCCGGGACTCCGCTCTGGTGGAAGACCCTGACACACTGTCCATATATTGACAGCAATGTCAGGGAATTCCACAGAGTCCCGAAGCAGAGCCTATACTAGCGCTCTGCACGGGACTCCGGCTCTGGGGAAGCCCTAGACATCGCTGTTCATATGTGGACAGCGATGTCAGGGAATTCCAGAGTCTCTGAGCAGAGCCTATACTAGTGGCTCTGTGTCCTGCGGGCCGCAGATGACAGCTCAATGGGCTACATGCGGCCCGCGGGCCACGTGCTTGAGACCCCTGTGCTAGAACTTTCCGTCAAGGGAGCCCATCAACAGAAAGGCAAACGGAAACCATAGCTTCCGTTTGCATTACCATTGAGTAATGCTTCCGTTGCAAATGGTTTCCGTTTTTGTTCTGTAAGGTTTCTGTTTTTTATTATGGAAACAATAGCGTAATCGATTACGCTATTGTTTCCGTTAAAAAACTGAAAACTTTATGGAATGGAAACAATTTACAACAAAAGCATTACCATTGAAATCAATGGTAATGCAAACGGAAGCTATTGTTTCCATTTCCCTTTACGTTGATAGGTTCCTCTGATGGAAATGTCTATCAGAACCCGAACGCTGATGTGAACACACCCTTAATTGTGATCAAACCTCATCCACACGCTGCATCAAAAGTAAGCCGAAAAACCGTTCATAAATTGACCTACTGTGTGTTTTTTTTTTTATCCGCAGCATGTAAATTTATGCTTTGGAATCGCTGATTTCAATGGGGAAAACGCACAACAGAAATTCAATGGGGAGGTAAAACCTGCAACAAATAGCAGATTTTGGGATTTTTGCGGTGAAAAGCTGCGATTCCGCCGCAAAAATCGCTTATACTTATCCAGATCTCTATACTTCTCCGTCCAAGCAGGCCTCCTGGGATGATGTTTTACCCATGTGACTGCTGCAGCCACATGGGATGAAATGTCCTCCCAGGGGGCTGGACTGCAAAGACAACAGAGGGGCGCGTCGCCATGACTGGGGTAAGTATAAGCTTTTTTTTTTTCCCCAACTACTGTTTTCTTCAGCGGGCATTCCGCCTGAAAAACTGCACCACAATTTGATGCTGTTCTTCGGTTGGAATTCTCTGCGGGTTCCAAGGCGGTTACGCGGTGTACTTTTAGCCAGTATATCCGCCCTGTGTGAACGTGACCTAATAATGTGGTCCAGTGTGTTCTGTCTTGGTGTCTGATATTTTGACAGAGAATTATTGAAAAATCTACAACAAAGGCTTTGAATGAATCTGTGAACATAGCCTAAATGTCACGCCGTCGTGTGCAAAGTACTAACATGTTGTAATATACATTGGGAGGAATTGATCACTTTAGTGGCGATAAAAAGGCAAAAATGTTGGTGCACATTGTTAATCAACTTCTTACCGTTTTACTCCGCTCTTACCGGGTTGTTTTTTTTAACAGGTGGGGCTTTGTGGAAAGAGCGGGGCCACCTGCAAACAGCAAATTTGCTATAATTTATACCAGAAACTTCCGTCAATTATAGCAAAAGTCTACGCCAGCTCATAGCGGCCATAGATTTTATTTGCGGCGCACGGACAGCCCAAGATGCAACAAATTTATTACGAGACGTGCACCTCTTTATGCGTTTTTCACCTAGGGCTGAGGTCACACAGCTAAAGATTTAAGTTTCGCCTGCTTGCATTGCAGGTGATGAAAGTTAATGCTGCCTCGTTGCGACCTCCCAGTTTCCGTGGCTACGATACGACACTCGCAAAAAATTCAGCGGCTTTAGATTTCTTGCGACTGCTGTGCTGCGGTCACTGCAGGTCGCAAGCCACATCTGATGTCTTCAGGCTTTGGAAGCGCGACCTTGTTGCATAATGTGCTGTGTATTTCCCCCCTTCTAGATTAAAATGGGTAAAATCTGCAGTAACATCCAGAACAGAATAAGTGTTCTGGTGATTTGAAAATTTGCAGCAAGCTTTGATTTACGTGCAAAAAATGTTCAGCAGCATGTGAATGAGATATTTTTAAATCTTATCCATTTGCCTGCTACAAGCTTCCACTGTTTTTTCCGCCCACAAATCAGGATGGAGAATCTGCAATAAATCTTCTATGTGTGCAGGATCTAGGGCCCAAGTCAATGGGAGAAAGCTGTAATACTGTGTGCCACCGCAGTGCGTGTGACAGGGTTGTACAGTACGGAGCTGGGTAAGAAATTAAAAGGAAGCAGCGCTCACCTGAGTGCCGCAGCCCCTTCAAACAGCTATACGGCGGGGGGTGCCGAGAGTCAGACACCCTCACGATCAGATGTTGAATTTTTTTTCACCGGACAACTCTTTTTAATGTATTTGTGTAATATACCTTGTTTGTATGTTTTCCCACCTTTACCAGCACGCTGCTCACATAAAGAAGTGAAGGAGACAGAGCGCAGATGCAGCATAGACACTAAGCGGACCGTACTGCATCTGGTGAAGGGGAAAAAACAAACTACTAAAGTATAATACACAAGTATATTAATCGGGAAGTGCTGCACAATATTGTTGAAGGGAACATTTTAAGAGTAAGTTCACACGCAGCATAAATACTGCGGATTTTGCGCAACGTATTTAGTTGTGGAAAATATGCAGCGTAATACAGTAACAGCAGTGTAGATAAGATTTGAACAAATCTCATCTACATACTGCTTAAATGATGAGCATAAAAAAACACTCAGAAATTGACCTGCGGTGCGTTTTAAAAAAAATCCGCAGCATGTCAGTTGTATTTGTGTAATCGCTGCTTTTTTGTTGAATATTCTTCTGATTGAAATTAATGCGGAGGTAAAACCTGCAACAAATAGCAGATGTTGTGGTTTTTGCAGAGGAAAATCTGCGATTCTGCCGAAAAATCGCAACTCTGGGGAAAAAATATCATATACTTACCAAGAATTCTGTGCTTCTTCGTCCAGGCCGGCCTCCTGGGAGGACATAAGTATTCATGTTTTTTACTGCTTCTATTTTCCGCAACGGACATTGTGGCTGAAAAAATGGACCTCGATTTGGGGCATTTTTTCTTCCGGAATTCCCTGCGGTTGCCAGGGCGGAGACTCTCTGTACCTTTAGACAGCGTATCTGCCCTGTGTGAACTAATTTGTAAGGCCCATTGCACACTGGGTGGAAACGCTGCGGTACCAGCCAGGTCATCCACATACTGGCCATCATTATACCATTAGACTAATTATTGCCCTATGATGTCATAGAGACCCTGTCTTGGGACCCTCGCTGCAAAGAGTTCTCTCGCTCTGAAGGACTTGGTGCAACGATGTACTGACTCCATGGGTTTATGGGTTATGCAATGCTATGTTGCACATATAAGAATATTCTGTAACTTTGTAACAAGTGCGAGTCTCACCTCTGGGAGCCTCAATTATCAGGCAAACAGGGGGCACATCACCCCATTTGGCGATTTGCAGCAACCGCTTTACCTTTTGAATTTAGGGGAGAAGTTACTGTGCGAATTTCTGCATGGCTCTTTTTGTATCTCCTATAGACTTCAATGCAGAGGGTTGCACACAAACACAGTCACTTCTCCTTTGAAGTTACTGGGGAAAACGACCCCTGTAAATCAGGGGGCATGAGATCCCCCTTCTCCATTTCTGGGGCCCTCATCCATCACGCATTTATGGCACATCCTGTCAATCCGTCATAAATGTGTATGATGAAAATATAGATTAGTTAGCAGTAGGTTATGCTACAAACATTGCTGAGCGAAACACAGAACTGCAGTGGGGTTTACATTTGGCAGAACTGTTTAAAATGGTTTTATAAAAAGTCTAACAAAAAATCTTTTATCATATATGTGCTTTATATGTTTTTATTTTACTTATACAGCCTGCTACGCCTTTCACTACAGTTGGGGTTGCAGGATCCTGGCTTATCCCAGGGAAACCTATGCCAAAAAACATTTTTCCACCTTTATATGTCAACTATGCCAACAACTAACCATGCCGCATGACTCATTCTGCCATCTCCGGGCTATCGTTACAAGGGCATCAGCAGGTAATTCCTTTCAACCCCCTTCCCGACGTATGACATCATATCTTGGTAGAGGGAGCATGGAGCAGGCTCACATGCTGAGCCCGCTCCATACAATGCATGTGTTGGCTGTACAAAACAGCCGACACTTTAGCAGGACCCTGCACGTTTAACCCCTTAGATGACATGGCCAAAAGCGACCGTGGCATCTAAGCCGTTTGAAAGAGAGGGGGCAACCCCCACTGACAGCCCATTGGCTCCTGCTCCAGTACAGCTTAAAGAGGCTCTGTCACCACATTATAAGTGCCCTATATTCTACATAATGTGATCGGCGATGTAATGCAGATTACAGCAGTGTTTTTTATTTAGAAAAACTATCATTTTGACGGAGTTATGACCTATTTTAGCTTTATGCTAATGACTTTCTTAATGACAAACTGGGCGTGTTTTACTTTTTGACCAAGTGGGTGTTGTGGAGAGAAGTGTATGACGCTGACCAATCAGCATCATACACTTCTCTGGATTCATTTATTCTGCACTTAGTGATCTTACTAGATCACTATGTGCAGCCACATACACACACACTAACGTTACTGAATTGTCCTGAGAGTTAACAAACATCATCTCCAGCCGGTAAGTGATGTCTATTCACAATCCCGACACTAAAGTAACGTTTGTGTAATGGTGGGGGTAGGGAAACGGACAAGTGAGCCCTAATCTACCCGCCATTCTGTCCCTGCCTACTTGCAACGACCCGCCCTAGGCGACGGGGTACAACTGGGCGGCGGTCCCTACGCTCAGTAAGTGCACGAGACAAACAGACAAGGGTACACAAAGCTAAGGGAAAGGGGGCAGTTGCCCACGGCAACACCGTGAGCAACAGATTGGTGAACGAGCCGAGTCAAACCAGGAGAGAACGAGGTACCAAACACAGAGCAGGAGAGTAGTCAGTAAGCCAGGGTCAGTATGGAGCAGGATCAAATAGTAAGAAGCTGTAGCTGGGCCAGGAAACCACACGAGAAGAATCACAAGCAAAGGAGGAACAGGAAAGGCAGGTATAAATAGACAGAGGGCGGGAGCTAGCTCCGTCTGGCCAGGCTGCGATAGGCTCTCCCACTCCTAAGCCTGCCATCCTGAGTGGTGGAAGATGGAGTCAGTCTCAGAGACATAGACTCAGGTGCAGACTGATAACCTATGGGTGTATACACAGAAGTTGTGCCTGGCAGATCCTTTAGTTTGTGTGGGATTTACAGCACAGCAAGTGTAATCTCGCCAGATTACGCAGTAAATGACAGTTTACAGCGAGATTACGCTTGCTTTGCTGGAAGTCACACACAAACGTTACCGAAGTATCGGGATTGTGAATAGACATCGCGTCCCGGCTGGGAGTGAGGTCTATTAACTCTCAGGACACTTCAGTAACGTGAATGTGTGTGTATGTGACTGCACATAGTGATCTAGTAAGGTCACTATGTGCAGAATAAATGAATGGAGAGAAGTGTATGACGTTGATTGGTCAGCATCATACACTTCTCTCCACAACGCCCAGTTGGTCAAAAAGTAAAACACACCCAGTTGTCTATTAGGAAAGGCATTAGAATAAAGCTAAAATAGGTAACTCCGTCAAAAATTATCATTTTTCTAAATACAAAAAACACTGCTGTATTCTACATTACAGCGCATATCACATTATGTAGGAGATAGGCCACTTATAATGCAGTGACAGATACACTCTTTAATAGTATACTGTCAGAATCACAATATACGTTAGTATTACAGTAGATCGTGGAATCATTTCGACGATCGCTGGTACAAGTTTAATAGGGGGACTAATAAATGTAAAAAAAAAAAAAAGAGTAATAATAAAAAACCCTTTTCCCATTTTCCTCCTAAACATTGTAAAAAAAAGCAAGCATAATTCGTATTGCTGCATCCGTAAAAGTCTGAACTATTAGGGTATGTTCACATGGGCTATTTTCAGCCTTTTTTTGGGCCGTAAACGTCCAGGAAAAAGGCTGAAAAATCGGAAGCAGAATGCATACAAACATCTGCCCGTTGATTTCAATGGGAAATACAGCGTTCTGTTCCGAAGGGACTTTTTTTACGCCTCATTTTCAAAAGACGCCCCGTAAAAAGAAGTGCATGTCACTTCTTGAGCCATTTTTCATTGACTTAATAGATAAACCGCTCCAAAAACGGCTGTAAAAAATGCTAGTTTGATTAAAACACATCTAAAAAACAGGAGCTGTTTTCCCTTGAAAACAGCTCAGTTTTTTCAGCCGTATTTTGTTAACCGTGTGAACATACCCTCACAATGCGACGTTATTTAATCCGGTCAAAGCAATAAAAATGGAGGCGCCAGAAACGCTGTTTTTTGGTCACCATCTCCCACAAGAAAATGGAATAAAAACTCATAAACTCGCATATACCCCAAAGTGGAACCAAAAAAAGGAACAACTGCTCCTCTCAGTCTGTGGCACTGACTTGTTCCTTTCAGCTGTCGTTTTATATAGTGTGAGGGTTTAGCATCAGGAGAGGTTGGTACAGCGGTTTCTTTGTAGCCAGAGACAGGGACACTGTGCATTAAAAGTCATAACAGGGCTTTGCCTGTGTTTTTATTCTTGTCAAAGAAACAGCCTCTTGTACAACAAGGCAAAATACAAAATAAATCCTGCTCGTCTGAGCACTAACTAAACAAGATATTATCTAACTATACCAAGTGCCTTCCTACCAGGCACTGGACACAAAGTAACACAGGTCTTTACTCACATAGAATACAGGCTACTCCAGCCTTAGTAGTCTCCAGTCTGAGTCAGGGGTGAGACTCCCACACACTGTGTCTGCACCTTTTTATACACAGGCTACAGGTGCAGCTAATTGAGCAGCAGCCTTGTCCTACAAACAGAGATGGACTAGGGATTGGGGAACCCGCCCTGCTCTTCTCCAATCCAACTCCAGGCCCTTTTTTCCGGCTTTTCCTTAAGCCGAGATTGGAAAACTAGAGCTTTCTATTGCAAGAACTACTCATTCCCTGGAGCCTAGGATACATATGACAGGATTCTAGGGGAAATATACCTTCCCTCAATGACTTTACCTGTCACTGTCTCACAATAGTTAGAACGTTACAGGTATAGATAGATCTATGGGAAAAATTGCTTTGACATTAGGTCTTTTTTGCATGCTGAGCCTTTATGAATGAATTGTGGGAGTAAATACCAAATTATGTGACTGCTGTGCAGAAATAGTTATTAGAATAATTATATTTATGGGAGTAACAAAATTACAATTACATGGTTACGAAAATCAAGACAAAATAACTCTTGTAATTACACCCGAAGGGCTCATTCAGACGATCGTGTTCCTCGTCCGCGTGCGGTCTGTTAAAATAACACACAGCACATGGACCTATTCATTTCAATGGGGTTCTTCAAACATGCATGAGTTTTCACACAGAGTGTCCGTTGCGTGAAACTCACTGCATGTCCTATATTGGTGCGTTTTTGCACACCTAGTCGCCCATTGAAGTCTGGGTGCGTGAAAACTACTAACAGCACACGGACAACATCCGTGTGCTGTCCGTGTTTTACTCATCAGTTACAAAGAAATGCAGAGAAAAAAAAGTGCTTGCAAGGATGTGAAAAGTGCATGCCACATCAAAGCACACTGATGCCACACGGACGTGCAATGTAGGAAAAAAGCTGCGTTTTTTTAACGCACGCAAATCAGACATGCTCGTCTGAATGTAGCCTGACAGGACTTGCTCGTTACTTAGCTATTCATACAAAGCCCTACAACTTAGTACATACACGGCATCGGATCTAAAGTGGTGCAGTGTAAATAAAAAAATCTGATTT
Organism: Rhinoderma darwinii; assembly: GCF_050947455.1. Taxonomy (NCBI): domain Eukaryota; kingdom Metazoa; phylum Chordata; class Amphibia; order Anura; family Rhinodermatidae; genus Rhinoderma; species Rhinoderma darwinii. Next base: position 218,049,223 of record NC_134689.1, on the reverse strand, counting down.
GGATGCTGCGCTTTACTAGCACTGTGGCCACTTTGTTCTGGAGACGTTTCTGTTTCCTAGAGATACAACTTTTATTACTGAGAACACCTCTTTAACCCCTTAGTGACCAGCCCATTTTAGGCCCTAATGACGAAGCTATTTTATTCGTTTTTCTATAGTCGCATTCAAAGAGCTATAACTTTTTTATTTTTTCGTCTACATAGCTGTATGAGGACTTGTTTTTTGCGGGATTAGTTGTACTTTTTAATAGCACCATTTTAGGGTACATATAATTTTTTTATTAACGTTTATTAACTTTTTTTAGGGGGATTATAAAAAAAAAAAACAGAAATTTCACCATTGTTCTTAAATTGACGCCGTTCACTGTGCGGCGTAAATAACATGTTACCTTTATTCTATGGGTCGGTACGATTACAGTGATACCACATATGTAGAGGTTTTTTATGTTTTACGACTTTTGCACAATAAAAACACTTTTGAACTAATTTGATTTTGCATCGTTGCTTTCCAAGAGCCGTAACTTTTTTATTTTTCCATAAATGTAGTGATTTTTTGGGCTTGTTTTCTGCGGGACGAGACGTAGTTTTGATTGGTACTGTTTTGGGGTGCATGGAACTTATTGATTCATTTTTATTATGACTTTTTTGGGTGGCAATGGAAAAAAATTGCAATTTCGCCATTGTTTTTTTGCGTTTTATTTTTTACGGTGTTCACCTTGCAGTTTAAATTACATATTAACTTTATTAATGGAGTCATTACGGTAACGGCGATACCATATATGTGTACTTTTATTTATTTTTTACACTTTTACTAAATAAAACCACTTTTTATGGCAAAAAAATTTATTTATTTTTTTACTGTAATTTTTATTAATAATCTTTATTTCACATTTATTATTTATTTCATTAGTCCCACTAGGGGACTTTACTGTGCTTTCTTCAGATCGCTACTATAATGCTTTGGTAAACTTCGTATACCAGAGCATTATTGCCTGTCAGTGTAAATCTGAGGGGTTAAACGGGTGAGATCAGCCTGCACGTGAGACCCGTGCAGGACTTAGACTAGGCTCACGTGAAACGGCGTCAGCCTAGCCTAAGGCCCCTTAGTGACGAACGTGAAAAGGCATATTGTTGGTCACTAAGGGGTTAAATATGTGTTTATTTTGCTTTGCAGACGTTCATTATGCATTTTAAGGGTTGTCTACATGTAATGGAATTGCTGCATATTTGCGGTCCGGAATTGCGGATGGAAAATACGCAGCAGAATACAGTAGCAGCAAAGTGGGTGAGATATAACTAACCTCATCCAGATGATGCGAAAAATTTCCGTCCAGAAATTCACCTGTAGTGCGTATTTTTTGTACTGCAGCGTGTCAATTCCTGCTGCAGAAAGTGTACTGAATTGCTGTGTTTTTCAGAGGAGATGTCACCATCTCCCAAAATTGAGAAAATCGCAGCAAATTCTGCACCATTTTCTGTAGTAAAAAAAAGCAAGAAATGGTGTGGTTTTTCTGCAACGGATTGTCTGCAGAAGTTTTCTGCAGCAGTTCTGTAACGTGGACAAAATTTATTGGTACGTCCTTATCTTGTGTGCTAGGTCAATGAGTAGATATTAGTAGTACATTATTAGTTGCACAGTGATTTTATCCTTATCCCCTTAATGACCGCCAATAAGCCTTTTTATGGCGATCATTAGTGGGCTTTATTCTGATGTAATAGCCTTTTCACGGCACTGCATCAGAATAAATAAACAGAGCAGGGAGCCGTTAAATCTCCCTGCTCTCAGCTGCCAGAGGTAGCTGAGGGCTGGGGGCTTCCCTGCTCGAACAGGTGAGATTGATATTCATATCGATCTCACCCGTTTAACCCCTCAGATGCGGCGCTCAATAGCGAGCGCCGTATCAGAGTGGTTTTGGTGAGAGGGAGGGAGCTCCCTCTGATCCCACTGACACCTGGCGATAAGTTCGATGAGTGTCTTTGCCTCCGATGGCAGCCGGGGGCCTAATAAAGGCCCCCAGGTCTGACTGTAGTGAATGCCTGCTAGGTCATGCCAGAGGCATGGCCTAGCAGATGCCTGTATGTTTTACACGGACAGGCAGTAATACACTGCAATACAAATGTATTGCAGTGTATTATAAAAGCGATCAGAGGATCGCATATTAAAGTCCCCTAGTGGGACTAGTAAAAAAAAAGTTTAAAAAAAAGTTTAATAAAGTTAATAAAACAAAATGTGGAAAAAAAATGAAAAACCAACTTTTTCCCCTTACAAAATGCTTTACTATTAAAAAACAAAAAACAAAAGAAAGCAAAAAAGTTGCACGTTTGAGATCGCCGCGTCCATAACAACCCTGACTATAAAGCTATTACATTATTTAACCCTCACGGTGAACGCCGGAAATAATAAAATAAAAAACAATGGAAAAATTGCTGTTTTCTGTGAATCCTGACTTAAAAAAAATGTGATAAAAAGTGATCAAAAAGTCGCATCAACTCCAAAATGGTGCTATTAAAAAATACATCTTGTCCCTCAAAAAACTAGACCTTATGCAGCTATGTCGACGCAAAAATAAAAAAGTTAAAGCTCTCCGAATGTGATGATGGAAAAACTATAAAAATTGCTTGGTCATTGGGGCCCAGAATGCAAGCAGGGGGACGGGGTTAAAGGCTATGTACAACTTTTGAAATTCTTCTTATTATTTTTTTTATAAAAATGTCTATAGGTGTGTTTTGTGCAACTTTCTAAATACTTTTTTTATTAAAAATTATTCTTACTTTTTGAGATACAGCTGCTTTGTATCCTGTATACAGAGCAGCTGTATCTAGCTCTGAAATTTGTCAGGTCAGCGGCACTGACGGACTCAGTGAAAGCGGGTCCTGCGTGTCTGACGCGCAGGATCGAGCTGTTACCCATCACATCTAAGTTCATAGCTTAAATTTGATCGATAAGATACAAAGTAGCTGCATATCAAATAGTTAAAATAATTGTTAACAAAAGTATTTAGAAAGTTGCACAAAACACACTCATACACGGTTTTAATAAAAATAACTAAAACGATTTCAAAGGTGTACATAGCCTTTAATGCTTTTTCTAGTATCCAATTATCAGTGTCCTACTGTATGTATTTATAGGGCTGGTTCCCGAACAGTTTAGGCTGGGTTCACACGACCATGTTACGTCCGTAATGTACGGAACGTATTTCGGCCGGAAGACCCGGACCGAACACAGTGCAGGGAGCCGGGCTCCTAGCATCATAGTGATGTACGATGCTAGGAGTCCCTGCCTCTGCGTGGAACAACTGTCCCGTACTGTAATCATGATTACAGTACGGGACAGTTGTCCTGCAGCGAGGCAGGGACTCCTAGCATCGTACATCACTATGATGCTAGGAGCCCGGCTCCCTGCACTTTGTTCGGTCCGGGTCTTCCGGCCGAAATACGTTCCGTACATTACGGATGTAACATGGTCGTGTGAACCCAGCCTAAGTGTTTATAGCTCTTGCTCCGTGTTGGCCTTTCTGTTTTGTGTATTGTTACTTGGATACATTCTAGAAACAGTCAGTATAATTTTAGATAAGGGGGGCTTTTACATGTTACATTCTAGTATTTCTGCAAGTCGGAGGGATTTTTAAATTAACATTTGTCATTAGTAAATGTCATGTATAAAACACATGGGGGGGGGAAGAAGGGGGGCGGAGGAGGAAACCTCCAGCTCACCAGCTGATGTCAGCCATGATTAAGAATACTGATTGTATTCGAAACGCGTAGGCTCCTATATCTTGCCTTTTGAGACCACCTTATACTGCGTTCTCCCTCCCATGTTTTATATTTCACATTTGATTGCTTAAATAAAGTGGAAACGGTGATTTCCTTTTTTCTACCATACTTCACTGGATCCTACCTTCTCTTCTTCCTAAATGTCTTGTTTGTCAACTTTTTTAAATTTTAATTAAGCATTTTTAAAATTTAATGCTTAGGCCTCATGCACACAAGCTTGAGCATCTTGGCTTGTAATGTGGTGTGCAAAATAGAACTGTATTCTAGGCGGTTAGTTCTGAGTGAGTTTTTCTGTCATGTATCAAGGTTTCCCCCAGAAGCACTGAATTTCTAGCATCTGATGGAACATACTGAGTTTGTAATTATTCGGAATCCATGCAGGAATACTAACGTTTAAACATAAGAACAAGTGAAAAGCTCTATTGACTGACTTTTCCTACTAAACACAAGCTATTAAAGGGGTTGTCCACGACCGGACAACCCCTTTAATATGCTTTGATACCTTAGGAGACACACATTTTTTGTCGTTTTTTTTACACCTTTTTCTCTTGGTGTTTTTTGAAGTTCTGTATATAAGCTTATGATGAAAAGGCCAGAAAAAATGCCATACATAGACCATGCTTTGCTAAAAATCGCCACTGTCCACAAAAAGGCCATAAACCAAAATGCTGTGTATGTAGATATTCTCATATTTAACTATATATAGGGTGCTGTTAGTAAGGGGTTCCCGTAAACCACGGTACAGTTAAGTCGGTGCTGTTTTTTGGTCACCTCCGCTTCCAAAAATGGAATTAAAAGCGATCAAAAAGACGCAAGTGTCCCAAAATGGTACCAATAAAAACCATCTCCAGTGACGAAAAAAATAAAGAATCTATGGCTCTAGTAAGGTGGGGATGAAAAACGTCCTGATGTGCAGGCCAGAGCCGAACTTTCCTTCGGCTTCAAAAAGTGGTTAACATGGTGCTAATATTGGACCCCAAAGAGGCTGGACAAAGCACATCGGCTGAAAGTGAGGTCGCCCATGTAATACCAGAGCAACACTTTACCCAGAAAAGTTTTCTAAACTACAAAGGAGGAAAGGTCCAAAAAAAGCTGCAGAGTGTGTTTGAACCAAAAGGGGAATAAGAATGAACACCATCTATCAGTGCGACACTGGCCTGTGAATAAAGGATTGCTCAGCACAACTTACCTATGCCCCCACATAATAAACTGAAATACCAATAAAACCCCAAACAAAACTACCAAGCAAAATCCACTTCCGCTCTACAGGGTGCTCAAACTGCATTTTACTTCTACATCTATGGTATTGCCATAACCGGGAGAACTTGTTTGACAATATATGGGGTGTGTTTTTCCAGTGGCACAAGCTGGGTACAATTTTTTGCGCAATATATACTGAAACAGCATATCGGTGGAAAAATTGCAATTTTCACTTTGGTGTCAACAGTATTTTTATTGAAAAGTTTCAAAATACACACAGGACATAACGACGTATGGGCAGGCCATACAATCCATTTGACATATTAGAAAATCCAATCAGACAAAACAAGACACCGGGAGAAAGACAAAAGGGAGGGGGGACGAAAACAAAAAAGGTCAATCAAAGATCAATCAAAGTTCTAACTCAGAGATATCGGTAGCCAATACTTATCCCACGGATCCCACACCACTTTAAATCTGTCCAGCGTATTGTCAAGTGAGGCCGTCATATGTTCCATAGTGCAAATTACTCTAATTCTAGTCAGTTAGTTGATGTGAGAAGAAGGGGCAGTCTGTCTCCACTTCCAAGCAATCAGGGTTTTAGCAGCAGTGAGAAAGTGACGAAAAAGTCGAGCTAGGGGTTTCTCCAAGGACCTAGGTGGGACATTCAGGAGATCAAGAAGAGGGTCTAGAGGAATATCCTGCTGCAACACCGCCACCGCCAAAATCCTAACCTCCAGCCAAAACTGTTGCACCAGGGAGCAGCTCCAAAAGATATGGAACAGGTCTCCCCTCTGGTCTCTACATCGCCAACAATCCGATGGGATACCCAGATTGAAGCTATGCAAGAGGGCAGGGGTATGATACCAAAACATAAGAATTTTATATTGATTTTCTTTATATGTAGTACAAAGGGAAGTTTTAGCTGCTTGTGACCAGATGATCTGCCACAACGAGGAAGGGATGGATTTATTCAACAGGGCCTCCCACTTTAACATATATCTATTCCCAGGTGGAGGGGAGTCATCCAGGGATAGCAGTATTGTCTAAATAGCGGATATGAGTCTTTTAGTAGTGGTAGTAAAGTGACACAGTTTTTCAAAGCTTGTAGGTGTAATGACCCGAGTGGATCCGAAAGTTTGTTGCATGTAATGTCTAATTTGGAGATAGTGGAAAAATATAGAAGCGGGGATGTTATGATGCTGTTGGAAATATGAAAATGGGTGAAGCTCTAGTGTATGAGGATCAACCATATCGGCCAGGTGGAACACCTCTGCCCCCGTCCACAATCGGACCACTCGGGAGGTAGTACCCCCTGGAATAGTGGGAGTATATAGTACCGAGGTCAAAGGCGGACAACCAGACGCCAAACAAAAGTGTTTTTACTAGCTTCCCATACCTCCCGTTGAAAGCGCATGGGACCCAACAGAGACAAAGAAGGCAAGGCCAGCGGGTCGCCCCATAACAAAGAGTTAGGATGAACAGGAGCATCCACAATTTCTCTATTTCAGTCCACTTGTATGCCCGAAGGGACACCCAACAGGGAATGCGGCGAAGATGGGACGAACAGACAACCCCCCTGCAGATCGATCAGACAATAAAACAGATTTCGGGACTCTATGTCTGCCGGAGTGCCATATGAACCCGAGGATGGAAGACTGCATTGCCCTCAGTTCCCTCATAGGTACTGCCACTGGTAGGGTCTCAAAGAAGTACAATAATTTAGAGAGCAGGGTCATTTTGACTGCTGCAATGCGTCCAAAAAAGGACATGGGGAGAGAACCCCACCTGGCCATAAGTCTACGTAGTTCTACAAAAAGGGGAGGGAAATTAGCCTTGTAAACCGATGTATAAGAGGTAGTAAACTGGACTCCCAAGTAAGTCAGGGACGCCTCCTTCCAGTTGTAGGTGTAGTTGTGTTTGAGGAGCAATAGTTCTTGGTGTGGGACATTAAGAGTTAGCGTTTCTGTCTTAGAGGTATTAGTTTTATAACCTGAAAGCCGCCCATACCTATGAAGAACGGTAGGAAGGGAGGTATGAGGTTTCAATTTTCACTTTGCATCATCTGCTGTGCATTAATTTCTGGAAAACACTTGTGGGGTCTGAAGGCTCAATATACCCCTTGATTAATGCCTTTAGGGGTGTCGTGTCCAAAAACGGGTCACTTCTCTGGGATTTCTTTTATTATTTCATATCAAAACCTCTGCAATTGTGAACCAATCCTGTGTAAATTGCCAAATTAGGTCTCTGACTCCTGAGCCCTGTTGTATGTCCAGGCAAAATATAAGGGCCACATGTGCGGTGTTTCTAAAACCGGGAAACACAGCATAATCATTAGAGAGCACAACATCTTGGGCACGGAGGTGGAAAATCTATGGAAAAATTGCCATTTTCATCCTGCAAAATACACTTCGCACTAATTTACAACTGTTGGGTCCACATGCTCACTACACCCCTAGTTTCCAAAAGGGAGTCACTTCTAGTGGTTTTCACTGTTTCGGTGCCTCAGCGGCTTTGCAAATGCGACATGGCATCCACAAATCATTCCAGCAAATTCTGCACTCGAAAACCCAAATGGTTCTCCTTCCCTTCTGAGCTCTGCCGTGTGTCCAAACGGTAGTTTATAGCCACATATCGGGTATTGCCGTAATGAGGAGAAATGTCTTTACGAATGGTGGGGGGCTTTTTCTTATTTATTCCTTGGAAAAATGAAACATTTTGAGTTAAAGAGGCTCTGTCACCACATTATAAGTGCCCAATATTGTACATAATATGATCGGTACTATACCTAGATGGAGGACACCAAAGAGCTCCCTAGAAGATTAGTTGAAAATGGCCCTTCAATAGTGAATGTATGGGCTCTATAGGGAATCGGGCCACAGGCCCATAAATGAACATGGTTGTAACGGTGAACCCGCTAAATATGCAACAAAACCTATAAATTGGAGTCTGGCACACGAAGGATAAATAAAACAATGAAAGTTTATTAAGTCAATTAAAATGAACAAATATGTAACAACATATAGATGATTACCACATGGAAAATGGACAACCAGAATTTTAAGTGTAAATGGCGGCACTATATAGATAGGCTAGAGCACAACTGTAACAGATAACATTGGTGATTAGGAAATAATGTGCAAGCAGCCTACTGTCTAAGGCCTCATGCACACGACCGTAGTGTTTTTCTGGTCCGCAAATTCCAGGACCGTGTTCCGTGAAATGTCCTCCGCAGTTCATCCGTATGTAATCCGCAGTTCATCCGTATGTAATCCGCAAAATGTGGATAAAAAAAACCAAAAAAACCTAGGTAAAACAGGATGAACTCATTCCTGGTCGTCGCCTAGCAACACTTCCGCAAATCCGCAAACTGCGGTTGACACACGGAGGTGTACCCGCATTTTCCACGGGCCCATTGACTTCTATGGGCATGTCCGCATCGAATTTGCGGGCCGTAATAAGACATGTCCTGAGTTTCTGCGGCACGGATTTGCGGACATGCGGAGACCCGTGAAAACACGGATAGTGTGTATGGGCCCATAGAAATGAATGGGTCCGCAATTCTCCCGTGGATTTGCAGACGCAAAAACACGTTCGTGTGCATGGGGCATAACACTAAAAACCGCTGGATAATGCATGCAGTAATGATGAGTGCACTGTATGATGTCTCCGTATAATAAATCTGGGACAACAGCCCATAGATGGTACAGATGAGAAACTACAACTATATGCACGCTATGATGCAAATGCCGATGGCACTGTATCGAGAATGAATCAATGTCTCTTACCCATTTTCAAGTGGCTGGCGTCCACCCCGACGCGCGTTTCGGCCCGGAAGCCTTCGTCTGGGGGTGGTGTCATAGCTTGACCAACGGCCTTATAAATGACCCCCCACCAATCCCCAAAGGAGAAGAACAAGCACTTGTCAGATGACTGTGCACTAGGATTCGCGGACCGGCACAACAACATCCGAGTCACAGACCCGGAAGCAGACGACGTGGGGAACACCTGTCCCGCGTCCGAGTTTGAAACAGGAGGCTGAGGGCCGGGGCACGTCATCACGCAAGCGCACAGCAGGATAGGTTGTGTGCCAGAAGGTGCCGGCACCAAAAACGGCGCCCGCTAGGGGCGCGCCATGGTCCCAGAACCAGAAACGAAAAGCGAGAAACCCACAGATGGATGGAAATAACTGTCCCTAACCTTTCCCTACATAATGTTGTACAAAAGGGAGAGGACGAGAGAGAAATGGAGTGAAAGAATCATTAAACTATGCATGGTATTATTTTGGGTGTATAGACAAATGAAACCAGGAGTGAATGGAATGAGTAAAAAACCAAGGTTAAGCATTACGCATCATTCCTGCATGCATCCCCAACAAGAGACATATTTTTAGTTTCAATGCCAGGCATTAATATGATCGGCACTGTAATCTAGATTACAGCAGTGTTTTTTATTTAGAAAAACGATCATTTTGGACGGAGTTATGACCTATTTTAGCTTTATGCTAATTACTTTCTTAATGGACAACTGGGCGTGTTTTACTTTTTGACCAAGTGGGCGTTGTGGAGAGAAGTGTATGATGCTGACCAATCAGTGACCAATCAGCGTCATACACTTCTCCCCATTCATTTACACAGCACATAGCGATATAGCTATATCGCTATGTGTAGCCACATAAACCCACTATAACGTTACTCAAGCGTCCTGACAAAGAATATACATTACCTCCAGCCAGGACGTCATGTCTATTCACAATCCTGACACTTCTGTAGCGTCTCTGTGAGATTTACAGCAAGGCAACCGTAAGAAACACTGCTGTAATCTACATTACAGCGCCGATCATATTATGTACAAGATAGGGCACTTATAATGTGGTGACAGAGCCTCTTTAAACAACATCTTATTGTAAAAAAAAAAAAAGAAATTTCATGGCTTAATTCTAATAAAATCTATGAAACGCCGGTGGGCTCAAACTGCTCACTACACCCCTCAATGAATTTGTTGGGTGGTGCAGTTGGGTGTTTCTTAGGTTTTGGCACCTCAAGGCATTTGCAAACCTATGGTGGTGCCTAGAAAATATCCTAATAAGTAGGAGGCACCAATATCCACTAGGTGCTCTTTCATTTCTGAGAACCGTGTTTGTCAAGTAGCACACTAGGGCCACATATAAGACATTTCTAAACTGGGCAATCAGTGTAATAAATATTGAGTTGCGTTTCTCCGCTAACACTTGATGTGTTACAGAAAAAAAAGGATTCAAATTTGAAAAACTGCAAAAAAAATTACATTTTAAAATTTTACCCCCGCTTTGCTTTCATTCCTGTGAAATGCCTAAAGGGTTAAGAAACTTTCTAAATGCTGTTTTGAATACTTTGAAGGATGCAGTTGGTTCTAACATATAGACCCTTCAAAGCCACTTCAGAACTGAATTGGACCCTAAAAAAATAGGTTTTGGAAATGTTCTTGAAAATTTGAAAAAAGTTGTACTTCTTCAAACGTCCTAGAAAATAAAAGAATGTTCCAAAAACTATGCCAACATAAAATAGACATATGGGAAATGTTAACTAGTAACTATTTTGTGTGCTATAACTATCTGTCTTGCAAGCAGATACATTTAAATTTAGAAAAATCATTATACAGGGTGGGCCATTTATATGGATACACCTAAATAAAATGGGAATGGTTGGTGATATTAACTTCCTGTTTGTGGCATATTAGTATATGGGAGGGGGGAAACTTTTCAAGCTGGGTGTTGACTATGGCGGCCATTTTGAAGTCGGACATTTTGTATCCAACTTTAGTTTTTTCAATCGGAAGAGGGTCATGTGACACAAACTTATCGAGAATTTCACAAGAAAAACAATGGTGTGCTTGGTTTTAACGTTACTTTATTCTTTCATGAGTTATTTACAAGTTTCTGACCACTTATAAAATGTGTTCAAAGTGCTGCCCATTGTGTTGGATTGTCAATGCAACCCTCTTGTCCCACTCTTCACACACTGATAGCAACACCGCAGAAGAAATGCTAGCACAGGCTTCCAGTATCCGTAGTTTCAGTTGCTGCACATCTCGTATCTTCACAGCAGAGACAATTGCCTTCAGATGACCCCAAAGATAAAAGTGTAAGGTGGTCAGATCGGGAGACCTAGGGGGCCATTCAACTGGCCCACGACGACAATCCACTTTCCAGGAAACTGTTCATCTAGGAATGCTCGGACCTGACACCCATATTGTGGTGGTGCATCATCTTGCTGGAAAAACTCAGGGAACGTGCCAGCTTCAGTTCATAAAGAGGGAAACACATCATCATGTAGCAATTTCAGATATCCCATGGCCTTGAGGTTTCCATTGATGAAGAATGGCCCCACTATCTTTGTACCCCATACCATCAATTTTTGTGTTCGAACAGTCTTGGAGGGATCTATCCAATGTGGGTTAGTGTCAGACCAATAGCGGTGGTTTTGTTTGTTAACTTCACCATTCACATAAAAGTTTGCCTCATCACTGAACAAAATGTTCTGTGTAAACTGAGGGTCCTGTTCCAATTTTTGTTTTGCCCATTCTGCAAATTCAGTGCGCCGATCTGGGTTATCCTCGTTGAGATGCTGCAGCAGCTGGAGTTTGTAAGGGTGCCATTTGTGAGTAGCTAATATCCGCCGAAGGGATGTTCGACTGATGCCACTCTCCAGTGACATGCGGCGAGTGCTACGCTGTGGGCTCTTGCTGAATGAAGCTAGGACAGCCACTGATGTTTCCTCATTAGTGACAGTTTTCATGCGTCGACATTTGGGCAAATCCAACACTGAACCAGTTTCACGAAACTTGGCAAGCAGTTTGCAAACTGTAGCATGGGAGATGGGTGGTCTCGTAGGGTGTCTTGCATTGAAATCTGCTGCAATGACCCGGGTACTGCGTTGACCAGACATCAACACAATTTCTATCCGCTCCTCACGTGTTAACCTCTGCGACATGTCAATGGCTGTCAACAAAGAGAAGCTTGTAAATAACTCATGAAAGAATAAAGTAACGTTAAAACCAAGCACACCATTGTTTTTCTTGTGAAATTCTCGATAAGTTTGATGTGTCACATGACCCTCTTCCCATTGAAAAAACTAAAGTTGGATACAAAATGTCCGACTTCAAAATTGCCGCCATGGTCAACACCCAGCTTGAAAAGTTTCCCCCCTCCCATATACTAATGTGCCACAAACAGGAAGTTAATATCACCAACCATTCCCATTTTATTTAGGTATATCCATATAAATGGCCCACCCTGTAGTAAGTAATCCTATCAAGTCCCTCAGTCCTAATGGGCAACATTGGGTTAATGTGTGTGAGGTACATGAGGGGGAAACACCTGAAAAAAGGGCATGCTGCTCTTTCCCACAAACTGTTTTTACCACTCGTGGGCAAAAAAAACGCCTCCGCCTCCCATTAAAATCAATGGGTGGAGAATTTGGGCATTTTTTGGCGCTGTTTGAAACTTGGTTTCTGCGTTCAAAACAGCGCCAAAATACTTTGTGTGAACTAGTCCTTAGACGTGGAAGGAACAGGACATATATGCAGTTTAGGGTGGAATGAACACATTCCACATAAGTAGATGCCTAATAATATTACTTTGCCTAATAAATATGGAATGGACATGATATATGTGTAGTTAATGGTGGAAGAAACTCATATGCGATATAAACAGATGCCTGTGGAACTTCATTTTTCTTCTTGACATATAACTAACAAGCCAATACTGTACAGTTGACGTCATCCCGTGTACCTAAGGCTTCGTTCACACCTGCGTCAGGGCTCCGTTTCAACGTTCCATCTGAGTTTCCGTCGGAACGGAGCCCTGACTGACACAAACGGAAACTATAGGACTGGACAACCGATTTAGGTTTTGTTCACATCTGCGCTAGGGCTCCGTTCTGACGGAACAGAGCCCTTACATCACCATTTATTTCAATGGTGACGGATCCGGTGCCATTGGTTTCCGTTTGTCTCCCTTGTGCAACGGTTCTGTCGTTTTGACGGAATCAATAGCGTAGTCGACTGCCCTATTGATTTAGTCAAAATGACGGAACCCTTGCACAACGGAGACAAACGGAAACCATTGGCACCGGATCCATCACCATTGAAATAAATCGGTCTGGATCCGACTCCCGACACCCCCACCGATCAGCTGTTTTGAAGGGGCCGCAAGCTCTCGTACGAGCGCTGCTTCCCCTTTATTTCCTTTACTGCTCACGCTGTGAATCGCTGACACACTTGTACAAGTGTGTTGGCGATTTCAGTGTAAACAGTAAGCGCGTATTTACACGAATGCGATATACGTCCGTGCAACGCGCGTGATTTTCAGGCGCCTCGCACGGACCTATATTAGTCTATGGGGCCGTGCAGACAGTCCGTGATTTTTATACAGCGTGAGTCCGCTGCATAAAACTCCAGGTCCTATATTTCTGCGTTTTTCACGCATCACACACCCATTGAAGTCCAGCACTTCCGTGGGACGCGGGTGATTCGCGCAACAGCAGTCAAACGTATGTTTGCAAACAGAAAAGCACCACGTGCTTTTTTGTTTACAAACATCCAGAGTGTCATAATGATGTCGGCTGCGCTAAAAGCACGCAGCATACGAGGGTGACACACGGAGCCGTAAAGTTTTTTGCGTGCGCAAGACGCACATGCTCATGTAAATCCGCACTAAAGGTAATAAAGGGGAAGCAGTGCTCGTATAAGAGCTTTGCGGCCCTTTCAAGACAGCTGATCAGCGGGTGTGACCGGTGTCAGACACCAACCAATCTGATATTGATGGCCTATCCCGTAGGCCATCAGTTTTTTAGGACTGGACAACCGATTTAGGTTTTGTTCACATCTGCGCTAGGGTTCCGTTCCGACGGAACGAAGCCCTGACAGACAGACAGAAACCATAGGTTTCCGTTTACATCACCATTTATTTCAATGGTGATGGATCCGGTGCCAATGGTTTCCGTTTGTCTCCGTTGTGCAAGGGTTCCGTCGTTTTGACGGAATCAATAGGGCAGTCAGAATGGAGCCCTAGCGCAGATGTGAACAAAACCTAAATCGGTTGTCCAGTCCTAAAAAACTGATGTACTACGTTCAGGATAGGCCATCAATATCAGATCGGTTGGGGTCTGACTCCGGTCACACCCGCTGATCAGCTGTCTTGAAGGGGCCGCAAGCTCTCATACGAGCACTGCTTCCCCTTTATTACCTTTACTTGTTACACTGAAATCGCCGACACACTTGTAGCAGCGGTTCACAGTATAAGGGCTGATTCAGACGAACGTGACGTTTTTGCGCGCACATAAAACGCTGCGTTTTGCGCGCGTTTCAGCAGCGTGTGTCATGCGTATTTGGCGCGTTTGTGCGTTGAATACACGCGTATGACATGCTTTTTTCCCGCGCGTGTAAAAAACGGAAGGAGGTGTTAGGTTTTCGCCAGCCTACAAAAAGGCCAACAATGCAACACCCCTGCTTGATGTGTGCACCTGTGATCAGGGCCGGCCTTAGGGTAGATGGCGCACCGTACGAAATCATCTTTCGGCGCCCCACGCCATTATAAAAAATGCCCCATAAAAAAAGCATAATTCCTCCCCACAGTATAATGCCCTATATAGTGCCCCCACACAGTGTAATGCCCCTTTAGTGCCCCACACACAGTATAATAATATAATATATTATAACGCCTTCAAGGACACAGTATTTTGTCCTCTAATTGTGCCCACACAGTGTTATGCCCCCTAAGTGCCACACACATTATATTGCCCCCTGTAGTGCCCCTACACAGTATGATGTCCGCTTAGTGGCCTCCACAGAGTATAATGCCCCCACAGCCCCCCTTGTAGAAAGTGCCCCCTGTAGATAGTGTCACACAGCCCTCTTGTAGGTCGTGCCACACAGCCTTCTTGTAGGTCGTGCCACACAGCCTTCTTGTAGGTCGTGCCACACAGCCTTCCTGTAGGTCCTGCCACACAGCCTTCCTGTAGGTCCTGCCACACAGCCTTCCTGTAGGTCCTGCCACACAGCCTTCCTGTAGGTCCTGCCACACAGCCTTCCTGTAGGTCCTGCCACACAGCCTTCCTGTAGGTCCTGCCACACAGCCTTCCTGTAGGTCCTGCCACACAGCCTTCCTGTAGGTCCTGCCACACAGCCTTCCTGTAGGTCCTGCCACACAGCCCCCTGTAGGTCCTGCCACACAGCCCCCTGTAGGTCCTGCCACACAGCCCCCTGTAGGTCCTGCCACACAGCCCCCTGTAGGTCCTGCCACACAGCCCCCTGTAGGTCCTGCCACACAGCCCCCTTGTAGGTAGTGCCACAAATCCCCCCTTGCTGCACAGCCCCCTGTAGGTAGTGCCACAAGGCCCTCTTGTAGGTCGTGCTACACAGCCCCCTGTAGGTCATGCCACACAGCCCCCTGTAGGTCATGAAACACAGCCCCTTTGTAGGTAGTAGGGACGTCACGATACCTGAATTTGGACTTCGATACCAATACTTCATTTAGTATTGCGATTTCGATACCAAAACGATACTTTGCCAACAGTAATAATAAAAAAAAAAGTTCTTCCATTTTCTGATGTGAGGTGCGAGGTGTGATGCTGCATTTAACCTCCATTTGCCTCACATTAATAGTAATTAACCCCATCATGTACCTCACACATTAACCCATTATGACTGAGAAACATGGGGTTAATTACTATTAATGTGAGGCACATGGAGGTTAAATTCATCATCACACCTTGTGCCTCACATTAATAAGTGAAAGGAGTTTTTTTTTTTTTTTTTACAGCGCACACATCATAAAAGACGCAAAAAAAATTGTTGTGCAGGTTATTACGGCCACGCCAATACCGAATATGTGTATATTTTATGTATTGAGACTTATTTTAATGTTGAGGCTGGATTCACATGAGATCATTACGTCCGTAATTGGCGGACGTATTTCGGCCGCAAGTCCTGGACCGAGCACAGTGCAGGGAGCCGGGCTCCTAGCATCATACTTATGTACGATGCTAGGAGTCCCTGCCTCTCCGTGGAACTACTGTCCCGTACTGTAGTTGTCCGGCAGCGAGGCAGGGACTCCTAGCATCGTACATAAGTACGATGCTAGGAGCCCGACTCCCTGCACTGTGTTCGGTCCAGGACTTGCGGCCGAAATACGCCCGTCAATTACAGACGTAATGACCCCGTGTGAATCCAGTCTTATTGTAAAAAAAAGGTATTTTTTTAAATTTAATATTACTTTATGTTTTTACTTTATTTTTAAACTTTAATATACTGGCATATATCAGATATATGCCAGTACATTGGCCTGTGTATGTATAGTACACAGGCAGTTGTTAGGACATACCTAAGTATGCCCTAACAGCAGGAAATATGGTAAGACAGCCCTGGGGTCCTTCATTAGATCCTGGGCTGTCTGCCCATATATGGTATGGCCCTCGATCGCGTCACAGGAATTCCCTGTGACGCGATCCAGGGGCATCTCCCTCCTCACTTTCCCCTGAATGCTGCAGTCAGCTTTGATTGCAGGATTCAGGAGAATAGCGGCGGAGATAAGAGGTTTCTCTGATCTCTGCCGTTATAGAGCGGGGCTGCGGATGTGTAATAGTCATTGTCCCGCTCCTGACATTAAGTGCACGCGTGGTCAGCATGAGGTGATGCAGCCGGCGCTGCACTAATGAGCGGTGGCGCAGACACCGATACAGAACACTAGTGCAGCGCCGGCCGCATCACATCATCCTGACCCCGCGCACTTGTCAGGACTCAGGAGCGGGGCAATGGCTGTATTACACAGCCGCAGCCCCACGCTCATACATCATGTATTACTATAGTTAGCTGTGTGGCCGCACAGCTTAGTATCGAAATACATGAAACACCGGTATCGAAGTTTCGATGCATTGTGCATCCCTAGTAAGTAGTACCACAAATCCCCCCCCTTGCCGCATATCCCCCTTGTAGGTAGGGCCACACAGCCCCCGTGTAGGTAGCACTCCCTTCCTGTACATAGCGCCACTGTAGCTCCCTGTGGCTGGGGATTCCGCTCCTTGACGGAGGGCTTGATGTCTCTGTCCATATATGAACAGTGACATCAGAGGCAGCTAACTCCTGAAGCGGAATCCCTGTCCTCAGCATTGCAGACGCGGTGACCGGGGATTCCAGTCCAGGAGAAGCCCCTGACGTCTGTGTCCATTTAGTCGAGGGGTGCTATCTACAGGGGTTCTGCAAAAAAATCTCCTCACATCCACCTCGCGCTATGAGGAGGAAAGAAAGCACGTCCGTGGCAGTTGTCCAGAGGAGTGTCGCGGAACCCCTGGAGGGTTCTCATGGGAACCTCATGTTGGGAACCACCAGCCTAGTAGATCTCAGAGCAGGGAGATACCTCCCTGCTCTGCTATAGTGTTGAATAATATCTGCGTCTTTACAACTCACACTGCCCTAGGCACTAAGCCTGAATATGCCCCCATTAAAGGCCTATTTAGTTTAGCCAATTATCATCATGATTCGCTAGTTTCTGACCAATTATAATGATATTTGGTCAGTGTTAACAAAGGAGAAGATCAATGATAAAAACTTTGCTTATTGTTAATCTCAAATGAGAAAAAAAAAAAGGTAATACACCCGGCCGTAGTCATAGCGATGCGTATTCTGTTCTGAGAGTAGCCCGGCCTTCAGGAATGACGATGCATCCCATGTGACAGCTGCAGCCAATCAAAGGCTGCAGCGGTCACATGGACTACACCGTCATCGCAGGAGGTTGGGCTCAGAGAGGGAGAGGGACTGCGGCTGGGAGTATTAGCTTTTTTTTTAAATTTATTTCTGCAGTCAAAATTTGGTGCTGTTTTTCAGGTGAAATTCCCTGCGGTTCTCAGGACGTATACACTGTAGTTTTACGTATCCACCCTGTGTGTTCCTACCCTTATAATCAAGTTGCTCTCCCCCACAAATATTATCTCTAAGGGTAAGGCCACACGGAGCGGCCCTGACACGGTTGCAACGCAGCTAACAACCACGCCGGCATCATGTTCGGTGCGGCTGTCAAACAGCCTGTTAGTGGCCGCACGTATTCCAGTTACATTCGCATGCGCACTACCGCTCCATTCTTTCCCTATGGGAGCGCCGGAGATAGACGAGTGCAGTGTTCGGCTTTTAATGGCGCTCCCATAGAGAATGAATAGAGGGTAAGTTGTTGTAATTTGCAAAATCGTGCGGCCATAAAGGGTGTATTAATTCATGGCCACCACAAAATAAACTATACAGAAGTCCCCCTCCCCATAAAATACATTTATAAAGAATCCCCCCACACTCCTATAGCATCCAGGGCAATGTCCCCTCACCTTCAAAATCGATCTGTAAAAAATACACACTCAAATCACCTATAACCTAGTCTCCCCTCCCCCACAAAAATCGATCTTTGCAAAAAAAAACAAAAAAACATCCTGTTACACATCACTGAAAGCTCCCTCTTTCCTCCTCCCTCACACAGCACATGAATAAACATAGAATAAACTAAAGCTGCTGCTCTTACCTGACACCGGAGCTCCATGGAGGAGTCTTCACTGTGGCAGCAGCACAGCAGGAAGGAGCTGCGGGAGGCTCTGAGTCTGTGTGACACTGCAGTACAGGCTGTGCCGATTGGTGGAGCAGACAGAGGCCTCTGCTGCTCCACCAATCCGTGCTCACTTCACACAGCAGTGCAGAGGAAGGAACATTTCTCCTCTCTGATGTGCGGCTGGCTCGTACCCACTGGCGCCCCCCTTACAGCATGGCGGCCGGCACGTGTCGCACATAGCTCAGGCCAGCCATGCCTGCGATGCAGCATTTTTGACCTTTTAGTGCAAAGAGTGTTTCTTACAACCCCTATTTGTGGTTATTTTGCATGCTCAACTGCATTGATGCCATCTAGCTCGCTGGCCCGTGTTCTGCTAGCATGGATGGTTTCCCGGAGATTTGGCGAACGCCGTACCATGCTACTGCCACACCGGCGGAGAAGAGGTAGGATTTGGGCTCATCCAATAGTGGTTGTGAATCCAGGTTGTGAGGGCCCAGCCAAATGGAGCCCCGCCGAGGGCACAGGGACAGTACACCACTGCTTGATTACAGTGAAGCACCGCCCTGGACTATGCGGGGGTGTAGCACTGTCGATGAGCGACAGTATGTTGGACTGGAGGCGCCCCAGCCTATGCTCCGGTACCCGGTGCATTAAAGGGGCCATGCTGCGGGAAAAAAATAAAAAAAATAAAAAAATAACCGCAGTTGTCCTCATCTGCGGCGCCGCAGGTACTCCAGTAAACGAGCGTCCACCTGTGCACCTGCGGGCGGGTTCAGTGGCCGTCTGCGTCAGGGTGCTGCAGGCGTAGGTGCCACTTCCGGCACCAAGGCTACTGGGGCAGGCTCCTCTGCTGTGGGTTCCGGGGTTAGAGTCACCAGGGGAGCGGCGGCTTCGGACGCCTGAGACGACTCGGCCCGTGCCTCCTCTTGAGTCGTCTAGATTGTCGCTAGTTCTAGAATAATCTAAACGAGTGTTGATTATCACATTTTCCTATTGGAAAACCCAGGCTCTTTGCCATATATGACATTTCAGCGAGGTCACTGTTGCAAAAAGGGGAAAGGTCGATGACTTACTGTCGCATGTCCATGATTTTGCGCAAGAACAGCAGGTGGTCATAATATATATACCGGCGCTTCCTGGTGGCACCATCTCCGCTGCGCCCGCTGGACCCATATTCCCGGCGGAACTGGTCGCATGTGCTTCGCCACCGTCTCTTGACATCATCCACTGTAGAATGATCAGAACATTAACTGAACACACATGATATTACTGGCCACACAGGCACTGCTTAGAAATGACAGGACGACATCTACACAGAAGAACACATATTACTGAAGCTGCTAAAGCTGCGACTGAACCGAAATGTTGGGCTTGACAGGAACGGTTACCTCAGGGCCACACTAGTGAATAGGGATGACATTACACGTATATCTATAAAGACATTGACTCACCAATGCGTTGCCGGTCGCGGGAGCTGCTCTTGGCCCAATCCTGCTGGAAGAGCGCCTCCGCAATATGGTCCCATGCCACCTCCTTCAGTGTCCGGTCATGGTATGACTCCGCACGGGTGTTCCATACCTCCGGCCTCTCCTGAACTAAAATTATGAGCTGCTCAACATCCATGTGGCGTGGCATGGCTGCAACTTGCTTGTGCTGCTGGAGTACGGTCTGTTTTCTTTTCAAACCAGGGCTCTAAACAACTTCCTGCTTTTCTGCTGGTTTGGACAAGTTTGCTCAAACTCATTAGAATAGAGACAACCAGTCCGGCGTGAAAAACGCGCGTTCCACGCAGGTGCCTCCGTGTGGCATGCGTGATTTTCACGCACCCATTGACTTCACGCACTGACGCACTGCCCCATATACTTGTATTGGTCTGCGCGAGGCGCGTGAAAACAACGCGGGCTGCACAGACGCAAATCACGTTCGTGTGAATCCGCCCTTAGTCTTCTCATGTTCCCTTTAATGGGAGAAGGCTGTAATACTGTGAACCGCTGCTACAAGTGTGTCAGCGATTCACAGTATGAGCAGTAAAGGAAATAAATGGGAAGCAGCGCTCGTACGAGAGCTTGCGACCCCTTCAAAACAGCTGATCGGTGGGGGTGTCGGGAGTCAGATCCAGACCGATCACATAATAATTTTTTATCATGAGGATAGGCCATCAAATTTTAGGACTGGACAACCCCTTTAAATGAAATATACAGTGCCCACCAAAAGTTCCGGAACACCCTCATAACTTTTGAACGGCTCGAGGTAGAGGGTTTGGTAATTTGGTGGGATTTAACGGGGTCATAAAATCTACCAGTTAACGCAAAAAAAAAAAAAAAACACCCCCACCCCCTTGGGGGCGGTTGGGTGGTTAGGGGCAGCAAAATCTTAAATGGCACGGGGAGTTGAGATGCCTCGATATAGCGTCTGGAGGACGTGAAACTGTCTTCTAATCCCGTGTTGCCTGCCTCAACTAGAAAAAACAAAACCTTTTTTTGCAAAAGTGGTGACTGCCGTGCTGTCTATTTTTCTACATGTTGATATGTGTCAAAGTCTTACTTCTACATGCACTGAGCACCGCTACATAAAGGCTGTCGAACCACAAGTCCCAGCAAGCAAAATCACAAGAACCTGCGAGACTGCCAGCCAGAGGTAGTGCCAACCATTATCCCTTCTACATGTTGCACAGTCAGGCTGGGTTCACACAACCTATTTTCAGACGTAATGGAGGAGTTTTACGCCTCGAATTACGTCTGAAAAAACGGCTCCAATACGTCGGCAAACATCTGCCCATTAATTTCAATGGGCTTTACGATGTACTGTGCCGACGACCTGTCATTTTACGCTTCGCTGTCAAAAGACGACGTTTAAAATTACAGCCTCGTCAAAAGAAGTACAGGACACTTCTTGGGACGTAATTGGAGCCGCTTTTCATTGACTCCAATGAAGAATAGCTCCAAATTACGTCCGTAAAAGACGCCCAGCAAAATGCGAGTACATGCAATTACGTATGAAATTCAGTAGCTGTTTTCTCCGGAAAACAGCTCCGTTATTTCAGACGTAATTGCAGTTATCGTGTGCACATACCCTAATTCCACAACAAGCAACTCCTATGACCTGTTTATTCTAGAACTATCAGGTGAAGGAAATTCTATTGTCACCTGTGTATTTAAAATGTGTTCATTCCACTTTAAAATTACAAACATATCCTGTTCATTCCATATCTATCAGGCACAGTAAAATTATTAGGCATCTACTTATATGGAAAATGTTTCATTTCACTATGAGCTCTAAGAAGCCCAGTGAACTCCATATGCATCTTTTTATATGGAATATGTGTTAATTCCACTATGAATTACACACATCCTTTTCATCCCATGTTTTATAAGCATAGGGAAATCATTTTACCTCTTTATATTTTTACAAATTGATAATATTGTACATTATTTTTGTTCATTCCCTTTCTGCTTTGGGATCTACTGCCTAAAATCTGTTGTTGACTTTTACAATGTTCAATCCTTTGTTCACCTATGAGCTAAACGCTGCCAGTAATGTTTGGCAAGGGCTTATCTCCTCTTCCTATGCAGTAAACATGCTTGCTTTGCTCATTCGAGCCTGCATATTTATGGCAGACCATGTTGGCTGAATGAGGATGCAGACTACTTTATACTAAGGGTATGTGCACACGATAACTGCAAATACGTCTGAAATTACGGAGCTGTTTTCAGGAGAAAACAGCTCCTGAATTTCAGACGTAATTGCATGTAGTAGCGTTTTACGGGGCGTCTTTTACGGACGGAATTTGGAGCTGTTCTTCATTGGAGTCAATGAAAAACGGCTCCAATTACATCCCAAGAAGTGTCCTGCACTTCTTTGACGAGGCTGTTATTTTACTTGTCGTCTTTTGACAGCGACGCGTAAAATGACAGGTCGTCGGCACAGTACATTGGCAAACCCATTGAACTGAATGGGCAGATGTTTGCCGACGTATTGGAGCCATTTTTTCAGAAGTAATTAGAGGCGTGAAACGCCTCCATTACGTCTGAAAATAGGTCGTGTGAACTCAGCCTAATAAGTATGGCCACCTTATACTGCAAGGTCCTTCATACTTGTTGAAAAATTAAGATCTCAATTGTGGTTTGACATGTGCAGATTTTGCCATGGATTTACGGCATATTTCTGACCAAAATTGGTGATTAATACAGTGTGGCATAACGCGGATTTGAATATCTGCAGCATGCCATCAAATCCACACGGATAGTTTACTGCACTGTGTGTGTGTGGTTTTGTGTATCCCCATTCATATTCTTTGTACTGGTTGTGGATTTTGTGCACATTGCTTTAATTTAGGGAAAAGGAGTTTCGGGCATATTGAATGTTAGCTTGCCTGATCCTTTGTTCATTCTGGAGATACGCAATAGCTATATTTCCAGGCGCCCCCATAAACGGGCACTCTTAGAAATGTCAAATGTTCATGTTTGTTGCAAAAGGTAGTAGGTTCTCAATAATAGTATTACAGCATATACATTAAATTGATAAAACTGGGCATTACAGAAAAATAGAAGGAGTTGGGTATTCTGGATACGAGTAAGCTAAGCAGCAATATTTAATGTCAAGCAGCAGCTGCAAAAGCAAATAGGATTTTAGCGTGTATAAAAAAAAGATAAAATCCTATTATCCTAATATAATATTGCCCATCTATAAATCCCTTGTAAGTGAATATGGAATTCCATTATGAGCTCCACATTGTAGGATATAGGATTGCTGGGGAGGGTTCAAAGGCAGACAACTAGATTATTAAATGAAATGGAAGGTCTTTCTTAGGGTATGTTCACACGGCAGCCTCCGTTACGTCGGAAATTACGGAGCTGTTTTCAGGAGAAAACAGCTCCGGAATTTCAGACGTAATGGCATGTGCAGGCGCTTTTCGCTGCGTCCATTACGGATGTAATTGGAGCGGTTTTTCCATGGAGTCAAGGGAAAACGGCTCCAATTACGTCTCAAGAAGTGACAGGTACTTCTTTGACGCGACCGTCGGCACAGAACATCGTAAAACCCATTCAAATGAAAGGGCAGATGTTTGCCGACGCTTTGGAGCCGTATTTTCGGTCGTAATTCGGGGCTAAAACACCCGAATTACGTCCGTAAATAGGGTGTGTGAACCCAGCCTTACAATGAAAGGCTAGAAAATTTCGCTTGTTCAGCTTGGAAAAAATACAAAAAGGGAAACAGCTCCTGATTTTCAGCCGGTTTTTAATCAAACTAGCGTTTTTCGTTGCTTTTTTTACGGCAGTTTTTGGAGCTCTTTTTCTATTAAGTCAATGAAAAATGGCTCCAAAAACGGCTCAAGAAGTGACATGCACTTCTTTTTATGGGGCGTCTTTTTATGCACCGTTATTTGAAAATGAGGCGTAAAATAACGCCCCATCGACCAGAACGCCGTATTGCCCATTGAAATCAATGGGCAGATGTTTGTAAGCGTTCTGCTTCCGATTTTTCTGCCGTTTTTCGGGACATTTACGGCCCAAAAAACGTCTGAAAATAGCCCGTGTGAACATACCCTTAGAGATGATCTCATTAAAATGTATACGTGTGGTCAATACGAAGAACTGCTACATCATTGGTTCATTCCAGGAACAGTGCAAAAGACAATGGGACAGTCATTACACGTGGAAGAAAGGTGTTTTTAGACATCAATATAAGAAAGGGTCCTTTACAGTAAGGGCTTATTCACATCAATGGGTGTTAAAACGGCCGTTTTTCACGGACATTTGTACCCTTCGGGACCGGAGTTCACAGATCTTTCAGACTTGTGTCTATTGCGGGATCTGTGAAAACGGGCAAAAATAGGACATGTCCTATGTTTTCACGGGCCGTTTACATGGTCCGTAAAAAAAACAAACGGCCCTGTGAATAGCCCCATAGAAGTGCAGTGATTTTAATGCAGCCGTGTGATGGCCGTTAAAACAACGTCCGTCACACGGCCGATTATACTGTTCATGTGAATAAGCCCTTTGAACAGTCAAACTATGGAATGCCCTAACCCAAGCGGTAGTAATGGCAGATAGAATGAAAACATGAAAAAAAAATCTAGATACTAATCTAATGACCGATGGCATTGAGGGTCTTATAATTTTGGCAATGAATGATGTATAACTGAAGTGGGAAAGGTTGAACTTAATGGCCATGTATCTTTTTTTTAACCTAAGTAACTATGTAACTAACCAGCGTGAATTTTTAGCCCCCAACTTTGATGCTTTGTTTACCCCAAAGCGGATCATACTGACTGTTCAGTCAGGAGACTGGACAGTTGCTTAACTCCTTAACGCCGAAGGACGGATATATCCGTCCTCTGCAGCTGCTAGTTCGCGCAGGACGACGGATATATCCGTCCTGTAATGGCGCGGGTACTGTCACTGTACCCACGCGATCAGCGGCAGGAGCACGGCTGTTATACACAGCCTTGCTCCTGCTGCAACTGCCGGAATCGAAGCGCGCTCCGATTCCGGCAGTTTAACCCATTAAATGCCGCTGTCAATAGTGACAGCGGCATCTAATGTGTTTGACAGAGGGAGGGAGCTCCCTCTGTCACCCGATCGGCGCCCCCGCAAACAAATCACGGGTCGCCGTCGGGTTTCCATGATAGCCGGGGGTCTAACAAAGACCCTCAGGTCTGTCTTCAGCAACTGCCTGTTAGGCGATGCCGGAGTCATGACCTAATAGGTTGCCTGTCAGTTTTACACTGACAGGCAATAATGCTTTGGTATACTAAGTATACCAAAGCATTATATATGCGATCGGCACATCGCATAGTGAAGTCCCCTGGTGGGACTTAAAAAAAAAAAATGTCAATCCGTTAAATAAAGTTTGTGGGGAAAAAAAATAAATAATTACAGTCAAAATCAAATAAAAAGTGGTTTTATTCAGTAAAAGTGTCAAAACAAATAACACATGCACATATATGTATCCCCGCGATCGTAACAATTTGACCAATAAAATGAACACATTAATTAAACCGCCGGATGAACGGCGTCCAAGAAAAACGCAAAAAACAACGGCAAAATTCTCTCTTTTCTCCCATTCCCCCCATAAAAAATAAAATAAAAGTTAATCTATAAGTCCTATGTACCCCAAAATAGTACTAATGAAAACTACACATTGGCCCACAAAAATCAAGCCCACATACGGCCACATCGACGGAAAAATTAAAAAATGACGGCTCTTGGAATGCGGAGATGCAAAAACAAGTAATTTTTTTCTAAAAGGGTTTTTATTGTGCAAATGTAGGAAAACATAAAACCTTTACATATTTGGTATCCCCGTAATCGTGCCGACCCATAGAATAAAGTTAACATGTTATTTACGCTGCATAGTAAACGGCGTAAATTTATAACGTGAAAATTAATGCTGGAATAGCTGCTTATTTTCAATTCTCTCCTAAAATAAAGTTAATAAAAGTTAATCAATATATTGTAAGCATCTAAAAATCATACAATTACAAAATACAACTCGTCCCGCAAAAAACAAGCCCTTATACGGCTAAGTCGACGGAATAAAAAAAAAGTTACGACTCATGGAATGCGACCGTGAAAAAACAAGAAATAATCCTTGGTCATTAACGTACAAAATGGCCCGGTCATTAAGGGGTTAAAGATGGTGAAAATCTAAATAGAAATAGAAAATGCCTGCATACACTGATTATTTGCATAATAGACAGTGTACAAGTGTTATTGTTTTACTGTCTCCTATTCATTCTGTTAACTCCCATTCCGTTCTGTAGTGGGATGATTAACTCTTACATTTAGAAAAAGTTGTAGACTCGTAATGTTAACTACGTGTGGCAGTTCTCTTTATGATCTATTACTGTCTATTTACTTATTTGCATAAATCAGTAGTACAAATGAATATATGAAACTTTGTAATAGATCTTATCAGCAGGGGTGAACCTAGCCCCTCTGCTGCCTGAGGCGAACTATAAAAAGGCGCCCCCCCCCCCCAAATCTACCTGAGTTTTCTCATTACTAGCTTTACACATCAAACACGCAATATATAAATTTTTTAAATAGGAAAACATTTGATGTTTATTTGTTAGGCCCTGTTCACATGGAGTATTTTGACGAGTTTTTTGGCGCGGAAACCGCTCTGCAAAACTAGTCAAAAACCAGCCGAAAATGCCTCCCGAGAAAGAAGGGACATTCCCTATCTTCATGCGTTTACGCCTCTGACCTCCCATTGACATCAATGGGAGGCAGAGAAAGCGTATTTCACTGAGATTTTTGCCCGTAGCACTCAATGGACGCAAGCGTAAAACGCGGCGAAAATCACGGCAAACGACGTGCAGGAAGGACAAAATCTGCCTCAAAATCCCAAACGGAATTTTGAGGCAGAATTTTCCTCCTGCAAAAAACTCTGTGTGAACATAGCCTTAAAGTGCTGTTTGAAGTATGGAAAATATTTAAAGAATTATTCTTACTACCAATCAGTGCAGTGCAAATAGTACAGTCTGCACTGCACTGCCCCATATCTTTCCTCGGCAGCCAGTCTCATTTGCGGCGTCACTCTCTGCAATTATATTGAGGCCAGTCCAGGACGGATCGCGCTTTGTGCTGTTTTGAAGCGGCACGTCCTGGGCTGGTTTCTTTGCTCTACCTGCTATATTGTAGTGGTCTGCTTGTGCTGACTTGAAGCCAGTGGTGGATTAATATGATTCTATGCCCTGGGCTGTACACAAGTTATGGGCCCACATCCCACACGTAAGTATCACCTGCATGTCAAAGTACATCACATGCCACTCTGCAGACTGTCTCTTAGCCTGATCATCTGCTGCCACACTCGCACTTCCCCACAGCCCCCACCACAGTAATTTACATAGATTGTAAGACCAACATTACCCCATACTGTTACTGAGTAATACCCCCATACTGTTACTGAACAACACCACCACACCATAACCACATAGTGACTGAATAATACCCCCATACTGTTATTGAATAATACCTCCACACCCTAATCACATAGTGACTGAATAACATCTCCATACTGTTACTGAATAATACCGCCACACCATAACCATATAGTGACTGAATAATACCCCATACTGTTACTGAATAATACCGCCACACCATAACCATATAGTGACTGAATAATACCCCATACTGTTACTGAATAATACCGCCACACCATAACCACAGTGACTGAATAATACCCCCATACTGTTACTGAATAATACCACCATACCATAACCACATAGTGACTGAATAATACCACTATACTGTTACTGAATAATACCTCCACACCATAGTCACATAGTGACTGAATAATACCCCCATACTGTTACTAAATGATACCTCCACATCATAACCAGTGACTGAATAATACCTCCATACAGTTACTGAATACCTCCATACTGTTACTAAATAATACCTCTATACTGTTACTAAATAATACCTCCATACTGTTACTGAATAACACCACCACAACATAACCACATAGTGACTGAATAATACCCCCATACTGATAGTGAATAATACCACCATACTGTTACTGAATAATACCACCACACCATAACCACATAGTGACTGAATAATACCCCCATACTAATACTGAATAATACCCCCATACTGTTACTGAATAATACCACCACAGCATAACCACATAGTGACTGAATAATACCCCCATTACGGTATTACACTGTTACTGAATAATACTGCCACACTATAACCACATAGTGACTGAATAATAGCCCCATACTGCTTCTGAATAATACCGCCACACCATGACCACATATTACCACCACATAGTGACTGAATAATACTACCACACTGTTACTGAGTAATACTGCCACACTATAACCACATAGTGACTGAATAATACCCCCATACTGTTACTGAATAATACCGCGACACCAAAACCACATAGTGACTGAATAATACCCCCATACTGTTACTGAATAATACCACCACGCCATAACCACATAGTGACTGAATAATATCTCCATACTGTTACTGAATAATATCACCACACCATAACGACATAGTGACTGAATAATACCCCCATGTACTGTATATATATATATATATATATATATATATATATATATATTGTGGGGGTTTAGCATCAGGAGAGGTTGGTACAGCGGTTTCTTAGTAGCCAGAGACAGGGACACCGTGCATTAAAGTTCATAACAGGGCTTTCCCTGTGTTTTATTCTTGTCAAAGAAACAGCCTCTTGTACAACAAGGCAAAATACAAAATAAATCCTGCTCGTCTGAGCACTAACTAAACAAGATATTATCTAACTATACCAAGTGCCTTCCTACCAGGCACTGGACACAAAGTAACACAGGTCTTTACTCACATAGAATACAGGCTACTCCAGACTAAGGCTGGGTTCACACGACCTATTTTCAGATGTAAACGAGGCGTATTATGCCTCGTTTTACGTCTGAAAATACGTCGGGAAAACATCTGCCCATTCATTTGAATGGGTTTGCCGACGTACTGTGCAGACGACCTGTTATTTACGCATCGTCGTTTGACAGCTGTCAAACGACGACGCGTAAAAATACAGCCTCGTCAAAAGAAGTGCAGGACACTTCTTTGGACGTTTTTGGAGCTGTTTTCTCATAGACTCCAATGAAAACAGCTCCAAAAACGGACGTAAAAAACGCCGCGAAAACGGCGCGAAAAACGCCGCGAAAAATGCGAGTTGGTAAAAAAACGTCTGAAAAGCAGGGTCTGTTTTCCCTTGAAAACAGCTCTGGATTTTCAGACGTTTTTGTTGACTACGTGTGAACATACTCTTAGTTCACACATAGTCAACAAAAACGTCTGAAAATCCAGAGCTGTTTTCAAGGGAAAACAGACCCTGCTTTTCAGACGTTTTTTTACCAACTCGCATTTTTCGCGGCGTTTTCGCGGCGTTTTTTACGTCCGTTTTTGGAGCTGTTTTCATTGGAGTCTATGAGAAAACAGCTCCAAAAACGTCCAAAGAAGTGTCCTGACGAGGCTGTATTTTTACGCGTCGTCGTTTGACAGCTGTCAAACGACAACGCGTAAATAACAGGTCGTCTGCACAGTACGTCGGCAAACCCATTCAAATGAATGGGCAGATGTTTGCCGACGTATTGGAGCCGTATTTTCAGACGTAAAACGAGGCATAATACGCCTCGTATATGTCTGAAATTTGGCCGTGTGAACATACCCTTAGTAGTCTCCAGTCTGAGTCAGGGGTGAGACTCACACACACTGTGTCTGCACCTTTTTATATACAGGCTGCAGGTGCAGCTAATTGAGCAGCAGCCTTGTCCTACAAACAGAGATGGACTAGGGATTTGGGAACCCGCCCTGCTCTTCCCCAATCCAACTCCAGGCCCTTTTTCCGGCTTTTCCTTAAGCCGAGATTGGAAAGCTAGATCTTTCTATTGCAAAAAGTATATGCTGCAAGTATAATGAGTCAAATCACTTTATACTCTGTACATTATATAGCGGTGTTATATGTGTGTACACATATAATACCACTACATATTGTTTGTATAAAAAATACTGCTATAACTGTAGACATATAGTACCATTATATTCACAGCACACCTATTATACTGCTATATACTACACTCATATATAATACCGCTATATACTGCATACACCTATAATCAGGGGCATAGCTAAAGGCTCATGGGCCCCGATGCAAAAGTTCTTATTGGGTCCCCCACACCCGCAAACTTCTCATGGCCGACAGTCCGCAGCTTTCAGTTGCATCGCTGGGTCTCCTAAGTGACCCAACAATGCGCACTAGAGGCCGGGCACGTCACTAAGGACTTAAAATGTCAGGGGAAATAGCCCCAATACATATGTATCCAGCCCAAAAAATGTGTGTGTGTGTGTGTGTGTGTGTGTATAGGAGACAGCAAATCTAAAGCACTACGACCCTATCAACTATGGATAGGATACATTGGCTCAGCAGACAGTATCACACATGATAGGATTAGATACAGAGGCCCAGCAGACAGTATCACACATGATAGGATTAGATATAGTGGCTCAGCAGACAGTATCACACATGATAGGATTAGATACAGAGGCCCAGCAGACAGTATCACACATGATAGGATTAGATATAGTGGCTCAGCAGACAGTATCACACATGATAGGATTTGATACACAGCTCAGCAGACAGTATCACACATAATGGGATTAGATACAGTGGCCCAGCAGACAGTTTCACACATGATGGGATTAGATACACCGCTCAGCAGACAGTATCACACATGATAGGTTTAGATACAATGGCTCAGCAGACAGTATCACACATGATAGGATTAGATATAAGGCCCAGCAGAGTTTCACACATGATGGGATTAGATACACAGCTCAGCAGACAGTATTACACATAATAGGATTAGAGATAGGGCCCAGCAGACAGTATCACACATGATGGGATTAGATACAGTGGCTCAGCAGACAGTATCACACATGATAGGATAAGAATTAAGGCCCAGCAGACAGTACCACACATGATGGGATTAGATACAGTAGCTCAGTAGACAGTATCACACATGATAGGATTAGATACAGTGGCTCAACAGACAGTATCACACATGATAGGATTAGATACACAGCTCAGCAGACAGTATCACACATGATAGGATTAGATACAGTGGCTCAGCTGAGAGCATCACACATGATAGGATTAGATACAGTGGCTCAGCAGACAGTATCACACATGATTGGATTAGATACAGTAGATCAGCAGACAGTATCACACATGATTGGATTAGATACAGTGGCTCAACAGACAATATCACACATGATTGGATTAGATACATCGCCCAGCACGCTGACATTGCCGCTCCAGCGCTGGACCCAGGAAAGGTAAGAATAATAATTGTTTTGCTTTTTTATGTGTTACTAATTATTTTTGTGTGTTTGTGTTTGTTTTACAGGTTTGGTCGTTGGACTACTTCGGATTCAAGGACAACTTCAATGACAGCGTTTTTTTATTCTCAATAAAATGGTTAATGGGGGTTGTGTTTTTTTATTTCAATAAAATATTTTTTCTATGTGCTTGTACTTTTTTAAACTTTATTATTACCGCCTTAGTAATGTCCGCTGGCTGATTGACAACCTCCATTACTAAGGTGGGACTTAATGTTAGCAGGTGCAGAGGCTAACACTAACCCCCATTATTACCCCGGTACACACCGCCCCCAGGGGTGCTGGGAAGAGCCGGGTACGAACAAGTACCCGACCATCTGCAGTGACGGTCAGACACCGGGGCGGCCGCAGGCTGGCAGTATTAGGCTGGGGAAGGCCAAAAACAGTGGCCCCTACCACCCTGGTAATGCTGCCTGCTTCTGCTGTGTTGTATCTGGCTGGTTATGAAAATTAGGGGGTACCCCACATCGTTCTTTCCAATTATTTTGTATGTTATTTTTTTTAAATGACGTGGGGTTCCCCCCATTTTTCATAACCAGCCAGATACAATAAAGCAGCAGCAGCCTAGCATTACCAGGGTGGGAAGGGCCACTGTATAAGGCCTTCAGCAGCCTGCGGCCGCCCCATTGCCCGAACATCACTACAGATGGTCAAGTACTGGATCGTACCCGGATCTTCCCAGCACCCCTGGTGGCGGTGGGTACCGGGGTAATAAAGTGGGTTAGTGTCAGCCTCTGCACCGGCTAACACTAAGCCCCGCCTTAGCAATCTACGCTGTCACTCAGCCGGCGGCCATTACTAAGGCGGTAGTAATAAAGTTTTTAAAAAAAACACAAAGACATAGAAAAAATATTTTATTGAAATAAAAATAAACCACACAACCCTCATTAACCATTTTATTGATAATAAAAAAAGCTGTCATCGAAGTAGTCCTGGAATCTAAAATCTTGTGTAAGAAAACACACAAAAAACGATTAGTAACACATGTGTTAGGCTTAGATACAGGGCTCATGTGTGATACTGTCTGTGGGACCCTGTATCTAAGCCTTCCACAAGATAGGCTTAGATACAGGGTCAGGCAGACAGTAATCTTATACAGTAATACAGGGCCCATCAGACAGAATCACACATGGGCCATGTATCTGAGCCCACCATGTGATTGGCTTAGATACAGGGCCCAGCAGACAGCATCAAACAATCAGTGATCCTGTCTCATGGGCCCTCTAAGCCGGCTACATCGTAGGCTTAAAGGACTTGTCCAGTCCCTAAACATTGATGGCCTATCCTCAGGATAGGCTATCAATAGCTGATGTGTCGGGGTCCGTCTCCCGGGACCCGCCAATCAGTTGTTTTGAAGGGGCCACAGCACACGTACGAGAGCTGCTTCCCCTTCATTTCCCTTACTCGCTCACACTGTGAATCGCCGACACGGATTCACAGTGTGACCGGAATGAAGTGACCGGAATGAAGGGGAAGCAGCTCTCGTACGAACACTGCGGCTCCTTCAAAACAGTTGATAGGCCGGCTCCCGGGAGTCGGACCCCGCCAATCAGCTTCAGCAGACAGGGATATTAATCTTACCCTCCTCTTCAGCCGCGGCGGAAGCTCTGTCCTAACTCTATCCAGGATCACGATGTTGTGCGCGGCGCATAGCGCTGTGACGTCAGGACCTCCCCTGCGCTCCGAAACCAGGAGGGTAAGTACTGTCAGTTACTATAGTAACAGGGGCCCGCGGCCCGAGTTACTATAGTAACTTTTTATTGATGTGGTGCGGAGGGCTGCGGGCCCCCCTGGCTTCGGGGCCCGGTCGCAATTGCAACCCCTATAGCTACGCCACTGCCTATAATATTGCAACATACACTACGCACAATACTGCTACACAGTCTACACACACAATACCAGTATATACACTATATATACGCTACACATCAGTTTTCCCACTATTTACACAAAAGCACAGCAAAAACAGTTTCTAAATTATTTCTGCAAAACTACAATGTGTGAATGTTCTTACAGTATCATATGTACACGATAATCATATATATCCACATACATACAGATTATATATACATATATATATATATATATATACACACACACACACACACACACACACACACACACACACACACACACACACACACACACACACACACACACACATATATAACACACACATTTACACACTCATACACACACTTACCTTCTATGTAGGATCTCTAATGCAGACAGTCCCATATATAGACGAGAATCATATATATATATATATATATATACACACACACACACACACACACACACACACACACACACACACACACACACACACACTAAAGTAGCTGGTCTGTTAGAAGAATAGGGTGACATAGCACATGAGAGGAGGGGGGCAGAGGAGAGGGAAGCAAGGGGACACAGTAGAGGAGAGGGATACAGGAGACACAGAAGAGTGACACAGGAGAGGGAAGCAAGGGGACACAGGAGAGGGAAGCAAGGGGACACAGGAGAGGAGGAGGGATACAGGAGACACAGCAGAGGGACACAGGGGAGGATTTGACACAGAGCTTCCTCTCTGCATAATCTGAGGCTGTGAACTCTCCCCTCCCCCTCTTCTCTGCCCCGACTGCTTCAGACGAAAGGGAGAGAGAGGGAGAGGACGTAGTTTGTATGCATAGCAGTCCACCGCTCACCTCATGCATCTCGTCACTTGCTTGAGGAGAGGACCGCTCCTCCTGCAGACCTGCTCCTCTCTGGTGCTGCGTACAGCGTCAGAGAGGAGGAGGAGGAGTGTTCTTACAGACGGGCACGTCTGCTAAGTGAAATAATCCCCCTCCCCGGTCCAGTCCGTCTCTGGCTCAAAATGCCGCCCCCCACTTTCAGCTAGGCTGCGTCGCCTGAGGCTGTCGGCTCACCTCGCCTCATGGTAGGTGCGGCACTGCTTATCAGGACAAGGGGTCATCATATGCATCTTCTAAAGGCATGTAGTTCCACTTTCTCTGCCTCCACTCTCTTTAAGGCCCCATGCACACGACCGTATTTTTCTCCACCCGTAAATACTGGCGTAAATCCTTGGTCCTTGGTCACACGTATTCGACCCGTATTGCACCAGTATTTACGGGCACGTTTTTGGCTGCAAAATTGCACTGCACTAATCTGCAGCCCTTCTCTCTATCAGTGCAGGATAGAGAGAAGGGACAGCCCTTTCCGTAATAAAAGTAAAAGAAATTCATACTTACCCGGCCGTTGTCTTGGTGACGCGTCCCTCTCTTGACATCCAGTCCGACCTCCCTGGATGACGCGGCAGTCCATGTGACCGCTGCAGCCAGTGATTGGCCTGTGATTGGCTGCAGCGGTCACATGGGCTGTAACGTCATCCCAGGAGGCTGGACTGGAGGAAGAAGCAGGGAGTTCTGGGTAAGTATGAACGTCTTTTTTTTTTTACAGCTTTATCTATATTGTGATTGGTAGCCACTGTCCAGGGTGCTGAAACAGTTACTGCCGATCGTTTAACTCTTTCAGCACCCTGGACAGTGACTATTTACTGACGTCGCCTAGCAACGCTCCCGTAATTACGGGTGCACACACGTAGTCACCTGTAATTACGGGAGCCCCATAGACTTCTATGGGCTGCCCGTGCCGTAATTACGGCCTGAAATAGGACATGTTCTATCTTTTTCAACGGCACGGGCACCTTCCCGTAAGCATACGGGGAGGTACCCGTGGCCAATAGAAGTCTATGGGCCCGTAATTACGGGCCGTAATTACAGGAGTTTTTACGGTCGTGTGCATGGGGCCTAAGGCTGCGTTCACACGGGTGAATACGCTGCATAATGGTATACAGCCTATCCGCCCCGGTGGCTGCAGGGAATTCCTGGCAAAAAACTGCTCCAAATTGTAGTTCAGTTATCTTGCCTGTAATGTCCGCTGTGAAAAACTGCATAATTAGCCGGCCTGATGTTTCATCCCAGGAGACCGCCGCAGCCTGTGATTGGCTGCAGCGGTGGTGACATGGGATGAAACGTCATCCCAGGAGGCCGGCCTGAGGAACATCAGAGGTAAGTATAAGGTTTTTTAGTTTTTTTATGTTGCTATTTTTGCTGCGATTCCATGGCAAAAGACGCAACACTTGTGTTTGTTGAGAGTTTTAGATCCGGGCATGAAGTTTCTGACCTTAAGTCCGGATTCACACGAGCGTGTACGTTTTGCGAGCGTTGTAGGTGTGTGTGTCATCCGTTTATGGCGCTTTGCTGCGTTTTTCACGCGCGTAAAAAAAACGGAGGGTGGCGTTATGGAGAGGCCAGCCTACAAAAAGGCACCCTTCACAAACACATGCTTGATGTCAACACATGTTCTCATCCTTTTTGCACCTTGCCAAGTACTTTTGGCCGTTTTCAGTGTTTCTTGGCTTGTTGTCGTCTCTGCCAAATTATGCCGTTTATTCCGTTGGCCCGTGTGCTGCTAGCGTGGTTGGTTTCTCGGCGATTTGGCGAGTGCCGTCCCATTCTCCAGGATCAAACGCGGAAAAGAGGGAGGATTTGGGTTCATCCTCTTGTGGCGCAGCGTACCTCCAAAGGGCACTTTCATACCCTCTATGATGACCTCCGGAGTCACCCCGACAAATTTCGGTCGTTTTGCCGCATGTCTGTGGGCAAGTTTGATATTCTGCTTGAGCAGATTCGTACAGGAATCAACTACCAGGACACAAACATGCGGCGCTGCATTTCCCCAGAGGAGCGACTGCTTGTGACCTTGAGGTATGTGTGTTTTCTACAATTACTGCTTTCCCGTATCGTGTGTGGGTGTCATGTCCTACATAAAGTGTATTTTTGTTTGTGTGCTTTTTTCTCACCCATGTAGATTTCTTGCTACAGGAAATAGCTACCATTCATTACATTTTGCATTCCTTCTGGGAGTCAGTACCATTTCAGGCATTGTCATAGGCACCTGTGTCGTGCTGTGGCAGAGATTAAAGCCCACAGTGATGCCTCAGCCTACGGCAGAACAGTGGCTTAGTATTTCCGAAGATTTTCTGTCCGCCACCCAATTTCCTCATTGTATTGGTGCCCTAGACGGGAGGCACATTCGTGTGAAGAAGCCCCCCCCCCCCACTCTGGCTCAAGATACTATAACTACAAACAGTATTTTTCCCTCATATTATTGGCCTTGGCCGACAGTAATTATTGTTTTACAATAGTAGACATTGGGTCGTATGGAAGCTCTGCTGATGCACGCATATTTCGCTCATCCAGAATGGGCCATCGTCTTATGAGCAATCAACTTTCTGTGCCGGTACCGAGCATCCTCCCTGGCTCATGTGGATCACCAGTCCCATATGTCATCGTTGCATATGAGGGTTTTGGGCTCACAAGCCAAGTAATGCTTCCATTTGCAAGAAGGGGCGTGGATGACCATAGGCGCATCTTCAATTACCGGCTAAGCAGAGCTCGAAGATGTGTTAAATGTGCCTTTGGCATTATGGCAAACAAATGGCGGGTGTTTCTCACAACAATGCAACTGGCGCCGCAGAATGTGACCCGTGTCATACAAGCATCTGTAGTTCTTCATAACTTTACATGCATACATGACGCAAGTTTTGATGCAGAATATATTCGCAGAAATGCTCCCACATCAACCATTCGGCCACAAATTCCACTCGGGAGGGCACAAACATCTGGTATCCGAGTGTGCGA
The DNA here is from genome assembly GCF_050947455.1 of Rhinoderma darwinii. Lineage (NCBI taxonomy): Eukaryota > Metazoa > Chordata > Amphibia > Anura > Rhinodermatidae > Rhinoderma > Rhinoderma darwinii. The sequence goes on along the minus strand of NC_134689.1, from coordinate 218,012,082 downwards.
CATTTTTGCCGAATATTTTGACAGCCCTGCTGGAGCACTGCCGTGGCAGGACGATTCTATGTGATTGGTGGCATCGTGGAGAATATGCGCGCAATTGATGATTAGTGAGGACAATGTTTGTAATTTTGGGGGTGATTTTAGTATTAGGGACTCGCAAGACATGAGGAGCCTTGACGTGGGTTGCGAGCTTATTTCTTTTGTGGTTTTTCCGTAATTGTATGTGAAGCACATTGCAAAAACCAATGTTCGCAAATAAAATCACAAATGCCCTTAGTGCGTCCATTATCACAGCACTGCACGGCCGCATAGAAGTGCCTTTGGATTCGAGCAAAACCACAAAAGATACACTAATACCTCAATTATGGAATGCAACTATCCCTGTGAGGTGTAGCTGGCCATTTCAGCACCACTATGCTGTCCATGGGCCTGCAGAAGATGTTCCTCAAAAGCATAGCGGTGCTGATGCTGAGGGTGGTAGGCGTGAGTTGGGGCGTGTGGAAAGGTTTCCACGGGTCGGCTGTAGCCAGGTAAAGGCCGGTTACGCACCGCCACAGGAACAGGTGACATGCGGGACGGCATTGGGCGGTGGTAATGTTGGCGCGGCAAAGGGGTGGCAGGCTGGGAAGGGCCAGGTGCAGAGAAGGGCACCGACGGCTCCGGCAATCCAAGCCAATGGTCAATTGCCTGGAAGCACTGGCGTGGATTGTTTGGAGGTGTGGCCGAGTCTATCAGGCTGATGATAGAGCATTGTAAGCGCGCCATACGATGGTCGGGTACTCGCCGGGGTAGTGGGGCGAGGGTGCAGCCAAAGGCGTCACAGGTGTCCTCGTCAGCGCAGCGCCGCAGGTACTCGAGTACCCTGGTGTCCACCTGTGCACCTGCGGATCCCATGTGGCTGCGCCTGCACCTGGCTGCTGCGGTAGTTTCACGCGGAACGTCCCGTGGCATCTGGGGTTGGCTGGACGCCTGTGGGGCTGGTTCCGGAGCAGTCGCCTCTGGGGTTAAGGGCAGCAGGGGATGTTCCTCTTGTGGCGCGTGTGGCTCTTCATGGGCAGCCTCCTCTTCGGTGTCGAGAAGATTGTCACTGCATCTGTAATATAAATGTACAGTTATTAGTACCATTGCCACAAGGGACAAACAACCTGTTTTGGTTGAATGACATGTGAACACAGACATTTCTTCAAGGTACAGTGATTACTTACAGCCGCATCTCCATGATGTCCTTGAGGAACATCAGCTGCTGGGTGTACATATATTTGCGTTTTTTGGAGCCACCGTCACCACTTCGGCCTCTGGTCCCATATTCCCGCCGGAATTGATCCCAGCAGCTCCTCCACCGGGTTTTGACATCATCAACTGTACAAAGGAAAGAAAAAAAAAAAGAACAATCACCAGGTGACATCACCAAAATCTCCACTTGGTGGAAACGTTAGCATTCCCTTACAAACCTAAGACACATTATACACAAGCTCAATAATGCTGTGACACACCCTCTACGTTGCCCATTTTGAATATGTTAACACTACAGCATGCGTTTTTTACATGACATATATCAAGCAATGTACTTACTAATGCTCTTTCTGTCTCGTGTGCTGGCATTAGCCCACTCATGGCTTAGGAGTGTGTGCGTGATTTGATCCCATGCGACCTCTTTGCCCGTGTGGTCGTGGTAGGCCTCTGCCCGCGTGTCCCACAACTCTGGCCTCTCCTGGACCAGGCAGATGAGCTTCTCCACGTCACAAGCGCGAGGCATGCCTGAGGTTGTCGGTGTCCAGCTCAAGCATGTGCCCAACAAGTGCAAAGCAACTTCCTGGTTTGTGCTTGTTTGCACAAGATTTCCAACTCATTTACATAGACTTAACAAGTCTTGCGTGAAAAACGCATGTCCCACGGAAGTTCTTGCGTGTGGCATGTGTGATTTTCACGAACCCATTGACTTCAATGGGTGCGTGATGCGCGAAATACGCAGAAAGAATGGACATGTCGTGAGTTTTACGCCGCGGACTCACTCTGCAAAAAATCACGCAACTGTCTGCACGGCCCCATAGACTAATATAGGTCCGTGCGACGCGCGTGAAAATCACGCGCGTTGCACGAACGTATATCCCGTTCGTCTGAATAAGCCCTTATAGTGAGATAACCTGTGGGTGACATAGTGCAACACAAGGTGCTTTCAACCTTTTCTATATAGCGTATGAGGAAATAAGCACTAGTTCAGACAGTAATGTCAAAAAGTAGAAAATTGGGTTTTACATTTTTTCAAAGTCAATTGACAGAAAACAAATGCAATAAAATTGCAAAATGTGAATCAAATATATCACCCATCTGAAGGTTAGAGTCCTGGAAATGTCCTGGTTAAAGTTCCGTCATAGTCTTCTCTGTTCGATCCAGAGCAGCGCGGGAAGAGGTTAAGGGGTTAATAACCGTATGCCAAACATCAAACATACTGCCTCCATGACTGCCAAAATGTCCTCACATCCCCTTTTGGCCTTAGGACACCTGCTATGTCAGTTATCCCAGCCTAAATGCCCCAATGTTAACCACAGTGTTCACCATGCCAGCCACTTTGCCAACCAACCACAAAGCACCATGACAGCCACTAAAACCCCATGAAAGTCATAATGACACCAATAAATCAACAATAACCCATATCCAAGCCAAAATATACTTTTGACAGCTACAATGTCTACAGTATCTCTATTTCCACCCACAATGCCCTTAAAACCCATTATGCCAGCCACATTGCCCTCAATGCCCTAAACCGAAAACAATACAACCATGACAACCACAACCGCCTCAATGCCCGTATGACAACTACAATGCCCCATGACAATGTTCCCATAACATTTGCAAAATCCCTTATCCCCACCAAAATGCCCTGTTGACACCTACAATGTCTCATATCTCACCCACTATGTCTTTATTACAACCACAATGAACTCAATGCCAACCACTATGGGATTATGTCAGTTACAATGCCCTTCATGTCAGCCACAATGCACTCAATGCCCCCTTTCCAAAAAGAAAGCCTCCATACCACCAACAATGACCCCATACCAGGCACAATGCCGCCATGACAACAGCTATATCGCTTTTCACAATTCCCCCATGCCAGCCTCAATGTAAATTATCCCCAGAACAATGCCGCCAATGCTCCTTATGCCAACAACAATGACAGTCACAATGCCCTTTTGACAAAAAAATCTCCTCCATGCCAGCCACAATGCCCTGAATGACCCATATGCCTACTACAATGTCCCTATGACATCCACAAAGCTTTATGTAACCCAGAATGTCAAATATGTACTTTATCTATGCAGAAATACCATAAATGACCCTTATGCCAGCCTAATGCCCCAATGACAACCACAAACCTTTAATGCTCATATGCCAACCATATTAGCCACAATGCCCTCTCTTCTCCCTTTGCAAACCACAATGACTAAATGACAGCCAAAATGCTCTCACTTGCCAGTCACAATGTACTTACTTCCCCTTTGCTAATTACAAAGCCCCAATGCCAGCATGATAGCACATGTTACCCACAATGCCACTATGCCACTATGTCCTGGTTAGAGTTCCGTCATAGTCTTCTCAGTTCGATCCAGAGCAGCGCGGGAAGAGGTTAAGGGGTTAATAACCGTATGCCAAACATACTGCCTCCATGACTGCCAAAATGTCCTCACATCCCCTTTTGGCCTTAGGACACCTGCTATGTCAGTTATCCCAGCCTAAATGCCCCAATGTTAACCACAGTGTTCACCATGCCAGCCACATTGCCAACCAACCACAAAGCCCCATGACAGCCACTAAAACCCCATGAAAGTCACAATGCCACCAATAAATCAACAAAAACCCATATCCAAGCCAAAATCTACTTTTGACAGCTACAATGTCTACAGTATCTCTATTTCCACCCACAATGCCCTTAAAACCCATTATGCCAGCCACATTGCCCTCAATGCCCTAAACCGACCACAATACAACCATGACAACCACAACGGCCTCAATGGCCCTATGACGACTACAATGCCCCATGACAATGCTCAAATAACATTTGCAAAATCCCTTATCCCCACCAAAATGCCCTGATGACACCTACAATGTCTCTTATCTCACCCACTATGTCTTTATTACAGCCACAATGAACTCAATGCCAACCACAATGGGATTATGTCAGTTACAATGCCCTTCATGTCAGCTACAATGCACTCAATGCCCCCTTTCCAAAAAGAAAGCCTCCATACCACCCGCAAAGCCTCTATGACCACCACAAACCTTTAATGCCGCGACACCGGCCACAAATCCCCATTATAACCAAAGTGCCCTCACTTCCTCCTTTGCCAGTTACAATGACCTCCATGCCAGCCAGAATGCCCTTAATTTTCTATTTGCCAAACACAATATCTCCAAGTCAGCCACAAAGCCCTCATGTCAGCCATAATGCCACATTCCAGCCACAATGCCCCCATGCCAAACACAATGCCCCAATGACAACTACAAACCTTTAATAACCGTATGCCAAACATCCTGCCTCCATGACTGCCAAAATATCCTCACATCCCCTTTTGGCCTTAGGACACCTGCTATGTCAGTTATCCAAGCCTAAATGCCCCAATGTTAACCACAGCGTTCACCATGTCAGCAACATTGCCAACCAACCACAAAGCCCCATGACAGCCACTAAAACCCCATGAAAGTCACAATGACACCAATAAATCAACAATAACCCATATCCAAGCCAAAATATACTTTTGATAGCTACAATGCCAGCAAAAAAACACAATGCCTCCAAAAAAGTCACAATGCCCTCAAGACAGCCGCGCTGTCTCTAAACGCAGTCACGATTTTCCCATGAAAGCCACAATGTCCCCTGACAACCACAATCCCGGAATGTGTTATATGCCAAGAACAATGCCTTTAATGCCAATTGCAATTCCCAGAGGACAACCATAATGCCCTTAATGCTCCCTATAATAGCTACAATGCCCACATGAAAGACACAATGTCCTTCATAGCTGTAAAATCACCCTGAATGCCTCATATGTCTACACCATAGACTCCATGAGAACTACAATACCTCACATGGCAGCAGCAAAAGGCCAACCGCAATACAACCATGACAACCACAATTCCCCTTGATGGCCTACTTGCCCCCTTGATAACTACAATGCCTCTGTAGCAGTCACAATGCCCACTAATTCCACAATTCCTCCATGATAGTTATAATGCCCCCATGACAGCTACAGTGTCTAATCCCAGCTGAAAAGTCCCCATGAAAGCAACAATGCCCCCATGAAAGTCACAATTCTTGAATGCCTCATAAGTCAGCCAAATTGCCCTCAATGCCAATTATAAATTCCTTGAGAATAACCCCAATGCCCTCATTTCTCCCTATGTTGGCCACTAAGCCCTTCATGCCAGCGACAAGGCGTACATGACAGCAAAACTTTCCTAATGGGAAAGGGCAGATGGTGATGAATGTGTATGTTGGAATGTAAATTCAGTGCACCCATGTGTAGAACACAAAGGCATTTACAATGCCCTTAAATATCTATAGCCAATATATGTACTACTAGACATATATTCTTATATACCAGGAAGGTATTACCGCACCTCTGAAAGTCCAGAGCTAGAAACTATCCTGATAATTATCAGTAATTAATAATAATATTAATTACCGGTCAACAGATTCCTTTATTGCCGCTGACTGGAGGATTCCATACTTTAGTTCTCATCACTTTCAAATGAACACCTAGAAAAAAAAAGAAAAACAAGGAGGTGTGATAATACGTTCCTGGTATATGATATAGATGAATTGGAAACAGTAAAGAGATGTTAATGTGTCTAGTTTCTAATAAAACGCCAAAATATTTTAAGGGACAATTAAACCATTTCTGGGATACCCATTCTGAGGAGCAAAATCACACCTACAAAGCCTTCTCAAGCCTTCCTATCCAAGATTATGCACCAATCATGCCATCCTGACTAGAAGACATAAGTACGATATAATTATCTCTAATCACAACACCTAAATTAATCACCAACCACACCAAAGATCAGATGCCAAGAAGAAATAGCACTCTCCTCCACATCTGTATAAAACAGAAAAACATTCTACAAACTATTCAGTGGACCATTTACAACTCATGTATGACATGGGCCTAAACATGTCCTAGAATGGACACAGTAGAGCTAATTTCAATCATCAGGAGAAATATCACACATTCAATAAATAACTCACATGCGCCAAGCTAAGACAAAAAGAGATATCCCTAGTAGTAAAAATAGCTGGAAACAGACTTGCAACTTGTGGCCAACTGGCTAGAGAGGCAAAGAAAAGAAGACACTTCAACTATACTGTGCCACTCATAGCAAAGAAATAAACATTGTACACACAAACCCTAAATTAACAAGTCATGACAGCCACAATTTTTCAATGACAGCCAAAATGCATGTATGACAGCCACAATGCCCAAATAAACACCTCAATGCTCTCCATGCCAGCCATACTGTTTCTAATCTCAGCCACATTGCCAACATGAATGCCGAAATGCCACCATGACAATCACAATCACAATCCCCAAATGCCTAATATGCTAGTCAAAATGCCCTTAATACCAATTCCTCGATGATAACCACGATGCCCACAATGTCCAACATCCAAGCCACAATGCCTCCCATGGCAGCAGCAATGTCCATGTGTCAGTCACTATGCTTTCTTTAAAGCCACTATGCCCCATGATCTCAACATTGTCCCTTATACGAGACACAAAACCCTCCAGCCACAATGCCCTTAATTCCCCTTTTGCCAACGACAATGTAAAAATGACAGCCACAATGCCAATCATGTCCCAATGTAATTTAGAATAGAACTATACTAACCAGTATGCCCCTAATGCAAGCCAAGATGCCATAACGACAACCGCTATATGCCTTGCCCAGTCGGAACGCCCCAACGCCAGCCACAATGGTTCCAACTCAAATAACAATGTCCAAGTGCCAGCCACAATGCCCAACTGACACACACACACACACACACACACACACACACACACACACACACACACACACACACACACACACACTAGCCATTTGCAATATAACCATGACAACCACACTGCCCCATGACAACCAAAATTCCCTCATGACAACTACAATGCCCACTTTACCAGTCACAAAGCACAAATGAAAACCACAATGCCTCCAAACAAGTCACAGTGCCAGTTACAATAAACTCCATGCCAGCCAGAATGCCCTTAATTTTTTCTTTGCCAACCACAATATCCCTAAGACTGCCACAAAGCCCTCATGCTAGCCATAATGCCCCCATGCCAGACACAATGTATCTAATCCCAGCAACAATACCCCTTTTGCCAGCCACAATGCCCAATGACAACCACAAACCTTTAATGACCGTATGCCAACTATACTGCATCCATGACTGCCAAATTGGCATCACATCCCCTTTTACGAGACACAATGCCATTTATACCAGCCACAGTGCCCTCACTTCCCCCTTGGCCAACCACAATGACACCATGACAACCACAAATCCCCCATGTCAGCAATAAAGCGAGCCACAATAACACCTGCTATGTCTATCATTCCAGCCAAAATGCCACCATGAACGCCACAATGTACTTTATCCCAGCAATAATGCTGCCAATGCCCCTTATGCCAACCACAAGGATGCAATGACAACCACATACCTTTAATGCCCCTAAGACAGCCAAAATGCTGTAATTTGTCTAAAAAAAAAGACCTCCATGTCAGCCGCAATGTACTCACTTCCTCATTGACTACCACAATGTCCACATGACAGTCACAAAGCTCCCATGCCAGACATGATGCACAAGTTAAGACACAATGTGATAGAACTAACAGCTGACTAGCAACTTGTGGCCAAATCACTCGAGAGCCAAAGAAAAGTAGACACATCAACTATACTGTGCCACTCATAGCAAATAAAAATAAACATTGTCCACACAAACCCTAAAATAAAAGTCATACCAGCCACTATTTTCCACAGACAGCCAAAATGCAGCTATGACTACTGCATTGTCCCACCACATCTAAATGGCTCCAATGATGCCACAAAGTCCCCAGTACCTGACAAATTTCCCCCACATGACAACCACAAAGTCATCAATGCCCTCTTTACAAATCACAATACCTTCAATACCTGCTAAGCCAACCAAAGTTCCCTCATGACAACCGTAGTGCCCTCCATGCCTGCCACAATACCTAAAAAAAACACAATGCTTTTCAGGCAAGCCACAATGCCCTCACAACACCCACAATGTACCTTATTCCATCTACAATGCGCCATGCCAGCCACAAGGTACTTATAATAGCCATATTATCCCCCTTGTTATTTACATGTTCTCCTAAGTCACTAAACCCCATGACAGCCAAATTGATCCCACGACACACGCAATCTACGTTATCTCCACCAAAATGCCGTAATGGCAGTTACCATGCTGTCAGTGGCCACTATTCCAGCCACAAAGCCCCCATGCTAGCCATGGTGTACTTTATCCCAGCAGCAATGCCGGTGATATCCCTTATCCAAGCTACAATGACCATCAAATTGTCCTTTATGCAACGCACAATGGCCTCAGTATCTACATGCAAACTACAATTACCCACATGACAGCCACAAAGCTTCCATGTAAGCCACAATGCGCCCGTGACAATGACATTGCCCTCGATGCCACCAAGGCATTTACAATGGCCAAAGTTAGCAATAATGCTCCTGTAAGAGTGACTATGCCCTCATGAAACCCACAATGTCATTATAAGGGGCACAATGCCAGTATGACAGATAAAATGCCCTCCATGACAGCCACAAAGCCGCCAGAAAATCAACAATCATGCGACCACAATGTACTTTATCCATGCAACAATGCCGTCAATGCCCCTTATGCCAGCCCGAACGCCAAAATGGAAACCACAAAATGTCAATACTCCTTTGCAAGCCAGTATGCTTTTATTAAAGCCACAATGAACTCACTTTCCCCTTTGCTATCCAAGATATGACAGACACAATTCCCCAATACCAGCCATAATGACACCTGAAGGCCACAATATTCTAATGAAACTCGCTATGTCCCTTATCCCAGTCATAATATCCTTAATGTTAGCCACAACTTCCTCCATGCCAGCCACAATGCCAACCAACCACAATACTATGTGACAGCCAAAATGCTTCTATGAAATCACCAATATCTCATATGGCAGCTAAAATGTCCCCATGACAGCTACAAAGTCCAGTGTCCCTTATGCATTTCACAATGCCACTTATCTAAACCACATTGTTCTCAATGCCGCCTAAGCCAATTGCAATACAACCATGACAGCCACAATAGCTTCAATGGCCCTATGACAACTACAATGCCCCATGACAGTCAAAAAAGTAATCATTATTTCAGCCAAATGTCGTCATAACAACCAACAGGCCATGAATTGCCATTATGCCAGCAGTCACAATGCCACTATATGAGCCACAATGTACTTTAGCGCAGCCAAAGTGCTGTCAATGCCTCTTATGCCAGCCCCAATGCCCCTATGATCGCTAAATTGTCCTCCATGCCAGCCAACTTACCCCCATGAAATCAACAATGTCCCTTTTTCCAGTCAAAATGCAGCCATGACATCTTCAATGTCCACAATGTCCCTTATCCCAGCCAGAATTCTCCAGGATAACCTAAGGTCCACTAAGCCAACCGCAATACAACCATGACAACCACAATGCCCTCAAAGCCCCTATGACAACTACATTGTCCTATGACAGCTAAAGAAAGTCATCATGTTAGACAAAATATCTCTACGAAAGCCAATAAACCCACATGACAACCACAATGATGCCATCATATCTGCAATATCTCTTATCTCCACAAAAATGCCCTCATGACACCCACAATGTCCCTTATGCCCGCAGCACTGCCCCAATGGCAATCACAAACATTCAATGCTCGTATGCCAACCATATTGCCTCCATGACAGCCAAAATGTCCTCACATCCCCTTTTGAAAAACACAATGCCATCCATGTCAGACACAATGCCCTCATTTTCCCCTTTGCAAACCACGAACCACAAAGCCACCAAGACAACCACAAAGCCCCATGTCAGCAATAATGGCAGCCACAATTACACCCTCTATGTCTATTATTCCAGTGACTATGCCCCCATGAAAGCCGCAATGCCTTCAATAGGCCTTATCCTAGCCACAATGCCCCATGCCACCACAATGTACTTTATTCCATAACTATTGCTGACAATACCCCTTATGTCAACCACAATGACAATGACAACCACATACTTTCAATGCCCCTAAAACAGCCAAAATGCTCTCATTTGCCTAAAACAAAGTTCTCCATGTCAGTCATTATGTACTCAATTTCCCCTTTGCCAAACACAAAGTCCACATGATAGTAACACAGCCCTGTGCCAGTCATGATGGCACATCATCCAAAATGCCCCCATGAGACCTGCTATGTCCCATTTCTTAGTCAAAATGCCGCCATGACATCCACAATCACGTCATTGGCCCTTATGCCAGCTACAATGCCACTATGAAAGCCACAATGTACTTTACCCCTACAACCGTGCAACCAATGCCCCATGACAGCCAAAATGCCTCCATGACAACCATAATGCCCTCCATGCCAGCCACAATGCCTTAAATGTCTTACATACCAACTAATCACAAAGACCCCATGACAGTCATAAAAATCCCACAACAGCCACAAATGAAATCAACAATGTCCCTTATCCCAGCTAAAATGCTCCAAGATGACAACAATGCCCTTAATGATACTTAAGCCAGTCACAATACCCCCATTTCAACCCGATGCTAGGTACATTGTTCTCATAACGGTCACTATTCCTCTACAACAGCCACAATGCGACCATGACAACTACAATGCCCTCAACTGTTAATTTTACCAGCCGCAATGCCCAAATAAACACTTCAATGCTCTGTATGCTAGCCACAATGGCTACATGATAGTCACACTGTCCCCCATGATAGCCACACTGTTTCTAATCTTAGTCACATTGCCACCATGAAAGCCAAAATGTCAACATGACAATCACAATCCCCAAATGCCTAATATGCTAGTCAAAATGCCCTCAATACGAATTTCTCAATGATGACCACAATGCCCACAATGTCCAACATCCCAGTCAAAATGCCTCCCATGGCAGCAGCAATGCCCATGTGCCAGTCACAATGCTCCCTTTAGAACCACTATGCCCCATGATCCCAACATTGTCCCTTATACGAGACACAAAACCCTCCAGCCACAATGCCCTTAATTCCCCTTTTGCCAAAGGCATTATGAAAATGACAGCCACAATGTCATCCATGCAAGTCACAATGCCAATCATGGGCTATGCAATTTAGAATAGACATATTCTAACCAGAATGCCCCTAATGCAAGGCACAATGCCATAATGGCACTCGCTATATGCCTTATTCCAGTCGGAATGCTCCACTGCCAGCAACAATGGCTCCCAATATTAGCCCCAATGCCAACCAACCACAAAAACCCCATCATAGTCACAATGCCACGTGACAGTCACAATATACCCATGTAATCACCAATATCTCACATCAAAGCAAAAAAAGCCTCCATGAAAGATGCAATGCACAGTGTCCATCATCCCACCCACAATGCGCCTTATGCCAGCCACAATGCCCTCAATGCCCCATTAAGAAAACAACCATGACAACCACATTGCCCTCAATGCCTCTTATGACAACCACACAGCCCCATGACTACCAAAATTCCCTTATGACAACTACAATACCAACTTTACCAGTCACAAAGCACAAATAAAAAAACCACAATGTCTTCAAAAAAGTCACAATGCCATCATGACAGCCACACTGTCTCTAAGCCCAATCACGGTGCCCCCATGAAAGCCAAAATGCCACATATACCAGCAACAAAGACACCAATGCCAATTAAAATTTCCTGAGGAAATCCACAATGCTCCTATGAAGGCCACAATGTTCTCCATAGCAGTAAAATTAGTCTGAATGCCTCCTATGTCTACCCAATGCCCCATGACAACTACAAAGCCTTACATGGCAACATCAATAGGCCAACGGCAAAACAACTATGACAACCACAATGCTCCTTGATGGCCTAATTGACCCATGATAGCTATAATGCCTCCTTAGCCACTTTAGCAGCCACAATGCCAATATAAATACCTAAATGCTCTGTATGCCAGCCCTAATGCCCACAATGTCGATAATCTCAGCCACTGTCTTTATTACATCCACAATGAGCTGCAAGCCAGCCGCAGTGCATTCAATTCCTTTTTGCCAACCAAAATGGGATTATGTCAGTTACAATGCCCTTCATGTCAGCTTGAATTCCCTCAATACCCACTTTCTAAACAAAATAGCCTCCATACCACCTGCAAAGCCTCTATGACCACCACAAGCATTTAATGCCCCGACAACGACCACAAATCCCCATTATAACCAAAGAGCCCTCACTTCCTCCTTTGCCAGTTACAATGACCTCCATGCCAGCCAGAATGCCCTTAATTTTCTATTTGCCAAACACAATATCTCCAAGTCAGCCACAAAGCCCTCATGTCAGCCATAATGCCACATTTCAGCCACAATGCCCCCATGCCAAACACAATGCCCCAATGACAACTACAAACCTTTAATAACCGTATGCCAAACATACTGCCTCCATGACTGCCAAAATATCCTCACATCCCCTTTTGGCCTTAGGACACCTGCTATGTCAGTTATCCAAGCCTAAATGCCCCAATGTTAACCACAGTGTTCACCATGTCAGCCACATTGCCAACCAACCACAAAGCCCCATGACAGCCACTAAAACCCCATGAAAGTCACAATGACACCAATAAATCAACAATAACCCATATCCAAGCAAAAATATACTTTTGATAGCTACAATGCCAGCAAAAAAACACAATGCCTCCAAAAAAGTCACAATGCCCTCAAGACAGCCGCGCTGTCTCTAAACGCAGTCACGATTTTCCCATGAAAGCCACAATGTCCCCTGACAACCACAATCCCGGAATGTGTTATATGCCAAGAACAATGCCTTTAATGCCAATTGCAATTCCCAGAGGACAACCATAATGCCCTTAATGCTCCCTATAATAGCTACAATGCCCACATAAAATACACAATGTCCTTCATAGCTGTAAAATCACCCTGAATGCCTCATATGTCTACACCATAGACTCCATGAGAACTACAATACCTCACATGGCAGCAGCAAAAGGCCAACCGCAATACAACCATGACAATCACAATTCCCCTTGATGGCCTACTTGCCCCCTTGACAACTACAATGCCTCTGTAGCAGTCACAATGCCCACTAATTCCACAATTCCTCCATGTTAGTTATAATGCCCCTATGACAGCTACAGTTTCTAATCCCAGCCGAAAAGTCCCCATGAAAGCAACAATGCCCCCATGAAAGTCACAATTCTTGAATGCCTCATAAGTCAGCCCAATTGCCCTCAATGCCAATTATAAATCCCTCGAGAATAACCCCAATGCCCTCATTTCTCCCTATGTTGGCCTTCATGCCAGCGACAAGGCGTACATGACAGCAAAACTTTCCTAATGGGAAAGGGCAGATGGTGATGAATGTGTATGTTGGAATGTAAATTCAGTGCACCCATGTGTAGATCACAAAGGCATTTACAATGCCCTTAAATATCTATAGCCAATATATGTACTACTAGACATATATCCTTATATACCAGGAAGGTATTACCGCACCTCTGAAAGTCCAGAGCTAGAAACTATCCTGATAATTATCAGTAATTAATAATAATATTAATTACCGGTCAACAGATTCCTTTATTGCCGCTGACTGGAGGATTCCATACTTTAGTTCTCATCACTTTCAAATGAACACCTAGAAAAAAAAAGAAAAACAAGGAGGTGTGATAATACAATCCTGGTATATGCTATAGATGAATTGGAAACAGTAAAGAGATGTTAATGTGTCTAGTTTCTAATAAAACCCCAAAATATTTTAAGGGACAATTAAACCATTTCTGGGATACCCATTCTGAGGAGCCAAACTACAAATCCCACCTCAAGCCTTCCTATCCAAGATTATGCACCAATCATGCCATCCTAACTAGAAGACATAAGTACAATATAATTATCTCTAATCACAACACCTAAATTAATCACCAACCACACCAAAGATCAGATGCCAAGAAGAAATAGCACTCTCCTCCACATCTGTATAAAACAGAAAAACATTCTACAAACTATTCAGTGGACCATTTACAACTCATGTATGACATGGGCCTAAACATGTCCTAGAGTGGACACAGTAGAGCTAATTTCAATCATCAGGAGAAATATCACACATTCAATAAATAACTCACATGCGCCAAGCTAAGACAAAAAGAGATATCCCTAGTAGTAAAAATAGCTGGAAACAGACTTGCAACTTGTGGCCAACTGGCTAGAGAGGCAAAGAAAAGAAGACACTTCAACTATACTGTGCCACTCATAGCAAAAAAATAAACATTGTACACACAAACCCTAAATTAACAAGTCATGACAGCCACAATTTTTCAATGACAGCCAAAATGCATGTATGACAGCCACAATGCCCAAATAAACACCTCAATGCTCTCCATGCCAGCCATACTGTTTCTAATCTCAGCCACATTGCCAACATGAATGCCGAAATGCCACCATGACAATCACAATCCCCAAATGCCTAATATGCTAGTCAAAATGCCCTTAATACCAATTCCTCGATGATAACCACGATGCCCACAATGTCCAACATCCAAGCCACAATGCCTCCCATGGCAGCAGCAATGTCCATGTGCCAGTCACTATGCTTTCTTTAAAGCCACTATGCCCCATGATCTCAACATTGTCCCTTATACGAGACACAAAACCCTCCAGCCACAATGCCCTTAATTCCCCTTTTGCCAACGACAATGTAAAAATGACAGCCACAATGCCAATCATGTCCCAATGTAATTTAGAATAGAACTATACTAACCAGTATGCCCCTAATGCAAGCCAAGATGCCATAACGACAACCGCTATATGCCTTGTCCCAGTCGGAACGCCCCAATGCCAGCCACAATGGTTCCAACTCAAATAACAATGTCCAAGTGCCAGCCACAATGCCCAACTGACACACACACACACACACACACACACACACACACACACACACACACACACACACACACACACACACTAGCCATTTGCAATATAACCATGACAACCACACTGCCCCATGACAACCAAAATTCCCTCATGACAACTACAATGCCCACTTTACCAGTCACAAAGCACAAATGAAAACCACAATGCCTCCAAACAAGTCACAGTGCCAGTTACAATAACCTCCATGCCAGCCAGAATGCCCTTAATTTTTTCTTTGCCAACCACAATATCCCTAAGACTGCCACAAAGCCCTCATGCTAGCCATAATGCCCCCATGCCATACACAATGTACCTAATCCCAGCAACAATACCCCTTTTGCCAGCCACAATGTCCAATGACAACCACAAACCTTTAATGACCGTATGCCAACTATACTGCATCCATGACTGCCAAATTGGCATCACATCCCCTTTTACGAGACACAATGCCATTTATACCAGCCACAGTGCCCTCACTTCCCCCTTGGCCAACCACAATGACACCATGACAACCACAAATCCCCCATGTCAGCAATAAAGCGAGCCACAATAACACCTGCTATGTCTATCATTCCAGCCAAAATGCCACCATGAACGCCACAATGTACTTTATCCCAGCAATAATGCTGCCAATGCCCCTTATGCCAACCACAAGGATGCAATGACAACCACATACCTTTAATGCCCCTAAGACAGCCAAAATGCTGTAATTTGTCTAAAAAAAAAGACCTCCATGTCAGCCGCAATGTACTCACTTCCTCATTGCCTACCACAATGTCCACATAACAGTCACAAAGCCCCTATGCCAGACATGATGCACAAGTTAAGACACAATGTGATAGAACTAATAGCTGACTAGCAACTTGTGGCCAAATCACTCGAGAGTCAAAGAAAAGTAGACACATCAACTATACTGTGCCACTCATAGCAAAAAAAAAATAAACATTGTCCACACAAACCCTAAAATAAAAGTCATACCAGCCACTATTTTCCACAGACAGCCAAAATGCAGCTATGACTACTGCATTGTCCCACCACATCTAAATGGCTCCAATGATGCCACAAAGTCCCCAGTACCTGACAAATTTCCCCCACATGACAACCACAAAGTCATCAATGCCCTCTTTACAAATCACAATACCTTCAATACCTGCTAAGCCAACCAAAGTTCCCTCATGACAACCGTAGTGCCCTCCATGCCTGCCACAATACCTAAAAAAACCACAATGCTTTTCAGGCAAGCCACAATGCCCTCACAACACCCACAATGTACCTTATTCCATCTACAATGCGCCATGCCAGCCACAAGGTACTTATAATAGCCATATTATCCCCCTTGTTATTTACATGTTCTCCTAAGTCACTAAACCCCATGACAGCCACATTGATCCCATGACACACGCAATCTACGTTATCTCCACCAAAATGCCGTAATGGCAGTTACCATGCTGTCAGTGCCCACTATTCCAGCCACAAAGCCCCCATGCTAGCCACGGTGTACTTTATCCCAGCAGCAATGCCGGTGATATCCCTTATCCAAGCTACAATGACCACCAAATTGTCCTTTATGCAACGCACAATGGCCTCAGTATCTACATGCAAACTACAATTACCCACATGACAGCCACAAAGCTTCCATGTAAGCCACAATGCACCCGTGACAATGACATTGCCCTCAATGCCACCAAGGCATTTACAATGCCCAAAGTTAGCAATAATGCTCCTGTAAGAGTGACTATGCCCTCATGAAACCCACAATGTCATTATAAGTGGCACAATGCCAGTATGACAGATAAAATGCCCTCCATGACAGCCACAAAGCCGCCAGAAAATCAACAATCATGCGACCACAATGTACTTTATCCATGCAACAATGCCGTCAATGCCCCTTATGCCAGCCCGAACGCCAAAATGGAAACCACAAAATGTCAATACTCCTTTGCAAGCCAGTATGCTTTTATTAAAGCCACAATGAACTCACTTTCCCCTTTGCTATCCAAGATATGACAGACACAATTCCCCAATACCAGCCATAATGACACCTGAAGGCCACAATATCCTAATGAAACTCGCTATGTCCCTTATCCCAGTCATAATATCCTTAATGTTAGCCACAACTTCCTCCATGCCAGCCAAAATGCCAACCAACCACAATACTATGTGACAGCCAAAATGCTTCTATGAAATCACCAATATCTCATATGGCAGCTAAAATGTCCCCATGACAGCTACAAAGTCCAGTGTCCCTTATGCATTTCACAATGCCACTTATCTAAACCACATTGTTCTCAATGCCGCCTAAGCCAATTGCAATACAACCATGACAGCCACAATGGCTTCAATAGCCCTATGACAACTACAATGCCCCATGACAGTCAAAAAAGTAATCATTATTTCAGCCAAATGCCGTCATAACAGCCAACAGGCCATGAATTGCCATTATGCCAGCAGTCACAATGCCACTATATGAGCCACAATGTACTTTAGCGCAGCCAAAGTGCTGTCAATGCCTCTTATGCCAGCCCCAATGCCCCTATGATCGCTAAATTGTCCTCCATGCCAGCCAACTTACCCCCATGAAATCAACAATGTCCCTTTTTCCAGTCAAAATGCAGCCATGACATCTTCAATGTCCACAATGTCCCTTATCCCAGCCAGAATTCTCCAGGATAACCTAATGTCCACTAAGCCAACCGCAATACAACCATGACAACCACAATGCCCTCAAAGCCCCTATGACAACTACATTGTCCTATGACAGCTAAAAAAAGTCATCATGTTAGACAAAATATCTCTACGAAAGCCAATAAACCCACATGACAACCACAATGATGCCATCATATCTGCAATATCTCTTATCTCCACAAAAATGCCCTCATGACACCCACAATGTCCCTTATGCCCGCAGCACTGCCCCAATGGCAATCACAAACATTCAATGCTCGTATGCCAACCATATTGCCTCCATGACAGCCAAAATGTCCTCACATCCCCTCTTGAAAAACACAATGCCATCCATGTCAGACACAATGCCCTCATTTTCCCCTTTGCAAACCACGAACCACAAAGCCACCAAGACAACCACAAAGCCCCATGTCAGCAATAATGGCAGCCACAATTACACCCTCTATGTCTATTATTCCAGTGACTATGCCCCCATGAAAGCCGCAATGCCTTCAATAGGCCTTATCCTAGCCACAATGCCCCATGCCACCACAATGTACTTTATTCCATAACTATTGCTGACAATACCCCTTATGTCAACCACAATGACAATGACAACCACATACTTTCAATGCCCCTAAAACAGCCAAAATGCTCCATGTCAGTCATTATGTACTCAATTTCCCCTTTGCCAAACACAATGTCCACATGATAGTAACACAGCCCTGTGCCAGTCATGATGGCACATCATCCAAAATGCCCCCATGAGACCTGCTATGTCCCATTTCTTAGTCAAAATGCCGCCATGACATCCACAATCACGTCATTGGCCCTTATGCCAGCTACAATGCCACTATGAAAGCCACAATGTACTTTACCCCTACAACCGTGCAACCAATGCCCCATGACAGCCACAATGCTGTCAATGGCACTTATGCCACCTACAATGCAACCATGAAAGCCACAATGTACTTTAGCCCTGCAACGATGCAACTAATGCCTCTTATGCCAGCCACAATGCCTCCATGACAACCATAATGCCCTCCATGCCAGCCACAATGCCTTAAATGTCTTACATACCAACTAATCACAAAGACCCCATGACCGTCATAAAAATCCCACAACAGCCACAAATGAAATCAACAATGTCCCTTATCCCAGCTAAAATGCTCCAAGATGACAACAATGCCCTTAATGACACTTAAGCCAGTCACAATACCCCCATTTCAACCCGATGCTAGGTACATTGTTCTCATAACGGTCACTATTCCTCTACAACAGCCACAATGCGACCATGACAACTACAATGCCCTCACTGTTAATTTTACCAGCCGCAATGCCCAAATAAACACTTCAATGCTCTGTATGCTAGCCACAATGGCTACATGATAGTCACACTGTCCCCCATGATAGCCACACTGTTTCTAATCTTAGTCACATTGCCACCATGAAAGCCAAAATGTCAACATGACAATCACAATCCCCAAATGCCTAATATGCTAGTCAAAATGCCCTCAATACGAATTTCTCAATGATGACCACAATGCCCACAATGTCCAACATCCCAGTCAAAATGCCTCCCATGGCAGCAGCAATGCCCATGTGCCAGTCACAATGCTCCCTTTAGAACCACTATGCCCCATGATCCCAACATTGTCCCTTATACGAGACACAAAACCCTCCAGCCACAATGCCCTTAATTCCCCTTTTGCCAAAGGCATTATGAAAATGACAGCCACAATGTCATCCATGCAAGTCACAATGCCAATCATGGGCTATGCAATTTAGAATAGACATATTCTAACCAGGATGCCCCTAATGCAAGGCACAATGCCATAATGGCACTCGCTATATGCCTTATTCCAGTCGGAATGCTCCAATGCCAGCAACAATGGCTCCCAATATTAGCCCCAATGCCAACCAACCACAAAAACCCCATCATAGTCACAATGTCACGTGACAGTCACAATATACCCATGTAATCACCAATATCTCACATCAAAGCAAAAAAAGCCTCCATGAAAGATGCAATGCACAGTGTCCATCATCCCACCCACAATTCGCCTTATGCCAGCCACAATGCCCTCAATGCCCCATTAAGAAAACAACCATGACAACCACATTGCCCTCAATGCCTCTTATGACAACCACACAGCCCCATGACTACCAAAATTCCCTTATGACAACTACAATACCAACTTTACCAGTCACAAAGCACAAATAAAAAACCACAATTTCTTCAAAAAAGTCACAATGCCATCATGACAGCCACACTGTCTCTAAGCCCAATCACGGTGCCCCCATGAAAGCCACAATGCCACATATACCAGCAACAAAGACACCAATGCCAATTAAAATTTCCTGAGGAAATCCACAATGCTCCTATGAAGGCCACAATGTTCTCCATAGCAGTAAAATTAGTCTGAATGCCTCCTATGTCTACCCAATGCCCCATGACAACTACAAAGCCTTACATGGCAACATCAATAGGCCAACGGCAAAACAACTATGACAACCACAATGCCCCTTGATGGCCTAATTGACCCATGATAGCTATAATGCCTCCTTAGCCACTTTAGCAGCCACAATGCCAATATAAATACCTAAATGCTCTGTATGCCAGGCCTAATGCCCACAATGTCGATAATCTCAGCCACTGTCTTTATTACATCCACAATGAGCTGCAAGCCAGCCGCAGTGCATTCAATTCCTTTTTGCCAACCAAAATGGGATTATGTCAGTTACAATGCCCTTCATGTCAGCTTGAATTCCCTCAATACCCACTTTCTAAACAAAATAGCCTCCATACCACCCGCAAAGCCTCTATGACCACCACAAGCATTTAATGCCCCGACAACGACCACAAATCCCCATTATAACCAAAGAGCCCTCACTTCCTCCTTTGCCAGTTACAATGACCTCCATGCCAGCCAGAATGCCCTTAATTTTCTATTTGCCAAACACAATATCTCCAAGTCAGCCACAAAGCCCTCATGTCAGCCATAATGCCACATTTCAGGCACAATGCCCCATGCCAAACACAATGCCCCAATGACAACTACAAACCTTTAATAACCGTATGCCAAACATACTGCCTCCATGACTGCCAAAATATCCTCACATCCCCTTTTGGCCTTAGGACACCTGCTATGTCAGTTATCCAAGCCTAAATGCCCCAATGTTAACCACAGTGTTCACCATGTCAGCCACATTGCCAACCAACCACAAAGCCCCATGACAGCCACTAAAACCCCATGAAAGTCACAATGACACCAATAAATCAACAATAACCCATATCCAAGCCAAAATATACTTTTGATAGCTACAATGCCAGCAAAAAAACACAATGCCTCCAAAAAAGTCACAATGCCCTCAAGACAGCCGCGCTGTCTCTAAACGCAGTCACGATTTTCCCATGAAAGCCACAATGTCCCCTGACAACCACAATCCCGGAATGTGTTATATGCCAAGAACAATGCCTTTAATGCCAATTGCAATTCCCAGAGGACAACCATAATGCCCTTAATGCTCCCTATAATAGCTACAATGCCCACATGAAATACACAATGTCCTTCATAGCTGTAAAATCACCCTGAATGCCTCATATGTCTACACCATAGACTCCGTGAGAACTACAATACCTCACATGGCAGCAGCAAAAGGCCAACCGCAATACAACCATGACAACCACAATTCCCCTTGATGGCCTACTTGCCCCCTTGACAACTACAATGCCTCTGTAGCAGTCACAATGCCCACTAATTCCACAATTCCTCCATGATAATTATAATGCCCCCATGACAGCTAGTGTCTAATCCCAGCCGAAAAGTCCCCATGAAAGCAACAATGCCCCCATGAAAGTCACAATTCTTGAATGCCTCATAAGTCAGCCAAATTGCCCTCAATGCCAATTATAAATTCCTCGAGAATAACCCCAATGCCCTCATTTCTCCCTATGTTGGCCACTAAGCCCTTCATGCCAGCGACAAGGCGTACATGACAGCAAAACTTTCCTAATGGGAAAGGGCAGATGGTGATGAATGTGTATGTTGGAATGTAAATTCAGTGCACCCATGTGTAGAACACAAAGGCATTTACAATGCCCTTAAATATCTATAGCCAATATATGTACTACTAGACATATATCCTTATATACCAGGAAGGTATTACCGCACCTCTGAAAGTCCAGAGCTAGAAACTATCCTGATAATTATCAGTAATTAATAATAATATTAATTACCGGTCAACAGATTCCTTTATTGCCGCTGACTGGAGGATTCCATACTTTAGTTCTCATCACTTTCAAATGAACACCTAGAAAAAAAAGAAAAACAAGGAGGTGTGATAATACGTTCCTGGTATATGCTATAGATGAATTGGAAACAGTAAAGAGATGTTAATGTGTCTAGTTTCTAATAAAACCCCAAAATATTTTAAGGGACAATTAAACCATTTCTGGGATACCCATTCTGAGGAGCCAAACTACAAATCCCACCTCAAGCCTTCCTATCCAAGATTATGCACTAATCATGCCATCCTGACTAGAAGACATAAGTACGATATAATTATCTCTAATCACAACACCTAAATTAATCACCAACCACACCAAAGATCAGATGCCAAGAAGAAATAGCACTCTCCTCCACATCTGTATAAAACAGAAAAACATTCTACAAACTATTCAGTGGACCATTTACAACTCATGTATGACATGGGCCTAAACATGTCCTAGAGTGGACACAGTAGAGCTAATTTCAATCATCAGGAGAAATATCACACATTCAATAAATAACTCACATGCGCCAAGCTAAGACAAAAAGAGATATCCCTAGTAGTAAAAATAGCTGGAAACAGACTTGCAACTTGTGGCCAACTGGCTAGAGAGGCAAAGAAAAGAAGACACTTCAACTATACTGTGCCACTCATAGCAAAAAAATAAACATTGTACACACAAACCCTAAATTAACAAGTCATGACAGCCACAATTTTTCAATGACAGCCAAAATGCATGTATGACAGCCACAATGCCCAAATAAACACCTCAATGCTCTCCATGCCAGCCATACTGTTTCTAATCTCAGCCACATTGCCAACATGAATGCCGAAATGCCACCATGACAATCACAATCCCCAAATGCCTAATATGCTAGTCAAAATGCCCTTAATACCAATTCCTCGATGATAACCACGATGCCCACAATGTCCAACATCCAAGCCACAATGCCTCCCATGGCAGCAGCAATGTCCATGTGTCAGTCACTATGCTTTCTTTAAAGCCACTATGCCCCATGATCTCAACATTGTCCCTTATACGAGACACAAAACCCTCCAGCCACAATGCCCTTAATTCCCCTTTTGCCAACGACAATGTAAAAATGACAGCCACAATGCCAATCATGTCCCAATGTAATTTAGAATAGAACTATACTAACCAGTATGCCCCTAATGCAGGCCAAGATGCCATAACGACAACCGCTATATGCCTTGTCCCAGTCGGAACGCCCCAACGCCAGCCACAATGGTTCCAACTCAAATAACAATGTCCAAGTGCCAGCCACAATGCCCAACTGACACACACACACACACACACACACACACACACACACACACACACACACACACACACACACACACACACACACTAGCCATTTGCAATATAACCATGACAACCACACTGCCCCATGACAACCAAAATTCCCTAATGACAACTACAATGCCCACTTTACCAGTCACAAAGCACAAATGAAAACCACAATGCCTCCAAACAAGTCACAGTGCCAGTTACAATAACCTCCATGCCAGCCAGAATGCCCTTAATTTTTTCTTTGCCAACCACAATATCCCTAAGACTGCCACAAAGCCCTCATGCTAGCCATAATGCCCCCATGCCAGACACAATGTACCTAATCCCAGCAACAATACCCCTTTTGCCAGCCACAATGCCCAATGACAACCACAAACCTTTAATGACCGTATGCCAACTATACTGCATCCATGACTGCCAAATTGGCATCACATCCCCTTTTACGAGACACAATGCCATTTATACCAGCCACAGTGCCCTCACTTCCCCCTTGGCCAACCACAATGACACCATGACAACAACAAATCCCCCATGTCAGCAATAACGCGAGCCACAATAACACCTGCTATGTCTATCATTCCAGCCAAAATGCCACCATGAACGCCACAATGTACTTTATCCCAGCAATAATGCTGCCAATGCCCCTTATGCCAACCACAAGGATGCAATGACAACCACATACCTTTAATGCCCCTAAGACAGCCAAAATGCTGTAATTTGTCTAAAAAAAAAGACCTCCATGTCAGCCGCAATGTACTCACTTCCTCATTGCCTACCACAATGTCCACATAACAGTCACAAAGCCCCCATGCCAGACATGATGCACAAGTTAAGACACAATGTGATAGAACTAATAGCTGACTAGTAACTTGTGGCCAAATCACTCGAGAGTCAAAGAAAAGTAGACACATCAACTATACTGTGCCACTCATAGCAAAAAAAAAATAAACATTGTCCACACAAACCCTAAAATAAAAGTCATACCAGCCACTATTTTCCACAGACAGCCAAAATGCAGCTATGACTACTGCATTGTCCCACCACATCTAAATGGCTCCAATGATGCCACAAAGTCCCCAGTACCTGACAAATTTCCCCCACATGACAACCACAAAGTCATCAATGCCCTCTTTACAAATCACAATACCTTCAATACCTGCTAAGCCAACCAAAGTTCCCTCATGACAACCGTAGTGCCCTCCATGCCTGCCACAATACCTAAAAAAAACACAATGCTTTTCAGGCAAGCCACAATGCCCTCACAACACCCACAATGTACCTTATTCCATCTACAATGCGCCATGCCAGCCACAAGGTACTTATAATAGCCATATTATCCCCCTTGTTATTTACATGTTCTCCTAAGTCACTAAACCCCATGACAGCCACATTGATCCCATGAAACACGCAATCTACGTTATCTCCACCAAAATGCCGTAATGGCAGTTACCATGCTGTCAGTGGCCACTATTCCAGCCACAAAGCCCCCATGCTAGCCACGGTGTACTTTATCCCAGCAGCAATGCCGGTGATATCCCTTATCCAAGCTACAATGACCACCAAATTGTCCTTTATGCAACGCACAATGGCCTCAGTATCTACATGCAAACTACAATTACCCACATGACAGCCACAAAGCTTCCATGTAAGCCACAATGCGCCCGTGACAATGACATTGCCCTCAATGCCACCAAGGCATTTACAATGCCCAAAGTTAGCAATAATGCTCCTGTAAGAGTGACTATGCCCTCATGAAACCCACAATGTCATTATAAGGGGCACAATGCCAGTATGACAGATAAAATGCCCTCCATGACAGCCACAAAGCTGCCAGAAAATCAACAATCATGCGACCACAATGTACTTTATCCATGCAACAATGCCGCCAATGCCCCTTATGCCAGCCCGAACGCCAAAATGGAAACCACAAAATGTCAATACTCCTTTGCAAGCCAGTATGCTTTTATTAAAGCCACAATGAACTCACTTTCCCCTTTGCTAACCAAGATATGACAGACACAATTCCCCAATACCAGCCATAATGACACCTGAAGGCCACAATATCCTAATGAAACTCGCTATGTCCCTTATCCCAGTCATAATATCCTTAATGTTAGCCACAACTTCCTCCATGCCAGCCACAATGCCAACCAACCACAATACTATGTGACAGCCAAAATGCTTCTATGAAATCACCAATATCTCATATGGCAGCTAAAATGTCCCCATGACAGCTACAAAGTCCAGTGTCCCTTATGCATTTCACAATGCCACTTATCTAAACCACATTGTTCTCAATGCCGCCTAAGCCAATTGCAATACAACCATGACAGCCACAATGGCTTCAATGGCCCTATGACAACTACAATGCCCCATGACAGTCAAAAAAGTAATCATTATTTCAGCCAAATGCCGTCATAACAGCCAACAGGCCATGAATTGCCATTATGCCAGCAGTCACAATGCCACTATATGAGCCACAATGTACTTTAGCACAGCCAAAGTGCTGTCAATGCCTCTTATGCCAGCCCCAATGCCCCTATGATCGCTAAATTGTCCTCCATGCCAGCCAACTTACCCCCATGAAATCAACAATGTCCCTTTTTCCAGTCAAAATGCAGCCATGACATCTTCAATGTCCACAATGTCCCTTATCCCAGCCAGAATTCTCCAGGATAACCTAATGTCCACTAAGCCAACCGCAATACAACCATGACAACCACAATGCCCTCAAAGCCCCTATGACAACTAAAAAAAGTCATCATGTTAGACAAAATATCTCTACGAAAGCCAATAAACCCACATGACAACCACAATGATGCCATCATATCTGCAATATCTCTTATCTCCACAAAAATGCCCTCATGACACCCACAATGTCCCTTATGCCCGCAGCACTGCCCCAATGGCAATCACAAACATTCAATGCTCGTATGCCAACCATATTGCCTCCATGACAGCCAAAATGTCCTCACATCCCCTTTTGAAAAACACAATGCCATCCATGTCAGACACAATGCCCTAATTTTCCCCTTTGCAAACCACGAACCACAAAGCCACCAAGACAACCACAAAGCCCCATGTCAGCAATAATGGCAGCCACAATTACACCCTCTATGTCTATTATTCCAGTGACTATGCCCCCATGAAAGCCGCAATGCCTTCAATAGGCCTTATCCTAGCCACAATGCCCCATGCCACCACAATGTACTTTATTCCATAACCATTGCTGACAATACCCCTTATGTCAACCACAATGACAATGACAACCACATACTTTCAATGCCCCTAAAACAGCCAAAATGTTCCATGTCAGTCATTATGTACTCAATTTCCCCTTTGCCAAACACAATGTCCTAGTAACACAGCCCTGTGCCAGTCATGATGGCACATCATCCAAAATGCCCCCATGAGACCTGCTATGGTCCATTTCTTAGTCAAAATGCCGCCATGACATCCACAATCACGTCATTGGCCCTTATGCCAGCTACAATGCCACTATGAAAGCCACAATGTACTTTACCCCTACAACCGTGCAACCAATGCCCCATGACAGCCAAAATGCTGTCAATGGCACTTATGCCACCTACAATGCAACCATGAAAGCCACAATGTACTTTAGCCCTGCAACGATGCAACTAATTCCTCTTATGCCAGCCACAATGCCTCCATGACAACCATAATGCCCTCCATGCCAGCCACAATGCCTTAAATGTCTTACATACCAACTAATCACAAAGACCCCATGACAGTCATAAAAATCCCACAACAGCCACAAATGAAATCAACAATGTCCCTTATCCCAGCTAAAATGCTCCAAGATGACAACAATGCCCTTAATGACACTTAAGCCAGTCACAATACCCCCATTTCAACCCGATGCTAGGTACATTGTTCTCATAACGGTCACTATTCCTCTACAACAGCCACAATGCGACCATGACAACTACAATGCCCTCACTGTTAATTTTACCAGCCGCAATGCCCAAATAAACACTTCAATGCTCTGTATGCTAGCCACAATGGCTACATGATAGTCACACTGTCCCCCATGATAGCCACACTGTTTCTAATCTTAGTCACATTGCCACCATGAAAGCCAAAACGTCAACATGACAATCACAATCCCCAAATGCCTAATATGCTAGTCAAAATGCCCTCAATACGAATTTCTCAATGATGACCACAATGCCCACAATGTCCAACATCCCAGTCAAAATGCCTCCCATGGCAGCAGCAATGCCCATGTGCCAGTCACAATGCTCCCTTTAGAACCACTATGCCCCATGATCCCAACATTGTCCCTTATACTAGACACAAAACCCTCCAGCCACAATGCCCTTAATTCCCCTTTTGCCAAAGGCATTATGAAAATGACAGCCACAATGTCATCCATGCAAGTCACAATGCCAATCATGGGCTATTCAATTTAGAATAGACATATTCTAACCAGAATGCCCCTAATGCAAGGCACAATGCCATAATGGCACTCGCTATATGCCTTATTCCAGTCGGAATGCTCCAATGCCAGCAACAATGGCTCCCAATATTAGCCCCAATGCCAACCAACCACAAAAACCCCATCATAGTCACAATGCCACGTGACAGTCACAATATACCCATGTAATCACCAATATCTCACATCAAAGCAAAAAAAGCCTCCATGAAAGATGCAATGCACAGTGTCCATCATCCCACCCACAATGCGCCTTATGCCAGCCACAATGCCCTCAATGCCCCCATTAAGAAAACAACCATGACAACCACATTGCCCTCAATGCCTCTTATGACAACCACACAGCCCCATGACTACCAAAATTCCCTTATGACAACTACAATACCAACTTTACCAGTCACAAAGCACAAATAAAAAACCACAATGTCTTCAAAAAAGTCACAATGCCATCATGACAGCCACACTGTCTCTAAGCCCAATCACGGTGCCCCCATGAAAGCCACAATGCCACATATACCAGCAACAAAGACACCAATGCCAATTAAAATTTCCTGAGGAAATCCACAATGCTCCTATGAAGGCCACAATGTTCTCCATAGCAGTAAAATTAGTCTGAATGCCTCCTATGTCTACCCAATGCCCCATGACAACTACAAAGCCTTACATGGCAACATCAATAGGCCAACGGCAAAACAACTATGACAACCACAATGCCCCTTGATGGCCTAATTGACCCATGATAGCTATAATGCCTCCTTAGCCACTTTAGCAGCCACAATGCCAATATAAATACCTAAATGCTCTGTATGCCAGCCCTAATGCCCACAATGTCGATAATCTCAGCCACTGTCTTTATTACATCCACAATGAGCTGCAAGCCAGCCGCAGTGCATTCAATTCCTTTTTGCCAACCAAAATGGAATTATGTCAGTTACAATGCCCTTCATGTCAGCTTGAATTCCCTCAATACCCACTTTCTAAACAAAATAGCCTCCATACCACCCGCAAAGCCTCTATGACCACCACAAGCATTTAATGCCCCGACAACGACCACAAATCCCCATTATAACCAAAGAGCCCTCACTTCCTCCTTTGCCAGTTACAATGACCTCCATGCCAGCCAGAATGCCCTTAATTTTCTATTTGCCAAACACAATATCTCCAAGTCAGCCACAAAGCCCTCATGTCAGCCATAATGCCACATTTCAGCCACAATGCCCCCATGCCAAACACAATGCCCCAATGACAACTACAAACCTTTAATAACCGTATGCCAAACATACTGCCTCCATGACGGCCAAAATATCCTCACATCCCCTTTTGGCCTTAGGACACCTGCTATGTCAGTTATCCAAGCCTAAATGCCCCAATGTTAACCACAGTGTTCACCATGTCAGCCACATTGCCAACCAACCACAAAGCCCCATGACAGCCACTAAAACCCCATGAAAGTCACAATGACACCAATAAATCAACAAAAACCCATATCCAAGCAAAAATATATATTTTTGATAGCTACAATGCCAGCAAAAAAACACAATGCCTCCAAAAAAGTCACAATGCCCTCAAGACAGCCGCGCTGTCTCTAAACGCAGTCACGATTTTCCCATGAAAGCCACAATGTCCCCTGACAACCAGAATCCCGGAATGTGTTATATGCCAAGAACAATGCCTTTAATGCCAATTGCAATTCCCAGAGGACAACCATAATGCCCTTAATGCTCCCTATAATAGCTACAATGCCCACATGAAATACACAATGTCCTTCATAGCTGTAAAATCACCCTGAATGCCTCATATGTCTACACCATAGACTCCATGAGAACTACAATACCTCACATGGCAGCAGCAAAAGGCCAACCGCAATACAACCATGGCAACCACAATTCCCCTTGATGGCCTACTTGCCCCCTTGACAACTACAATGCCTCTGTAGCAGTCACAATGCCCACTAATTCCACAATTCCTCCATGATAGTTATAATGCCCTCATGACAGCTACAGTGTCTAATCCCAGCCGAAAAGTCCCCATGAAAGCAACAATGCCCCCATGAAAGTCACAATTCTTGAAAGCCTCATAAGTCAGCCAAATTGCCCTCAATGCCAATTATAAATTCCTCGAGAATAACCCCAATGCCCTCATTTCTCCCTATGTTGGCCACTAAGCCCTTCATGCCAGTGACAAGGCGTACATGACAGCAAAACTTTCCTAATGGGAAAGGGCAGATGGTGATGAATGTGTATGTTGGAATGTAAATTCAGTGCACCCATGTGTAGAACACAAAGGCATTTACAATGCCCTTAAATATCTATAGCCAATATATGTACTACTAGACATATATCCTTATATACCAGGAAGGTATTACCGCACCTCTGAAAGTCCAGAGCTAGAAACTATCCTGATAATTATCAGTAATTAATAATAATATTAATTACCGGTCAACAGATTCCTTTATTGCCGCTGACTGGAGGATTCCATACTTTAGTTCTCATCACTTTCAAATGAACACCTAGAAAAAAAAAGAAAAACAAGGAGGTGTGATAATACGTTCCTGGTATATGCTATAGATGAATTGGAAACAGTAAAGAGATGTTAATGTGTCTAGTTTCTAATAAAACCCCAAAATATTTTAAGGGACAATTAAACCATTTCTGGGATACCCATTCTGAGGAGCCAAACTACAAATCCCACCTCAAGCCTTCCTATCCAAGATTATGCACCAATCATGCCATCCTGACTAGAAGACATAAGTACGATATAATTATCTCTAATCACAACACCTAAATTAATCACCAACCACACCAAAGATCAGATGCCAAGAAGAAATAGCACTCTCCTCCACATCTGTATAAAACAGAAAAACATTCTACAAACTATTCAGTGGACCATTTACAACTCATGTATGACATGGGCCTAAACATGTCCTAGAGTGGACACAGTAGAGCTAATTTCAATCATCAGGAGAAATATCACACATTCAATAAATAACTCACATGCGCCAAGCTAAGACAAAAAGAGATATCCCTAGTAGTAAAAATAGCTGGAAACAGACTTGCAACTTGTGGCCAACTGGCTAGAGAGGCAAAGAAAAGAAGACACTTCAACTATACTGTGCCACTCATAGCAAAGAAATAAACATTGTACACACAAACCCTAAATTAACAAGTCATGACAGCCACAATTTTTCAATGACAGCCAAAATGCATGTATGACAGCCACAATGCCCAAATAAACACCTCAATGCTCTCCATGCCAGCCATACTGTTTCTAATCTCAGCCACATTGCCAACATGAATGCCGAAATGCCACCATGACAATCACAATCACAATCCCCAAATGCCTAATATGCTAGTCAAAATGCCCTTAATACCAATTCCTCGATGATAACCACGATGCCCACAATGTCCAACATCCAAGCCACAATGCCTCCCATGGCAGCAGCAATGTCCATGTGTCAGTCACTATGCTTTCTTTAAAGCCACTATGCCCCATGATCTCAACATTGTCCCTTATACGAGACACAAAACCCTCCAGCCACAATGCCCTTAATTCCCCTTTTGCCAACGACAATGTAAAAATGACAGCCACAATGCCAATCATGTCCCAATGTAATTTAGAATAGAACTATACTAACCAGTATGCCCCTAATGCAAGCCAAGATGCCATAACGACAACCGCTATATGCCTTGCCCAGTCGGAACGCCCCAATGCCAGCCACAATGGTTCCAACTCAAATAACAATGTCCAAGTGCCAGCCACAATGCCCAACTGACACACACACACACACACACACACACACACACACACACACTAGCCATTTGCAATATAACCATGACAACCACACTGCCCCATGACAACCAAAATTCCCTCATGACAACTACAATGCCCACTTTACCAGTCACAAAGCACAAATGAAAACTACAATGCCTCCAAACAAGTCACAGTGCCAGTTACAATAAACTCCATGCCAGCCAGAATGCCCTTAATTTTTTCTTTGCCAACCACAATATCCCTAAGACTGCCACAAAGCCCTCATGCTAGCCATAATGCCCCCATGCCAGACACAATGTATCTAATCCCAGCAACAATACCCCTTTTGCCAGCCACAATGCCCAATGACAACCACAAACCTTTAATGACCGTATGCCAACTATACTGCATCCATGACTGCCAAATTGGCATCACATCCCCTTTTACGAGACACAATGCCATTTATACCAGCCACAGTGCCCTCACTTCCCCCTTGGCCAACCACAATGACACCATGACAACCACAAATCCCCCATGTCAGCAATAAAGCGAGCCACAATAACACCTGCTATGTCTATCATTCCAGCCAAAATGCCACCATGAACGCCACAATGTACTTTATCCCAGCAATAATGCTGCCAATGCCCCTTATGCCAACCACAAGGATGCAATGACAACCACATACCTTTAATGCCCCTAAGACAGCCAAAATGCTGTAATTTGTCTAAAAAAAAAGACCTCCATGTCAGCCGCAATGTACTCACTTCCTCATTGACTACCACAATGTCCACATGACAGTCACAAAGCTCCCATGCCAGACATGATGCACAAGTTAAGACACAATGTGATAGAACTAATAGCTGACTAGCAACTTGTGGCCAAATCACTCGAGAGCCAAAGAAAAGTAGACACATCAACTATACTGTGCCACTCATAGCAAATAAAAATAAACATTGTCCACACAAACCCTAAAATAAAAGTCATACCAGCCACTATTTTCCACAGACAGCCAAAATGCAGCTATGACTACTGCATTGTCCCACCACATCTAAATGGCTCCAATGATGCCACAAAGTCCCCAGTACCTGACAAATTTCCCCCACATGACAACCACAAAGTCATCAATGCCCTCTTTACAAATCACAATACCTTCAATACCTGCTAAGCCAACCAAAGTTCCCTCATGACAACCGTAGTGCCCTCCATGCCTGCCACAATACCTAAAAAAAACACAATGCTTTTCAGGCAAGCCACAATGCCCTCACAACACCCACAATGTACCTTATTCCATCTACAATGCGCCATGCCAGCCACAAGGTACTTATAATAGCCATATTATCCCCCTTGTTATTTACATGTTCTCCTAAGTCACTAAACCCCATGACAGCCAAATTGATCCCACGACACACGCAATCTACGTTATCTCCACCAAAATGCCGTAATGGCAGTTACCATGCTGTCAGTGGCCACTATTCCAGCCACAAAGCCCCCATGCTAGCCATGGTGTACTTTATCCCAGCAGCAATGCCGGTGATATCCCTTATCCAAGCTACAATGACCATCAAATTGTCCTTTATGCAACGCACAATGGCCTCAGTATCTACATGCAAACTACAATTACCCACATGACAGCCACAAAGCTTCCATGTAAGCCACAATGCGCCCGTGACAATGACATTGCCCTCGATGCCACCAAGGCATTTACAATGCCCAAAGTTAGCAATAATGCTCCTGTAAGAGTGACTATGCCCTCATGAAACCCACAATGTCATTATAAGGGGCACAATGCCAGTATGACAGATAAAATGCCCTCCATGACAGCCACAAAGCCGCCAGAAAATCAACAATCATGCGACCACAATGTACTTTATCCATGCAACAATGCCGTCAATGCCCCTTATGCCAGCCCGAACGCCAAAATGGAAACCACAAAATGTCAATACTCCTTTGCAAGCCAGTATGCTTTTATTAAAGCCACAATGAACTCACTTTCCCCTTTGCTATCCAAGATATGACAGACACAATTCCCCAATACCAGCCATAATGACACCTGAAGGCCACAATATTCTAATGAAACTCGCTATGTCCCTTATCCCAGTCATAATATCCTTAATGTTAGCCACAACTTCCTCCATGCCAGCCACAATGCCAACCAACCACAATACTATGTGACAGCCAAAATGCTTCTATGAAATCACCAATATCTCATATGGCAGCTAAAATGTCCCCATGACAGCTACAAAGTCCAGTGTCCCTTATGCATTTCACAATGCCACTTATCTAAACCACATTGTTCTCAATGCCGCCTAAGCCAATTGCAATACAACCATGACAGCCACAATAGCTTCAATGGCCCTATGACAACTACAATGCCCCATGACAGTCAAAAAAGTAATCATTATTTCAGCCAAATGTCGTCATAACAACCAACAGGCCATGAATTGCCATTATGCCAGCAGTCACAATGCCACTATATGAGCCACAATGTACTTTAGCGCAGCCAAAGTGCTGTCAATGCCTCTTATGCCAGCCCCAATGCCCCTATGATCGCTAAATTGTCCTCCATGCCAGCCAACTTACCCCCATGAAATCAACAATGTCCCTTTTTCCAGTCAAAATGCAGCCATGACATCTTCAATGTCCACAATGTCCCTTATCCCAGCCAGAATTCTCCAGGATAACCTAAGGTCCACTAAGCCAACCGCAATACAACCATGACAACCACAATGCCCTCAAAGCCCCTATGACAACTACATTGTCCTATGACAGCTAAAGAAAGTCATCATGTTAGACAAAATATCTCTACGAAAGCCAATAAACCCACATGACAACCACAATGATGCCATCATATCTGCAATATCTCTTATCTCCACAAAAATGCCCTCATGACACCCACAATGTCCCTTATGCCCGCAGCACTGCCCCAATGGCAATCACAAACATTCAATGCTCGTATGCCAACCATATTGCCTCCATGACAGCCAAAATGTCCTCACATCCCCTTTTGAAAAACACAATGCCATCCATGTCAGACACAATGCCCTCATTTTCCCCTTTGCAAACCACGAACCACAAAGCCACCAAGACAACCACAAAGCCCCATGTCAGCAATAATGGCAGCCACAATTACACCCTCTATGTCTATTATTCCAGTGACTATGCCCCCATGAAAGCCGCAATGCCTTCAATAGGCCTTATCCTAGCCACAATGCCCCATGCCACCACAATGTACTTTATTCCATAACTATTGCTGACAATACCCCTTATGTCAACCACAATGACAATGACAACCACATACTTTCAATGCCCCTAAAACAGCCAAAATGCTCTCATTTGCCTAAAACAAAGTTCTCCATGTCAGTCATTATGTACTCAATTTCCCCTTTGCCAAACACAAAGTCCACATGATAGTAACACAGCCCTGTGCCAGTCATGATGGCACATCATCCAAAATGCCCCCATGAGACCTGCTATGTCCCATTTCTTAGTCAAAATGCCGCCATGACATCCACAATCACGTCATTGGCCCTTATGCCAGCTACAATGCCACTATGAAAGCCACAATGTACTTTACCCCTACAACCGTGCAACCAATGCCCCATGACAGCCACAATGCCTCCATGACAACCATAATGCCCTCCATGCCAGCCACAATGCCTTAAATGTCTTACATACCAACTAATCACAAAGACCCCATGACAGTCATAAAAATTCCACAACAGCCATAAATGAAATCAACAATGTCCCTTATCCCAGCTAAAATGCTCCAAGATGACAACAATGCCCTTAATGATACTTAAGCCAGTCACAATACCCCCATTTCAACCCGATGCTAGGTACATTGTTCTCATAACGGTCACTATTCCTCTACAACAGCCACAATGCGACCATGACAACTACAATGCCCTCACTGTTAATTTTACCAGCCGCAATGCCCAAATAAACACTTCAATGCTCTGTATGCTAGCCACAATGGCTACATGATAGTCACACTGTCCCCCATGATAGCCACACTGTTTCTAATCTTAGTCACATTGCCACCATGAAAGCCAAAATGTCAACATGACAATCACAATCCCCAAATGCCTAATATGCTAGTCAAAATGCCCTCAATACGAATTTCTCAATGATGACCACAATGCCCACAATGTCCAACATCCCAGTCAAAATGCCTCCCATGGCAGCAGCAATGCCCATGTGCCAGTCACAATGCTCCCTTTAGAACCACTATGCCCCATGATCCCAACATTGTCCCTTATACGAGACACAAAACCCTCCAGCCACAATGCCCTTAATTCCCCTTTTGCCAAAGGCATTATGAAAATGACAGCCACAATGTCATCCATGCAAGTCACAATGCCAATCATGGGCTATGCAATTTAGAATAGACATATTCTAACCAGAATGCCCCTAATGCAAGGCACAATGCCATAATGGCACTCGCTATATGCCTTATTCTAGTCGGAATGCTCCACTGCCAGCAACAATGGCTCCCAATATTAGCCCCAATGCCAACCAACCACAAAAACCCCATCATAGTCACAATGTCACGTGACAGTCACAATATACCCATGTAATCACCAATATCTCACATCAAAGCAAAAAAAGCCTCCATGAAAGATGCAATGCACAGTGTCCATCATCCCACCCACAATGCGCCTTATGCCAGCCACAATGCCCTCAATGCCCCATTAAGAAAACAACCATGACAACCACATTGCCCTCAATGCCTCTTATGACAACCACACAGCCCCATGACTACCAAAATTCCCTTATGACAACTACAATACCAACTTTACCAGTCACAAAGCACAAATAAAAAAACCACAATGTCTTCAAAAAAGTCACAATGCCATCATGACAGCCACACTGTCTCTAAGCCCAATCACGGTGCCCCCATGAAAGCCAAAATGCCACATATACCAGCAACAAAGACACCAATGCCAATTAAAATTTCCTGAGGAAATCCACAATGCTCCTATGAAGGCCACAATGTTCTCCATAGCAGTAAAATTAGTCTGAATGCCTCCTATGTCTACCCAATGCCCCATGACAACTACAAAGCCTTACATGGCAACATCAATAGGCCAACGGCAAAACAACTATGACAACCACAATGCTCCTTGATGGCCTAATTGACCCATGATAGCTATAATGCCTCCTTAGCCACTTTAGCAGCCACAATGCCAATATAAATACCTAAATGCTCTGTATGCCAGCCCTAATGCCCACAATGTCGATAATCTCAGCCACTGTCTTTATTACATCCACAATGAGCTGCAAGCCAGCCGCAGTGCATTCAATTCCTTTTTGCCAACCAAAATGGGATTATGTCAGTTACAATGCCCTTCATGTCAGCTTGAATTCCCTCAATACCCACTTTCTAAACAAAATAGCCTCCATACCACCTGCAAAGCCTCTATGACCACCACAAGCATTTAATGCCCCGACAACGACCACAAATCCCCATTATAACCAAAGAGCCCTCACTTCCTCCTTTGCCAGTTACAATGACCTCCATGCCAGCCAGAATGCCCTTAATTTTCTATTTGCCAAACACAATATCTCCAAGTCAGCCACAAAGCCCTCATGTCAGCCATAATGCCACATTTCAGCCACAATGCCCCCATGCCAAACACAATGCCCCAATGACAACTACAAACCTTTAATAACCGTATGCCAAACATACTGCCTCCATGACTGCCAAAATATCCTCACATCCCCTTTTGGCCTTAGGACACCTGCTATGTCAGTTATCCAAGCCTAAATGCCCCAATGTTAACCACAGTGTTCACCATGTCAGCCACATTGCCAACCAACCACAAAGCCCCATGACAGCCACTAAAACCCCATGAAAGTCACAATGACACCAATAAATCAACAATAACCCATATCCAAGCAAAAATATACTTTTGATAGCTACAATGCCAGCAAAAAAACACAATGCCTCCAAAAAAGTCACAATGCCCTCAAGACAGCCGCGCTGTCTCTAAACGCAGTCACGATTTTCCCATGAAAGCCACAATGTCCCCTGACAACCACAATCCCGGAATGTGTTATATGCCAAGAACAATGCCTTTAATGCCAATTGCAATTCCCAGAGGACAACCATAATGCCCTTAATGCTCCCTATAATAGCTACAATGCCCACATAAAATACACAATGTCCTTCATAGCTGTAAAATCACCCTGAATGCCTCATATGTCTACACCATAGACTCCATGAGAACTACAATACCTCACATGGCAGCAGCAAAAGGCCAACCGCAATACAACCATGACAATCACAATTCCCCTTGATGGCCTACTTGCCCCCTTGACAACTACAATGCCTCTGTAGCAGTCACAATGCCCACTAATTCCACAATTCCTCCATGTTAGTTATAATGCCCCCATGACAGCTACAGTTTCTAATCCCAGCCGAAAAGTCCCCATGAAAGCAACAATGCCCCCATGAAAGTCACAATTCTTGAATGCCTCATAAGTCAGCCCAATTGCCCTCAATGCCAATTATAAATCCCTCGAGAATAACCCCAATGCCCTCATTTCTCCCTATGTTGGCCTTCATGCCAGCGACAAGGCGTACATGACAGCAAAACTTTCCTAATGGGAAAGGGCAGATGGTGATGAATGTGTATGTTGGAATGTAAATTCAGTGCACCCATGTGTAGATCACAAAGGCATTTACAATGCCCTTAAATATCTATAGCCAATATATGTACTACTAGACATATATCCTTATATACCAGGAAGGTATTACCGCACCTCTGAAAGTCCAGAGCTAGAAACTATCCTGATAATTATCAGTAATTAATAATAATATTAATTACCGGTCAACAGATTCCTTTATTGCCGCTGACTGGAGGATTCCATACTTTAGTTCTCATCACTTTCAAATGAACACCTAGAAAAAAAAAGAAAAACAAGGAGGTGTGATAATACAATCCTGGTATATGCTATAGATGAATTGGAAACAGTAAAGAGATGTTAATGTGTCTAGTTTCTAATAAAACCCCAAAATATTTTAAGGGACAATTAAACCATTTCTGGGATACCCATTCTGAGGAGCCAAACTACAAATCCCACCTCAAGCCTTCCTATCCAAGATTATGCACCAATCATGCCATCCTAACTAGAAGACATAAGTACAATATAATTATCTCTAATCACAACACCTAAATTAATCACCAACCACACCAAAGATCAGATGCCAAGAAGAAATAGCACTCTCCTCCACATCTGTATAAAACAGAAAAACATTCTACAAACTATTCAGTGGACCATTTACAACTCATGTATGACATGGGCCTAAACATGTCCTAGAGTGGACACAGTAGAGCTAATTTCAATCATCAGGAGAAATATCACACATTCAATAAATAACTCACATGCGCCAAGCTAAGACAAAAAGAGATATCCCTAGTAGTAAAAATAGCTGGAAACAGACTTGCAACTTGTGGCCAACTGGCTAGAGAGGCAAAGAAAAGAAGACACTTCAACTATACTGTGCCACTCATAGCAAAAAAATAAACATTGTACACACAAACCCTAAATTAACAAGTCATGACAGCCACAATTTTTCAATGACAGCCAAAATGCATGTATGACAGCCACAATGCCCAAATAAACACCTCAATGCTCTCCATGCCAGCCATACTGTTTCTAATCTCAGCCACATTGCCAACATGAATGCCGAAATGCCACCATGACAATCACAATCCCCAAATGCCTAATATGCTAGTCAAAATGCCCTTAATACCAATTCCTCGATGATAACCACGATGCCCACAATGTCCAACATCCAAGCCACAATGCCTCCCATGGCAGCAGCAATGTCCATGTGCCAGTCACTATGCTTTCTTTAAAGCCACTATGCCCCATGATCTCAACATTGTCCCTTATACGAGACACAAAACCCTCCAGCCACAATGCCCTTAATTCCCCTTTTGCCAACGACAATGTAAAAATGACAGCCACAATGCCAATCATGTCCCAATGTAATTTAGAATAGAACTATACTAACCAGTATGCCCCTAATGCAAGCCAAGATGCCATAACGACAACCGCTATATGCCTTGTCCCAGTCGGAACGCCCCAATGCCAGCCACAATGGTTCCAACTCAAATAACAATGTCCAAGTGCCAGCCACAATGCCCAACTGACACACACACACACACACACACACACACACACACACACACACACACACACACACACACACACACACACTAGCCATTTGCAATATAACCATGACAACCACACTGCCCCATGACAACCAAAATTCCCTCATGACAACTACAATGCCCACTTTACCAGTCACAAAGCACAAATGAAAACCACAATGCCTCCAAACAAGTCACAGTGCCAGTTACAATAACCTCCATGCCAGCCAGAATGCCCTTAATTTTTTCTTTGCCAACCACAATATCCCTAAGACTGCCACAAAGCCCTCATGCTAGCCATAATGCCCCCATGCCATACACAATGTACCTAATCCCAGCAACAATACCCCTTTTGCCAGCCACAATGTCCAATGACAACCACAAACCTTTAATGACCGTATGCCAACTATACTGCATCCATGACTGCCAAATTGGCATCACATCCCCTTTTACGAGACACAATGCCATTTATACCAGCCACAGTGCCCTCACTTCCCCCTTGGCCAACCACAATGACACCATGACAACCACAAATCCCCCATGTCAGCAATAAAGCGAGCCACAATAACACCTGCTATGTCTATCATTCCAGCCAAAATGCCACCATGAACGCCACAATGTACTTTATCCCAGCAATAATGCTGCCAATGCCCCTTATGCCAACCACAAGGATGCAATGACAACCACATACCTTTAATGCCCCTAAGACAGCCAAAATGCTGTAATTTGTCTAAAAAAAAAGACCTCCATGTCAGCCGCAATGTACTCACTTCCTCATTGCCTACCACAATGTCCACATAACAGTCACAAAGCCCCTATGCCAGACATGATGCACAAGTTAAGACACAATGTGATAGAACTAATAGCTGACTAGCAACTTGTGGCCAAATCACTCGAGAGTCAAAGAAAAGTAGACACATCAACTATACTGTGCCACTCATAGCAAAAAAAAAATAAACATTGTCCACACAAACCCTAAAATAAAAGTCATACCAGCCACTATTTTCCACAGACAGCCAAAATGCAGCTATGACTACTGCATTGTCCCACCACATCTAAATGGCTCCAATGATGCCACAAAGTCCCCAGTACCTGACAAATTTCCCCCACATGACAACCACAAAGTCATCAATGCCCTCTTTACAAATCACAATACCTTCAATACCTGCTAAGCCAACCAAAGTTCCCTCATGACAACCGTAGTGCCCTCCATGCCTGCCACAATACCTAAAAAAACCACAATGCTTTTCAGGCAAGCCACAATGCCCTCACAACACCCACAATGTACCTTATTCCATCTACAATGCGCCATGCCAGCCACAAGGTACTTATAATAGCCATATTATCCCCCTTGTTATTTACATGTTCTCCTAAGTCACTAAACCCCATGACAGCCACATTGATCCCATGACACACGCAATCTACGTTATCTCCACCAAAATGCCGTAATGGCAGTTACCATGCTGTCAGTGCCCACTATTCCAGCCACAAAGCCCCCATGCTAGCCACGGTGTACTTTATCCCAGCAGCAATGCCGGTGATATCCCTTATCCAAGCTACAATGACCACCAAATTGTCCTTTATGCAACGCACAATGGCCTCAGTATCTACATGCAAACTACAATTACCCACATGACAGCCACAAAGCTTCCATGTAAGCCACAATGCACCCGTGACAATGACATTGCCCTCAATGCCACCAAGGCATTTACAATGCCCAAAGTTAGCAATAATGCTCCTGTAAGAGTGACTATGCCCTCATGAAACCCACAATGTCATTATAAGTGGCACAATGCCAGTATGACAGATAAAATGCCCTCCATGACAGCCACAAAGCCGCCAGAAAATCAACAATCATGCGACCACAATACTTTATCCATGCAACAATGCCGTCAATGCCCCTTATGCCAGCCCGAACGCCAAAATGGAAACCACAAAATGTCAATACTCCTTTGCAAGCCAGTATGCTTTTATTAAAGCCACAATGAACTCACTTTCCCCTTTGCTATCCAAGATATGACAGACACAATTCCCCAATACCAGCCATAATGACACCTGAAGGCCACAATATCCTAATGAAACTCGCTATGTCCCTTATCCCAGTCATAATATCCTTAATGTTAGCCACAACTTCCTCCATGCCAGCCAAAATGCCAACCAACCACAATACTATGTGACAGCCAAAATGCTTCTATGAAATCACCAATATCTCATATGGCAGCTAAAATGTCCCCATGACAGCTACAAAGTCCAGTGTCCCTTATGCATTTCACAATGCCACTTATCTAAACCACATTGTTCTCAATGCCGCCTAAGCCAATTGCAATACAACCATGACAGCCACAATGGCTTCAATAGCCCTATGACAACTACAATGCCCCATGACAGTCAAAAAAGTAATCATTATTTCAGCCAAATGCCGTCATAACAGCCAACAGGCCATGAATTGCCATTATGCCAGCAGTCACAATGCCACTATATGAGCCACAATGTACTTTAGCGCAGCCAAAGTGCTGTCAATGCCTCTTATGCCAGCCCCAATGCCCCTATGATCGCTAAATTGTCCTCCATGCCAGCCAACTTACCCCCATGAAATCAACAATGTCCCTTTTTCCAGTCAAAATGCAGCCATGACATCTTCAATGTCCACAATGTCCCTTATCCCAG
Source organism: Rhinoderma darwinii (assembly GCF_050947455.1). Taxonomy (NCBI): domain Eukaryota; kingdom Metazoa; phylum Chordata; class Amphibia; order Anura; family Rhinodermatidae; genus Rhinoderma; species Rhinoderma darwinii. The sequence goes on along the minus strand of NC_134689.1, from coordinate 217,969,596 downwards.
CCAGAATTCTCCAGGATAACCTAATGTCCACTAAGCCAACCGCAATACAACCATGACAACCACAATGCCCTCAAAGCCCCTATGACAACTACATTGTCCTATGACAGCTAAAAAAAGTCATCATGTTAGACAAAATATCTCTACGAAAGCCAATAAACCCACATGACAACCACAATGATGCCATCATATCTGCAATATCTCTTATCTCCACAAAAATGCCCTCATGACACCCACAATGTCCCTTATGCCCGCAGCACTGCCCCAATGGCAATCACAAACATTCAATGCTCGTATGCCAACCATATTGCCTCCATGACAGCCAAAATGTCCTCACATCCCCTTTTGAAAAACACAATGCCATCCATGTCAGACACAATGCCCTCATTTTCCCCTTTGCAAACCACGAACCACAAAGCCACCAAGACAACCACAAAGCCCCATGTCAGCAATAATGGCAGCCACAATTACACCCTCTATGTCTATTATTCCAGTGACTATGCCCCCATGAAAGCCGCAATGCCTTCAATAGGCCTTATCCTAGCCACAATGCCCCATGCCACCACAATGTACTTTATTCCATAACTATTGCTGACAATACCCCTTATGTCAACCACAATGACAATGACAACCACATACTTTCAATGCCCCTAAAACAGCCAAAATGCTCCATGTCAGTCATTATGTACTCAATTTCCCCTTTGCCAAACACAATGTCCACATGATAGTAACACAGCCCTGTGCCAGTCATGATGGCACATCATCCAAAATGCCCCCATGAGACCTGCTATGTCCCATTTCTTAGTCAAAATGCCGCCATGACATCCACAATCACGTCATTGGCCCTTATGCCAGCTACAATGCCACTATGAAAGCCACAATGTACTTTACCCCTACAACCGTGCAACCAATGCCCCATGACAGCCACAATGCTGTCAATGGCACTTATGCCACCTACAATGCAACCATGAAAGCCACAATGTACTTTAGCCCTGCAACGATGCAACTAATGCCTCTTATGCCAGCCACAATGCCTCCATGACAACCATAATGCCCTCCATGCCAGCCACAATGCCTTAAATGTCTTACATACCAACTAATCACAAAGACCCCATGACCGTCATAAAAATCCCACAACAGCCACAAATGAAATCAACAATGTCCCTTATCCCAGCTAAAATGCTCCAAGATGACAACAATGCCCTTAATGACACTTAAGCCAGTCACAATACCCCCATTTCAACCCGATGCTAGGTACATTGTTCTCATAACGGTCACTATTCCTCTACAACAGCCACAATGCGACCATGACAACTACAATGCCCTCACTGTTAATTTTACCAGCCGCAATGCCCAAATAAACACTTCAATGCTCTGTATGCTAGCCACAATGGCTACATGATAGTCACACTGTCCCCCATGATAGCCACACTGTTTCTAATCTTAGTCACATTGCCACCATGAAAGCCAAAATGTCAACATGACAATCACAATCCCCAAATGCCTAATATGCTAGTCAAAATGCCCTCAATACGAATTTCTCAATGATGACCACAATGCCCACAATGTCCAACATCCCAGTCAAAATGCCTCCCATGGCAGCAGCAATGCCCATGTGCCAGTCACAATGCTCCCTTTAGAACCACTATGCCCCATGATCCCAACATTGTCCCTTATACGAGACACAAAACCCTCCAGCCACAATGCCCTTAATTCCCCTTTTGCCAAAGGCATTATGAAAATGACAGCCACAATGTCATCCATGCAAGTCACAATGCCAATCATGGGCTATGCAATTTAGAATAGACATATTCTAACCAGAATGCCCCTAATGCAAGGCACAATGCCATAATGGCACTCGCTATATGCCTTATTCCAGTCGGAATGCTCCAATGCCAGCAACAATGGCTCCCAATATTAGCCCCAATGCCAACCAACCACAAAAACCCCATCATAGTCACAATGTCACGTGACAGTCACAATATACCCATGTAATCACCAATATCTCACATCAAAGCAAAAAAAGCCTCCATGAAAGATGCAATGCACAGTGTCCATCATCCCACCCACAATTCGCCTTATGCCAGCCACAATGCCCTCAATGCCCCATTAAGAAAACAACCATGACAACCACATTGCCCTCAATGCCTCTTATGACAACCACACAGCCCCATGACTACCAAAATTCCCTTATGACAACTACAATACCAACTTTACCAGTCAGAAAGCACAAATAAAAAACCACAATGTCTTCAAAAAAGTCACAATGCCATCATGACAGCCACACTGTCTCTAAGCCCAATCACGGTGCCCCCATGAAAGCCACAATGCCACATATACCAGCAACAAAGACACCAATGCCAATTAAAATTTCCTGAGGAAATCCACAATGCTCCTATGAAGGCCACAATGTTCTCCATAGCAGTAAAATTAGTCTGAATGCCTCCTATGTCTACCCAATGCCCCATGACAACTACAAAGCCTTACATGGCAACATCAATAGGCCAACGGCAAAACAACTATGACAACCACAATGCCCCTTGATGGCCTAATTGACCCATGATAGCTATAATGCCTCCTTAGCCACTTTAGCAGCCACAATGCCAATATAAATACCTAAATGCTCTGTATGCCAGGCCTAATGCCCACAATGTCGATAATCTCAGCCACTGTCTTTATTACATCCACAATGAGCTGCAAGCCAGCCGCAGTGCATTCAATTCCTTTTTGCCAACCAAAATGGGATTATGTCAGTTACAATGCCCTTCATGTCAGCTTGAATTCCCTCAATACCCACTTTCTAAACAAAATAGCCTCCATACCACCCGCAAAGCCTCTATGACCACCACAAGCATTTAATGCCCCGACAACGACCACAAATCCCCATTATAACCAAAGAGCCCTCACTTCCTCCTTTGCCAGTTACAATGACCTCCATGCCAGCCAGAATGCCCTTAATTTTCTATTTGCCAAACACAATATCTCCAAGTCAGCCACAAAGCCCTCATGTCAGCCATAATGCCACATTTCAGGCACAATGCCCCATGCCAAAAACAATGCCCCAATGACAACTACAAACCTTTAATAACCGTATGCCAAACATACTGCCTCCATGACTGCCAAAATATCCTCACATCCCCTTTTGGCCTTAGGACACCTGCTATGTCAGTTATCCAAGCCTAAATGCCCCAATGTTAACCACAGTGTTCACCATGTCAGCCACATTGCCAACCAACCACAAAGCCCCATGACAGCCACTAAAACCCCATGAAAGTCACAATGACACCAATAAATCAACAATAACCCATATCCAAGCCAAAATATACTTTTGATAGCTACAATGCCAGCAAAAAAACACAATGCCTCCAAAAAAGTCACAATGCCCTCAAGACAGCCGCGCTGTCTCTAAACGCAGTCACGATTTTCCCATGAAAGCCACAATGTCCCCTGACAACCACAATCCCGGAATGTGTTATATGCCAAGAACAATGCCTTTAATGCCAATTGCAATTCCCAGAGGACAACCATAATGCCCTTAATGCTCCCTATAATAGCTACAATGCCCACATGAAATACACAATGTCCTTCATAGCTGTAAAATCACCCTGAATGCCTCATATGTCTACACCATAGACTCCGTGAGAACTACAATACCTCACATGGCAGCAGCAAAAGGCCAACCGCAATACAACCATGACAACCACAATTCCCCTTGATGGCCTACTTGCCCCCTTGACAACTACAATGCCTCTGTAGCAGTCACAATGCCCACTAATTCCACAATTCCTCCATGATAATTATAATGCCCCCATGACAGCTAGTGTCTAATCCCAGCCGAAAAGTCCCCATGAAAGCAACAATGCCCCCATGAAAGTCACAATTCTTGAATGCCTCATAAGTCAGCCAAATTGCCCTCAATGCCAATTATAAATTCCTCGAGAATAACCCCAATGCCCTCATTTCTCCCTATGTTGGCCACTAAGCCCTTCATGCCAGCGACAAGGCGTACATGACAGCAAAACTTTCCTAATGGGAAAGGGCAGATGGTGATGAATGTGTATGTTGGAATGTAAATTCAGTGCACCCATGTGTAGAACACAAAGGCATTTACAATGCCCTTAAATATCTATAGCCAATATATGTACTACTAGACATATATCCTTATATACCAGGAAGGTATTACCGCACCTCTGAAAGTCCAGAGCTAGAAACTATCCTGATAATTATCAGTAATTAATAATAATATTAATTACCGGTCAACAGATTCCTTTATTGCCGCTGACTGGAGGATTCCATACTTTAGTTCTCATCACTTTCAAATGAACACCTAGAAAAAAAAGAAAAACAAGGAGGTGTGATAATACGTTCCTGGTATATGCTATAGATGAATTGGAAACAGTAAAGAGATGTTAATGTGTCTAGTTTCTAATAAAACCCCAAAATATTTTAAGGGACAATTAAACCATTTCTGGGATACCCATTCTGAGGAGCCAAACTACAAATCCCACCTCAAGCCTTCCTATCCAAGATTATGCACTAATCATGCCATCCTGACTAGAAGACATAAGTACGATATAATTATCTCTAATCACAACACCTAAATTAATCACCAACCACACCAAAGATCAGATGCCAAGAAGAAATAGCACTCTCCTCCACATCTGTATAAAACAGAAAAACATTCTACAAACTATTCAGTGGACCATTTACAACTCATGTATGACATGGGCCTAAACATGTCCTAGAGTGGACACAGTAGAGCTAATTTCAATCATCAGGAGAAATATCACACATTCAATAAATAACTCACATGCGCCAAGCTAAGACAAAAAGAGATATCCCTAGTAGTAAAAATAGCTGGAAACAGACTTGCAACTTGTGGCCAACTGGCTAGAGAGGCAAAGAAAAGAAGACACTTCAACTATACTGTGCCACTCATAGCAAAAAAATAAACATTGTACACACAAACCCTAAATTAACAAGTCATGACAGCCACAATTTTTCAATGACAGCCAAAATGCATGTATGACAGCCACAATGCCCAAATAAACACCTCAATGCTCTCCATGCCAGCCATACTGTTTCTAATCTCAGCCACATTGCCAACATGAATGCCGAAATGCCACCATGACAATCACAATCCCCAAATGCCTAATATGCTAGTCAAAATGCCCTTAATACCAATTCCTCGATGATAACCACGATGCCCACAATGTCCAACATCCAAGCCACAATGCCTCCCATGGCAGCAGCAATGTCCATGTGTCAGTCACTATGCTTTCTTTAAAGCCACTATGCCCCATGATCTCAACATTGTCCCTTATACGAGACACAAAACCCTCCAGCCACAATGCCCTTAATTCCCCTTTTGCCAACGACAATGTAAAAATGACAGCCACAATGCCAATCATGTCCCAATGTAATTTAGAATAGAACTATACTAACCAGTATGCCCCTAATGCAGGCCAAGATGCCATAACGACAACCGCTATATGCCTTGTCCCAGTCGGAACGCCCCAACGCCAGCCACAATGGTTCCAACTCAAATAACAATGTCCAAGTGCCAGCCACAATGCCCAACTGACACACACACACACACACACACACACACACACACACACACACACACACACACACACACACACACACACACACACACACACTAGCCATTTGCAATATAACCATGACAACCACACTGCCCCATGACAACCAAAATTCCCTAATGACAACTACAATGCCCACTTTACCAGTCACAAAGCACAAATGAAAACCACAATGCCTCCAAACAAGTCACAGTGCCAGTTACAATAACCTCCATGCCAGCCAGAATGCCCTTAATTTTTTCTTTGCCAACCACAATATCCCTAAGACTGCCACAAAGCCCTCATGCTAGCCATAATGCCCCCATGCCAGACACAATGTACCTAATCCAAGCAACAATACCCCTTTTGCCAGCCACAATGCCCAATGACAACCACAAACCTTTAATGACCGTATGCCAACTATACTGCATCCATGACTGCCAAATTGGCATCACATCCCCTTTTACGAGACACAATGCCATTTATACCAGCCACAGTGCCCTCACTTCCCCCTTGGCCAACCACAATGACACCATGACAACAACAAATCCCCCATGTCAGCAATAACGCGAGCCACAATAACACCTGCTATGTCTATCATTCCAGCCAAAATGCCACCATGAACGCCACAATGTACTTTATCCCAGCAATAATGCTGCCAATGCCCCTTATGCCAACCACAAGGATGCAATGACAACCACATACCTTTAATGCCCCTAAGACAGCCAAAATGCTGTAATTTGTCTAAAAAAAAAGACCTCCATGTCAGCCGCAATGTACTCACTTCCTCATTGCCTACCACAATGTCCACATAACAGTCACAAAGCCCCCATGCCAGACATGATGCACAAGTTAAGACACAATGTGATAGAACTAATAGCTGACTAGTAACTTGTGGCCAAATCACTCGAGAGTCAAAGAAAAGTAGACACATCAACTATACTGTGCCACTCATAGCAAAAAAAAAAATAAACATTGTCCACACAAACCCTAAAATAAAAGTCATACCAGCCACTATTTTCCACAGACAGCCAAAATGCAGCTATGACTACTGCATTGTCCCACCACATCTAAATGGCTCCAATGATGCCACAAAGTCCCCAGTACCTGACAAATTTCCCCCACATGACAACCACAAAGTCATCAATGCCCTCTTTACAAATCACAATACCTTCAATACCTGCTAAGCCAACCAAAGTTCCCTCATGACAACCGTAGTGCCCTCCATGCTTGCCACAATACCTAAAAAAAACACAATGCTTTTCAGGCAAGCCACAATGCCCTCACAACACCCACAATGTACCTTATTCCATCTACAATGCGCCATGCCAGCCACAAGGTACTTATAATAGCCATATTATCCCCCTTGTTATTTACATGTTCTCCTAAGTCACTAAACCCCATGACAGCCACATTGATCCCATGAAACACGCAATCTACGTTATCTCCACCAAAATGCCGTAATGGCAGTTACCATGCTGTCAGTGGCCACTATTCCAGCCACAAAGCCCCCATGCTAGCCACGGTGTACTTTATCCCAGCAGCAATGCCGGTGATATCCCTTATCCAAGCTACAATGACCACCAAATTGTCCTTTATGCAACGCACAATGGCCTCAGTATCTACATGCAAACTACAATTACCCACATGACAGCCACAAAGCTTCCATGTAAGCCACAATGCGCCCGTGACAATGACATTGCCCTCAATGCCACCAAGGCATTTACAATGCCCAAAGTTAGCAATAATGCTCCTGTAAGAGTGACTATGCCCTCATGAAACCCACAATGTCATTATAAGGGGCACAATGCCAGTATGACAGATAAAATGCCCTCCATGACAGCCACAAAGCTGCCAGAAAATCAACAATCATGCGACCACAATGTACTTTATCCATGCAACAATGCCGCCAATGCCCCTTATGCCAGCCCGAACGCCAAAATGGAAACCACAAAATGTCAATACTCCTTTGCAAGCCAGTATGCTTTTATTAAAGCCACAATGAACTCACTTTCCCCTTTGCTAACCAAGATATGACAGACACAATTCCCCAATACCAGCCATAATGACACCTGAAGGCCACAATATCCTAATGAAACTCGCTATGTCCCTTATCCCAGTCATAATATCCTTAATGTTAGCCACAACTTCCTCCATGCCAGCCACAATGCCAACCAACCACAATACTATGTGACAGCCAAAATGCTTCTATGAAATCACCAATATCTCATATGGCAGCTAAAATGTCCCCATGACAGCTACAAAGTCCAGTGTCCCTTATGCATTTCACAATGCCACTTATCTAAACCACATTGTTCTCAATGCCGCCTAAGCCAATTGCAATACAACCATGACAGCCACAATGGCTTCAATGGCCCTATGACAACTACAATGCCCCATGACAGTCAAAAAAGTAATCATTATTTCAGCCAAATGCCGTCATAACAGCCAACAGGCCATGAATTGCCATTATGCCAGCAGTCACAATGCCACTATATGAGCCACAATGTACTTTAGCACAGCCAAAGTGCTGTCAATGCCTCTTATGCCAGCCCCAATGCCCCTATGATCGCTAAATTGTCCTCCATGCCAGCCAACTTACCCCCATGAAATCAACAATGTCCCTTTTTCCAGTCAAAATGCAGCCATGACATCTTCAATGTCCACAATGTCCCTTATCCCAGCCAGAATTCTCCAGGATAACCTAATGTCCACTAAGCCAACCGCAATACAACCATGACAACCACAATGCCCTCAAAGCCCCTATGACAACTAAAAAAAGTCATCATGTTAGACAAAATATCTCTACGAAAGCCAATAAACCCACATGACAACCACAATGATGCCATCATATCTGCAATATCTCTTATCTCCACAAAAATGCCCTCATGACACCCACAATGTCCCTTATGCCCGCAGCACTGCCCCAATGGCAATCACAAACATTCAATGCTCGTATGCCAACCATATTGCCTCCATGACAGCCAAAATGTCCTCACATCCCCTTTTGAAAAACACAATGCCATCCATGTCAGACACAATGCCCTAATTTTCCCCTTTGCAAACCACGAACCACAAAGCCACCAAGACAACCACAAAGCCCCATGTCAGCAATAATGGCAGCCACAATTACACCCTCTATGTCTATTATTCCAGTGACTATGCCCCCATGAAAGCCGCAATGCCTTCAATAGGCCTTATCCTAGCCACAATGCCCCATGCCACCACAATGTACTTTATTCCATAACCATTGCTGACAATACCCCTTATGTCAACCACAATGACAATGACAACCACATACTTTCAATGCCCCTAAAACAGCCAAAATGTTCCATGTCAGTCATTATGTACTCAATTTCCCCTTTGCCAAACACAATGTCCACATGATAGTAACACAGCCCTGTGCCAGTCATGATGGCACATCATCCAAAATGCCCCCATGAGACCTGCTATGGTCCATTTCTTAGTCAAAATGCCGCCATGACATCCACAATCACGTCATTGGCCCTTATGCCAGCTACAATGCCACTATGAAAGCCACAATGTACTTTACCCCTACAACCGTGCAACCAATGCCCCATGACAGCCAAAATGCTGTCAATGGCACTTATGCCACCTACAATGCAACCATGAAAGCCACAATGTACTTTAGCCCTGCAACGATGCAACTAATTCCTCTTATGCCAGCCACAATGCCTCCATGACAACCATAATGCCCTCCATGCCAGCCACAATGCCTTAAATGTCTTACATACCAACTAATCACAAAGACCCCATGACAGTCATAAAAATCCCACAACAGCCACAAATGAAATCAACAATGTCCCTTATCCCAGCTAAAATGCTCCAAGATGACAACAATGCCCTTAATGACACTTAAGCCAGTCACAATACCCCCATTTCAACCCGATGCTAGGTACATTGTTCTCATAACGGTCACTATTCCTCTACAACAGCCACAATGCGACCATGACAACTACAATGCCCTCACTGTTAATTTTACCAGCCGCAATGCCCAAATAAACACTTCAATGCTCTGTATGCTAGCCACAATGGCTACATGATAGTCACACTGTCCCCCATGATAGCCACACTGTTTCTAATCTTAGTCACATTGCCACCATGAAAGCCAAAACGTCAACATGACAATCACAATCCCCAAATGCCTAATATGCTAGTCAAAATGCCCTCAATACGAATTTCTCAATGATGACCACAATGCCCACAATGTCCAACATCCCAGTCAAAATGCCTCCCATGGCAGCAGCAATGCCCATGTGCCAGTCACAATGCTCCCTTTAGAACCACTATGCCCCATGATCCCAACATTGTCCCTTATACTAGACACAAAACCCTCCAGCCACAATGCCCTTAATTCCCCTTTTGCCAAAGGCATTATGAAAATGACAGCCACAATGTCATCCATGCAAGTCACAATGCCAATCATGGGCTATTCAATTTAGAATAGACATATTCTAACCAGAATGCCCCTAATGCAAGGCACAATGCCATAATGGCACTCGCTATATGCCTTATTCCAGTCGGAATGCTCCAATGCCAGCAACAATGGCTCCCAATATTAGCCCCAATGCCAACCAACCACAAAAACCCCATCATAGTCACAATGCCACGTGACAGTCACAATATACCCATGTAATCACCAATATCTCACATCAAAGCAAAAAAAGCCTCCATGAAAGATGCAATGCACAGTGTCCATCATCCCACCCACAATGCGCCTTATGCCAGCCACAATGCCCTCAATGCCCCCATTAAGAAAACAACCATGACAACCACATTGCCCTCAATGCCTCTTATGACAACCACACAGCCCCATGACTACCAAAATTCCCTTATGACAACTACAATACCAACTTTACCAGTCACAAAGCACAAATAAAAAACCACAATGTCTTCAAAAAAGTCACAATGCCATCATGACAGCCACACTGTCTCTAAGCCCAATCACGGTGCCCCCATGAAAGCCACAATGCCACATATACCAGCAACAAAGACACCAATGCCAATTAAAATTTCCTGAGGAAATCCACAATGCTCCTATGAAGGCCACAATGTTCTCCATAGCAGTAAAATTAGTCTGAATGCCTCCTATGTCTACCCAATGCCCCATGACAACTACAAAGCCTTACATGGCAACATCAATAGGCCAACGGCAAAACAACTATGACAACCACAATGCCCCTTGATGGCCTAATTGACCCATGATAGCTATAATGCCTCCTTAGCCACTTTAGCAGCCACAATGCCAATATAAATACCTAAATGCTCTGTATGCCAGCCCTAATGCCCACAATGTCGATAATCTCAGCCACTGTCTTTATTACATCCACAATGAGCTGCAAGCCAGCCGCAGTGCATTCAATTCCTTTTTGCCAACCAAAATGGAATTATGTCAGTTACAATGCCCTTCATGTCAGCTTGAATTCCCTCAATACCCACTTTCTAAACAAAATAGCCTCCATACCACCCGCAAAGCCTCTATGACCACCACAAGCATTTAATGCCCCGACAACGACCACAAATCCCCATTATAACCAAAGAGCCCTCACTTCCTCCTTTGCCAGTTACAATGACCTCCATGCCAGCCAGAATGCCCTTAATTTTCTATTTGCCAAACACAATATCTCCAAGTCAGCCACAAAGCCCTCATGTCAGCCATAATGCCACATTTCAGCCACAATGCCCCCATGCCAAACACAATGCCCCAATGACAACTACAAACCTTTAATAACCGTATGCCAAACATACTGCCTCCATGACGGCCAAAATATCCTCACATCCCCTTTTGGCCTTAGGACACCTGCTATGTCAGTTATCCAAGCCTAAATGCCCCAATGTTAACCACAGTGTTCACCATGTCAGCCACATTGCCAACCAACCACAAAGCCCCATGACAGCCACTAAAACCCCATGAAAGTCACAATGACACCAATAAATCAACAAAAACCCATATCCAAGCAAAAATATATATTTTTGATAGCTACAATGCCAGCAAAAAAACACAATGCCTCCAAAAAAGTCACAATGCCCTCAAGACAGCCGCGCTGTCTCTAAACGCAGTCACGATTTTCCCATGAAAGCCACAATGTCCCCTGACAACCAGAATCCCGGAATGTGTTATATGCCAAGAACAATGCCTTTAATGCCAATTGCAATTCCCAGAGGACAACCATAATGCCCTTAATGCTCCCTATAATAGCTACAATGCCCACATGAAATACACAATGTCCTTCATAGCTGTAAAATCACCCTGAATGCCTCATATGTCTACACCATAGACTCCATGAGAACTACAATACCTCACATGGCAGCAGCAAAAGGCCAACCGCAATACAACCATGGCAACCACAATTCCCCTTGATGGCCTACTTGCCCCCTTGACAACTACAATGCCTCTGTAGCAGTCACAATGCCCACTAATTCCACAATTCCTCCATGATAGTTATAATGCCCTCATGACAGCTACAGTGTCTAATCCCAGCCGAAAAGTCCCCATGAAAGCAACAATGCCCCCATGAAAGTCACAATTCTTGAAAGCCTCATAAGTCAGCCAAATTGCCCTCAATGCCAATTATAAATTCCTCGAGAATAACCCCAATGCCCTCATTTCTCCCTATGTTGGCCACTAAGCCCTTCATGCCAGTGACAAGGCGTACATGACAGCAAAACTTTCCTAATGGGAAAGGGCAGATGGTGATGAATGTGTATGTTGGAATGTAAATTCAGTGCACCCATGTGTAGAACACAAAGGCATTTACAATGCCCTTAAATATCTATAGCCAATATATGTACTACTAGACATATATCCTTATATACCAGGAAGGTATTACCGCACCTCTGAAAGTCCAGAGCTAGAAACTATCCTGATAATTATCAGTAATTAATAATAATATTAATTACCGGTCAACAGATTCCTTTATTGCCGCTGACTGGAGGATTCCATACTTTAGTTCTCATCACTTTCAAATGAACACCTAGAAAAAAAAAGAAAAACAAGGAGGTGTGATAATACGTTCCTGGTATATGCTATAGATGAATTGGAAACAGTAAAGAGATGTTAATGTGTCTAGTTTCTAATAAAACCCCAAAATATTTTAAGGGACAATTAAACCATTTCTGGGATACCCATTCTGAGGAGCCAAACTACAAATCCCACCTCAAGCCTTCCTATCCAAGATTATGCACCAATCATGCCATCCTGACTAGAAGACATAAGTACGATATAATTATCTCTAATCACAACACCTAAATTAATCACCAACCACACCAAAGATCAGATGCCAAGAAGAAATAGCACTCTCCTCCACATCTGTATAAAACAGAAAAACATTCTACAAACTATTCAGTGGACCATTTACAACTCATGTATGACATGGGCCTAAACATGTCCTAGAGTGGACACAGTAGAGCTAATTTCAATCATCAGGAGAAATATCACACATTCAATAAATAACTCACATGCGCCAAGCTAAGACAAAAAGAGATATCCCTAGTAGTAAAAATAGCTGGAAACAGACTTGCAACTTGTGGCCAACTGGCTAGAGAGGCAAAGAAAAGAAGACACTTCAACTATACTGTGCCACTCATAGCAAAGAAATAAACATTGTACACACAAACCCTAAATTAACAAGTCATGACAGCCACAATTTTTCAATGACAGCCAAAATGCATGTATGACAGCCACAATGCCCAAATAAACACCTCAATGCTCTCCATGCCAGCCATACTGTTTCTAATCTCAGCCACATTGCCAACATGAATGCCGAAATGCCACCATGACAATCACAATCACAATCCCCAAATGCCTAATATGCTAGTCAAAATGCCCTTAATACCAATTCCTCGATGATAACCACGATGCCCACAATGTCCAACATCCAAGCCACAATGCCTCCCATGGCAGCAGCAATGTCCATGTGTCAGTCACTATGCTTTCTTTAAAGCCACTATGCCCCATGATCTCAACATTGTCCCTTATACGAGACACAAAACCCTCCAGCCACAATGCCCTTAATTCCCCTTTTGCCAACGACAATGTAAAAATGACAGCCACAATGCCAATCATGTCCCAATGTAATTTAGAATAGAACTATACTAACCAGTATGCCCCTAATGCAAGCCAAGATGCCATAACAACAACCGCTATATGCCTTGCCCAGTCGGAACGCCCCAATGCCAGCCACAATGGTTCCAACTCAAATAACAATGTCCAAGTGCCAGCCACAATGCCCAACTGACACACACACACACACACACACACACACACACACACACACTAGCCATTTGCAATATAACCATGACAACCACACTGCCCCATGACAACCAAAATTCCCTCATGACAACTACAATGCCCACTTTACCAGTCACAAAGCACAAATGAAAACCACAATGCCTCCAAACAAGTCACAGTGCCAGTTACAATAAACTCCATGCCAGCCAGAATGCCCTTAATTTTTTCTTTGCCAACCACAATATCCCTAAGACTGCCACAAAGCCCTCATGCTAGCCATAATGCCCCCATGCCAGACACAATGTATCTAATCCCAGCAACAATACCCCTTTTGCCAGCCACAATGCCCAATGACAACCACAAACCTTTAATGACCGTATGCCAACTATACTGCATCCATGACTGCCAAATTGGCATCACATCCCCTTTTACGAGACACAATGCCATTTATACCAGCCACAGTGCCCTCACTTCCCCCTTGGCCAACCACAATGACACCATGACAACCACAAATCCCCCATGTCAGCAATAAAGCGAGCCACAATAACACCTGCTATGTCTATCATTCCAGCCAAAATGCCACCATGAACGCCACAATGTACTTTATCCCAGCAATAATGCTGCCAATGCCCCTTATGCCAACCACAAGGATGCAATGACAACCACATACCTTTAATGCCCCTAAGACAGCCAAAATGCTGTAATTTGTCTAAAAAAAAAGACCTCCATGTCAGCCGCAATGTACTCACTTCCTCATTGACTACCACAATGTCCACATGACAGTCACAAAGCTCCCATGCCAGACATGATGCACAAGTTAAGACACAATGTGATAGAACTAATAGCTGACTAGCAACTTGTGGCCAAATCACTCGAGAGCCAAAGAAAAGTAGACACATCAACTATACTGTGCCACTCATAGCAAATAAAAATAAACATTGTCCACACAAACCCTAAAATAAAAGTCATACCAGCCACTATTTTCCACAGACAGCCAAAATGCAGCTATGACTACTGCATTGTCCCACCACATCTAAATGGCTCCAATGATGCCACAAAGTCCCCAGTACCTGACAAATTTCCCCCACATGACAACCACAAAGTCATCAATGCCCTCTTTACAAATCACAATACCTTCAATACCTGCTAAGCCAACCAAAGTTCCCTCATGACAACCGTAGTGCCCTCCATGCCTGCCACAATACCTAAAAAAAACACAATGCTTTTCAGGCAAGCCACAATGCCCTCACAACACCCACAATGTACCTTATTCCATCTACAATGCGCCATGCCAGCCACAAGGTACTTATAATAGCCATATTATCCCCCTTGTTATTTACATGTTCTCCTAAGTCACTAAACCCCATGACAGCCAAATTGATCCCACGACACACGCAATCTACGTTATCTCCACCAAAATGCCGTAATGGCAGTTACCATGCTGTCAGTGGCCACTATTCCAGCCACAAAGCCCCCATGCTAGCCATGGTGTACTTTATCCCAGCAGCAATGCCGGTGATATCCCGTATCCAAGCTACAATGACCATCAAATTGTCCTTTATGCAACGCACAATGGCCTCAGTATCTACATGCAAACTACAATTACCCACATGACAGCCACAAAGCTTCCATGTAAGCCACAATGCGCCCGTGACAATGACATTGCCCTCGATGCCACCAAGGCATTTACAATGCCCAAAGTTAGCAATAATGCTCCTGTAAGAGTGACTATGCCCTCATGAAACCCACAATGTCATTATAAGGGGCACAGTGCCAGTATGACAGATAAAATGCCCTCCATGACAGCCACAAAGCCGCCAGAAAATCAACAATCATGCGACCACAATGTACTTTATCCATGCAACAATGCCGTCAATGCCCCTTATGCCAGCCCGAACGCCAAAATGGAAACCACAAAATGTCAATACTCCTTTGCAAGCCAGTATGCTTTTATTAAAGCCACAATGAACTCACTTTCCCCTTTGCTATCCAAGATATGACAGACACAATTCCCCAATACCAGCCATAATGACACCTGAAGGCCACAATATTCTAATGAAACTCGCTATGTCCCTTATCCCAGTCATAATATCCTTAATGTTAGCCACAACTTCCTCCATGCCAGCCACAATGCCAACCAACCACAATACTATGTGACAGCCAAAATGCTTCTATGAAATCACCAATATCTCATATGGCAGCTAAAATGTCCCCATGACAGCTACAAAGTCCAGTGTCCCTTATGCATTTCACAATGCCACTTATCTAAACCACATTGTTCTCAATGCCGCCTAAGCCAATTGCAATACAACCATGACAGCCACAATAGCTTCAATGGCCCTATGACAACTACAATGCCCCATGACAGTCAAAAAAGTAATCATTATTTCAGCCAAATGTCGTCATAACAACCAACAGGCCATGAATTGCCATTATGCCAGCAGTCACAATGCCACTATATGAGCCACAATGTACTTTAGCGCAGCCAAAGTGCTGTCAATGCCTCTTATGCCAGCCCCAATGCCCCTATGATCGCTAAATTGTCCTCCATGTCAGCCAACTTACCCCCATGAAATCAACAATGTCCCTTTTTCCAGTCAAAATGCAGCCATGACATCTTCAATGTCCACAATGTCCCTTATCCCAGCCAGAATTCTCCAGGATAACCTAAGGTCCACTAAGCCAACCGCAATACAACCATGACAACCACAATGCCCTCAAAGCCCCTATGACAACTACATTGTCCTATGACAGCTAAAGAAAGTCATCATGTTAGACAAAATATCTCTACGAAAGCCAATAAACCCACATGACAACCACAATGATGCCATCATATCTGCAATATCTCTTATCTCCACAAAAATGCCCTCATGACACCCACAATGTCCCTTATGCCCGCAGCACTGCCCCAATGGCAATCACAAACATTCAATGCTCGTATGCCAACCATATTGCCTCCATGACAGCCAAAATGTCCTCACATCCCCTTTTGAAAAACACAATGCCATCCATGTCAGACACAATGCCCTAATTTTCCCCTTTGCAAACCACGAACCACAAAGCCACCAAGACAACCACAAAGCCCCATGTCAGCAATAATGGCAGCCACAATTACACCCTCTATGTCTATTATTCCAGTGACTATGCCCCCATGAAAGCCGCAATGCCTTCAATAGGCCTTATCCTAGCCACAATGCCCCATGCCACCACAATGTACTTTATTCCATAACTATTGCTGACAATACCCCTTATGTCAACCACAATGACAATGACAACCACATACTTTCAATGCCCCTAAAACAGCCAAAATGCTCTCATTTGCCTAAAACAAAGTTCTCCATGTCAGTCATTATGTACTCAATTTCCCCTTTGCCAAACACAATGTCCACATGATAGTAACACAGCCCTGTGCCAGTCATGATGGCACATCATCCAAAATGCCCCCATGAGACCTGCTATGTCCCATTTCTTAGTCAAAATGCCGCCATGACATCCACAATCACTTCATTGGCCCTTATGCCAGCTACAATGCCACTATGAAAGCCACAATGTACTTTACCCCTACAACCGTGCAACCAATGCCCCATGACAGCCACAATGCCTCCATGACAACCATAATGCCCTCCATGCCAGCCACAATGCCTTAAATGTCTTACATACCAACTAATCACAAAGACCCCATGACAGTCATAAAAATTCCACAACAGCCATAAATGAAATCAACAATGTCCCTTATCCCAGCTAAAATGCTCCAAGATGACAACAATGCCCTTAATGATACTTAAGCCAGTCACAATACCCCCATTTCAACCCGATGCTAGGTACATTGTTCTCATAACGGTCACTATTCCTCTACAACAGCGACAATGCGACCATGACAACTACAATGCCCTCACTGTTAATTTTACCAGCCGCAATGCCCAAATAAACACTTCAATGCTCTGTATGCTAGCCACAATGGCTACATGATAGTCACACTGTCCCCCATGATAGCCACACTGTTTCTAATCTTAGTCACATTGCCACCATGAAAGCCAAAATGTCAACATGACAATCACAATCCCCAAATGCCTAATATGCTAGTCAAAATGCCCTCAATACGAATTTCTCAATGATGACCACAATGCCCACAATGTCCAACATCCCAGTCAAAATGCCTCCCATGGCAGCAGCAATGCCCATGTGCCAGTCACAATGCTCCCTTTAGAACCACTATGCCCCAT
This sequence comes from Rhinoderma darwinii, assembly GCF_050947455.1. Classification (NCBI taxonomy): domain Eukaryota; kingdom Metazoa; phylum Chordata; class Amphibia; order Anura; family Rhinodermatidae; genus Rhinoderma; species Rhinoderma darwinii. The sequence continues at coordinate 217,951,543 of NC_134689.1, read as the reverse complement.
GATCCCAACATTGTCCCTTATACGAGACACAAAACCCTCCAGCCACAATGCCCTTAATTCCCCTTTTGCCAAAGGCATTATGAAAATGACAGCCACAATGTCATCCATGCAAGTCACAATGCCAATCATGGGCTATGCAATTTAGAATAGACATATTCTAACCAGAATGCCCCTAATGCAAGGCACAATGCCATAATGGCACTCGCTATATGCCTTATTCCAGTCGGAATGCTCCACTGCCAGCAACAATGGCTCCCAATATTAGCCCCAATGCCAACCAACCACAAAAACCCCATCATAGTCACAATGTCACGTGACAGTCACAATATACCCATGTAATCACCAATATCTCACATCAAAGCAAAAAAAGCCTCCATGAAAGATGCAATGCACAGTGTCCATCATCCCACCCACAATGCGCCTTATGCCAGCCACAATGCCCTCAATGCCCCATTAAGAAAACAACCATGACAACCACATTGCCCTCAATGCCTCTTATGACAACCACACAGCCCCATGACTACCAAAATTCCCTTATGACAACTACAATACCAACTTTACCAGTCACAAAGCACAAATAAAAAACCACAATGTCTTCAAAAAAGTCACAATGCCATCATGACAGCCACACTGTCTCTAAGCCCAATCACGGTGCCCCCATGAAAGCCACAATGCCACATATACCAGCAACAAAGACACCAATGCCAATTAAAATTTCCTGAGGAAATCCACAATGCTCCTATGAAGGCCACAATGTTCTCCATAGCAGTAAAATTAGTCTGAATGCCTCCTATGTCTACCCAATGCCCCATGACAACTACAAAGCCTTACATGGCAACATCAATAGGCCAACGGCAAAACAACTATGACAACCACAATGCCCCTTGATGGCCCAATTGACCCATGATAGCTATAATGCCTCCTTAGCCACTTTAGCAGCCACAATGCCAATATAAATACCTAAATGCTCTGTATGCCAGCCCTAATGCCCACAATGTCGATAATCTCAGCCACTGTCTTTATTACATCCACAATGAGCTGCAAGCCAGCCGCAGTGCATTCAATTCCTTTTTGCCAACCAAAATGGGATTATGTCAGTTACAATGCCCTTCATGTCAGCTTGAATTCCCTCAATACCCACTTTCTAAACAAAATAGCCTCCATACCACCTGCAAAGCCTCTATGACCACCACAAGCATTTAATGCCCCGACAACGACCACAAATCCCCATTATAACCAAAGAGCCCTCACTTCCTCCTTTGCCAGTTACAATGACCTCCATGCCAGCCAGAATGCCCTTAATTTTCTATTTGCCAAACACAATATCTCCAAGTCAGCCACAAAGCCCTCATGTCAGCCATAATGCCACATTTCAGCCACAATGCCCCCATGCCAAACACAATGCCCCAATGACAACTACAAACCTTTAATAACCGTATGCCAAACATACTGCCTCCATGACTGCCAAAATATCCTCACATCCCCTTTTGGCCTTAGGACACCTGCTATGTCAGTTATCCAAGCCTAAATGCCCCAATGTTAACCACAGTGTTCACCATGTCAGCCACATTGCCAACCAACCACAAAGCCCCATGACAGCCACTAAAACCCCATGAAAGTCACAATGACACCAATAAATCAACAATAACCCATATCCAAGCAAAAATATACTTTTGATAGCTACAATGCCAGCAAAAAAACACAATGCCTCCAAAAAAGTCACAATGCCCTCAAGACAGCCGCGCTGTCTCTAAACGCAGTCACGATTTTCCCATGAAAGCCACAATGTCCCCTGACAACCACGATCCCGGAATGTGTTATATGCCAAGAACAATGCCTTTAATGCCAATTGCAATTCCCAGAGGACAACCATAATGCCCTTAATGCTCCCTATAATAGCTACAATGCCCACATAAAATACACAATGTCCTTCATAGCTGTAAAATCACCCTGAATGCCTCATATGTCTACACCATAGACTCCATGAGAACTACAATACCTCACATGGCAGCAGCAAAAGGCCAACCGCAATACAACCATGACAACCACAATTCCCCTTGATGGCCTACTTGCCCCCTTGACAACTACAATGCCTCTGTAGCAGTCACAATGCCCACTAATTCCACAATTCCTCCATGTTAGTTATAATGCCCCCATGACAGCTACAGTTTCTAATCCCAGCCGAAAAGTCCCCATGAAAGCAACAATGCCCCCATGAAAGTCACAATTCTTGAATGCCTCATAAGTCAGCCCAATTGCCCTCAATGCCAATTATAAATCCCTCGAGAATAACCCCAATGCCCTCATTTCTCCCTATGTTGGCCTTCATGCCAGCGACAAGGCGTACATGACAGCAAAACTTTCCTAATGGGAAAGGGCAGATGGTGATGAATGTGTATGTTGGAATGTAAATTCAGTGCACCCATGTGTAGATCACAAAGGCATTTACAATGCCCTTAAATATCTATAGCCAATATATGTACTACTAGACATATATCCTTATATACCAGGAAGGTATTACCGCACCTCTGAAAGTCCAGAGCTAGAAACTATCCTGATAATTATCAGTAATTAATAATAATATTAATTACCGGTCAACAGATTCCTTTATTGCCGCTGACTGGAGGATTCCATACTTTAGTTCTCATCACTTTCAAATGAACACCTAGAAAAAAAAAGAAAAACAAGGAGGTGTGATAATACAATCCTGGTATATGCTATAGATGAATTGGAAACAGTAAAGAGATGTTAATGTGTCTAGTTTCTAATAAAACCCCAAAATATTTTAAGGGACAATTAAACCATTTCTGGGATACCCATTCTGAGGAGCCAAACTACAAATCCCACCTCAAGCCTTCCTATCCAAGATTATGCACCAATCATGCCATCCTAACTAGAAGACATAAGTACAATATAATTATCTCTAATCACAACACCTAAATTAATCACCAACCACACCAAAGATCAGATGCCAAGAAGAAATAGCACTCTCCTCCACATCTGTATAAAACAGAAAAACATTCTACAAACTATTCAGTGGACCATTTACAACTCATGTATGACATGGGCCTAAACATGTCCTAGAGTGGACACAGTAGAGCTAATTTCAATCATCAGGAGAAATATCACACATTCAATAAATAACTCACATGCGCCAAGCTAAGACAAAAAGAGATATCCCTAGTAGTAAAAATAGCTGGAAACAGACTTGCAACTTGTGGCCAACTGGCTAGAGAGGCAAAGAAAAGAAGACACTTCAACTATACTGTGCCACTCATAGCAAAAAAATAAACATTGTACACACAAACCCTAAATTAACAAGTCATGACAGCCACAATTTTTCAATGACAGCCAAAATGCATGTATGACAGCCACAATGCCCAAATAAACACCTCAATGCTCTCCATGCCAGCCATACTGTTTCTAATCTCAGCCACATTGCCAACATGAATGCCGAAATGCCACCATGACAATCACAATCCCCAAATGCCTAATATGCTAGTCAAAATGCCCTTAATACCAATTCCTCGATGATAACCACGATGCCCACAATGTCCAACATCCAAGCCACAATGCCTCCCATGGCAGCAGCAATGTCCATGTGCCAGTCACTATGCTTTCTTTAAAGCCACTATGCCCCATGATCTCAACATTGTCCCTTATACGAGACACAAAACCCTCCAGCCACAATGCCCTTAATTCCCCTTTTGCCAACGACAATGTAAAAATGACAGCCACAATGCCAATCATGTCCCAATGTAATTTAGAATAGAACTATACTAACCAGTATGCCCCTAATGCAAGCCAAGATGCCATAACGACAACCGCTATATGCCTTGTCCCAGTCGGAACGCCCCAATGCCAGCCACAATGGTTCCAACTCAAATAACAATGTCCAAGTGCCAGCCACAATGCCCAACTGACACACACACACACACACACACACACACACACACTAGCCATTTGCAATATAACCATGACAACCACACTGCCCCATGACAACCAAAATTCCCTCATGACAACTACAATGCCCACTTTACCAGTCACAAAGCACAAATGAAAACCACAATGCCTCCAAACAAGTCACAGTGCCAGTTACAATAACCTCCATGCCAGCCAGAATGCCCTTAATTTTTTCTTTGCCAACCACAATATCCCTAAGACTGCCACAAAGCCCTCATGCTAGCCATAATGCCCCCATGCCATACACAATGTACCTAATCCCAGCAACAATACCCCTTTTGCCAGCCACAATGTCCAATGACAACCACAAACCTTTAATGACCGTATGCCAACTATACTGAATCCATGACTGCCAAATTGGCATCACATCCCCTTTTACGAGACACAATGCCATTTATACCAGCCACAGTGCCCTCACTTCCCCCTTGGCCAACCACAATGACACCATGACAACCACAAATCCCCCATGTCAGCAATAAAGCGAGCCACAATAACACCTGCTATGTCTATCATTCCAGCCAAAATGCCACCATGAACGCCACAATGTACTTTATCCCAGCAATAATGCTGCCAATGCCCCTTATGCCAACCACAAGGATGCAATGACAACCACATACCTTTAATGCCCCTAAGACAGCCAAAATGCTGTAATTTGTCTAAAAAAAAAGACCTCCATGTCAGCCGCAATGTACTCACTTCCTCATTGCCTACCACAATGTCCACATAACAGTCACAAAGCCCCCATGCCAGACATGATGCACAAGTTAAGACACAATGTGATAGAACTAATAGCTGACTAGCAACTTGTGGCCAAATCACTCGAGAGTCAAAGAAAAGTAGACACATCAACTATACTGTGCCACTCATAGCAAAAAAAAAATAAACATTGTCCACACAAACCCTAAAATAAAAGTCATACCAGCCACTATTTTCCACAGACAGCCAAAATGCAGCTATGACTACTGCATTGTCCCACCACATCTAAATGGCTCCAATGATGCCACAAAGTCCCCAGTACCTGACAAATTTCCCCCACATGACAACCACAAAGTCATCAATGCCCTCTTTACAAATCACAATACCTTCAATACCTGCTAAGCCAACCAAAGTTCCCTCATGACAACCGTAGTGCCCTCCATGCCTGCCACAATACCTAAAAAAACCACAATGCTTTTCAGGCAAGCCACAATGCCCTCACAACACCCACAATGTACCTTATTCCATCTACAATGCGCCATGACAGCCACAAGGTACTTATAATAGCCATATTATCCCCCTTGTTATTTACATGTTCTCCTAAGTCACTAAACCCCATGACAGCCACATTGATCCCATGACACACGCAATCTACGTTATCTCCACCAAAATGCCGTAATGGCAGTTACCATGCTGTCAGTGCCCACTATTCCAGCCACAAAGCCCCCATGCTAGCCACGGTGTACTTTATCCCAGCAGCAATGCCGGTGATATCCCTTATCCAAGCTACAATGACCACCAAATTGTCCTTTATGCAACGCACAATGGCCTCAGTATCTACATGCAAACTACAATTACCCACATGACAGCCACAAAGCTTCCATGTAAGCCACAATGCACCCGTGACAATGACATTGCCCTCAAAGCCACCAAGGCATTTACAATGCCCAAAGTTAGCAATAATGCTCCTGTAAGAGTGACTATGCCCTCATGAAACCCACAATGTCATTATAAGGGGCACAATGCCAGTATGACAGATAAAATGCCCTCCATGACAGCCACAAAGCCGCCAGAAAATCAACAATCATGCGACCACAATGTACTTTATCCATGCAACAATGCCGTCAATGCCCCTTATGCCAGCCCGAACGCCAAAATGGAAACCACAAAATGTCAATACTCCTTTGCAAGCCAGTATGCTTTTATTAAAGCCACAATGAACTCACTTTCCCCTTTGCTATCCAAGATATGACAGACACAATTCCCCAATACCAGCCATAATGACACCTGAAGGCCACAATATCCTAACGAAACTCGCTATGTCCCTTATCCCAGTCATAATATCCTTAATGTTAGCCACAACTTCCTCCATGCCAGCCACAATGCCAACCAACCACAATACTATGTGACAGCCAAAATGCTTCTATGAAATCACCAATATCTCATATGGCAGCTAAAATGTCCCCATGACAGCTACAAAGTCCAGTGTCCCTTATGCATTTCACAATGCCACTTATCTAAACCACATTGTTCTCAATGCCGCCTAAGCCAATTGCAATACAACCATGACAGCCACAATGGCTTCAATAGCCCTATGACAACTACAATGCCCCATGACAGTCAAAAAAGTAATCATTATTTCAGCCAAATGCCGTCATAACAGCCAACAGGCCATGAATTGCCATTATGCCAGCAGTCACAATGCCACTATATGAGCCACAATGTACTTTAGCGCAGCCAAAGTGCTGTCAATGCCTCTTATGCCAGCCCCAATGCCCCTATGATCGCTAAATTGTCCTCCATGCCAGCCAACTTACCCCCATGAAATCAACAATGTCCCTTTTTCCAGTCAAAATGCAGCCATGACATCTTCAATGTCCACAATGTCCCTTATCCCAGCCAGAATTCTCCAGGATAACCTAATGTCCACTAAGCCAACCGCAATACAACCATGACAACCACAATGCCCTCAAAGCCCCTATGACAACTACATTGTCCTATGACAGCTAAAAAAAGTCATCATGTTAGACAAAATATCTCTACGAAAGCCAATAAACCCACATGACAACCACAATGATGCCATCATATCTGCAATATCTCTTATCTCCACAAAAATGCCCTCATGACACCCACAATGTCCCTTATGCCCGCAGCACTGCCCCAATAGCAATCACAAACATTCAATGCTCGTATGCCAACCATATTGCCTCCATGACAGCCAAAATGTCCTCACATCCCCTTTTGAAAAACACAATGCCATCCATGTCAGACACAATGCCCTAATTTTCCCCTTTGCAAACCACGAACCACAAAGCCACCAAGACAACCACAAAGCCCCATGTCAGCAATAATGGCAGCCACAATTACACCCTCTATGTCTATTATTCCAGTGACTATGCCCCCATGAAAGCCGCAATGCCTTCAATAGGCCTTATCCTAGCCACAATGCCCCATGCCACCACAATGTACTTTATTCCATAACCATTGCTGACAATACCCCTTATGTCAACCACAATGACAATGACAACCACATACTTTCAATGCCCCTAAAACAGCCAAAATGCTCCATGTCAGTCATTATGTACTCAATTTCCCCTTTGCCAAACACAATGTCCACATGATAGTAACACAGCCCTGTGCCAGTCATGATGGCACATCATCCAAAATGCCCCCATGAGACCTGCTATGGTCCATTTCTTAGTCAAAATGCCGCCATGACATCCACAATCACGTCATTGGCCCTTATGCCAGCTACAATGCCACTATGAAAGCCACAATGTACTTTACCCCTACAACCGTGCAACCAATGCCCCATGACAGCCAAAATGCTGTCAATGGCACTTATGCCACCTACAATGCAACCATGAAAGCCACAATGTACTTTAGCCCTGCAACGATGCAACTAATTCCTCTTATGCCAGCCACAATGCCTCCATGACAACCATAATGCCCTCCATGCCAGCCACAATGCCTTAAATGTCTTACATACCAACTAATCACAAAGACCCCATGACAGTCATAAAAATCCCACAACAGCCACAAATGAAATCAACAATGTCCCTTATCCCAGCTAAAATGCTCCAAGATGACAACAATGCCCTTAATGACACTTAAGCCAGTCACAATACCCCCATTTCAACCCGATGCTAGGTACATTGTTCTCATAACGGTCACTATTCCTCTACAACAGCCACAATGCGACCATGACAACTACAATGCCCTCACTGTTAATTTTACCAGCCGCAATGCCCAAATAAACACTTCAATGCTCTGTATGCTAGCCACAATGGCTACATGATAGTCACACTGTCCCCCATGATAGCCACACTGTTTCTAATCTTAGTCACATTGCCACCATGAAAGCCAAAACGTCAACATGACAATCACAATCCCCAAATGCCTAATATGCTAGTCAAAATGCCCTCAATACGAATTTCTCAATGATGACCACAATGCCCACAATGTCCAACATCCCAGTCAAAATGCCTCCCATGGCAGCAGCAATGCCCATGTGCCAGTCACAATGCTCCCTTTAGAACCACTATGCCCCATGATCCCAACATTGTCCCTTATACTAGACACAAAACCCTCCAGCCACAATGCCCTTAATTCCCCTTTTGCCAAAGGCATTATGAAAATGACAGCCACAATGTCATCCATGCAAGTCACAATGCCAATCATGGGCTATTCAATTTAGAATAGACATATTCTAACCAGAATGCCCCTAATGCAAGGCACAATGCCATAATGGCACTCGCTATATGCCTTATTCCAGTCGGAATGCTCCAATGCCAGCAACAATGGCTCCCAATATTAGCCCCAATGCCAACCAACCACAAAAACCCCATCATAGTCACAATGCCACGTGACAGTCACAATTTACCCATGTAATCACCAATATCTCACATCAAAGCAAAAAAAGCCTCCATGAAAGATGCAATGCACAGTGTCCATCATCCCACCCACAATGCGCCTTATGCCAGCCACAATGCCCTCAATGCCCCCATTAAGAAAACAACCATGACAACCACATTGCCCTCAATGCCTCTTATGACAACCACACAGCCCCATGACTACCAAAATTCCCTTATGACAACTACAATACCAACTTTACCAGTCACAAAGCACAAATAAAAAACCACAATGTCTTCAAAAAAGTCACAATGCCATCATGACAGCCACACTGTCTCTAAGCCCAATCACGGTGCCCCCATGAAAGCCACAATGCCACATATACCAGCAACAAAGACACCAATGCCAATTAAAATTTCCTGAGGAAATCCACAATGCTCCTATGAAGGCCACAATGTTCTCCATAGCAGTAAAATTAGTCTGAATGCCTCCTATGTCTACCCAATGCCCCATGACAACTACAAAGCCTTACATGGCAACATCAATAGGCCAACGGCAAAACAACTATGACAACCACAATGCCCCTTGATGGCCTAATTGACCCATGATAGCTATAATGCCTCCTTAGCCACTTTAGCAGCCACAATGCCAATATAAATACCTAAATGCTCTGTATGCCAGCCCTAATGCCCACAATGTCGATAATCTCAGCCACTGTCTTTATTACATCCACAATGAGCTGCAAGCCAGCCGCAGTGCATTCAATTCCTTTTTGCCAACCAAAATGGGATTATGTCAGTTACAATGCCCTTCATGTCAGCTTGAATTCCCTCAATACCCACTTTCTAAACAAAATAGCCTCCATACCACCCGCAAAGCCTCTATGACCACCACAAGCATTTAATGCCCCGACAACGACCACAAATCCCCATTATAACCAAAGAGCCCTCACTTCCTCCTTTGCCAGTTACAATGACCTCCATGCCAGCCAGAATGCCCTTAATTTTCTATTTGCCAAACACAATATCTCCAAGTCAGCCACAAAGCCCTCATGTCAGCCATAATGCCACATTTCAGCCACAATGCCCCCATGCCAAACACAATGCCCCAATGACAACTACAAACCTTTAATAACCGTATGCCAAACATACTGCCTCCATGACTGCCAAAATATCCTCACATCCCCTTTTGGCCTTAGGACACCTGCTATGTCAGTTATCCAAGCCTAAATGCCCCAATGTTAGCCACAGTGTTCACCATGTCAGCCACATTGCCAACCAACCACAAAGCCCCATGACAGCCACTAAAACCCCATGAAAGTCACAATGACACCAATAAATCAACAATAACCCATATCCAAGCCAAAATATACTTTTGATAGCTACAATGCCAGCAAAAAAACACAATGCCTCCAAAAAAGTCACAATGCCCTCAAGACAGCCGCGCTGTCTCTAAACGCAGTCACGATTTTCCCATGAAAGCCACAATGTCCCCTGACAACCACAATCCCGGAATGTGTTATATGCCAAGAACAATGCCTTTAATGCCAATTGCAATTCCCAGAGGACAACCATAATGCCCTTAATGCTCCCTATAATAGCTACAATGCCCACATGAAATACACAATGTCCTTCATAGCTGTAAAATCACCCTGAATGCCTCATATGTCTACACCATAGACTCCATGAGAACTACAATACCTCACATGGCAGCAGCAAAAGGCCAACCGCAATACAACCATGACAACCACAATTCCCCTTGATGGCCTACTTGCCCCCTTGACAACTACAATGCCTCTGTAGCAGTCACAATGCCCACTAATTCCACAATTCCTCCATGATAGTTATAATGCCCCCATGACAGCTACAGTGTCTAATCCCAGCCGAAAAGTCCCCATGAAAGCAACAATGCCCCCATGAAAGTCACAATTCTTGAATGCCTCATAAGTCAGCCAAATTTCCCTCAATGCCAATTATAAATTCCTCGAGAATAACCCCAATGCCCTCATTTCTCCCTATGTTGGCCACTAATCCCTTCATGCCAGCGACAAGGCGTACATGACAGCAAAACTTTCCTAATGGGAAAGGGCAGATGGTGATGAATGTGTATGTTGGAATGTAAATTCAGTGCACCCATGTGTAGAACACAAAGGCATTTACAATGCCCTTAAATATCTATAGCCAATATATGTACTACTAGACATATATCCTTATATACCAGGAAGGTATTACCGCACCTCTGAAAGTCCAGAGCTAGAAACTATCCTGATAATTATCAGTAATTAATAATAATATTAATTACCGGTCAACAGATTCCTTTATTGCCGCTGACTGGAGGATTCCATACTTTAGTTCTCATCACTTTCAAATGAACACCTAGAAAAAAAAGAAAAACAAGGAGGTGTGATAATATGTTCCTGGTATATGCTATAGATGAATTGGAAACAGTAAAGAGATGTTAATGTGTCTAGTTTCTAATAAAACCCCAAAATATTTTAAGGGACAATTAAACCATTTCTGGGATACCAATTCTGAGGAGCCAAACTACAAATCCCACCTCAAGCCTTCCTATCCAAGATTATGCACTAATCATGCCATCCTGACTAGAAGACATAAGTACGATATAATTATCTCTAATCACAACACTTAAATTAATCACCAACCACACCAAATATCAGATGCCAAGAAGAAATAGCACTCTCCTCCACATCTGTATAAAACAGAAAAACATTCTACAAACTATTCAGTGGACCATTTACAACTCATGTATGACATGGGCCTAAACATGTCCTAGAGTGGACACAGTAGAGCTAATTTCAATCATCAGGAGAAATATCACACATTCAATAAATAACTCACATGCGCCAAGCTAAGACAAAAAGAGATATCCCTAGTAGTAAAAATAGCTGGAAACAGACTTGCAACTTGTGGCCAACTGGCTAGAGAGGCAAAGAAAAGAAGACACTTCAACTATACTGTGCCACTCATAGCAAAAAAATAAACATTGTACACACAAACCCTAAATTAACAAGTCATGACAGCCACAATTTTTCAATGACAGCCAAAATGCATGTATGACAGCCACAATGCCCAAATAAACACCTCAATGCTCTCCATGCCAGCCATACTGTTTCTAATCTCAGCCACATTGCCAACATGAATGCCGAAATGCCACCATGACAATCACAATCCCCAAATGCCTAATATGCTAGTCAAAATGCCCTTAATACCAATTCCTCGATGATAACCACGATGCCCACAATGTCCAACATCCAAGCCACAATGCCTCCCATGGCAGCAGAAATGTCCATGTGTCAGTCACTATGCTTTCTTTAAAGCCACTATGCCCCATGATCTCAACATTGTCCCTTATACGAGACACAAAACCCTCCAGCCACAATGCCCTTAATTCCCCTTTTGCCAACGACAATGTAAAAATGACAGCCACAATGCCAATCATGTCCCAATGTAATTTAGAATAGAACTATACTAACCAGTATGCCCCTAATGCAAGCCAAGATGCCATAACGACAACCGCTATATGCCTTGTCCCAGTCGGAACGCCCCAACGCCAGCCACAATGGTTCCAACTCAAATAACAATGTCCAAGTGCCAGCCACAATGCCCAACTGACACACACACACACACACACACACACACACACACACTAGCCATTTGCAATATAACCATGACAACCGCACTGCCCCATGACAACCAAAATTCCCTCATGACAACTACAATGCCCACTTTACCAGTCACAAAGCACAAATGAAAACCACAATGCCTCCAAACAAGTCACAGTGCCAGTTACAATAACCTCCATGCCAGCCAGAATGCCCTTAATTTTTTCTTTGCCAACCACAATATCCCTAAGACTGCCACAAAGCCCTCATGCTAGCCATAATGCCCCCATGCCAGACACAATGTACCTAATCCCAGCAACAATACCCCTTTTGCCAGCCACAATGCCCAATGACAACCACAAACCTTTAATGACCGTATGCCAACTATACTGCATCCATGACTGCCAAATTGGCATCACATCCCCTTTTACGAGACACAATGCCATTTATACCAGCCACAGTGCCCTCACTTCCCCCTTGGCCAACCACAATGACACCATGACAACCACAAATCCCCCATGTCAGCAATAAAGCGAGCCACAATAACACATGCTATGTCTATCATTCCAGCCAAAATGCCACCATGAACGCCACAATGTACTTTATACCAGCAATAATGCTGCCAATGCCCCTTATGCCAACCACAAGGATGCAATGACAACCACATACCTTTAATGCCCCTAAGACAGCCAAAATGCTGTAATTTGTCTAAAAAAAAGACCTCCATGTCAGCCGCAATGTACTCACTTCCTCATTGCCTACCACAATGTCCACATGACAGTCACAAAGCCCCCATGCCAGACATGATGCACAAGTTAAGACACAATGTGATAGAACTAATAGCTGACTAGTAACTTGTGGCCAAATCACTCGAGAGTCAAAGAAAAGTAGACACATCAACTATACTGTGCCACTCATAGCAAAAAAAAAATAAACATTGTCCACACAAACCCTAAAATAAAAGTCATACCAGCCACTATTTTCCACAGACAGCCAAAATGCAGCTATGACTACTGCATTGTCCCACCACATCTAAATGGCTCCAATGATGCCACAAAGTCCCCAGTACCTGACAAATTTCCCCCACATGACAACCACAAAGTCATCAATGCCCTCTTTACAAATCACAATACCTTCAATACCTGCTAAGCCAACCAAAGTTCCCTCATGACAACCGTAGTGCCCTCCATGCCTGCCACAATACCTAAAAAAACCACAATGCTTTTCAGGCAAGCCACAATGCCCTCACAACACCCACAATGTACCTTATTCCATCTACAATGCGCCATGCCAGCCACAAGGTACTTATAATAGCCATATTATCCCCCTTGTTATTTACATGTTCTCCTAAGTCACTAAACCCCATGACAGCCACATTGATCCCATGACACACGCAATCTACGTTATCTCCATCAAAATGCCGTAATGGCAGTTACCATGCTGTCAGTGGCCACTATTCCAGCCACAAAGCCCCCATGCTAGCCACGGTGTACTTTATCCCAGCAGCAATGCCGGTGATATCCCTTATCCAAGCTACAATGACCACCAAATTGTCCTTTATGCAACGCACAATGGCCTCAGTATCTACATGCAAACTACAATTACCCACATGACAGCCACAAAGCTTCCATGTAAGCCACAATGCGCCCGTGACAATGACATTGCCCTCAATGCCACCAAGGCATTTACAATGCCCAAAGTTAGAAATAATGCTCCTGTAAGAGTGACTATGCCCTCATGAAACCCACAATGTCATTATAAGGGGCACAATGCCAGTATGACAGATAAAATGCCCTCCATGACAGCCACAAAGCCGCCAGAAAATCAACAATCATGCGACCACAATGTACTTTATCCATGCAACAATGCCGTCAATGCCCCTTATGCCAGCCCGAACGCCAAAATGGAAACCACAAAATGTCAATACTCCTTTGCAAGCCAGTATGCTTTTATTAAAGCCACAATGAACTCACTTTCCCCTTTGCTAACCAAGATATGACAGACACAATTCCCCAATACCAGCCATAATGACACCTGAAGGCCACAATATCCTAATGAAACTCGCTATGTCCCTTATCCCAGTCATAATATCCTTAATGTTAGCCACAACTTCCTCCATGCCAGCCACAATGCCAACCAACCACAATACTATGTGACAGCCAAAATGCTTCTATGAAATCACCAATATCTCATATGGCAGCTAAAATGTCCCCATGACAGCTACAAAATCCAGTGTCCCTTATGCATTTCACAATGCCACTTATCTAAACCACATTGTTCTCAATGCCGCCTAAGCCAATTGCAATACAACCATGACAGCCACAATGGCTTCAATGGCCCTATGACAACTACAATGCCCCATGACAGTCAAAAAAGTAATCATTATTTCAGCCAAATGCCGTCATAACAGCCAACAGACCATGAATTGCCATTATGCCAGCAGTCACAATGCCACTATATGAGCCACAATGTACTTTAGCGCAGCCAAAGTGCTGTCAATGCCTCTTATGCCAGCCCCAATGCCCCTATGATCGCTAAATTGTCCTCCATGCCAGCCAACTTACCCCCATGAAATCAACAATGTCCCTTTTTCCAGTCAAAATGCAGCCATGACATCTTCAATGTCCACAATGTCCACAATGTCCCTTATCCCAGCCAGAATTCTCCAGGATAACCTAATGTCCACTAAGCCAACCGCAATACAACCATGACAACCACAATGCCCTCAAAGCCCCTATGACAACTACATTGTCCTATGACAGCTAAAAAAAGTCATCATGTTAGACAAAATATCTCTACGAAAGCCAATAAACTCACATGACAACCACAATGATGCCATCATATCTGCAATATCTCTTATCTCCACAAAAATGCCCTCATGACACCCACAATGTCCCTTATGCCCGCAGCACTGCCCCAATGGCAATCACAAACATTCAATGCTCGTATGCCAACCATATTGCCTCCATGACAGCCAAAATGTCCTCACATCCCCTTTTGAAAAACACAATGCCATCCATGTCAGACAAAATGCCCTAATTTTCCCCTTTGCAAACCACGAACCACAAAGCCACCAAGACAACCACAAAGCCCCATGTCAGCAATAATGGCAGCCACAATTACACCCTCTATGTCTATTATTCCAGTGACTATGCCCCCATGAAAGCCGCAATGCCTTCAATAGGCCTTATCCTAGCCACAATGCCCCATGCCACCACAATGTACTTTATTCCATAACCATTGCTGACAATACCCCTTATGTCAACCACAATGACAATGACAACCACATACTTTCAATGCCCCTAAAACAGCCAAAATGCTCTCATTTGCCTAAAACAAAGTTCTCCATGTCAGTCATTATGTACTCAATTTCCCATTTGCCAAACACAATGTCCACATGATAGTAACACAGCCCTGTGCCAGTCATGATGGCACATCATCCAAAATGCCCCCATGAGACCTGCTATGTCCCATTTCTTAGTCAAAATGCCGCCATGACATCCACAATCACGTCATTGGCCCTTATGCCAGCTACAATGCCACTATGAAAGCCACAATGTACTTTACCCCTACAACCGTGCAACCAATGCCCCATGACAGCCACAATGCTGTCAATGGCACTTATGCCACCTACAATGCAACCATGAAAGCCACAATGTACTTTAGCCCTGCAACGATGCAACTAATGCCTCTTATGCCAGCCACAATGCCTCCATGACAACCATAATGCCCTCCATGCCAGCCACAATGCCTTAAATGTCTTACATACCAACTAATCACAAAGACCCCATGACCGTCATAAAAATCCCACAACAGCCACAAATGAAATCAACAATGTCCCTTATCCCAGCTAAAATGCTCCAAGATGACAACAATGCCCTTAATGACACTTAAGCCAGTCACAATACCCCCATTTCAACCCGATGCTAGGTACATTGTTCTCATAACGGTCACTATTCCTCTACAACAGCCACAATGCGACCATGACAACTACAATGCCCTCACTGTTAATTTTACCAGCCGCAATGCCCAAATAAACACTTCAATGCTCTGTATGCTAGCCACAATGGCTACATGATAGTCACACTGTCCCCCATGATAGCCACACTGTTTCTAATCTTAGTCACATTGCCACCATGAAAGCCAAAATGTCAACATGACAATCACAATCCCCAAATGCCTAATATGCTAGTCAAAATGCCCTCAATACGAATTTCTCAATGATGACCACAATGCCCACAATGTCCAACATCCCAGTCAAAATGCCTCCCATGGCAGCAGCAATGCCCATGTGCCAGTCACAATGCTCCCTTTAGAACCACTATGCCCCATGATCCCAACATTGTCCCTTATACGAGACACAAAACCCTCCAGCCACAATGCCCTTAATTCCCCTTTTGCCAAAGGCATTATGAAAATGACAGCCACAATGCCAATCATGGGCTATGCAATTTAGAATAGACATATTCTAACCAGAATGCCCCTAATGCAAGGCACAATGCCATAATGGCACTCGCTATATGCCTTATTCCAGTCGGAATGCTCCAATGCCAGCAACAATGGCTCCCAATATTAGCCCCAATGCCAACCAACCACAAAAACCCCATCATAGTCACAATGTCACGTGACAGTCACAATATACCCATGTAATCACCAATATCTCACATCAAAGCAAAAAAAGCCTCCATGAAAGATGCAATGCACAGTGTCCATCATCCCACCCACAATTCGCCTTATGCCAGCCACAATGCCCTCAATGCCCCATTAAGAAAACAACCATGACAACCACATTGCCCTCAATGCCTCTTATGACAACCACACAGCCCCATGACTACCAAAATTCCCTTATGACAACTACAATACCAACTTTACCAGTCAGAAAGCACAAATAAAAAACCACAATGTCTTCAAAAAAGTCACAATGCCATCATGACAGCCACACTGTCTCTAAGCCCAATCACGGTGCCCCCATGAAAGCCACAATGCCACATATACCAGCAACAAAGACACCAATGCCAATTAAAATTTCCTGAGGAAATCCACAATGCTCCTATGAAGGCCACAATGTTCTCCATAGCAGTAAAATTAGTCTGAATGCCTCCTATGTCTACCCAATGCCCCATGACAACTACAAAGCCTTACATGGCAACATCAATAGGCCAACGGCAAAACAACTATGACAACCACAATGCCCCTTGATGGCCTAATTGACCCATGATAGCTATAATGCCTCCTTAGCCACTTTAGCAGCCACAATGCCAATATAAATACCTAAATGCTCTGTATGCCAGGCCTAATGCCCACAATGTCGATAATCTCAGCCACTGTCTTTATTACATCCACAATGAGCTGCAAGCCAGCCGCAGTGCATTCAATTCCTTTTTGCCAACCAAAATGGGATTATGTCAGTTACAATGCCCTTCATGTCAGCTTGAATTCCCTCAATACCCACTTTCTAAACAAAATAGCCTCCATACCACCCGCAAAGCCTCTATGACCACCACAAGCATTTAATGCCCCGACAACGACCACAAATCCCCATTATAACCAAAGAGCCCTCACTTCCTCCTTTGCCAGTTACAATGACCTCCATGCCAGCCAGAATGCCCTTAATTTTCTATTTGCCAAACACAATATCTCCAAGTCAGCCACAAAGCCCTCATGTCAGCCATAATGCCACATTTCAGGCACAATGCCCCATGCCAAACACAATGCCCCAATGACAACTACAAACCTTTAATAACCGTATGCCAAACATACTGCCTCCATGACTGCCAAAATATCCTCACATCCCCTTTTGGCCTTAGGACACCTGCTATGTCAGTTATCCAAGCCTAAATGCCCCAATGTTAACCACAGTGTTCACCATGTCAGCCACATTGCCAACCAACCACAAAGCCCCATGACAGCCACTAAAACCCCATGAAAGTCACAATGACACCAATAAATCAACAATAACCCATATCCAAGCCAAAATATACTTTTGATAGCTACAATGCCAGCAAAAAAACACAATGCCTCCAAAAAAGTCACAATGCCCTCAAGACAGCCGCGCTGTCTCTAAACGCAGTCACGATTTTCCCATGAAAGCCACAATGTCCCCTGACAACCACAATCCCGGAATGTGTTATATGCCAAGAACAATGCCTTTAATGCCAATTGCAATTCCCAGAGGACAACCATAATGCCCTTAATGCTCCCTATAATAGCTACAATGCCCACATGAAATACACAATGTCCTTCATAGCTGTAAAATCACCCTGAATGCCTCATATGTCTACACCATAGACTCCGTGAGAACTACAATACCTCACATGGCAGCAGCAAAAGGCCAACCGCAATACAACCATGACAACCACAATTCCCCTTGATGGCCTACTTGCCCCCTTGACAACTACAATGCCTCTGTAGCAGTCACAATGCCCACTAATTCCACAATTCCTCCATGATAATTATAATGCCCCCATGACAGCTAGTGTCTAATCCCAGCTGAAAAGTCCCCATGAAAGCAACAATGCCCCCATGAAAGTCACAATTCTTGAATGCCTCATAAGTCAGCCAAATTGCCCTCAATGCCAATTATAAATTCCTCGAGAATAACCCCAATGCCCTCATTTCTCCCTATGTTGGCCACTAAGCCCTTCATGCCAGCGACAAGGCGTACATGACAGCAAAACTTTCCTAATGGGAAAGGGCAGATGGTGATGAATGTGTATGTTGGAATGTAAATTCAGTGCACCCATGTGTAGAACACAAAGGCATTTACAATGCCCTTAAATATCTATAGCCAATATATGTACTACTAGACATATATCCTTATATACCAGGAAGGTATTACCGCACCTCTGAAAGTCCAGAGCTAGAAACTATCCTGATAATTATCAGTAATTAATAATAATATTAATTACCGGTCAACAGATTCCTTTATTGCCGCTGACTGGAGGATTCCATACTTTAGTTCTCATCACTTTCAAATGAACACCTAGAAAAAAAAGAAAAACAAGGAGGTGTGATAATACGTTCCTGGTATATGCTATAGATGAATTGGAAACAGTAAAGAGATGTTAATGTGTCTAGTTTCTAATAAAACCCCAAAATATTTTAAGGGACAATTAAACCATTTCTGGGATACCAATTCTGAGGAGCCAAACTACAAATCCCACCTCAAGCCTTCCTATCAAAGATTATGCACTAATCATGCCATCCTGACTAGAAGACATAAGTACGATATAATTATCTCTAATCACAACACCTAAATTAATCACCAACCACACCAAAGATCAGATGCCAAGAAGAAATAGCACTCTCCTCCACATCTGTATAAAACAGAAAAACATTCTACAAACTATTCAGTGGACCATTTACAACTCATGTATGACATGGGCCTAAACATGTCCTAGAGTGGACACAGTAGAGCTAATTTCAATCATCAGGAGAAATATCACACATTCAATAAATAACTCACATGCGCCAAGCTAAGACAAAAAGAGATATCCCTAGTAGTAAAAATAGCTGGAAACAGACTTGCAACTTGTGGCCAACTGGCTAGAGAGGCAAAGAAAAGAAGACACTTCAACTATACTGTGCCACTCATAGCAAAAAAATAAACATTGTACACACAAACCCTAAATTAACAAGTCATGACAGCCACAATTTTTCAATGACAGCCAAAATGCATGTATGACAGCCACAATGCCCAAATAAACACCTCAATGCTCTCCATGCCAGCCATACTGTTTCTAATCTCAGCCACATTGCCAACATGAATGCCGAAATGCCACCATGACAATCACAATCCCCAAATGCCTAATATGCTAGTCAAAATGCCCTTAATACCAATTCCTCGATGATAACCACGATGCCCACAATGTCCAACATCCAAGCCACAATGCCTCCCATGGCAGCAGCAATGTCCATGTGTCAGTCACTATGCTTTCTTTAAAGCCACTATGCCCCATGATCTCAACATTGTCCCTTATACGAGACACAAAACCCTCCAGCCACAATGCCCTTAATTCCCCTTTTGCCAACGACAATGTAAAAATGACAGCCACAATGCCAATCATGTCCCAATGTAATTTAGAATAGAACTATACTAACCAGTATGCCCCTAATGCAAGCCAAGATGCCATAACGACAACCGCTATATGCCTTGTCCCAGTCGGAACGCCCCAACGCCAGCCATAATGGTTCCAACTCAAATAACAATGTCCAAGTGCCAGCCACAATGCCCAACTGACACACACACACACACACACACACACACACACACACACACACACACACACACACACACACTAGCCATTTGCAATATAACCATGACAACCACACTGCCCCATGACAACCAAAATTCCCTCATGACAACTACAATGCCCACTTTACCAGTCACAAAGCACAAATGAAAACCACAATGCCTCCAAACAAGTCACAGTGCCAGTTACAATAACCTCCATGCCAGCCAGAATGCCCTTAATTTTTTCTTTGCCAACCACAATATCCCTAAGACTGCCACAAAGCCCCCATGCCAGACACAATGTACCTAATCCCAGCAACAATACCCCTTTTGCCAGCCACAATGCCCAATGACAACCACAAACCTTTAATGACCGTATGCCAACTATACTGCATCCATGACTGCCAAATTGGCATCACATCCCCTTTTACGAGACACAATGCCATTTATACCAGCCACAGTGCCCTCACTTCCCCCTTGGCCAACCACAATGACACCATGACAACCACAAATCCCCCATGTCAGCAATAACGCGAGCCACAATAACACCTGCTATGTCTATCATTCCAGCCAAAATGCCACCATGAACGCCACAATGTACTTTATCCCAGCAATAATGCTGCCAATGCCCCTTATGCCAACCACAAGGATGCAATGACAACAACATACCTTTAATGCCCCATAAGACAGCCAAAATGCTGTAATTTGTCTAAAAAAAAAAGACCTCCATGTCAGCCGCAATGTACTCACTTCCTCATTGCCTACCACAATGTCCACATAACAGTCACAAAGCCCCCATGCCAGACATGATGCACAAGTTAAGACACAATGTGATAGAACTAATAGCTGACTAGTAACTTGTGGCCAAATCACTCGAGAGTCAAAGAAAAGTAGACACATCAACTATACTGTGCCACTCATAGCAAAAAAAAATAAACATTGTCCACACAAACCCTAAAATAAAAGTCATACCAGCCACTATTTTCCACAGACAGCCAAAATGCAGCTATGACTACTGCATTGTCCCACCACATCTAAATGGCTCCAATGATGCCACAAAGTCCCCAGTACCTGACAAATTTCCCCCACATGACAACCACAAAGTCATCAATGCCCTCTTTACAAATCACAATACCTTCAATACCTGCTAAGCCAACCAAAGTTCCCTCATGACAACCGTAGTGCCCTCCATGCCTGCCACAATACCTAAAAAAAACACAATGCTTTTCAGGCAAGCCACAATGCCCTCACAACACCCACAATGTACCTTATTCCATCTACAATGCGCCATGCCAGCCACAAGGTACTTATAATAGCCATATTATCCCCCTTGTTATTTACATGTTCTCCTAAGTCACTAAACCCCATGACAGCCACATTGATCCCATGACACACGCAATCTACGTTATCTCCACCAAAATGCCGTAATGGCAGTTACCATGCTGTCAGTGGCCACTATTCCAGCCACAAAGCCCCCATGCTAGCCACGGTGTACTTTATCCCAGCAGCAATGCCGGTGATATCCCTTATCCAAGCTACAATGACCACCAAATTGTCCTTTATGCAACGCACAATGGCCTCAGTATCTACATGCAAACTACAATTACCCACATGACAGCCACAAAGCTTCCATGTAAGCCACAATGCGCCCGTGACAATGACATTGCCCTCAATGCCACCAAGGCATTTACAATGCCCAAAGTTAGCAATAATGCTCCTGTAAGAGTGACTATGCCCTCATGAAACCCACAATGTCATTATAAGGGGCACAATGCCAGTATGACAGATAAAATGCCCTCCATGACAGCCACAAAGCCGCCAGAAAATCAACAATCATGCAACCACAATGTACTTTATCCATGCAACAATGCCGCCAATGCCCCTTATGCCAGCCCGAACGCCAAAATGGAAACCACAAAATGTCAATACTCCTTTGCAAGCCAGTATGCTTTTATTAAAGCCACAATGAACTCACTTTCCCCTTTGCTAACCAAGATATGACAGACACAATTCCCCAATACCAGCCATAATGACACCTGAAGGTCACAATATCCTAATGAAACTCGCTATGTCCCTTATCCCAGTCATAATATCCTTATTGTTAGCCACAACTTCCTCCATGCCAGCCACAATGCCAACCAACCACAATACTATCTGACAGCCAAAATGCTTCTATGAAATCACCAATATCTCATATGGCAGCTAAAATGTCCCCATGACAGCTACAAAGTCCAGTGTCCCTTATGCATTTCACAATGCCACTTATCTAAACCACATTGTTCTCAATGCCGCCTAAGCCAATTGCAATACAACCATGACAGCCACAATGGCTTCAATGGCCCTATGACAACTACAATGCCCCATGACAGTCAAAAAAGTAATCATTATTTCAGCCAAATGCCGTCATAACAGCCAACAGGCCATGAATTGCCATTATGCCAGCAGTCACAATGCCACTATATGAGCCACAATGTACTTTAGCGCAGCCAAAGTGCTGTCAATGCCTCTTATGCCAGCCCCAATGCCCCTATGATCGCTAAATTGTCCTCCATGCCAGCCAACTTACCCCCATGAAATCAACAATGTCCCTTTTTCCAGTCAAAATGCAGCCATGACATCTTCAATGTCCACAATGTCCCTTATCCCAGCCAGAATTCTCCAGGATAACCTAATGTCCACTAAGCCAACCGCAATACAACCATGACAACCACAATGCCCTCAAAGCCCCTATGACAACTAAAAAAAGTCATCATGTTAGACAAAATATCTCTACGAAAGCCAATAAACCCACATGACAACCACAATGATGCCATCATATCTGCAATATATGTTATCTCCACAAAAATGCCCTCATGACACCCACAATGTCCCTTATGCCCGCAGCACTGCCCCAATGGCAATCACAAACATTCAATGCTCGTATGCCAACCATATTGCCTCCATGACAGCCAAAATGTCCTCACATCCCCTTTTGAAAAACACAATGCCATCCATGTCAGACACAATGCCCTAATTTTCCCCTTTGCAAACCACGAACCACAAAGCCACCAAGACAACCACAAAGCCCCATGTCAGCAATAATGGCAGCCACAATTACACCCTCTATGTCTATTATTCCAGTGACTATGCCCCCATGAAAGCCGCAATGCCTTCAATAGGCCTTATCCTAGCCACAATGCCCCATGCCACCACAATGTACTTTATTCCATAACCATTGCTGACAATACCCCTTATGTCAACCACAATGACAATGACAACCGC
Source organism: Rhinoderma darwinii (assembly GCF_050947455.1). Lineage (NCBI taxonomy): Eukaryota > Metazoa > Chordata > Amphibia > Anura > Rhinodermatidae > Rhinoderma > Rhinoderma darwinii. The sequence goes on along the minus strand of NC_134689.1, from coordinate 217,927,916 downwards.
ATACTTTCAATGCCCCTAAAACAGCCAAAATGCTCCATGTCAGTCATTATGTACTCAATTTCCCCTTTGCCAAACACAATGTCCACATGATAGTAACACAGCCCTGTGCCAGTCATGATGGCACATCATCCAAAATGCCCCCATGAGACCTGCTATGGTCCATTTCTTAGTCAAAATGCCGCCATGACATCCACAATCACGTCATTGGCCCTTATGCCAGCTACAATGCCACTATGAAAGCCACAATGTACTTTACCCCTACAACCGTGCAACCAATGCCCCATGACAGCCACAATGCTGTCAATGGCACTTATGCCACCTACAATGCAACCATGAAAGCCACAATGTACTTTAGCCCTGCAACGATGCAACTAATTCCTCTTATGCCAGCCACAATGCCTCCATGACAACCATAATGCCCTCCATGCCAGCCACAATGCCTTAAATGTCTTACATACCAACTAATCACAAAGACCCCATGACAGTCATAAAAATCCCACAACAGCCACAAATGAAATCAACAATGTCCCTTATCCCAGCTAAAATGCTCCAAGATGACAACAATGCCCTTAATGACACTTAAGCCAGTCACAATACCCCCATTTCAACCCGATGCTAGGTACATTGTTCTCATAACGGTCACTATTCCTCTACAACAGCCACAATGCGACCATGACAACTACAATGCCCTCACTGTTAATTTTACCAGCCGCAATGCCCAAATAAACACTTCAATGCTCTGTATGCTAGCCACAATGGCTACATGATAGTCACACTGTCCCCCATGATAGCCACACTGTTTCTAATCTTAGTCACATTGCCACCATGAAAGCCAAAATGTCAACATGACAATCACAATCCCCAAATGCCTAATATGCTAGTCAAAATGCCCTCAATACGAATTTCTCAATGATGACCACAATGCCCACAATGTCCAACATCCCAGTCAAAATGCCTCCCATGGCAGCAGCAATGCCCATGTGCCAGTCACAATGCTCCCTTTAGAACCACTATGCCCCATGATCCCAACATTGTCCCTTATACGAGACACAAAACCCTCCAGCCACAATGCCCTTAATTCCCCTTTTGCCAAAGGCATTATGAAAATAACAGCCACAATGTCATCCATGCAAGTCACAATGCCAATCATGGGCTATGCAATTTAGAATAGACATATTCTAACCAGAATGCCCCTAATGCAAGGCACAATGCCATAATGGCACTCGCTATATGCCTTATTCCAGTCGGAATGCTCCAATGCCAGCAACAATGGCTCCCAATATTAGCCCCAATGCCAACCAACCACAAAAACCCCATCATAGTCACAATGCCACGTGAGAGTCACAATATACCCATGTAATCACCAATATCTCACATCAAAGCAAAAAAAGCCTCCATGAAAGATGCAATGCACAGTGTCCATCATCCCACCCACAATGCGCCTTATGCCAGCCACAATGCCCTCAATGCCCCCATTAAGAAAACAAACATGACAACCACATTGCCCTCAATGCCTCTTATGACAACCACACAGCCCCATGACTACCAAAATTCCCTTATGACAACTACAATACCAACTTTACCAGTCACAAAGCACAAATAAAAAACCACAATGTCTTCAAAAAAGTCACAATGCCATCATGACAGCCACACTGTCTCTAAGCCCAATCACGGTGCCCCCATGAAAGCCACAATGCCACATATACCAGCAACAAAGACACCAATGCCAATTAAAATTTCCTGAGGAAATCCACAATGCTCCTATGAAGGCCACAATGTTCTCCATAGCAGTAAAATTAGTCTGAATGCCTCCTATGTCTACCCAATGCCCCATGACAACTACAAAGCCTTACATGGCAACATCAATAGGCCAACGGCAAAACAACTATGACAACCACAATGCCCCTTGATGGCCTAATTGACCCATGATAGCTATAATGCCTCCTTAGCCACTTTAGCAGCCACAATGCCAATATAAATACCTAAATGCTCTGTATGCCAGCCCTAATGCCCACAATGTCGATAATCTCAGCCACTGTCTTTATTACATCCACAATGAGCTGCAAGCCAGCCGCAGTGCATTCAATTCCTTTTTGCCAACCAAAATGGGATTATGTCAGTTACAATGCCCTTCATGTCAGCTTGAATTCCCTCAATACCCACTTTCTAATTCACCGAGTAAATTGTCAAGTTTGTTTTCCCTAGTAAAAATCTAGATATCACTGATCAGTTTCAGCATAACAGTGAATTCAGTGACTCACTGGAACACAGGAAGTAGTCCTTATAAGGGCTCTACAGCTGATAGCTGCACCAGCCGAAAAGTACAGGCTTATATCCTTAGACTTTATATCGATCCAGTCTTAATGTATCGCAGCAATTCAGTCTGAACATAACAGTGTATTCAGTGACCGACTGGAACACAGGAAGCAGTCCTTATAAGGGCAGAGTAACTGGCAGCTGCACTAGCTGATAGACACTAGCTGAAATCCTCACAGAGTGCAGCTATCTAGATTTAGCACTATAACATAGATGCAACAGGCAGAGTGCATATTATAACAGCATCTATCAGGCTGAATTATCACACGTTATCACACGAACGGGGAGATACCCCTGAGGGTATTTGAACTCAATACTCGGACGTACTTTACACCATTTGGAATTAAATATCAACAAAAAATTGAAAAATCAAAATAAAAAATGAATATTAAATAACAAAAATAGAAAAATCAAAACCAAGTATAAACAATCAACACCTAGTCCGCCCGACACAATTTTTGAGTTCACCCAAGAAAACTTTCCAGCAAGTCACTGAGACCAAAGTGGCAAAGAAAGCGTATTAACACTTGAATATAAGTGATGAACACTTGAACCTAAGTGAAGAAATTTTTTTACAAACTGCGTGGGGTATTTCACACAGGCAGGTTGTAGCTTGTAATCAATATAACTATATTGCTACCATTAAACAAACAATATATACCCCTAAAAATACCCACTTTCTAAACAAAATAGCCTCCATACCATCCGCAAAGCCTCTATGACCACCACAAGCATTTAATGCCCCGACAACGACCACAAATCCCCATTATAACCAAAGAGCCCTCACTTCCTCCTTTGCCAGTTACAATGACCTCCATGCCAGCCAGAATGCCCTTAATTTTCTATTTGCCAAACACAATATCTCCAAGTCAGCCACAAAGCCCTCATGTCAGCCATAATGCCACATTTCAGCCACAATGCCCCCATGCCAAACACAATGCCCCAATGACAACTACAAACCTTTAATAACCGTATGCCAAACATACTGCCTCCATGACTGCCAAAATATCCTCACATCCCCTTTTGGCCTTAGGACACCTGCTATGTCAGTTATCCAAGCCTAAATGCCCCAATGTTAACCACAGTGTTCACCATGTCAGCCACATTGCCAACCAACCACAAAGCCCCATGACAGCCACTAAAACCCCATGAAAGTCACAATGACACCAATAAATCAACAAAAACCCATATCCAAGCAAAAATATACTTTTGATAGCTACAATGCCAGCAAAAAAACACAATGCCTCCAAAAAAGTCACAATGCCCTCAAGACAGCCGCGCTGTCTCTAAACGCAGTCACGATTTTCCCATGAAAGCCACAATGTCCCCTGACAACCACAATCCCGGAATGTGTTATATGCCAAGAACAATGCCTTTAATGCCAATTGCAATTCCCAGAGGACAACCATAATGCCCTTAATGCTCCCTATAATAGCTACAATGCCCACATGAAATACACAATGTCCTTCATAGCTGTAAAATCACCCTGAATGCCTCATATGTCTACACCATAGACTCCATGAGAACTACAATACCTCACATGGCAGCAGCAAAAGGCCAACCGCAATACAACCATGGCAACCACAATTCCCCTTGATGGCCTACTTGCCCCCTTGACAACTACAATGCCTCTGTAGCAGTCACAATGCCCACTAATTCCACAATTCCTCCATGATAGTTATAATGCCCTCATGACAGCTACAGTGTTTAATCCCAGCCGAAAAGTCCCCATGAAAGCAACAATGCCCCCATGAAAGTCACAATTCTTGAAAGCCTCATAAGTCAGCCAAATTGCCCTCAATGCCAATTATAAATTCCTCGAGAATAACCCCAATGCCCTCATTTCTCCCTATGTTGGCCACTAAGCCCTTCATGCCAGCGACAAGGCGTACATGACAGCAAAACTTTCCTAATGGGAAAGGGCAGATGGTGATGAATGTGTATGTTGGAATGTAAATTCAGTGCACCCATGTGTAGAACACAAAGGCATTTACAATGCCCTTAAATATCTATAGCCAATATATGTACTACTAGACATATATCCTTATATACCAGGAAGGTATTACCGCACCTCTGAAAGTCCAGAGCTAGAAACTATCCTGATAATTATCAGTAATTAATAATAATATTAATTACCGGTCAACAGATTCCTTTATTGCCGCTGACTGGAGGATTCCATACTTTAGTTCTCATCACTTTCAAATGAACACCTAGAAAAAAAAAGAAAAACAAGGAGGTGTGATAATACGTTCCTGGTATATGCTATAGATGAATTGGAAACAGTAAAGAGATGTTAATGTGTCTAGTTTCTAATAAAACCCCAAAATATTTTAAGGGACAATTAAACCATTTCTGGGATACCCATTCTGAGGAGCCAAACTACAAATCCCACCTCAAGCCTTCCTATCCAAGATTATGCACCAATCATGCCATCCTGACTAGAAGACATAAGTACGATATAATTATCTCTAATCACAACACCTAAATTAATCACCAACCACACCAAAGATCAGATGCCAAGAAGAAATAGCACTCTCCTCCACATCTGTATAAAACAGAAAAACATTCTACAAACTATTCAGTGGACCATTTACAACTCATGTATGACATGGGCCTAAACATGTCCTAGAGTGGACACAGTAGAGCTAATTTCAATCATCAGGAGAAATATCACACATTCAATAAATAACTCACATGCGCCAAGCTAAGACAAAAAGAGATATCCCTAGTAGTAAAAATAGCTGGAAACAGACTTGCAACTTGTGGCCAACTGGCTAGAGAGGCAAAGAAAAGAAGACACTTCAACTATACTGTGCCACTCATAGCAAAGAAATAAACATTGTACACACAAACCCTAAATTAACAAGTCATGACAGCCACAATTTTTAAATGACAGCCAAAATGCATGTATGACAGCCACAATGCCCAAATAAACACCTCAATGCTCTCCATGCCAGCCATACTGTTTCTAATCTCAGCCACATTGCCAACATGAATGCCGAAATGCCACCATGACAATCACAATCACAATCCCCAAATGCCTAATATGCTAGTCAAAATGCCCTTAATACCAATTCCTTGATGATAACCACGATGCCCACAATGTCCAACATCCAAGCCACAATGCCTCCCATGGCAGCAGCAATGTCCATGTGTCAGTCACTATGCTTTCTTTAAAGCCACTATGCCCCATGATCTCAACATTGTCCCTTATACGAGACACAAAACCCTCCAGCCACAATGCCCTTAATTCCCCTTTTGCCAACGACAATGTAAAAATGACAGCCACAATGCCAATCATGTCCCAATGTAATTTAGAATAGAACTATACTAACCAGTATGCCCCTAATGCAAGCCAAGATGCCATAACGACAACCGCTATATGCCTTGCCCAGTCGGAACGCCCCAATGCCAGCCACAATGGTTCCAACTCAAATAACAATGTCCAAGTGCCAGCCACAATGCCCAACTGACACACACACACACACACACACACACACACACACACACACACACACACACACACACACACACACACACACACACACTAGCCATTTGCAATATAACCATGACAACCACACTGCCCCATGACAACCAAAATTCCCTCATGACAACTACAATGCCCACTTTACCTGTCACAAAGCACAAATGAAAACCACAATGCCTCCAAACAAGTCACAGTGCCAGTTACAATAACCTCCATGCCAGCCAGAATGCCCTTAATTTTTTCTTTGCCAACCACAATATCCCTAAGACTGCCACAAAGCCCTCATGCTAGCCATAATGCCCCCATGCCAGACACAATGTATCTAATCCCAGCAACAATACCCCTTTTGCCAGCCACAATGCCCAATGACAACCACAAACCTTTAATGACCGTATGCCAACTATACTGCATCCATGACTGCCAAATTGGCATCACATCCCCTTTTACGAGACACAATGCCATTTATACCAGCCACAGTGCCCTCACTTCCCCCTTGGCCAACCACAATGACACCATGACAACCACAAATCCCCCATGTCAGCAATAAAGCGAGCCACAATAACACCTGCTATGTCTATCATTCCAGCCAAAATGCCACCATGAACGCCACAATGTACTTTATCCCAGCAATAATGCTGCCAATGCCCCTTATGCCAACCACAAGGATGCAATGACAACCACATACCTTTAATGCCCCTAAGACAGCCAAAATGCTGTAATTTGTCTAAAAAAAAGACCTCCATGTCAGCCGCAATGTACTCACTTCCTCATTGCCTACCACAATGTCCACATGACAGTCACAAAGCTCCCATGCCAGACATGATGCACAAGTTAAGACACAATGTGATAGAACTAATAGCTGACTAGCAACTTGTGGCCAAATCACTCGAGAGCCAAAGAAAAGTAGACACATCAACTATACTGTGCCACTCATAGCAAATAAAAATAAACATTGTCCACACAAACCCTAAAATAAAAGTCATACCAGCCACTATTTTCCACAGACAGCCAAAATGCAGCTATGACTACTGCATTGTCCCACCACATCTAAATGGCTCCAATGATGCCACAAAGTCCCCAGTACCTGACAAATTTCCCCCACATGACAACCACAAAGTCATCAATGCCCTCTTTACAAATCACAATACCTTCAATACCTGCTAAGACAACCAAAGTTCCCTCATGACAACCGTAGTGCCCTCCATGCCTGCCACAATACCTTAAAAAAACACAATGCTTTTCAGGCAAGCCACAATGCCCTCACAACACCCACAATGTACCTTATTCCATCTACAATGCGCCATGCCAGCCACAAGGTACTTATAATAGCCATATTATCCCCCTTGTTATTTACATGTTCTCCTAAGTCACTAAACCCCATGACAGCCAAATTGATCCCACGACACACGCAATCTACGTTATCTCCACCAAAATGCCGTAATGGCAGTTACCATGCTGTCAGTGGCCACTATTCCAGCCACAAAGCCCCCATGCTAGCCACGGTGTACTTTATCCCAGCAGCAATGCCGGTGATATCCCTTATCCAAGCTACAATGACCATCAAATTGTCCTTTCTGCAACGCACAATGGCCTCAGTATCTACATGCAAACTACAATTACCCACATGACAGCCACAAAGCTTCCATGTAAGCCACAATGCGCCCGTGACAATGACATTGCCCTCGATGCCACCAAGGCATTTACAATGCCCAAAGTTAGCAATAATGCTCCTGTAAGAGTGACTATGCCCTCATGAAACCCACAATGTCATTATAAGGGGCACAATGCCAGTATGACAGATAAAATGCCCTCCATGACAGCCACAAAGCCGCCAGAAAATCAACAATCATGCGACCACAATGCACTTTATCCATGCAACAATGCCGTCAATGCCCCTTATGCCAGCCCGAACGCCAAAATGGAAACCACAAAATGTCAATACTCCTTTGCAAGCCAGTATGCTTTTATTAAAGCCACAATGAACTCACTTTCCCCTTTGCTATCCAAGATATGACAGACACAATTCCCCAATACCAGCCATAATGACACCTGAAGGCCACAATATTCTAATGAAACTCGCTATGTCCCTTATCCCAGTCATAATATCCTTAATGTTAGCCACAACTTCCTCCATGCCAGCCACAATGCCAACCAACCACAATACTATGTGACAGCCAAAATGCTTCTATGAAATCACCAATATCTCATATGGCAGCTAAAATGTCCCCATGACAGCTACAAAGTCCAGTGTCCCTTATGCATTTCACAATGCCACTTATCTAAACCACATTGTTCTCAATGCCGCCTAAGCCAATTGCAATACAATCATGACAGCCACAATAGCTTCAATGGCCCTATGACAACTACAATGCCCCATGACAGTCAAAAAAGTAATCATTATTTCAGCCAAATGTCGTCATAACAGCCAACAGGCCATGAATTGCCATTATGCCAGCAGTAACAATGCCACTATATGAGCCACAATGTACTTTAGCGCAGCCAAAGTGCTGTCAATGCCTCTTATGCCAGCCCCAATGCCCCTATGATCGCTAAATTGTCCTCCATGCCAGCCAACTTACCCCCATGAAATCAACAATGTCCCTTTTTCCAGTCAAAATGCAGCCATGACATCTTCAATGTCCACAATGTCCCTTATCCCAGCCAGAATTCTCCAGGATAACCTAAGGTCCACTAAGCCAACCGCAATACAACCATGACAACCACAATGCCCTCAAAGCCCCTATGACAACTACATTGTCCTATGACAGCTAAAGAAAGTCATCATGTTAGACAAAATATCTCTACGAAAGCCAATAAACCCACATGACAACCACAATGATGCCATCATATCTGCAATATCTCTTATCTCCACAAAAATGCTCTCATGACACCCACAATGTCCCTTATGCCCGCAGCACTGCCCCAATGGCAATCACAAACATTCAATGCTCGTATGCCAACCATATTGCCTCCATGACAGCCAAAATGTCCTCACATCCCCTTTTGAAAAACACAATGCCATCCATGTCAGACACAATGCCCTCATTTTCCCCTTTGCAAACCACGAACCACAAAGCCACCAAGACAACCACAAAGCCGCATGTCAGCAATAATGGCAGCCACAATTACACCCTCTATGTCTATTATTCCAGTGACTATGCCCCCATGAAAGCCGCAATGCCTTCAATAGGCCTTATCCTAGCCACAATGCCCCATGCCACCACAATGTACTTTATTCCATAACTATTGCTGACAACACCCCTTATGTCAACCACAATGACAATGACAACCACATACTTTCAATGCCCCTAAAACAGCCAAAATGCTCTCATTTGCCTAAAACAAAGTTCTCCATGTCAGTCATTATGTACTCAATTTCCCCTTTGCCAAACACAAAGTCCACATGATAGTAACACAGCCCTGTGCCAGTCATGATGGCACATCATCCAAAATGCCCCCATGAGACCTGCTATGTCCCATTTCTTAGTCAAAATGCCGCCATGACATCCACAATCACGTCATTGGCCCTTTTGCCAGCTACAATGCCACTATGAAAGCCACAATGTACTTTACCCCTACAACCGTGCAACCAATGCCCCATGACAGCCACAATGCCTCCATGACAACCATAATGCCCTCCATGCCAGCCACAATGCCTTAAATGTCTTACATACCAACTAATCACAAAGACCCCATGACAGTCATAAAAATCCCACAACAGCCACAAATGAAATCAACAATGTCCCTTATCCCAGCTAAAATGCTCCAAGATGACAACAATGCCCTTAATGACACTTAAGCCAGTCACAATACCCCCATTTCAACCCGATGCTAGGTACATTGTTCTCATAACGGTCACTATTCCTCTACAACAGCCACAATGCGACCATGACAACTACAATGCCCTCACTGTTAATTTTACCAGCCGCAATGCCCAAATAAACACTTCAATGCTCTGTATGCTAGCCACAATGGCTACATGATAGTCACACTGTCCCCCATGATAGCCACACTGTTTCTAATCTTAGTCACATTGCCACCATGAAAGCCAAAATGTCAACATGACAATCACAATCCCCAAATGCCTAATATGCTAGTCAAAATGCCCTCAATACGAATTTCTCAATGATGACCACAATGCCCACAATGTCCAACATCCCAGTCAAAATGCCTCCCATGGCAGCAGCAATGCCCATGTGCCAGTCACAATGCTCCCTTTAGAACCACTATGCCCCATGATCCCAACATTGTCCCTTATACGAGACACAAAACCCTCCAGCCACAATGCCCTTAATTCCCCTTTTGCCAAAGGCATTATGAAAATGACAGCCACAATGTCATCCATGCAAGTCACAATGCCAATCATGGGCTATGCAATTTAGAATAGACATATTCTAACCAGAATGCCCCTAATGCAAGGCACAATGCCATAATGGCACTCGCTATATGCCTTATTCCAGTCGGAATGCTCCAATGCCAGCAACAATGGCTCCCAATATTAGCCCCAATGCCAACCAACCACAAAAACCCCATCATAGTCACAATGCCACGTGACAGTCACAATATACCCATGTAATCACCAATATCTCACATCAAAGCAAAAAAAGCCTCCATGAAAGATGCAATGCACAGTGTCCATCATCCCACCCACAATGCGCCTTATGCCAGCCACAATGCCCTCAATGCCCCATTAAGAAAACAACCATGACAACCACATTGCCCTCAATGCCTCTTATGACAACCACACAGCCCCATGACTACCAAAATTCCCTTATGACAACTACAATACCAACTTTACCAGTCACAAAGCACAAATAAAAAACCACAATGTCTTCAAAAAAGTCACAATGCCATCATGACAGCCACACTGTCTCTAAGCCCAATCACGGTGCCCCCATGAAAGCCACAATGCCACATATACCAGCAACAAAGACACCAATGCCAATTAAAATTTCCTGAGGAAATCCACAATGCTCCTATGAAGGCCACAATGTTCTCCATAGCAGTAAAATTAGTCTGAATGCCTCCTATGTCTACCCAATGCCCCATGACAACTACAAAGCCTTACATGGCAACATCAATAGGCCAACGGCAAAACAACTATGACAACCACAATGCCCCTTGATGGCCTAATTGACCCATGATAGCTATAATGCCTCCTTAGCCACTTTAGCAGCCACAATGCCAATATAAATACCTAAATGCTCTGTATGCCAGCCCTAATGCCCACAATGTCGATAATCTCAGCCACTGTCTTTATTACATCCACAATGAGCTGCAAGCCAGCCGCAGTGCATTCAATTCCTTTTTGCCAACCAAAATGGGATTATGTCAGTTACAATGCCCTTCATGTCAGCTTGAATTCCCTCAATACCCACTTTCTAAACAAAATAGCCTCCATACCATCCGCAAAGCCTCTATGACCACCACAAGCATTTAATGCCCCGACAACGACCACAAATCCCCATTATAACCAAAGAGCCCTCACTTCCTCCTTTGCCAGTTACAATGAGCTCCATGCCAGCCAGAATGCCCTTAATTTTCTATTTGCCAAACACAATATCTCCAAGTCAGCCACAAAGCCCTCATGTCAGCCATAATGCCACATTTCAGCCACAATGCCCCCATGCCAAACACAATGCCCCAATGACAACTACAAACCTTTAATAACCGTATGCCAAACATACTGCCTCCATGACTGCCAAAATATCCTCACATCCCCTTTTGGCCTTAGGACACCTGCTATGTCAGTTATCCAAGCCTAAATGCCCCAATGTTAACCACAGTGTTCACCATGTCAGCCACATTGCCAACCAACCACAAAGCCCCATGACAGCCACTAAAACCCCATGAAAGTCACAATGACACCAATAAATCAACAAAAACCCATATCCAAGCAAAAATATACTTTTGATAGCTACAATGCCAGCAAAAAAACACAATGCCTCCAAAAAAGTCACAATGCCCTCAAGACAGCCGCGCTGTCTCTAAACGCAGTCACGATTTTCCCATGAAAGCCACAATGTCCCCTGACAACCACAATCCCGGAATGTGTTATATGCCAAGAACAATGCCTTTAATGCCAATTGCAATTCCCAGAGGACAACCATAATGCCCTTAATGCTCCCTATAATAGCTACAATGCCCACATAAAATACACAATGTCCTTCATAGCTGTAAAATCACCCTGAATGCCTCATATGTCTACACCATAGACTCCATGAGAACTACAATACCTCACATGGCAGCAGCAAAAGGCCAACCGCAATACAACCATGACAACCACAATTCCCCTTGATGGCCTACTTGCCCCCTTGACAACTACAATGCCTCTGTAGCAGTCACAATGCCCACTAATTCCACAATTCCTCCATGATAGTTATAATGCCCCCATGACAGCTACAGTGTCTAATCCCAGCCGAAAAGTCCCCATGAAAGCAACAATGCCCCCATGAAAGTCACAATTCTTGAATGCCTCATAAGTCAGCCAAATTGCCCTCAATGCCAATTATAAATTCCTCGAGAATAACCCCAATGCCCTCATTTCTCCCTATGTTGGCCTTCATGCCAGCGACAAGGCGTACATGACAGCAAAACTTTCCTAATGGGAAAGGGCAGATGGTGATGAATGTGTATGTTGGAATGTAAATTCAGTGCACCCATGTGTAGAACACAAAGGCATTTACAATGCCCTTAAATATCTATAGCCAATATATGTACTACTAGACATATATCCTTATATACCAGGAAGGTATTACCGCACCTCTGAAAGTCCAGAGCTAGAAACTATCCTGATAATTATCAGTAATTAATAATAATATTAATTACCGGTCAACAGATTCCTTTATTGCCGCTGACTGGAGGATTCCATACTTTAGTTCTCATCACTTTCAAATGAACACCTAGAAAAAAAAAGAAAAACAAGGAGGTGTGATAATACAATCCTGGTATATGCTATAGATGAATTGGAAACAGTAAAGAGATGTTAATGTGTCTAGTTTCTAATAAAACCCCAAAATATTTTAAGGGACAATTAAACCATTTCTGGGATACCCATTCTGAGGAGCCAAACAACAAATCCCACCTCAAGCCTTCCTATCCAAGATTATGCACCAATCATGCCATCCTGACTAGAAGACATAAGTACGATATAATTATCTCTAATCACAACACCTAAATTAATCACCAACCACACCAAAGATCAGATGCCAAGAAGAAATAGCACTCTCCTCCACATCTGTATAAAACAGAAAAACATTCTACAAACTATTCAGTGGACCATTTACAACTCATGTATGACATGGGCCTAAACATGTCCTAGAGTGGACACAGTAGAGCTAATTTCAATCATCAGGAGAAATATCACACATTCAATAAATAACTCACATGCGCCAAGCTAAGACAAAAAGAGATATCCCTAGTAGTAAAAATAGCTGGAAACAGACTTGCAACTTGTGGCCAACTGGCTAGAGAGGCAAAGAAAAGAAGACACTTCAACTATACTGTGCCACTCATAGCAAAAAAATAAACATTGTACACACAAACCCTAAATTAACAAGTCATGACAGCCACAATTTTTCAATGACAGCCAAAATGCATGTATGACAGCCACAATGCCCAAATAAACACCTTAATGCTCTCCATGCCAGCCATACTGTTTCTAATCTCAGCCACATTGCCAACATGAATGCCGAAATGCCACCATGACAATCACAATCACAATCCCCAAATGCCTAATATGCTAGTCAAAATGCCCTTAATACCAATTCCTCGATGATAACCACGATGCCCACAATGTCCAACATCCAAGCCACAATGCCTCCCATGGCAGCAGCAATGTCCATGTGTCAGTCACTATGCTTTCTTTAAAGCCACTATGCCCCATGATCTCAACATTGTCCCTTATACGAGACACAAAACCCTCCAGCCACAATGCCCTTAATTCCCCTTTTGCCAACGACAATGTAAAAATGACAGCCACAATGCCAATCATGTCCCAATGTAATTTAGAATAGAACTATACTAACCAGTATGCCCCTAATGCAAGCCAAGATGCCATAACGACAACCGCTATATGCCTTGCCCAGTCGGAACGCCCCAATGCCAGCCACAATGGTTCCAACTCAAATAACAATGTCCAAGTGCCAGCCACAATGCCCAACTGACACACACACACACACACTAGCCATTTGCAATATAACCATGACAACCACACTGCCCCATGACAACCAAAATTCCCTCATGACAACTACAATGCCCACTTTACCTGTCACAAAGCACAAATGAAAACCACAATGCCTCCAAACAAGTCACAGTGCCAGTTACAATAAACTCCATGCCAGCCAGAATGCCCTTAATTTTTTCTTTGCCAACCACAATATCCCTAAGACTGCCACAAAGCCCTCATGCTAGCCATAATGCCCCCATGCCAGACACAATGTATCTAATCCCAGCAACAATACCCCTTTTGCCAGCCACAATGCCCAATGACGACCACAAACCTTTAATGACCGTATGCCAACTATACTGCATCCATGACTGCCAAATTGGCATCACATCCCCTTTTACGAGACACAATGCCATTTATACCAGCCACAGTGCCCTCACTTCCCCCTTGGCCAACCACAATGACACCATGACAACCACAAATCCCCCATGTCAGCAATAAAGCGAGCCACAATAACACCTGCTATGTCTATCATTCCAGCCAAAATGCCACCATGAACGCCACAATGTACTTTATCCCAGCAATAATGCTGCCAATGCCCCTTATGCCAACCACAAGGATGCAATGACAACCACATACCTTTAATGCCCCTAAGACAGCCAAAATGCTGTAATTTGTCTAAAAAAAAGACCTCCATGTAAGCCGCAATGTACTCACTTCCTCATTGCCTACCACAATGTCCACATGACAGTCACAAAGCTCCCATGCCAGACATGATGCACAAGTTAAGACACAATGTGATAGAACTAATAGCTGACTAGCAACTTGTGGCCAAATCACTCGAGAGCCAAAGAAAAGTAGACACATCAACTATACTGTGCCACTCATAGCAAATAAAAATAAACATTGTCCACACAAACCCTAAAATAAAAGTCATACCAGCCACTATTTTCCACAGACAGCCAAAATGCAGCTATGACTACTGCATTGTCCCACCACATCTAAATGGCTCCAATGATGCCACAAAGTCCCCAGTACCTGACAAATTTCCCCCACATGACAACCACAAAGTCATCAATGCCCTCTTTACAAATCACAATACCTTCAATACCTGCTAAGCCAACCAAAGTTCCCTCATGACAACCGTAGTGCCCTCCATGCCTGCCACAATACCTAAAAAAACCACAATGCTTTTCAGGCAAGCCACAATGCCCTCACAACACCCACAATGTACCTTATTCCATCTACAATGCGCCATGCCAGCCACAAGGTACT
Source organism: Rhinoderma darwinii (assembly GCF_050947455.1). NCBI lineage: Eukaryota > Metazoa > Chordata > Amphibia > Anura > Rhinodermatidae > Rhinoderma > Rhinoderma darwinii. The sequence goes on along the minus strand of NC_134689.1, from coordinate 217,912,671 downwards.
TATAATAGCCATATTATCCCCCTTGTTATTTACATGTTCTCCTAAGTCACTAAACCCCATGACAGCCACATTGATCCCATGACACACGCAATCTACGTTATCTCCACCAAAATGCCGTAATGGCAGTTACCATGCTGTCAGTGCCCACTATTCCAGCCACAAAGCCCCCATGCTAGCCACGGTGTACTTTATCCCAGCAGCAATGCCGGTGATATCCCTTATCCAAGCTACAATGACCACCAAATTGTCCTTTATGCAACGCACAATGGCCTCAGTATCTACATGCAAACTACAATTACCCACATGACAGCCACAAAGCTTCCATGTAAGCCACAATGCACCCGTGACAATGACATTGCCCTCAATGCCACCAAGGCATTTACAATGCCCAAAGTTAGCAGTAATGCTCCTGTAAGAGTGACTATGCCCTCATGAAACCCACAATGTCATTATAAGGGGCACAATGCCAGTATGACAGATAAAATGCCCTCCATGACAGCCACAAAGCCGCCAGAAAATCAACAATCATGCGACCACAATGTACTTTATCCATGCAACAATGCCGTCAATGCCCCTTATGCCAGCCCGAACGCCAAAATGGAAACCACAAAATGTCAATACTCCTTTGCAAGCCAGTATGCTTTTATTAAAGCCACAATGAACTCACTTTCCCCTTTGCTATCCAAGATATGACAGACACAATTCCCCAATACCAGCCATAATGACACCTGAAGGCCACAATATCCTAATGAAACTCGCTATGTCCCTTATCCCAGTCATAATATCCTTAATGTTAGCCACAACTTCCTCCATGCCAGCCACAATGCCAACCAACCACAATACTATGTGACAGCCAAAATGCTTCTATGAAATCACCAATATCTCATATGGCAGCTAAAATGTCCCCATGACAGCTACAAAGTCCAGTGTCCCTTATGCATTTCACAATGCCACTTATCTAAACCACATTGTTCTCAATGCCGCCTAAGCCAATTGCAATACAACCATGACAGCCACAATGGCTTCAATAGCCCTATGACAACTACAATGCCCCATGACAGTCAAAAAAGTAATCATTATTTCAGCCAAATGCCGTCATAACAGCCAACAGGCCATGAATTGCCATTATGCCAGCAGTCACAATGCCACTATATGAGCCACAATGTACTTTAGCGCAGCCAAAGTGCTGTCAATGCCTCTTATGCCAGCCCCAATGCCCCTATGATCGCTAAATTGTCCTCCATGCCAGCCAACTTACCCCCATGAAATCAACAATGTCCCTTTTTCCAGTCAAAATGCAGCCATGACATCTTCAATGTCCACAATGTCCCTTATCCCAGCCAGAATTCTCCAGGATAACCTAATGTCCACTAAGCCAACCGCAATACAACCATGACAACCACAATGCCCTCAAAGCCCCTATGACAACTACATTGTCCTATGACAGCTAAAAAAAGTCATCATGTTAGACAAAATATCTCTACGAAAGCCAATAAACCCACATGACAACCACAATGATGCCATCATATCTGCAATATCTCTTATCTCCACAAAAATGCCCTCATGACACCCACAATGTCCCTTATGCCCGCAGCACTGCCCCAATGGCAATCACAAACATTCAATGCTCGTATGCCAACCATATTGCCTCCATGACAGCCAAAATGTCCTCACATCCCCTTTTGAAAAACACAATGCCATCCATGTCAGACACAATGCCCTCATTTTCCCCTTTGCAAACCACGAACCACAAAGCCACCAAGACAACCACAAAGCCCCATGTCAGCAATAATGGCAGCCACAATTACACCCTCTATGTCTATTATTCCAGTGACTATGCCCCCATGAAAGCCGCAATGCCTTCAATAGGCCTTATCCTAGCCACAATGCCCCATGCCACCACAATGTACTTTATTCCATAACTATTGCTGACAATACCCCTTATGTCAACCACAATGACAATGACAACCACATACTTTCAATGCCCCTAAAACAGCCAAAATGCTCCATGTCAGTCATTATGTACTCAATTTCCCCTTTGCCAAACACAATGTCCACATGATAGTAACACAGCCCTGTGCCAGTCATGATGGCACATCATCCAAAATGCCCCCATGAGACCTGCTATGTCCCATTTCTTAGTCAAAATGCCGCCATGACATCCACAATCACGTCATTGGCCCTTATGCCAGCTACAATGCCACTATGAAAGCCACAATGTACTTTACCCCTACAACCGTGCAACCAATGCCCCATGACAGCCACAATGCTGTCAATGGCACTTATGCCACCTACAATGCAACCATGAAAGCCACAATGTACTTTAGCCCTGCAACGATGCAACTAATGCCTCTTATGCCAGCCACAATGCCTCCATGACAACCATAATGCCCTCCATGCCAGCCACAATGCCTTAAATGTCTTACATACCAACTAATCACAAAGACCCCATGACAGTCATAAAAATCCCACAACAGCCACAAATGAAATCAACAATGTCCCTTATCCCAGCTAAAATGCTCCAAGATGACAACAATGCCCTTAATGACACTTAAGCCAGTCACAATACCCCCATTTCAACCCGATGCTAGGTACATTGTTCTCATAACGGTCACTATTCCTCTACAACAGCCACAATGCGACCATGACAACTACAATGCCCTCACTGTTAATTTTACCAGCCGCAATGCCCAAATAAACACTTCAATGCTCTGTATGCTAGCCACAATGGCTACATGATAGTCACACTGTCCCCCATGATAGCCACACTGTTTCTAATCTTAGTCACATTGCCACCATGAAAGCCAAAATGTCAACATGACAATCACAATCCCCAAATGCCTAATATGCTAGTCAAAATGCCCTCAATACGAATTTCTCAATGATGACCACAATGCCCACAATGTCCAACATCCCAGTCAAAATGCCTCCCATGGCAGCAGCAATGCCCATGTGCCAGTCACAATGCTCCCTTTAGAACCACTATGCCCCATGATCCCAACATTGTCCCTTATACGAGACACAAAACCCTCCAGCCACAATGCCCTTAATTCCCCTTTTGCCAAAGGCATTATGAAAATGACAGCCACAATGTCATCCATGCAAGTCACAATGCCAATCATGGGCTATGCAATTTAGAATAGACATATTCTAACCAGAATGCCCCTAATGCAAGGCACAATGCCATAATGGCACTCGCTATATGCCTTATTCCAGTCGGAATGCTCCAATGCCAGCAACAATGGCTCCCAATATTAGCCCCAATGCCAACCAACCACAAAAACCCCATCATAGTCACAATGTCACGTGACAGTCACAATATACCCATGTAATCACCAATATCTCACATCAAAGCAAAAAAAGCCTCCATGAAAGATGCAATGCACAGTGTCCATCATCCCACCCACAATGCGCCTTATGCCAGCCACAATGCCCTCAATGCCCCATTAAGAAAACAACCATGACAACCACATTGCCCTCAATGCCTCTTATGACAACCACACAGCCCCATGACTACCAAAATTCCCTTATGACAACTACAATACCAACTTTACCAGTCACAAAGCACAAATAAAAAACCACAATGTCTTCAAAAAAGTCACAATGCCATCATGACAGCCACACTGTCTCTAAGCCCAATCACGGTGCCCCCATGAAAGCCACAATGCCACATATACCAGCAACAAAGACACCAATGCCAATTAAAATTTCCGGAGGAAATTCACAATGCTCCTATGAAGGCCACAATGTTCTCCATAGCAGTAAAATTAGTCTGAATGCCTCCTATGTCTACCCAATGCCCCATGACAACTACAAAGCCTTACATGGCAACATCAATAGGCCAACGGCAAAACAACTATGACAACCACAATGCCCCTTGATGGCCTAATTGACCCATGATAGCTATAATGCCTCCTTAGCCACTTTAGCAGCCACAATGCCAATATAAATACCTAAATGCTCTGTATGCCAGCCCTAATGCCCACAATGTCGATAATCTCAGCAACTGTCTTTATTACGTCCACAATGAGCTGCAAGCCAGCCGCAGTGCATTCAATTCCTTTTTGCCAACAAAATGGGATTATGTCAGTTACAATGCCCTTCATGTCAGCTTGAATTCCCTCAATACCCACTTTCTAAACAAAATAGCCTCCATACCACCCGCAAAGCCTCTATGACCACCACAAGCATTTAATGCCCCGACAACGACCACAAATCCCCATTATAACCAAAGAGCCCTCACTTCCTCCTTTGCCAGTTACAATGACCTCCATGCCAGCCAGAATGCCCTTAATTTTCTATTTGACAAACACAATATCTCCAAGTCAGCCACAAAGCCCTCATGTCAGCCATAATGCCACATTTCAGCCACAATGCCCCCATGCCAAACACAATGCCCCAATGACAACTACAAACCTTTAATAACCGTATGCCAAACATACTGCCTCCATGACGGCCAAAATATCCTCACATCCCCTTTTGGCCTTAGGACACCTGCTATGTCAGTTATCCAAGCCTAAATGCCCCAATGTTAACCACAGTGTTCACCATGTCAGCCACATTGCCAACCAACCACAAAGCCCCATGACAGCCACTAAAACCCCATGAAAGTCACAATGACACCAATAAATCAACAAAAACCCATATCCAAGCAAAAATATACTTTTGATAGCTACAATGCCAGCAAAAAAACACAATGCCTCCAAAAAAGTCACAATGCCCTCAAGACAGCCGAGCTGTCTCTAAACGCAGTCACGATTTTCCCATGAAAGCCACAATGTCCCCTGACAACCACAATCCCGGAATGTGTTATATGCCAAGAACAATGCCTTTAATGCCAATTGCAATTCCCAGAGGACAACCATAATGCCCTTAATGCTCCCTATAATAGCTACAATGCCCACATGAAATACACAATGTCCTTCATAGCTGTAAAATCACCCTGAATGCCTCATATGTCTACACCATAGACTCCATGAGAACTACAATACCTCACATGGCAGCAGCAAAAGGCCAACCGCAATACAACCATGGCAACCACAATTCCCCTTGATGGCCTACTTGCCCCCTTGACAACTACAATGCCTCTGTAGCAGTCACAATGCCCACTAATTCCACAATTCCTCCATGATAGTTATAATGCCCTCATGACAGCTACAGTGTCTAATCCCAGCCGAAAAGTCCCCATGAAAGCAACAATGCCCCCATGAAAGTCACAATTCTTGAAAGCCTCATAAGTCAGCCAAATTGCCCTCAATGCCAATTATAAATTCCTCGAGAATAACCCCAATGCCCTCATTTCTCCCTATGTTGGCCACTAAGCCCTTCATGCCAGCGACAAGGCGTACATGACAGCAAAACTTTCCTAATGGGAAAGGGCAGATGGTGATGAATGTGTATGTTGGAATGTAAATTCAGTGCACCCATGTGTAGAACACAAAGGCATTTACAATGCCCTTAAATATCTATAGCCAATATATGTACTACTAGACATATATCCTTATATACCAGGAAGGTATTACCGCACCTCTGAAAGTCCAGAGCTAGAAACTATCCTGATAATTATCAGTAATTAATAATAATATTAATTACCGGTCAACAGATTCCTTTATTGCCGCTGACTGGAGGATTCCATACTTTAGTTCTCATCACTTTCAAATGAACACCTAGAAAAAAAAAGAAAAACAAGGAGGTGTGATAATACGTTCCTGGTATATGCTATAGATGAATTGGAAACAGTAAAGAGATGTTAATGTGTCTAGTTTCTAATAAAACCCCAAAATATTTTAAGGGACAATTAAACCATTTCTGGGATACCCATTCTGAGGAGCCAAACTACAAATCCCACCTCAAGCCTTCCTATCCAAGATTATGCACCAATCATGCCATCCTGACTAGAAGACATAAGTACGATATAATTATCTCTAATCACAACACCTAAATTAATCACCAACCACACCAAAGATCAGATGCCAAGAAGAAATAGCACTCTCCTCCACATCTGTATAAAACAGAAAAACATTCTACAAACTATTCAGTGGACCATTTACAACTCATGTATGACATGGGCCTAAACATGTCCTAGAGTGGACACAGTAGAGCTAATTTCAATCATCAGGAGAAATATCACACATTCAATAAATAACTCACATGCGCCAAGCTAAGACAAAAAGAGATATCCCTAGTAGTAAAAATAGCTGGAAACAGACTTGCAACTTGTGGCCAACTGGCTAGAGAGGCAAAGAAAAGAAGACACTTCAACTATACTGTGCCACTCATAGCAAAGAAATAAACATTGTACACACAAACCCTAAATTAACAAGTCATGACAGCCACAATTTTTCAATGACAGCCAAAATGCATGTATGACAGCCACAATGCCCAAATAAACACCTCAATGCTCTCCATGCCAGCCATACTGTTTCTAATCTCAGCCACATTGCCAACATGAATGCCGAAATGCCACCATGACAATCACAATCACAATCCCCAAATGCCTAATATGCTAGTCAAAATGCCCTTAATACCAATGCCTCGATGATAACCACGATGCCCACAATGTCCAACATCCAAGCCACAATGCCTCCCATGGCAGCAGCAATGTCCATGTGTCAGTCACTATGCTTTCTTTAAAGCCACTATGCCCCATGATCTCAACATTGTCCCTTATACGAGACACAAAACCCTCCAGCCACAATGCCCTTAATTCCCCTTTTGCCAACGACAATGTAAAAATGACAGCCACAATGCCAATCATGTCCCAATGTAATTTAGAATAGAACTATACTAACCAGTATGCCCCTAATGCAAGCCAAGATGCCATAACGACAACCGCTATATGCCTTGCCCAGTCGGAACGCCCCAATGCCAGCCACAATGGTTCCAACTCAAATAACAATGTCCAAGTGCCAGCCACAATGCCCAACTGACACACACACACACACACACACACACACACACACACTAGCCATTTGCAATATAACCATGACAACCACACTGCCCCATGACAACCAAAATTCCCTCATGACAACTACAATGCCCACTTTACCAGTCACAAAGCACAAATGAAAACCACAATGCCTCCAAACAAGTCACAGTGCCAGTTACAATAAACTCCATGCCAGCCAGAATGCCCTTAATTTTTTCTTTGCCAACCACAATATCCCTAAGACTGCCACAAAGCCCTCATGCTAGCCATAATGCCCCCATGCCAGACACAATGTATCTAATCCCAGCAACAATACCCCTTTTGCCAGCCACAATGCCCAATGACAACCACAAACCTTTAATGACCGTATGCCAACTATACTGCATCCATGACTGCCAAATTGGCATCACATCCCCTTTTACGAGACACAATGCCATTTATACCAGCCACAGTGCCCTCACTTCCCCCTTGGCCAACCACAATGACACCATGACAACCACAAATCCCCCATGTCAGCAATAAAGCGAGCCACAATAACACCTGCTATGTCTATCATTCCAGCCAAAATGCCACCATGAACGCCACAATGTACTTTATCCCAGCAATAATGCTGCCAATGCCCCTTATGCCAACCACAAGGATGCAATGACAACCACATACCTTTAATGCCCCTAAGACAGCCAAAATGCTGTAATTTGTCTAAAAAAAAAGACCTCCATGTCAGCCGCAATGTACTCACCTCCTCATTGCCTACCACAATGTCCACATGACAGTCACAAAGCTCCCATGCCAGACATGATGCACAAGTTAAGACACAATGTGATAGAACTAATAGCTGACTAGCAACTTGTGGCCAAATCACTCGAGAGCCAAAGAAAAGTAGACACATCAACTATACTGTGCCACTCATAGCAAATAAAAATAAACATTGTCCACACAAACCCTAAAATAAAAGTCATACCAGCCACTATTTTCCACAGACAGCCAAAATGCAGCTATGACTACTGCATTGTCCCACCACATCTAAATGGCTCCAATGATGCCACAAAGTCCCCAGTACCTGACAAATTTCCCCCACATGACAACCACAAAGTCATCAATGCCCTCTTTACAAATCACAATACCTTCAATACCTGCTAAGCCAACCAAAGTTCCCTCATGACAACCGTAGTGCCCTCCATGCCTGCCACAATACCTAAAAAAAACACAATGCTTTTCAGGCAAGCCACAATGCCCTCACAACACCCACAATGTACCTTATTCCATCTACAATGCGCCATGCCAGCCACAAGGTACTTATAATAGCCATATTATCCCCCTTGTTATTTACATGTTCTCCTAAGTCACTAAACCCCATGACAGCCAAATTGATCCCACGACACATGCAATCTACGTTATCTCCACCAAAATGCCGTAATGGCAGTTACCATGCTGTCAGTGGCCACTATTCCAGCCACAAAGCCCCCATGCTAGCCACGGTGTACTTTATCCCAGCAGCAATGCCGGTGATATCCCTTATCCAAGCTACAATGACCATCAAATTGTCCTTTATGCAACGCACAATGGCCTCAGTATCTACACGCAAACTACAATTACCCACATGACAGCCACAAAGCTTCCATGTAAGCCACAATGCGCCCGTGACAATGACATTGCCCTCAATGCCACCAAGGCATTTACAATGCCCAAAGTTAGCAATAATGCTCCTGTAAGAGTGACTATGCCCTCATGAAACCCACAATGTCATTATAAGGGGCACAATGCCAGTATGACAGATAAAATGCCCTCCATGACAGCCACAAAGCTGCCAGAAAATCAACAATCATGCGACCACAATGTACTTTATCCATGCAACAATGCCGTCAATGCCCCTTATGCCAGCCCGAACGCCAAAATGGAAACCACAAAATGTCAATACTCCTTTGCAAGCCAGTATGCTTTTATTAAAGCCACAATGAACTCACTTTCCCCTTTGCTATCCAAGATATGACAGACACAATTCCCCAATACCAGCCATAATGACACCTGAAGGCCACAATATTCTAATGAAACTCGCTATGTCCCTTATCCCAGTCATAATATCCTTAATGTTAGCCACAACTTCCTCCATGCCAGCCACAATGCCAACCAACCACAATACTATGTGACAGCCAAAATGCTTCTATGAAATCACCAATATCTCATATGGCAGCTAAAATGTCCCCATGACAGCTACAAAGTCCAGTGTCCCTTATGCATTTCACAATGCCACTTATCTAAACCACATTGTTCTCAATGCCGCCTAAGCCAATTGCAATACAACCATGACAGCCACAATAGCTTCAATGGCCCTATGACAACTACAATGCCCCATGACAGTCAAAAAAGTAATCATTATTTCAGCCAAATGTCGTCATAACAACCAACAGGCCATGAATTGCCATTATGCCAGCAGTCACAATGCCACTATATGAGCCACAATGTACTTTAGCGCAGCCAAAGTGCTGTCAATGCCTCTTATGCCAGCCCCAATGCCCCTATGATCGCTAAATTGTCCTCCATGCCAGCCAACTTACCCCCATGAAATCAACAATGTCCCTTTTTCCAGTCAAAATGCAGCCATGACATCTTCAATGTCCACAATGTCCCTTATCCCAGCCAGAATTCTCCAGGATAACCTAAGGTCCACTAAGCCAACCGCAATACAACCATGACAACCACAATAACCTCAAAGCCCCTATGACAACTACATTGTCCTATGACAGCTAAAGAAAGTCATCATGTTAGACAAAATATCTCTACGAAAGCCAATAAACCCACATGACAACCACAATGATGCCATCATATCTGCAATATCTCTTATCTCCACAAAAATGCCCTCATGACACCCACAATGTCCCTTATGCCCGCAGCACTGCCCCAATGGCAATCACAAACATTCAATGCTCGTATGCCAACCATATTGCCTCCATGACAGCCAAAATGTCCTCACATCCCCTTTTGAAAAACACAATGCCATCCATGTCAGACACAATGCCCTCATTTTCCCCTTTGCAAACCACGAACCACAAAGCCACCAAGACAACCACAAAGCCGCATGTCAGCAATAATGGCAGCCACAATTACACCCTCTATGTCTATTATTCCAGTGACTATGCCCCCATGAAAGCCGCAATGCCTTCAATAGGCCTTATCCTAGCCACAATGCCCCATGCCACCACAATGTACTTTATTCCATAACTATTGCTGACAACACCCCTTATGTCAACCACAATGACAATGACAACCACATACTTTCAATGCCCCTAAAACAGCCAAAATGCTCTCATTTGCCTAAAACAAAGTTCTCCATGTCAGTCATTATGTACTCAATTTCCCCTTTGCCAAACACAAAGTCCACATGATAGTAACACAGCCCTGTGCCAGTCATGATGGCACATCATCCAAAATGCCCCCATGAGACCTGCTATGTCCCATTTCTTAGTCAAAATGCCGCCATGACATCCACAATCACGTCATTGGCCCTTTTGCCAGCTACAATGCCACTATGAAAGCCACAATGTACTTTACCCCTACAACCGTGCAACCAATGCCCCATGACAGCCACAATGCCTCCATGACAACCATAATGCCCTCCATGCCAGCCACAATGCCTTAAATGTCTTACATACCAACTAATCACAAAGACCCCATGACAGTCATAAAAATCCCACAACAGCCACAAATGAAATCAACAATGTCCCTTATCCCAGCTAAAATGCTCCAAGATGACAACAATGCCCTTAATGACACTTAAGCCAGTCACAATACCCCCATTTCAACCCGATGCTAGGTACATTGTTCTCATAACGGTCACTATTCCTCTACAACAGCCACAATGCGACCATGACAACTACAATGCCCTCACTGTTAATTTTACCAGCCGCAATGCCCAAATAAACACTTCAATGCTCTGTATGCTAGCCACAATGGCTACATGATAGTCACACTGTCCCCCATGATAGCCACACTGTTTCTAATCTTAGTCACATTGCCACCATGAAAGCCAAAATGTCAACATGACAATCACAATCCCCAAATGCCTAATATGCTAGTCAAAATGCCCTCAATACGAATTTCTCAATGATGACCACAATGCCCACAATGTCCAACATCCCAGTCAAAATGCCTCCCATGGCAGCAGCAATGCCCATGTGCCAGTCACAATGCTCCCTTTAGAACCACTATGCCCCATGATCCCAACATTGTCCCTTATACGAGACACAAAACCCTCCAGCCACAATGCCCTTAATTCCCCTTTTGCCAAAGGCATTATGAAAATGACAGCCACAATGTCATCCATGCAAGTCACAATGCCAATCATGGGCTATGCAATTTAGAATAGACATATTCTAACCAGAATGCCCCTAATGCAAGGCACAATGCCATAATGGCACTCGCTATATGCCTTATTCCAGTCGGAATGCTCCAATGCCAGCAACAATGGCTCCCAATATTAGCCCCAATGCCAACCAACCACAAAAACCCCATCATAGTCACAATGCCACGTGACAGTCACAATATACCCATGTAATCACCAATATCTCACATCAAAGCAAAAAAAGCCTCCATGAAAGATGCAATGCACAGTGTCCATCATCCCACCCACAATGCGCCTTATGCCAGCCACAATGCCCTCAATGCCCCATTAAGAAAACAACCATGACAACCACATTGCCCTCAATGCCTCTTATGACAACCACACAGCCCCATGACTACCAAAATTCCCTTATGACAACTACAATACCAACTTTACCAGTCACAAAGCACAAATAAAAAACCACAATGTCTTCAAAAAAGTCACAATGCCATCATGACAGCCACACTGTCTCTAAGCCCAATCACGGTGCCCCCATGAAAGCCACAATGCCACATATACCAGCAACAAAGACACCAATGCCAATTAAAATTTCCTGAGGAAATCCACAATGCTCCTATGAAGGCCACAATGTTCTCCATAGCAGTAAAATTAGTCTGAATGCCTCCTATGTCTACCCAATGCCCCATGACAACTACAAAGCCTTACATGGCAACATCAATAGGCCAACGGCAAAACAACTATGACAACCACAATGCCCCTTGATGGCCTAATTGACCCATGATAGCTATAATGCCTCCTTAGCCACTTTAGCAGCCACAATGCCAATATAAATACCTAAATGCTCTGTATGCCAGCCCTAATGCCAACAATGTCGATAATCTCAGCCACTGTCTTTATTACATCCACAATGAGCTGCAAGCCAGCCGCAGTGCATTCAATTCCTTTTTGCCAACCAAAATGGGATTATGTCAGTTACAATGCCCTTCATGTCAGCTTGAATTCCCTCAATACCCACTTTCTAAACAAAATAGCCTCCATACCACCTGCAAAGCCTCTATGACCACCACAAGCATTTAATGCCCCGACAACGACCACAAATCCCCATTATAACCAAAGAGCCCTCACTTCCTCCTTTGCCAGTTACAATGACCTCCATGCCAGCCAGAATGCCCTTAATTTTCTATTTGCCAAACACAATATCTCCAAGTCAGCCACAAAGCCCTCATGTCAGCCATAATGCCACATTTCAGCCACAATGCCCCCATGCCAAACACAATGCCCCAATGACAACTACAAACCTTTAATAACCGTATGCCAAACATACTGCCTCCATGACTGCCAAAATATCCTCACATCCCCTTTTGGCCTTAGGACACCTGCTATGTCAGTTATCCAAGCCTAAATGCCCCAATGTTAACCACAGTGTTCACCATGTCAGCCACATTGCCAACCAACCACAAAGCCCCATGACAGCCACTAAAACCCCATGAAAGTCACAATGACACCAATAAATCAACAATAACCCATATCCAAGCAAAAATATACTTTTGATAGCTACAATGCCAGCAAAAAAACACAATGCCTCCAAAAAAGTCACAATGCCCTCAAGACAGCCGCGCTGTCTCTAAACGCAGTCACGATTTTCCCATGAAAGCCACAATGTCCCCTGACAACCACAATCCCGGAATGTGTTATATGCCAAGAACAATGCCTTTAATGCCAATTGCAATTCCCAGAGGACAACCATAATGCCCTTAATGCTCCCTATAATAGCTACAATGCCCACATAAAATACACAATGTCCTTCATAGCTGTAAAATCACCCTGAATGCCTCATATGTCTACACCATAGACTCCATGAGAACTACAATACCTCACATGGCAGCAGCAAAAGGCCAACCGCAATACAACCATGACAACCACAATTCCCCTTGATGGCCTACTTGCCCCCTTGACAACTACAATGCCTCTGTAGCAGTCACAATGCCCACTAATTCCACAATTCCTCCATGATAGTTATAATGCCCCCATGACAGCTACAGTGTCTAATCCCAGCCGAAAAGTCCCCATGAAAGCAACAATGCCCCCATGAAAGTCACAATTCTTGAATGCCTCATAAGTCAGCCAAATTGCCCTCAATGCCAATTATAAATTCCTCGAGAATAACCCCAATGCCCTCATTTCTCCCTATGTTGGCCACTAAGCCCTTCATGCCAGCGACAAGGCGTACATGACAGCAAAACTTTCCTAATGGGAAAGGGCAGATGGTGATGAATGTGTATGTTGGAATGTAAATTCAGTGCACCCATGTGTAGAACACAAAGGCATTTACAATGCCCTTAAATATCTATAGCCAATATATGTACTACTAGACATATATCCTTATATACCAGGAAGGTATTACCACACCTCTGAAAGTCCAGAGCTAGAAACTATCCTGATAATTATCAGTAATTAATAATAATATTAATTACCGGTCAACAGATTCCTTTATTGCCGCTGACTGGAGGTGTAATGGCAGGAAGGAGGTGAAGGGAAAGTGAGCCCTAATCTACCCACCGCCCTGTCCCTGCCTATTTGCAACGACCCGCCCTAGGCGACGAGGTACAACTGGGCGGCGGTCCCTACGCTGGCTAAGTGCACAGGAAGACAAACAGGGAACACGCAAGGGAAGGGGCAGTAGCCACGGAACGCCACGAGGAAACGGGGCGGCGAACGAACAGTCAGGACCAGGACGAAGTGAGTACACCCGAGCGGGCACGGAGACAGAAGCAAGCCAGGGGCAAAGCAAAGCAGGTCAAGCAGAACTGCAGCAAGGCAGAAGCACGGCAGAAGCAGGCTGGAGCAAGCAGCAGTGGGGCCAGGAATCCAAAAGAATTACAAGCACTGAGGGAGAGCACAGGGCAGGTAATAAAGGGCAGGGGGCGGAGCTAACTCCGACAGACCAGGCCGCGATAGGCTCTCCCACTCCTGAGCCTGCCACCCTGGTTGGTGGGAGATGGTGTCAGTCGAACAGGTCTGGCCTCAGGTGTGGATTGATTAATCCCAGGAGTATAGCTAGATGAAGTACCTGGCAGATCCCCAACAGTACTCCCCCTTTTATGAGGGGCCACCGGACCCTTACTAAGGGGACCCGGTTTAGTGGGGAAGAGGAGGTGGAACCTCCTGATCAATACCCCAGCGTGAACATCACGGGCAGGTACCCAAGTCCTCTCCTCCGGCCCGTATCCTCTCCAATGGACCAGGTACTGGAGGGAGCCCTGGACCATCCTACTGTCCATAATCTTGGCCACCTCGAATTCCACCCCCTCAGGGGTGAGAACGGGAACAGGAGGTATCCTCGAGGGGGACCAGGACGGGGAGCAGCGTTTAAGGAGGGAGGCATGGAAGACGTCATGTATGCGAAAGGATGGGGGGAGCTCCAGACGGAAGGATACAGGGTTGAGGACTTCAATGATCTTATAAGGTCCAATAAATCGGGGAGCAAACTTCCTGGACGGGACCTTAAGGCGCAAGTTCTTGGACGACAACCAGACCAAATCCCCGACGACAAACCGGGGGTTAGCAGAACGTCTACTATCCGCCTGAATCTTTTGTGCGCTCTGGGACGCCTCTAGGTTCTTCTGAACCTGGGCCCAGACAGTGCACAGTTCCCGATGAACCTCCTCTACCTCAGGATTATTGGAACAACCAGGGGAGACGGAGGAGAACCTTGGGTTAAACCCGAAATTACAGAAAAACGGGGAGACCCCTGACGAGTTACTGACCCGGTTATTCAGGGAAAATTCAGCAAGGGGAAGGAATGAGACCCAATCGAATTGACAGTCAGAGATGAAACACCTTAAATATTGTTCCAGGGATTGGTTGGTC
This sequence comes from Rhinoderma darwinii, assembly GCF_050947455.1. Lineage (NCBI taxonomy): Eukaryota > Metazoa > Chordata > Amphibia > Anura > Rhinodermatidae > Rhinoderma > Rhinoderma darwinii. The sequence goes on along the minus strand of NC_134689.1, from coordinate 217,897,534 downwards.
CTTTCCGTTTGGCCATTAGTTTCGGGATGGAAGGCGGAGGAGAAGGACAGATCAATCTCCAACTTTTTACAAAAAGCTCTCCAAAATAAGGAAACAAATTGTACCCCTCTGTCAGAAACGATATTGACTGGGGCCCCATGGAGACGCAGGATGTGTTTCACAAACAAAGAAGCTAACGTCTTGGCGTTAGGTAGCTTCTTAAGGGGCACAAAGTGGAACATCTTGCTGAAGCGGTCGACTACCACCCACACCACCGACTTGCCCTGAGATGGAGGCAAATCGGTGATAAAATCCATGGAGATATGGGTCCAAGGTCTCTGGGGAATGGGCAAGGAACGTAGTAGGCCCGCAGGTCGGGACCTAGGGGTTTTGGACCTAGCGCAAACCTCACAAGCGGCGACGTAAGCCCTAACATCTTTAGGCAACCCAGGCCACCAATAGTTTCTGGTAATGAGGTGTTTGGTGCCCAAGATGCCAGGATGACCAGATAGATTGGTTTTCCCTGAGTACCCTCAGCCGGTATTGCAGGGGAACAAACAGTTTGTCCCCAGGGACGTTCCCGGGAGCTGCACCCTGATCAGCCGCGATATCAGAAGCTAAATCAGAATCCGTGGCAGAGACGATTATACCAGGGGGTAAAATACAAGCAGGATCCTTCTCGGAAGGAGGATTGGCCATGAAACTACGTGACAGAGCGTCAGCCTTAATATTCTTGGACCCAGCCCTATAGGTAACCAAGAAATTAAATCTGGTAAAGAATAGTGCCCACCGAGCTTGTCTAGGATTAACCCCTTCCCGCTCCTTGACGTACTATTACGTCATGGCAGCTGTATCGTTCGCGCTCCATGCCGTAATAGTACGTCTCGGGAGTAACGGCCGTTTCTGCCGTCCTCCCGACACATACAGGAGCTGTGACGCTGCTGTCTTGTTCAGCAGCTGTCACAGCTCCTACAGCGGGGACCGATCGCTGTGTCCCCGCTGATTAACCCCTTAAAAGCCGCGTTCTATAGAGATCGCGGCTTTTTAGGGGTTAAGCTGCCATCGCCGGCCTGCTACGCGATAGCGGCCGGCGATGGTGACTATGGCAACCGGACACCAAACAATGGCGTCCGGCTATGCCATAGACGGAAGCCTAGTGGGTCCTGACAACGTCAGGACCCACTATGCTTGCTGTCAGTGAGTAGCTGACAGTTCTAATACACTGCACTACGCATGTAGTGCAGTGTATTAGAATAGCGATCAGGGCCTCCTGCCCTCAAGTCCCCTAGTGGGACAAAGTAATACAGTAAAAAAAAAGTTAAAAAAAGATGTGTAAAAATAAGAAAATAAAAGTTTTAAAAGTAATAAAAGTAAAAGTCCCACTTTTTCCCTTATCAGTCCTTTATTATTAATAAAAATATATAAACAAACAAATAAACTATACATAATTGGTATCGCCGCGTCCGTAACGGCCTGAACTACAAAATTATTTTGTTATTTATCCCGCACGGTGAACGCCGTAAAAAAAAATATTAATAAACCGTACCACAATCACAATTGTTTGGTCACTTCACCTCCCAAAAAATGGAATAAAAAGAGATCAAAAAGTCGCATGTACCTAAAAATGGTACTGATGGAAAATACAGTTCGTTACGCAAAAAATAAGTCCTCGCACGGCTTTATTGATTGAAAAATAAAAACGTTCTGGCTCTTAGAATAAGGTAACAAAAAAAGTGAATGATTGTTTACAAAACGTATTTTATTGTGCAAACGCCATAAGACATAAAAAAAAACTATAAACATCTGGTATCGCCGTGATCGTATCGCCCCGCAGAATAAAGTTAATATATCATTTATAGCGCACGGTGAACGCTGTAAAAAAAAAAGTATACAAAAACAATAGTAGAATTGCTGTTTATTAGTCACCACGCCACCTAAAAATGGAATAAAAACTGATCAAAAAGCCGCATGCACCCCATGAAAACTACAATGGATTCCTCAAGGGGTCTAGTTTCCAAATTGGGGTCACTTTTGGGGGGTTTCCAATGTTTTGGCACCACAAGACCTCTTCAAACCGGACATGGTGCCTAATAAAAAAGAGGGCTCAAAATCCGCTAGGTGCTCCTTTGCTTCGGAGGCCGGTGCTTCAGTCCATTACCGCCCGAGGGCAACATGTGGGATATTTCTCTAAACTGCAGAATCTGGGCAATAAGTATTAATTTGTGTTTCTCTGATAAATCCTTTTGTGTTATAAAAAAAATGGTATAAAAAGAGTAAATTTCACCTCTACTTTGCTCTAAATTTCTGTGAAACACCTAAAGGGTTCATAAACTTTCTACATGCTGTTGTGAATACTTTGAGGGGTCTAGTTTCTAAAATGGGGTGTTTGATAGGGGTTTCTAATATATGGGCCCCTCAAAGCAACTTCAGAAATGAACTGGAACCTAAAAAAATAAATAAATGAGGCAATACTTCGCTTCTTACATTATACTGATAATGAGCCGTGCCCACTCCGAGATGACCCCAGTTTTGACCGTTTGTATAAACGGAGACCCCTATTAGACCGTTCCAGTGCCCGGTTTTCCCAAGCATACACCCCCGAGAAGTGTTTTTCTATTGATGAGTCCCTGGTACATTTTAAAGGGAGGGTTCAATTCCGCCAGTACCTGCCAGGTAAGAGGGCAAGGTATGGCGTGAAGATGTATAAGCTGTGCGAGAGTGCATCAGGGTATACCTACAGGTTTAGGATATATGAAGGAAAGGCCACCCCCAAACCAGACTGCATCCTGGACTACAATAGGTACATGGGAGGGATGGACTTGTCAAATCAAGTCCTGAAGCCCTACAGCGCCATGCGGTGTGGTATAAGAAGCTGGCCGGGCACATCATACAGATGGCTTTGTACAATGCGTATGTGCTACGTCGATGTGCAGGCCAGAGGGGAACTTTCCTGGAATTTCAAGATCTAATCTTTAGGGACCAGGAAGGGGGGGCACCCAGTACTTCTGGAAGCGAGGCCACACGCATCGTACCAGGGCAACACTTTCCAGGAGAAGGTCCCCAAACCGGTGGAAAGGGAAAGAGTCAAAAGAGGTGCAGAGTCTGCTATAAGAGGGGGATAAGGAAGAACACAATATACCAATGTGACACGTGTCCCGAAAAACCAGGGCTCTGTATAAAAGATTGTTTTAAAATGTATCATACATCCCTTGATTTTTAATTTACCATGATGCACTCCGCACAGCTTACCCCCCTCATCTTTCCCTTCTGAGCCCTGCCGTATGCCCAGGCAGCTGATAACAGCCACATGTAGGGTATTGTCGTACCCAGGAGAACCCACATTACAATTTAAGGGGTGTATATCTCCGGTGGCGCATGCTGGGCACACTATATTGGACACTGAAATGGCATATACATATATAAAATTGCAAATCTCACACTGCACCATCTGCTGCGCATTATCTTTTACACAGTACCTGTGGGGTCAAAATGCTCACTACACCTCTAGATGAATGTCTTAAGGGGTGTAGTTTTTAAAATGGGGTCACTTCTCGGGGGTTTCAACTGTACTGGTACCTCAGGGGCTTCTGCACACATGACTTAGCACCAGAAAAGCTCCAGTAGGCCAAATGGTGGTCCTTTCCTTCTGAGCCCTCCCATGGGCCCAAAGGGCAGTTTATCACCACAAATGGGGTATTGCCGCACTAAGGACAAATTGGGCAACAAAATGGGGTATGTTGTTCCTTGTGAAAATAAGAAATTTTGATCAAAAATGACATCTTATTGGAAAAAATATCATTTTTTTCATTTCACAGCCCAATTCAAATAGGTGCTGTGAAAAAACTGTGCGGTCAAAATGATAACAAAAACCATAAATGAATTCCTTGAGGGGTGTAGTTTCCAAAATGGGGTCACTTCTGGTGGGTTTCCATTGCTTTGATACCTCTGGGGCTCTGCAAATGCAACATGGCACCCGAAAACCAATCCAGCAAAATCTGGACTCCAACAAACACATAGCGCTCCTTTCCGTCTGAGCCCTCCCATGGGCCCAAACGGCAGTTTATCACCACAAATAGGGTATTGCCGCACTAAGGACAAATTGGGCAACAAAATGGGGTATGTTGTTCCCTGTGAAAATAAGAAATTTTGATCAAAAATGACATCTTATTGGAAAAAATATAATTTTTTTCATTTCACAGCCCAATTCAAATAGGTGCTGTGAAAAACCTGTGCGGTCAAAATGATAACAAAAACCATAAATGAATTCCTTGAGGGGTGTAGTTTCCAAAATGGGGTCACTTCTGGTGGGTTTCCATTGCTTTGATACCTCTGGGGCTCTGCAAATGCGACATGGCACCCGAAAACCAATCCAGCAAAATCTGGACTCCAACAAACACATAGCGCTCCTTTCCTTCTGAGCCCTCCCATGGGCCCAAACGGCAGTTTATCACCACAAATGGGGTATTGCCGCACTAAGGACAAATTGGGCAACAAAATGGGGTATGTTGTTCCCTGTGAAAATAAGAAAATTTGATCAAAAATGACATTTTATTGGAAAAAATATCATTTTTTTCATTTCACAGCCCAATTCAAATAGGTGCTGTGAAAAAACTGTGCGGTCAAAATGATAACAAAAACCATAAATGAATTCCTTGAGGGGTGTAATTTCCAAAATGGGGTCACTTCTGGTGGGTTTCCATTGTTTTGATACCTCAACGCCTCTTCAAACCTGGCATGCTGCCTAAAATATATTCTAATAAAAAAGAGGCCTCAAAATGCACTAGGTGCTTCTTTGCTTCTAGGGCTTGTGTTTTAGTCCACGAGCGCAGTAGGGCCACATGTGGGACATTTCTAAAAACTGCAGAATCTGGACAATACATATTTAGTAGTGTTTCTCTGGTAAAACCTTCTCTGTTACTAAAAAAAAATTGAATAAAATTGAAATTCAGCAGAAAAAATGAAATTTGCAAATTTAATTTCCACTTTGCTTTAATTCCTGTGAAATGCCTGAAGGGTTAAAAAACTTTCTATATGCTGTTTTGAATACTTTGAGGGGTCTAGTTTTTAAAATGGGGTGTTTTATGGGGGTTTCTAATACATAGGCCCCTCAAATCCACTTCAGAACTGAACTGGCACCTTCAAAAAAGGGCTTTTGAAATTTTCTTAAGAATATGAGAAATTGCTGTTTATGTTCTAAACCTTGTAACGTCCAAGAAAAATAAAATAATGTTCAAAAAACGATGCCAATCTAAAGTAGACATATGGGAAATGTGAACTAGTAACTATTTTGGGTGGTATAACCGTCTGTTTTTCAAGCAGATGCATTTAAATTCTGAAAAATGCTATTTTTTGTAAATTTTCTCTAAATTTTGCAATTTTTCACAAATAAAGACTGAATATATCGACCAAATTTTACCACGAACATGAAGCCCAAAGTGTCACGAGAAAACAATCTCAGAATCGCTTGGATAGGTTTAAGCATTCCGACGTTATTACCACATAAAGTGAAATATGTCAGATTTGAAAAATGGGCTCTGAGCCTTAAGGCCCAAACTAGGCTGCGTCCTTAAGGGGTTAAGCCTCCGGGCCGATTCTAGGAAAACCAGATTCTTGTGATCCGTAAGGACCGTTACCTGGTGTCTGGCCCCCTCCAGGAAGTGCCGCCACTCCTCAAAAGCCCATTTAATGGCTAGAAGTTCGCGGTTGCCAATATCATAGTTACTCTCCGTGGGCGAAAACTTCCTAGAGAAGTAAGCACAGGGGCGGAGATGCGTGAGGGAGCTGGTACCCTGGGACAAGACGGCCCCCACTCCCACCTCGGAAGCGTCAACCTCCACAATAAATGGCTCCTCTTGGTTGGGCTGAATCAGCACGGGGGCCGAGATAAAGCACTTCTTGAGAGTCTCAAAGGCCTGGACGGCCTCAGGGGGCCAATGGAGGACATCGGCACCCTTGCGGGTAAGGTCCGTAAGAGGCTTAGCGACGACCGAGAAGTTGGCAATAAATCTCCTGTAATAGTTGGCGAACCCTAAAAAACACTGTAACGCCTTAAGGGAGGCAGGTTGGACCCATTCCGCCACAGCTTGAACCTTGGCAGGGTCCATGCGGAATTCATGAGGAGTGAGGATTTGCCCTAAAAATGGTATCTCCTGTACCCCAAAGACACATTTCTCAGTCTTAGCAAACAGATTATTCTCCCGAAGGACCTGGAGCACCTTCCTGACATGCTCCACGTGGGAGGACCAGTCCTTGGAAAACACCAGTATGTCATCAAGGTACACAACAAGAAAATTACCCAGGTACTCTCTCAGGATTTCATTAATAAAATTCTGGAAGACAGCAGGGGCATTACACAACCCAAAGGGCATGACCAGGTATTCGAAATGACCCTCGGGTGTGTTGAACGCAGTTTTCCACTCATCCCCCTCTTTGATGCGGATAAGGTTATATGCCCCCCGTAGATCGAACTTAGAAAACCATTGGGCTCCCTGAACCTGATTAAAAAGATCCGGAATCAAAGGAAGTGGGTACTGGTTCCTTACGGTGACCTTATTCAGGTTACGATAATCAATGCACGGCCTAAGACCACCATCCTTCTTCCCCACGAAGAAGAAGCCAGCACCTACAGGAGAAGTCGAGGGGCGAATGAAACCCTTGGCCAGGCATTCTTGGATATACACCCTCATCGCTTCACGTTCAGGACATGAAAGATTAAATATCCTATCCTTAGGAAGCTTGGCACCAGGCACCAAATCGATAGCGCAATCGTAATCTCTATGGGGGGCAACACCTCGGAGGCCTCCTTAGAAAACACATCGGCGAAGTCCTGAACAAACTCAGGAAGCGTGTTTACCTCCTCCCGGGGAGAAATAGAGTTAACAGAAAGACATGACATAAGACATTCATTACCCCATTTGGTGAGATCCCCAGTATTCCAATCAAATGTGGGATTATGCAACTGCAACCAGGGAAGGCCTAAAACCAGATCAGACGATAATCCCTGCATCACCAGTACAGAGCACTGCTCCAAATGCATGGAGCCAACCAGGAGTTCAAAAACAGGAGTATGCTGAGTAAAATAACCATTAGCAAGGGGGGTTGAGTCGATTCCTACTACAGGGATAGGATAAGGTAAATCAATACAAGGCATCTTTAGAGACATAGCAAATTCCACAGACATGATATTAGCAGATGAGCCAGAATCCACGAAAGCACTGCCCGAGGCAGACCGGCCAGCAAACGAGACCTGAAAGGGAAGCAAAATTTTATTGCGTTTCACATTAACGGGAAATACCTGTGCGCCCAAGTGACCTCCCCGATGATCACTTAGGCGCGGAAGTTTTCCGGCTTCTTATTCTTGCGCCTGGGACAGGTGTTCAGTAGATGCTTGTCGTCCCCACAGTAGAAGCAGAGACCATTCATTCTGCGAAACTCCCTACGTTGTCGAGGGGACATGGAGGCCCCGAGTTGCATAGGTACCTCCGAGTCCTCCGTGGAGGGGCGAGGAGACGGGACCTCGGGGGGGATCGCAGAAAAGTCAGAGGGGAGCACACTGAAGCGTTCTAGCTGACGTTCCCTGAGACGTCGGTCAAGTCGTACTGCTAGGGCCATAACCTGGTCAAGGGAGTCAGGCGAGGGGTAGCTAAAGACTAGGTCAGGGCTTGTAATTATGTAATGGCAGGAAGGAGGTGAAGGGAAAGTGAGCCCTAATCTACCCACCGCCCTGTCCCTGCCTACTTGCAACGACCCGCCCTAGGCGACGAGGTACAACTGGGCGGCGGTCCCTACGCTGGCTAAGTGCACAGGAAGACAAACAGGGAACACGCAAGGGAAGGGGCAGTAGCCACGGAACGCCACGAGGAAACGGGGCGGCGAACGAACAGTCAGGACCAGGACGAAGTGAGTACACCCGAGCGGGCACGGAGACAGAAGCAAGCCAGGGGCAAAGCAAAGCAGGTCAAGCAGAACTGCAGCAAGGCAGAAGCACGGCAGAAGCAGGCTGGAGCAAGCAGCAGTGGGGCCAGGAATCCAAAAGAATTACAAGCACTGAGGGAGAGCACAGGGCAGGTAATAAAGGGCAGGGGGCGGAGCTAACTCCGACAGACCAGGCCGCGATAGGCTCTCCCACTCCTGAGCCTGCCACCCTGGTTGGTGGGAGATGGTGTCAGTCGAACAGGTCTGGCCTCAGGTGTGGATTGATTAATCCCAGGAGTATAGCTAGATGAAGTACCTGGCAGATCCCTAACAGGAGGATTCCATACTTTAGTTCTCATCACTTTCAAATGAACACCTAGAAAAAAAAGAAAAACAAGGAGGTGTGATAATACGTTCCTGGTATATGCTATAGATGAATTGGAAACAGTAAAGAGATGTTAATGTGTCTAGTTTCTAATAAAACCCCAAAATATTTTAAGGGACAATTAAACCATTTCTGGGATACCCATTCTGAGGAGCCAAACTACAAATCCCACCTCAAGCCTTCCTATCCAAGATTATGCACTAATCATGCCATCCTGACTAGAAGACATAAGTACGATATAATTATCTCTAATCACAACACCTAAATTAATCACCAACCACACCAAAGATCAGATGCCAAGAAGAAATAGCACTCTCCTCCACATCTGTATAAAACAGAAAAACATTCTACAAACTATTCAGTGGACCATTTACAACTCATGTATGACATGGGCCTAAACATGTCCTAGAGTGGACACAGTAGAGCTAATTTCAATCATCAGGAGAAATATCACACATTCAATAAATAACTCACATGCGCCAAGCTAAGACAAAAAGAGATATCCCTAGTAGTAAAAATAGCTGGAAACAGACTTGCAACTTGTGGCCAACTGGCTAGAGAGGCAAAGAAAAGAAGACACTTCAACTATACTGTGCCACTCATAGCAAAAAAATAAACATTGTACACACAAACCCTAAATTAACAAGTCATGACAGCCACAATTTTTCAATGACAGCCAAAATGCATGTATGACAGCCACAATGCCCAAATAAACACCTCAATGCTCTCCATGCCAGCCATACTGTTTCTAATCTCAGCCACATTGCCAACATGAATGCCGAAATGCCACCATGACAATCACAATCCCCAAATGCCTAATATGCTAGTCAAAATGCCCTTAATACCAATTCCTCGATGATAACCACGATGCCCACAATGTCCAACATCCAAGCCACAATGCCTCCCATGGCAGCAGCAATGTCCATGTGTCAGTCACTATGCTTTCTTTAAAGCCACTATGCCCCATGATCTCAACATTGTCCCTTATACGAGACACAAAACCCTCCAGCCACAATGCCCTTAATTCCCCTTTTGCCAACGACAATGTAAAAATGACAGCCACAATGCCAATCATGTCCCAATGTAATTTAGAATAGAACTATACTAACCAGTATGCCCCTAATGCAAGCCAAGATGCCATAACGACAACCGCTATATGCCTTGTCCCAGTCGGAACGCCCCAACGCCAGCCACAATGGTTCCAACTCAAATAACAATGTCCAAGTGCCAGCCACAATGCCCAACTGACACACACACACACACACACACACACACACACACACACACACACACACACACACACACACACACACTAGCCATTTGCAATATAACCATGACAACCACACTGCCCCATGACAACCAAAATTCCCTAATGACAACTACAATGCCCACTTTACCAGTCACAAAGCACAAATGAAAACCACAATGCCTCCAAACAAGTCACAGTGCCAGTTACAATAACCTCCATGCCAGCCAGAATGCCCTTAATTTTTTCTTTGCCAACCACAATATCCCTAAGACTGCCACAAAGCCCTCATGCTAGCCATAATGCCCCCATGCCAGACACAATGTACCTAATCCCAGCAACAATACCCCTTTTGCCAGCCACAATGCCCAATGACAACCACAAACCTTTAATGACCGTATGCCAACTATACTGCATCCATGACTGCCAAATTGGCATCACATCCCCTTTTACGAGACACAATGCCATTTATACCAGCCACAGTGCCCTCACTTCCCCCTTGGCCAACCACAATGACACCATGACAACCACAAATCCCCCATGTCAGCAATAACGCGAGCCACAATAACACCTGCTATGTCTATCATTCCAGCCAAAATACCACCATGAACGCCACAATGTACTTTATCCCAGCAATAATGCTGCCAATGCCCCTTATGCCAACCACAAGGATGCAATGACAACCACATACCTTTAATGCCCCTAAGACAGCCAAAATGCTGTAATTTGTCTAAAAAAAAAGACCTCCATGTCAGCCGCAATGTACTCACTTCCTCATTGCCTACCACAATGTCCACATAACAGTCACAAAGCCCCCATGCCAGACATGATGCACAAGTTAAGACACAATGTGATAGAACTAATAGCTGACTAGTAACTTGTGGCCAAATCACTCGAGAGTCAAAGAAAAGTAGACACATCAACTATACTGTGCCACTCATAGCAAAAAAAAAAATAAACATTGTCCACACAAACCCTAAAATAAAAGTCATACCAGCCACTATTTTCCACAGACAGCCAAAATGCAGCTATGACTACTGCATTGTCCCACCACATCTAAATGGCTCCAATGATGCCACAAAGTCCCCAGTACCTGACAAATTTCCCCCACATGACAACCACAAAGTCATCAATGCCCTCTTTACAAATCACAATACCTTCAATACCTGCTAAGCCAACCAAAGTTCCCTCATGACAACCGTAGTGCCCTCCATGCCTGCCACAATACCTAAAAAAAACACAATGCTTTTCAAGCAAGCCACAATGCCCTCACAACACCCACAATGTACCTTATTCCATCTACAATGCGCCATGCCAGCCACAAGGTACTTATAATAGCCATATTATCCCCCTTGTTATTTACATGTTCTCCTAAGTCACTAAACCCCATGACAGCCACATTGATCCCATGACACACGCAATCTACGTTATCTCCACCAAAATGCCGTAATGGCAGTTACCATGCTGTCAGTGGCCACTATTCCAGCCACAAAGCCCCCATGCTAGCCACGGTGTACTTTATCCCAGCAGCAATGCCGGTGATATCCCTTATCCAAGCTACAATGACCACCAAATTGTCCTTTATGCAACGCACAATGGCCTCAGTATCTACATGCAAACTACAATTACCCACATGACAGCCACAAAGCTTCCATGTAAGCCACAATGCGCCCGTGACAATGACATTGCCCTCAATGCCACCAAGGCATTTACAATGCCCAAAGTTAGCAATAATGCTCCTGTAAGAGTGACTATGCCCTCATGAAACCCACAATGTCATTATAAGGGGCACAATGCCAGTATGACAGATAAAATGCCCTCCATGACAGCCACAAAGCTGCCAGAAAATCAACAATCATGCGACCACAATGTACTTTATCCATGCAACAATGCCGCCAATGCCCCTTATGCCAGCCCGAACGCCAAAATGGAAACCACAAAATGTCAATACTCCTTTGCAAGCCAGTATGCTTTTATTAAAGCCACAATGAACTCACTTTCCCCTTTGCTAACCAAGATATGACAGACACAATTCCCCAATACCAGCCATAATGACACCTGAAGGCCACAATATCCTAATGAAACTCGCTATGTCCCTTATCCCAGTCATAATATCCTTAATGTTAGCCACAACTTCCTCCATGCCAGCCACAATGCCAACCAACCACAATACTATGTGACAGCCAAAATGCTTCTATGAAATCACCAATATCTCATATGGCAGCTAAAATGTCCCCATGACAGCTACAAAGTCCAGTGTCCCTTATGCATTTCACAATGCCACTTATCTAAACCACATTGTTCTCAATGCCGCCTAAGCCAATTGCAATACAACCATGACAGCCACAATGGCTTCAATGGCCCTATGACAACTACAATGCCCCATGACAGTCAAAAAAGTAATCATTATTTCAGCCAAATGCCGTCATAACAGCCAACAGGCCATGAATTGCCATTATGCCAGCAGTCACAATGCCACTATATGAGCCACAATGTACTTTAGCGCAGCCAAAGTGCTGTCAATGCCTCTTATGCCAGCCCCAATGCCCCTATGATCGCTAAATTGTCCTCCATGCCAGCCAACTTACCCCCATGAAATCAACAATGTCCCTTTTTCCAGTCAAAATGCAGCCATGACATCTTCAATGTCCACAATGTCCCTTATCCCAGCCAGAATTCTCCAGGATAACCTAATGTCCACTAAGCCAACCGCAATACAACCATGACAACCACAATGCCCTCAAAGCCCCTATGACAACTAAAAAAAGTCATCATGTTAGACAAAATATCTCTACGAAAGCCAATAAACCCACATGACAACCACAATGATGCCATCATATCTGCAATATCTCTTATCTCCACAAAAATGCCCTCATGACACCCACAATGTCCCTCATGCCCGCAGCACTGCCCCAATGGCAATCACAAACATTCAATGCTCGTATGCCAACCATATTGCCTCCATGACAGCCAAAATGTCCTCACATCCCCTTTTGAAAAACACAATGCCATCCATGTCAGACACAATGCCCTCATTTTCCCCTTTGCAAACCACGAACCACAAAGCCACCAAGACAACCACAAAGCCCCATGTCAGCAATAATGGCAGCCACAATTACACCCTCTATGTCTATTATTCCAGTGACTATGCCCCCATGAAAGCCGCAATGCCTTCAATAGGCCTTATCCTAGCCACAATGCCCCATGCCACCACAATGTACTTTATTCCATAACCATTGCTGACAATACCCCTTATGTCAACCACAATGACAATGACAACCACATACTTTCAATGCCCCTAAAACAGCCAAAATGCTCTCATTTGCCTAAAACAAAGTTCTCCATGTCAGTCATTATGTACTCAATTTCCCCTTTGCCAAACACAATGTCCACATGATAGTAACACAGCCCTGTGCCAGTCATGATGGCACATCATCCAAAATGCCCCCATGAGACCTGCTATGGTCCATTTCTTAGTCAAAATGCCGCCATGACATCCACAATCACGTCATTGGCCCTTATGCCAGCTACAATGCCACTATGAAAGCCACAATGTACTTTACCCCTACAACCGTGCAACCAATGCCCCATGACAGCCACAATGCTGTCAATGGCACTTATGCCACCTACAATGCAACCATGAAAGCCACAATGTACTTTAGCCCTGCAACGATGCAACTAATTCCTCTTATGCCAGCCACAATGCCTCCATGACAACCATAATGCCCTCCATGCCAGCCACAATGCCTTAAATGTCTTACATACCAACTAATCACAAAGACCCCATGACAGTCATAAAAATCCCACAACAGCCACAAATGAAATCAACAATGTCCCTTATCCCAGCTAAAATGCTCCAAGATGACAACAATGCCCTTAATGACACTTAAGCCAGTCACAATACCCCCATTTCAACCCGATGCTAGGTACATTGTTCTCATAACGGTCACTATTCCTCTACAACAGCCACAATGCGACCATGACAACTACAATGCCCTCACTGTTAATTTTACCAGCCGCAATGCCCAAATAAACACTTCAATGCTCTGTATGCTAGCCACAATGGCTACATGATAGTCACACTGTCCCCCATGATAGCCACACTGTTTCTAATCTTAGTCACATTGCCACCATGAAAGCCAAAATGTCAACATGACAATCACAATCCCCAAATGCCTAATATGCTAGTCAAAATGCCCTCAATACGAATTTCTCAATGATGACCACAATGCCCACAATGTCCAACATCCCAGTCAAAATGCCTCCCATGGCAGCAGCAATGCCCATCTGCCAGTCACAATGCTCCCTTTAGAACCACTATGCCCCATGATCCCAACATTGTCCCTTATACGAGACACAAAACCCTCCAGCCACAATGCCCTTAATTCCCCTTTTGCCAAAGGCATTATGAAAATAACAGCCACAATGTCATCCATGCAAGTCACAATGCCAATCATGGGCTATGCAATTTAGAATGGACATATTCTAACCAGAATGCCCCTAATGCAAGGCACAGTGCCATAATGGCACTCGCTATATGCCTTATTCCAGTCGGAATGCTCCAATGCCAGCAACAATGGCTCCCAATATTAGCCCCAATGCCAACCAACCACAAAAACCCCATCATAGTCACAATGCCACGTGACAGTCACAATATACCCATGTAATCACCAATATCTCACATCAAAGCAAAAAAAGCCTCCATGAAAGATGCAATGCACAGTGTCCATCATCCCACCCACAATGCGCCTTATGCCAGCCACAATGCCCTCAATGCCCCCATTAAGAAAACAACCATGACAACCACATTGCCCTCAATGCCTCTTATGACAACCACACAGCCCCATGACTACCAAAATTCCCTTATGACAACTACAATACCAACTTTACCAGTCACAAAGGACAAATAAAAAACCACAATGTCTTCAAAAAAGTCACAATGCCATCATGACAGCCACACTGTCTCTAAGCCCAATCACGGTGCCCCATGAAAGCCACAATGCCACATATACCAGCAACAAAGACACCAATGCCAATTAAAATTTCCTGAGGAAATCCACAATGCTCCTATGAAGGCCACAATGTTCTCCATAGCAGTAAAATTAGTCTGAATGCCTCCTATGTCTACCCAATGCCCCATGACAACTACAAAGCCTTAAATGGCAACATCAATAGGCCAACGGCAAAACAACTATGACAACCACAATGCCCCTCGATGGCCTAATTGACCCATGATAGCTATAATGCCTCCTTAGCCACTTTAGCAGCCACAATGCCAATATAAATACCTAAATGCTCTGTATGCCAGCCCTAATGCCCACAATGTCGATAATCTCAGCCACTGTCTTTATTACATCCACAATGAGCTGCAAGCCAGCCGCAGTGCATTCAATTCCTTTTTGCCAACCAAAATGGGATTATGTCAGTTACAATGCCCTTCATGTCAGCTTGAATTCCCTCAACACCCACTTTCTAAACAAAATAGCCTCCATACCATCCGCAAAGCCTCTATGACCACCACAAGCATTTAATGCCCCGACAACGACCACAAATCCCCATTATAACCAAAGAGCCCTCACTTCCTCCTTTGCCAGTTACAATGACCTCCATGCCAGCCAGAATGCCCTTAATTTTCTATTTGCCAAACACAATATCTCCAAGTCAGCCACAAAGCCCTCATGTCAGCCATAATGCCACATTTCAGCCACAATGCCCCCATGCCAAACACAATGCCCCAATGACAACTACAAACCTTTAATAACCGTATGCCAAACATACTGCCTCCATGACTGCCAAAATATCCTCACATCCCCTTTTGGCCTTAGGACACCTGCTATGTCAGTTATCCAAGCCTAAATGCCCCAATGTTAACCACAGTGTTCACCATGTCAGCCACATTGCCAACCAACCACAAAGCCCCATGACAGCCACTAAAACCCCATGAAAGTCACAATGACACCAATAAATCAACAATAACCCATATCCAAGCCAAAATATACTTTTGATAGCTACAATGCCAGCAAAAAAACACAATGCCTCCAAAAAAGTCACAATGCCCTCAAGACAGCCGCGCTGTCTCTAAACGCAGTCACGATTTTCCCATGAAAGCCACAATGTCCCCTGACAACCACAATCCCGGAATGTGTTATATGCCAAGAACAATGCCTTTAATGCCAATTGCAATTCCCAGAGGACAACCATAATGCCCTTAATGCTCCCTATAATAGCTACAATGCCCACATGAAATACACAATGTCCTTCATAGCTGTAAAATCACCCTGAATGCCTCATATGTCTACACCATAGACTCCATGAGAACTACAATACCTCACATGGCAGCAGCAAAAGGCCAACTGCAATACAACCATGACAACCACAATTCCCCTTGATAGCCTACTTGCCCCCTTGACAACTACAATGCCTCTGTAGCAATCACAATGCCCACTAATTCCACAATTCCTCCATGATAGTTATAATGCCCCCATGACAGTTATAATGCCCCCATGACAGCTACAGTGTCTAATCCCAGCCGAAAAGTCCCCATGAAAGCAACAATGCCCCCATGAAAGTCACAATTCTTGAATGCCTCATAAGTCAGCCAAATTTCCCTCAATGCCAATTATAAATTCCTCGAGAATAACCCCAATGCCCTCATTTCTCCCTATGTTGGCCACTAAGCCCTTCATGCCAGCGACAAGGCGTACATGACAACAAAACTTTCCTAATGGGAAAGGGCAGATGGTGATGAATGTGTATGTTGGAATGTAAATTCAGTGCACCCATGTGTAGAACACAAAGGCATTTACAATGCCCTTAAATATCTATAGCCAATATATGTACTACTAGACATATATCCTTATATACCAGGAAGGTATTACCGCACCTCTGAAAGTCCAGAGCTAGAAACTATCCTGATAATTATCAGTAATTAATAATAATATTAATTACCGGTCAACAGATTCCTTTATTGCCGCTGACTGGAGGATTCCATACTTTAGTTCTCATCACTTTCAAATGAACACCTAGAAAAAAAAGAAAAACAAGGAGGTGTGATAATACATTCCTGGTATATGCTATAGATGAATTGGAAACAGTAAAGAGATGTTAATGTGTCTAGTTTCTAATAAAACCCCAAAATATTTTAAGGGACAATTAAACCATTTCTGGGATACCAATTCTGAGGAGCCAAACTACAAATCCCACCTCAAGCCTTCCTATCCAAGATTATGCACTAATCATGCCATCCTGACTAGAAGACATAAGTACGATATAATTATCTCTAATCACAACACCTAAATTAATCACCAACCACACCAAAGATCAGATGCCAAGAAGAAATAGCACTCTCCTCCACATCTGTATAAAACAGAAAAACATTCTACAAACTATTCAGTGGACCATTTACAACTCATGTATGACATGGGCCTAAACATGTCCTAGAGTGGACACAGTAGAGCTAATTTCAATCATCAGGAGAAATATCACACATTCAATAAATAACTCACATGCGCCAAGCTAAGACAAAAAGAGATATCCCTAGTAGTAAAAATAGCTGGAAACAGACTTGCAACTTGTGGCCAACTGGCTAGAGAGGCAAAGAAAAGAAGACACTTCAACTATACTGTGCCACTCATAGCAAAAAAATAAACATTGTACACACAAACCCTAAATTAACAAGTCATGACAGCCACAATTTTTCAATGACAGCCAAAATGCATGTATGACAGCCACAATGCCCAAATAAACACCTCAATGCTCTCCATGCCAGCCATACTGTTTCTAATCTCAGCCACATTGCCAACATGAATGCCGAAATGCCACCATGACAATCACAATCTCCAAATGCCTAATATGCTAGTCAAAATGCCCTTAATACCAATTCCTCGATGATAACCACGATGCCCACAATGTCCAACATCCAAGCCACAATGCCTCCCATGGCAGCAGCAATGTCCATGTGTCAGTCACTATGCTTTCTTTAAAGCCACTATGCCCCATGATCTCAACATTGTCCCTTATACGAGACACAAAACCCTCCAGCCACAATGCCCTTAATTCCCCTTTTGCCAACGACAATGTAAAAATGACAGCCACAATGCCAATCATGTCCCAATGTAATTTAGAATAGAACTATACTAACCAGTATGCCCCTAATGCAAGCCAAGATGCCATAACGACAACCGCTATATGCCTTGTCCCAGTCGGAACGCCCCAACGCCAGCCACAATGGTTCCAACTCAAATAACAATGTCCAAGTGCCAGCCACAATGCCCAACTGACACACGCACACACACACACACACACACACACACACACACACACACACACACACTAGCCATTTGCAATATAACCATGACAACCACACTGCCCCATGACAACCAAAATTCCCTAATGACAACTACAATGCCCACTTTACCAGTCACAAAGCACAAATGAAAACCACAATGCCTCCAAACAAGTCACAGTGCCAGTTACAATAACCTCCATGCCAGCCAGAATGCCCTTAATTTTTTCTTTGCCAACCACAATATCCCTAAGACTGCCACAAAGCCCTCATGCTAGCCATAATGCCCCCATGCCAGACACAATGTACCTAATCCCAGCAACAATACCCCTTTTGCCAGCCACAATGCCCAATGACAACCACAAACCTTTAATGACCGTATGCCAACTATACTGCATCCATGACTGCCAAATTGGCATCACATCCCCTTTTACGAGACACAATGCCATTTATACCAGCCACAGTGCCCTCACTTCCCCCTTGGCCAACCACAATGACACCATGACAACCACAAATCCCCCATGTCAGCAATAACGCGAGCCACAATAACACCTGCTATGTCTATCATTCCAGCCAAAATACCACCATGAACGCCACAATGTACTTTATCCCAGCAATAATGCTGCCAATGCCCCTTATGCCAACCACAAGGATGCAATGACAACCACATACCTTTAATGCCCCTAAGACAGCCAAAATGCTGTAATTTGTCTAAAAAAAAAGACCTCCATGTCAGCCGCAATGTACTCACTTCCTCATTGCCTACCACAATGTCCACATAACAGTCACAAAGCCCCCATGCCAGACATGATGCACAAGTTAAGACACAATGTGATAGAACTAATAGCTGACTAGTAACTTGTGGCCAAATCACTCGAGAGTCAAAGAAAAGTAGACACATCAACTATACTGTGCCACTCATAGCAAAAAAAAAAATAAACATTGTCCACACAAACCCTAAAATAAAAGTCATACCAGCCACTATTTTCCACAGACAGCCAAAATGCAGCTATGACTACTGCATTGTCCCACCACATCTAAATGGCTCCAATGATGCCACAAAGTCCCCAGTACCTGACAAATTTCCCCCACATGACAACCACAAAGTCATCAATGCCCTCTTTACAAATCACAATACCTTCAATACCTGCTAAGCCAACCAAAGTTCCCTCATGACAACCGTAGTGCCCTCCATGCCTGCCACAATACCTAAAAAAAACACAATGCTTTTCAAGCAAGCCACAATGCCCTCACAACACCCACAATGTACCTTATTCCATCTACAATGCGCCATGCCAGCCACAAGGTACTTATAATAGCCATATTATCCCCCTTGTTATTTACATGTTCTCCTAAGTCACTAAACCCCATGACAGCCACATTGATCCCATGACACACGCAATCTACGTTATCTCCACCAAAATGCCGTAATGGCAGTTACCATGCTGTCAGTGGCCACTATTCCAGCCACAAAGCCCCCATGCTAGCCACGGTGTACTTTATCCCAGCAGCAATGCCGGTGATATCCCTTATCCAAGCTACAATGACCACCAAATTGTCCTTTATGCAACGCACAATGGCCTCAGTATCTACATGCAAACTACAATTACCCACATGACAGCCACAAAGCTTCCATGTAAGCCACAATGCGCCCGTGACAATGACATTGCCCTCAATGCCACCAAGGCATTTACAATGCCCAAAGTTAGCAATAATGCTCCTGTAAGAGTGACTATGCCCTCATGAAACCCACAATGTCATTATAAGGGGCACAATGCCAGTATGACAGATAAAATGCCCTCCATGACAGCCACAAAGCTGCCAGAAAATCAACAATCATGCGACCACAATGTACTTTATCCATGCAACAATGCCGCCAATGCCCCTTATGCCAGCCCGAACGCCAAAATGGAAACCACAAAATGTCAATACTCCTTTGCAAGCCAGTATGCTTTTATTAAAGCCACAATGAACTCACTTTCCCCTTTGCTAACCAAGATATGACAGACACAATTCCCCAATACCAGCCATAATGACACCTGAAGGCCACAATATCCTAATGAAACTCGCTATGTCCCTTATCCCAGTCATAATATCCTTAATGTTAGCCACAACTTCCTCCATGCCAGCCACAATGCCAACCAACCACAATACTATGTGACAGCCAAAATGCTTCTATGAAATCACCAATATCTCATATGGCAGCTAAAATGTCCCCATGACAGCTACAAAGTCCAGTGTCCCTTATGCATTTCACAATGCCACTTATCTAAACCACATTGTTCTCAATGCCGCCTAAGCCAATTGCAATACAACCATGACAGCCACAATGGCTTCAATGGCCCTATGACAACTACAATGCCCCATGACAGTCAAAAAAGTAATCATTATTTCAGCCAAATGCCGTCATAACAGCCAACAGGCCATGAATTGCCATTATGCCAGCAGTCACAATGCCACTATATGAGCCACAATGTACTTTAGCGCAGCCAAAGTGCTGTCAATGCCTCTTATGCCAGCCCCAATGCCCCTATGATCGCTAAATTGTCCTCCATGCCAGCCAACTTACCCCCATGAAATCAACAATGTCCCTTTTTCCAGTCAAAATGCAGCCATGACATCTTCAATGTCCACAATGTCCCTTATCCCAGCCAGAATTCTCCAGGATAACCTAATGTCCACTAAGCCAACCGCAATACAACCATGACAACCACAATGCCCTCAAAGCCCCTATGACAACTAAAAAAAGTCATCATGTTAGACAAAATATCTCTACGAAAGCCAATAAACCCACATGACAACCACAATGATGCCATCATATCTGCAATATCTCTTATCTCCACAAAAATGCCCTCATGACACCCACAATGTCCCTCATGCCCGCAGCACTGCCCCAATGGCAATCACAAACATTCAATGCTCGTATGCCAACCATATTGCCTCCATGACAGCCAAAATGTCCTCACATCCCCTTTTGAAAAACACAATGCCATCCATGTCAGACACAATGCCCTCATTTTCCCCTTTGCAAACCACGAACCACAAAGCCACCAAGACAACCACAAAGCCCCATGTCAGCAATAATGGCAGCCACAATTACACCCTCTATGTCTATTATTCCAGTGACTATGCCCCCATGAAAGCCGCAATGCCTTCAATAGGCCTTATCCTAGCCACAATGCCCCATGCCACCACAATGTACTTTATTCCATAACCATTGCTGACAATACCCCTTATGTCAACCACAATGACAATGACAACCACATACTTTCAATGCCCCTAAAACAGCCAAAATGCTCTCATTTGCCTAAAACAAAGTTCTCCATGTCAGTCATTATGTACTCAATTTCCCCTTTGCCAAACACAATGTCCACATGATAGTAACACAGCCCTGTGCCAGTCATGATGGCACATCATCCAAAATGCCCCCATGAGACCTGCTATGGTCCATTTCTTAGTCAAAATGCCGCCATGACATCCACAATCACGTCATTGGCCCTTATGCCAGCTACAATGCCACTATGAAAGCCACAATGTACTTTACCCCTACAACCGTGCAACCAATGCCCCATGACAGCCACAATGCTGTCAATGGCACTTATGCCACCTACAATGCAACCATGAAAGCCACAATGTACTTTAGCCCTGCAACGATGCAACTAATTCCTCTTATGCCAGCCACAATGCCTCCATGACAACCATAATGCCCTCCATGCCAGCCACAATGCCTTAAATGTCTTACATACCAACTAATCACAAAGACCCCATGACAGTCATAAAAATCCCACAACAGCCACAAATGAAATCAACAATGTCCCTTATCCCAGCTAAAATGCTCCAAGATGACAACAATGCCCTTAATGACACTTAAGCCAGTCACAATACCCCCATTTCAACCCGATGCTAGGTACATTGTTCTCATAACGGTCACTATTCCTCTACAACAGCCACAATGCGACCATGACAACTACAATGCCCTCACTGTTAATTTTACCAGCCGCAATGCCCAAATAAACACTTCAATGCTCTGTATGCTAGCCACAATGGCTACATGATAGTCACACTGTCCCCCATGATAGCCACACTGTTTCTAATCTTAGTCACATTGCCACCATGAAAGCCAAAATGTCAACATGACAATCACAATCCCCAAATGCCTAATATGCTAGTCAAAATGCCCTCAATACGAATTTCTCAATGATGACCACAATGCCCACAATGTCCAACATCCCAGTCAAAATGCCTCCCATGGCAGCAGCAATGCCCATCTGCCAGTCACAATGCTCCCTTTAGAACCACTATGCCCCATGATCCCAACATTGTCCCTTATACGAGACACAAAACCCTCCAGCCACAATGCCCTTAATTCCCCTTTTGCCAAAGGCATTATGAAAATAACAGCCACAATGTCATCCATGCAAGTCACAATGCCAATCATGGGCTATGCAATTTAGAATAGACATATTCTAACCAGAATGCCCCTAATGCAAGGCACAGTGCCATAATGGCACTCGCTATATGCCTTATTCCAGTCGGAATGCTCCAATGCCAGCAACAATGGCTCCCAATATTAGCCCCAATGCCAACCAACCACAAAAACCCCATCATAGTCACAATGCCACGTGACAGTCACAATATACCCATGTAATCACCAATATCTCACATCAAAGCAAAAAAAGCCTCCATGAAAGATGCAATGCACAGTGTCCATCATCCCACCCACAATGCGCCTTATGCCAGCCACAATGCCCTCAATGCCCCCATTAAGAAAACAACCATGACAACCACATTGCCCTCAATGCCTCTTATGACAACCACACAGCCCCATGACTACCAAAATTCCCTTATGACAACTACAATACCAACTTTACCAGTCACAAAGCACAAATAAAAAACCACAATGTCTTCAAAAAAGTCACAATGCCATCATGACAGCCACACTGTCTCTAAGCCCAATCACGGTGCCCCATGAAAGCCACAATGCCACATATACCAGCAACAAAGACACCAATGCCAATTAAAATTTCCTGAGGAAATCCACAATGCTCCTATGAAGGCCACAATGTTCTCCATAGCAGTAAAATTAGTCTGAATGCCTCCTATGTCTACCCAATGCCCCATGACAACTACAAAGCCTTAAATGGCAACATCAATAGGCCAACGGCAAAACAACTATGACAACCACAATGCCCCTCGATGGCCTAATTGACCCATGATAGCTATAATGCCTCCTTAGCCACTTTAGCAGCCACAATGCCAATATAAATACCTAAATGCTCTGTATGCCAGCCCTAATACCCACAATGTCGATAATCTCAGCCACTGTCTTTATTACATCCACAATGAGCTGCAAGCCAGCCGCAGTGCATTCAATTCCTTTTTGCCAACCAAAATGGGATTATGTCAGTTACAATGCCCTTCATGTCAGCTTGAATTCCCTCAATACCCACTTTCTAAACAAAATAGCCTCCATACCATCCGCAAAGCCTCTATGACCACCACAAGCATTTAATGCCCCGACAACGACCACAAATCCCCATTATAACCAAAGAGCCCTCACTTCCTCCTTTGCCAGTTACAATGACCTCCATGCCAGCCAGAATGCCCTTAATTTTCTATTTGCCAAACACAATATCTCCAAGTCAGCCACAAAGCCCTCATGTCAGCCATAATGCCACATTTCAGCCACAATGCCCCCATGCCAAACACAATGCCCCAATGACAACTACAAACCTTTAATAACCGTATGCCAAACATACTGCCTCCATGACTGCCAAAATATCCTCACATCCCCTTTTGGCCTTAGGACACCTGCTATGTCAGTTATCCAAGCCTAAATGCCCCAATGTTAACCACAGTGTTCACCATGTCAGCCACATTGCCAACCAACCACAAAGCCCCATGACAGCCACTAAAACCCCATGAAAGTCACAATGACACCAATAAATCAACAATAACCCATATCCAAGCCAAAATATACTTTTGATAGCTACAATGCCAGCAAAAAAACACAATGCCTCCAAAAAAGTCACAATGCCCTCAAGACAGCCGCGCTGTCTCTAAACGCAGTCACGATTTTCCCATGAAAGCCACAATGTCCCCTGACAACCACAATCCCGGAATGTGTTATATGCCAAGAACAATGCCTTTAATGCCAATTGCAATTCCCAGAGGACAACCATAATGCCCTTAATGCTCCCTATAATAGCTACAATGCCCACATGAAATACACAATGTCCTTCATAGCTGTAAAATCACCCTGAATGCCTCATATGTCTACACCATAGACTCCATGAGAACTACAATACCTCACATGGCAGCAGCAAAAGGCCAACTGCAATACAACCATGACAACCACAATTCCCCTTGATAGCCTACTTGCCCCCTTGACAACTACAATGCCTCTGTAGCAGTCACAATGCCCACTAATTCCACAATTCCTCCATGATAGTTATAATGCCCCCATGACAGTTATAATGCCCCCATGACAGCTACAGTGTCTAATCCCAGCCGAAAAGTCCCCATGAAAGCAACAATGCCCCCATGAAAGTCACAATTCTTGAATGCCTCATAAGTCAGCCAAATTTCCCTCAATGCCAATTATAAATTCCTCGAGAATAACCCCAATGCCCTCATTTCTCCCTATGTTGGCCACTAAGCCCTTCATGCCAGCGACAAGGCGTACATGACAACAAAACTTTCCTAATGGGAAAGGGCAGATGGTGATGAATGTGTATGTTGGAATGTAAATTCAGTGCACCCATGTGTAGAACACAAAGGCATTTACAATTCCCTTAAATATCTATAGCCAATATATGTACTACTAGACATATATCCTTATATACCAGGAAGGTATTACCGCACCTCTGAAAGTCCAGAGCTAGAAACTATCCTGATAATTATCAGTAATTAATAATAATATTAATTACCGGTCAACAGATTCCTTTATTGCCGCTGACTGGAGGATTCCATACTTTAGTTCTCATCACTTTCAAATGAACACCTAGAAAAAAAAGAAAAACAAGGAGGTGTGATAATACATTCCTGGTATATGCTATAGATGAATTGGAAACAGTAAAGAGATGTTAATGTGTCTAGTTTCTAATAAAACCCCAAAATATTTTAAGGGACAATTAAACCATTTCTGGGATACCAATTCTGAGGAGCCAAACTACAAATCCCACCTCAAGCCTTCCTATCCAAGATTATGCACTAATCATGCCATCCTGACTAGAAGACATAAGTACGATATAATTATCTCTAATCACAACACCTAAATTAATCACCAACCACACCAAAGATCAGATGCCAAGAAGAAATAGCACTCTCCTCCACATCTGTATAAAACAGAAAAACATTCTACAAACTATTCAGTGGACCATTTACAACTCATGTATGACATGGGCCTAAACATGTCCTAGAGTGGACACAGTAGAGCTAATTTCAATCATCAGGAGAAATATCACACATTCAATAAATAACTCACATGCGCCAAGCTAAGACAAAAAGAGATATCCCTAGTAGTAAAAATAGCTGGAAACAGACTTGCAACTTGTGGCCAACTGGCTAGAGAGGCAAAGAAAAGAAGACACTTCAACTATACTGTGCCACTCATAGCAAAAAAATAAACATTGTACACACAAACCCTAAATTAACAAGTCATGACAGCCACAATTTTTCAATGACAGCCAAAATGCATGTATGACAGCCACAATGCCCAAATAAACACCTCAATGCTCTGCATGCCAGCCATACTGTTTCTAATCTCAGCCACATTGCCAACATGAATGCCGAAATGCCACCATGACAATCACAATCTCCAAATGCCTAATATGCTAGTCAAAATGCCCTTAATACCAATTCCTCGATGATAACCACGATGCCCACAATGTCCAACATCCAAGCCACAATGCCTCCCATGGCAGCAGCAATGTCCATGTGTCAGTCACTATGCTTTCTTTAAAGCCACTATGCCCCATGATCTCAACATTGTCCCTTATACGAGACACAAAACCCTCCAGCCACAATGCCCTTAATTCCCCTTTTGCCAACGACAATGTAAAAATGACAGCCACAATGCCAATCATGTCCCAATGTAATTTAGAATAGAACTATACTAACCAGTATGCCCCTAATGCAAGCCAAGATGCCATAACGACAACTGCTATATGCCTTGTCCCAGTCGGAACGCCCCAACGCCAGCCACAATGGTTCCAACTCAAATAACAATGTCCAAGTGCCAGCCACAATGCCCAACTGACACACGCACACACACACACACACACACACACACACACACACACACACACACTAGCCATTTGCAATATAACCATGACAACCACACTGCCCCATGACAACCAAAATTCCCTAATGACAACTACAATGCCCACTTTACCAGTCACAAAGCACAAATGAAAACCACAATGCCTCCAAACAAGTCACAGTGCCAGTTACAATAACCTCCATGCCAGCCAGAATGCCCTTAATTTTTTCTTTGCCAACCACAATATCCCTAAGACTGCCACAAAGCCCTCATGCTAGCCATAATGCCCCCATGCCAGACACAATGTACCTAATCCCAGCAACAATACCCCTTTTGCCAGCCACAATGCCCAATGACAACCACAAACCTTTAATGACCGTATGCCAACTATACTGCATCCATGACTGCCAAATTGGCATCACATCCCCTTTTACGAGACACAATGCCATTTATACCAGCCACAGTGCCCTCACTTCCCCCTTGGCCAACCACAATGACACCATGACAACCACAAATCCCCCATGTCAGCAATAACGCGAGCCACAATAACACCTGCTATGTCTATCATTCCAGCCAAAATACCACCATGAACGCCACAATGTACTTTATCCCAGCAATAATGCTGCCAATGCCCCTTATGCCAACCACAAGGATGCAATGACAACCACATACCTTTAATGCCCCTAAGACAGCCAAAATGCTGTAATTTGTCTAAAAAAAAAAGACCTCCATGTCAGCCGCAATGTACTCACTTCCTCATTGCCTACCACAATGTCCACATAACAGTCACAAAGCCCCCATGCCAGACATGATGCACAAGTTAAGACACAATGTGATAGAACTAATAGCTGACTAGTAACTTGTGGCCAAATCACTCGAGAGTCAAAGAAAAGTAGACACATCAACTATACTGTGCCACTCATAGCAAAAAAAAATAAACATTGTCCACACAAACCCTAAAATAAAAGTCATACCAGCCACTATTTTCCACAGACAGCCAAAATGCAGCTATGACTACTGCATTGTCCCACCACATCTAAATGGCTCCAATGATGCCACAAAGTCCCCAGTACCTGACAAATTTCCCCCACATGACAACCACAAAGTCATCAATGCCCTCTTTACAAATCACAATACCTTCAATACCTGCTAAGCCAACCAAAGTTCCCTCATGACAACCGTAGTGCCCTCCATGCCTGCCACAATACCTAAAAAAACCACAATGCTTTTCAGGCAAGCCACAATGCCCTCACAACACCCACAATGTACCTTATTCCATCTACAATGTGCCATGCCAGCCACAAGGTACTTATAATAGCCATATTATCCCCCTTGTTATTTACATGTTCTCCTAAGTCACTAAACCCCATGACAGCCACATTGATCCCATGACACACGCAATCTACGTTATCTCCACCAAAATGCCATAATGGCAGTTACCATGCTGTCAGTGGCCACTATTCCAGCCACAAAGCCCCCATGCTAGCCACGGTGTACTTTATCCCAGCAGCAATGCCGGTGATATCCCTTATCCAAGCTACAATGACCACCAAATTGTCCTTTATGCAACGCACAATGGCCTCAGTATCTACATGCAAACTACAATTACCCACATGACAGCCACAAAGCTTCCATGTAAGCCACAATGCGCCCGTGACAATGACATTGCCCTCAATGCCACCAAGGCATTTACAATGCCCAAAGTTAGCAATAATGCTCCTGTAAGAATGACTATGCCCTCATGAAACCCACAATGTCATTATAAGGGGCACAATGCCAGTATGACAGATAAAATGCCCTCCATGACAGCCACAAAGCCGCCAGAAAATCAACAATCATGCGACCACAATGTACTTTATCCATGCAACAATGCCGCCAATGCCCCTTATGCCAGCACGAACGCCAAAATGGAAACCACAAAATGTCAATACTCCTTTGCAAGCCAGTATGCTTTTATTAAAGCCACAATGAACTCACTTTCCCCTTTGCTAACCAAGATATGACAGACACAATTCCCCAATACCAGCCATAATGACACCTGAAGGCCACAATATCCTAATGAAACTCGCTATGTCCCTTATCCCAGTCATAATATCCTTAATGTTAGCCACAACTTCCTCCATGCCAGCCACAATGCCAACCAACCACAATACTATGTGACAGCCAAAATGCTTCTATGAAATCACCAATATCTCATATGGCAGCTAAAATGTCCCCATGACAGCTACAAAGTCCAGTGTCCCTTATGCATTTCACAATGCCACTTATCTAAACCACATTGTTCTCAATGCCGCCTAAGCCAATTGCAATACAACCATGACAGCCACAATGGCTTCAATGGCCCTATGACAACTACAATGCCCCATGACAGTCAAAAAAGTAATCATTATTTCAGCCAAATGCCGTCATAACAGCCAACAGGCCATGAATTGCCATTATGCCAGCAGTCACAATGCCACTATATGAGCCACAATGTACTTTAGCACAGCCAAAGTGCTGTCAATGCCTCTTATGCCAGCCCAAATGCCCCTATGATCGCTAAATTGTCCTCCATGCCAGCCAACTTACCCCCATGAAATCAACAATGTCCCTTTTTCCAGTCAAAATGCAGCCATGACATCTTCAATGTCCACAATGTCCCTTATCCCAGCCAGAATTCTCCAGGATAACCCAATGTCCACTAAGCCAACCGCAATACAACCATGACAACCACAATGCCCTCAAAGCCCCTATGACAACTAAAAAAAGTCATCATGTTAGACAAAATATCTCTACGAAAGCCAATAAACCCACATGACAACCACAATGATGCCATCATATCTGCAATATCTCTTATCTCCACAAAAATGCCCTCATGACACCCACAATGTCCCTTATGCCCGCAGCACTGCCCCAATGGCAATCACAAACATTCAATGCTCGTATGCCAACCATATTGCCTCCATGACAGCCAAAATGTCCTCAAATCCCCTTTTGAAAAACACAATGCCATCCATGTCAGACACAATGCCCTAATTTTCCCCTTTGCAAACCACGAACCACAAAGCCACCAAGACAACCACAAAGCCCCATGTCAGCAATAATGGCAGCCACAATTACACACTCTATGTCTATTATTCCAGTGACTATGCCCCCATGAAAGCCGCAATGCCTTCAATAGGCCTTATCCTAGCCACAATGCCCCATGCCACCACAATGTACTTTATTCCATAACCATTGCTGACAATACCCCTTATGTCAACCACAATGACAATGACAACCACATACTTTCAATGCCCCTAAAACAGCCAAAATGCTCCATGTCAGTCATTATGTACTCAATTTCCCCTTTGCCAAACACAATGTCCACATGATAGTAACACAGCCCTGTGCCAGTCATGATGGCACATCATCCAAAATGCCCCCATGAGACCTGCTATGGTCCATTTCTTAGTCAAAATGCCGCCATGACATCCACAATCACGTCATTGGCCCTTATGCCAGCTACAATGCCACTATGAAAGCCACAATGTACTTTACCCCTACAACCGTGCAACCAATGCCCCATGACAGCCACAATGCTGTCAATGGCACTTATGCCACCTACAATGCAACCATGAAAGCCACAATGTACTTTAGCCCTGCAACGATGCAATTAATTCCTCTTATGCCAGCCACAATGCCTCCATGACAACCATAATGCCCTCCATGCCAGCCACAATGCCTTAAATGTCTTACATACCAACTAATCACAAAGACCCCATGACAGTCATAAAAATCCCACAACAGCCACAAATGAAATCAACAATGTCCCTTATCCCAGCTAAAATGCTCCAAGATGACAACAATGCCCTTAATGACACTTAAGCCAGTCACAATACCCCCATTTCAACCCGATGCTAGGTACATTGTTCTCATAACGGTCACTATTCCTCTACAACAGCCACAATGCGACCATGACAACTACAATGCCCTCACTGTTAATTTTACCAGCCGCAATGCCCAAATAAACACTTCAATGCTCTGTATGCTAGCCACAATGGCTACATGATAGTCACACTGTCCCCCATGATAGCCACACTGTTTCTAATCTTAGTCACATTGCCACCATGAAAGCCAAAATGTCAACATGACAATCACAATCCCCAAATGCCTAATATGCTAGTCAAAATGCCCTCAATACGAATTTCTCAATGATGACCACAATGCCCACAATGTCCAACATCCCAGTCAAAATGCCTCCCATGGCAGCAGCAATGCCCATGTGCCAGTCACAATGCTCCCTTTAGAACCACTATGCCCCATGATCCCAACATTGTCCCTTATACTAGACACAAAACCCTCCAGCCACAATGCCCTTAATTCCCCTTTTGCCAAAGGCATTATGAAAATGACAGCCACAATGTCATCCATGCAAGTCACAATGCCAATCATGGGCTATTCAATTTAGAATAGACATATTCTAACCAGAATGCCCCTAATGCAAGGCACAATGCCATAATGGCACTCGCTATATGCCTTATTCCAGTCGAAATGCTCCAATGCCAGCAACAATGGCTCCCAATATTAACCCCAATGCCAACCAACCACAAAAACCCCATCATAGTCACAATGCCACGTGACAGTCACAATATACCCATGTAATCACCAATATCTCACATCAAAGCAAAAAAAGCCTCCATGAAAGATGCAATGCACAGTGTCCATCATCCCACCCACAATGCGCCTTATGCCAGCCACAATGCCCTCAATGCCCCATTAAGAAAACAACCATGACAACCACATTGCCCTCAATGCCTCTTATGACAACCACACAGCCCCATGACTACCAAAATTCCCTTATGACAACTACAATACCAACTTTACCAGTCACAAAGCACAAATAAAAAACCACAATGTCTTCAAAAAAGTCACAATGCCATCATGACAGCCACACTGTCTCTAAGCCCAATCACGGTGCCCCCATGAAAGCCACAATGCCACATATACCAGCAACAAAGACACCAATGCCAATTAAAATTTCCTGAGGAAATCCACAATGCTCCTATGAAGGCCACAATGTTCTCCATAGCAGTAAAATTTGTATGAATGCCTCCTATGTCTACCCAATGCCCCATGACAACTACAAAGCCTTACATGGCAACATCAATAGGCCAACGGCAAAACAACTATGACAACCACAATGCCCCTTGATGGCCTAATTGACCCATGATAGCTATAATGCCTCCTTAGCCACTTTAGCAGCCACAATGCCAATATAAATACCTAAATGCTCTGTATGCCAGCCCTAATGCCCACAATGTCGATAATCTCAGCCACTGTCTTTATTACATCCACAATGAGCTGCAAGTCAGCCGCAGTGCATTCAATTTCTTTTTGCCAACCAAAATGGGATTATGTCAGTTACAATGCCCTTCATGTCAGCTTGAATTCCCTCAATACCCACTTTCTAAACAAAATAGCCTCCATACCACCCGCAAAGCCTCTATGACCACCACAAGCATTTAATGCCCCGACAACGACCACAAATCCCCATTATAACCAAAGAGCCCTCACTTCCTCCTTTGCCAGTTACAATGACCTCCATGCCAGCCAGAATGCCCTTAATTTTCTATTTGCCAAACACAATATCTCCAAGTCAGCCACAAAGCCCTCATGTCAGCCATAATGCCACATTTCAGCCACAATGCCCCCATGCCAAACACAATGCCCCAATGACAACTACAAACCTTTAATAACCGTATGCCAAACATACTGCCTCCATGACTGCCAAAATATCCTCACATCCCCTTTTGGCCTTAGGACACCTGCTATGTCAGTTATCCAAGCCTAAATGCCCCAATGTTAGCCACAGTGTTCACCATGTCAGCCACATTGCCAACCAACCACAAAGCCCCATGACAGCCACTAAAACCCCATGAAAGTCACAATGACACCAATAAATCAACAATAACCCATATCCAAGCCAAAATATACTTTTGATAGCTACAATGCCAGCAAAAAAACACAATGCCTCCAAAAAAGTCACAATGCCCTCAAGACAGCCGCGCTGTCTCTAAACGCAGTCACGATTTTCCCATGAAAGCCACAATGTCCCCTGACAACCACAATCCCGGAATGTGTTATATGCCAAGAACAATGCCTTTAATGCCAATTGCAATTCCCAGAGGACAACCATAATGCCCTTAATGCTCCCTATAATAGCTACAATGCCCACATGAAATACACAATGTCCTTCATAGCTGTAAAATCACCCTGAATGCCTCATATGTCTACACCATAGACTCCATGAGAACTACAATACCTCACATGGCAGCAGCAAAAGGCCAACCGCAATACAACCATGACAACCACAATTCCCCTTGATGGCCTACTTGCCCCCTTGACAACTACAATGCCTCTGTAGCAGTCACAATGCCCACTAATTCCACAATTCCTCCATGATAGTTATAATGCCCCCATGACAGCTACAGTGTCTAATCCCAGCCGAAAAGTCCCCATGAAAGCAACAATGCCCCCATGAAAGTCACAATTCTTGAATGCCTCATAAGTCAGCCAAATTTCCCTCAATGCCAATTATAAATTCCTCGAGAATAACCCCAATGCCCTCATTTCTCCCTATGTTGGCCACTAAGCCCTTCATGCCAGCGACAAGGCGTACATGACAGCAAAACTTTCCTAATGGGAAAGGGCAGATGGTGATGAATGTGTATGTTGGAATGTAAATTCAGTGCACCCATGTGTAGAACACAAAGGCATTTACAATGCCCTTAAATATCTATAGCCAATATATGTACTACTAGACATATATCCTTATATACCAGGAAGGTATTACCGCACCTCTGAAAGTCCAGAGCTAGAAACTATCCTGATAATTATCAGTAATTAATAATAATATTAATTACCGGTCAACAGATTCCTTTATTGCCGCTGACTGGAGGATTCCATACTTTAGTTCTCATCACTTTCAAATGAACACCTAGAAAAAAAAGAAAAACAAGGAGGTGTGATAATACGTTCCTGGTATATGCTATAGATGAATTGGAAACAGTAAAGAGATGTTAATGTGTCTAGTTTCTAATAAAACCCCAAAATATTTTAAGGGACAATTAAACCATTTCTGGGATACCAATTCTGAGGAGCCAAACTACAAATCCCACCTCAAGCCTTCCTATCCAAGATTATGCACTAATCATGCCATCCTGACTAGAAGACATAAGTACGATATAATTATCTCTAATCACAACACCTAAATTAATCACCAACCACACCAAAGATCAGATGCCAAGAAGAAATAGCACTCTCCTCCACATCTGTATAAAACAGAAAAACATTCTACAAACTATTCAGTGGACCATTTACAACTCATGTATGACATGGGCCTAAACATGTCCTAGAGTGGACACAGTAGAGCTAATTTCAATCATCAGGAGAAATATCACACATTCAATAAATAACTCACATGCGCCAAGCTAAGACAAAAAGAGATATCCCTAGTAGTAAAAATAGCTGGAAACAGACTTGCAACTTGTGGCCAACTGGCTAGAGAGGCAAAGAAAAGAAGACACTTCAACTATACTGTGCCACTCATAGCAAAAAAATAAACATTGTACACACAAACCCTAAATTAACAAGTCATGACAGCCACAATTTTTCAATGACAGCCAAAATGCATGTATGACAGCCACAATGCCCAAATAAACACCTCAATGCTCTCCATGCCAGCCATACTGTTTCTAATCTCAGCCACATTGCCAACATGAATGCCGAAATGCCACCATGACAATCACAATCCCCAAATGCCTAATATGCTAGTCAAAATGCCCTTAATACCAATTCCTCGATGATAACCACGATGCCCACAATGTCCAACATCCAAGCCACAATGCCTCCCATGGCAGCAGCAATGTCCATGTGTCAGTCACTATGCTTTCTTTAAAGCCACTATGCCCCATGATCTCAACATTGTCCCTTATACGAGACACAAAACCCTCCAGCCACAATGCCCTTAATTCCCCTTTTGCCAACGACAATGTAA
Organism: Rhinoderma darwinii; assembly: GCF_050947455.1. Lineage (NCBI taxonomy): Eukaryota > Metazoa > Chordata > Amphibia > Anura > Rhinodermatidae > Rhinoderma > Rhinoderma darwinii. The sequence goes on along the minus strand of NC_134689.1, from coordinate 217,863,446 downwards.
AAATGACAGCCACAATGCCAATCATGTCCCAATGTAATTTAGAATAGAACTATACTAACCAGTATGCCCCTAATGCAAGCCAAGATGCCATAACGACAACCGCTATATGCCTTGTCCCAGTCGGAACGCCCCAACGCCAGCCACAATGGTTCCAACTCAAATAACAATGTCCAAGTGCCAGCCACAATGCCCAACTGACACACACACACACACACACACACACACACACACACACACTAGCCATTTGCAATATAACCATGACAACCACACTGCCCCATGACAACCAAAATTCCCTCATGACAACTACAATGCCCACTTTACCAGTCACAAAGCACAAATGAAAACCACAATGCCACCAAACAAGTCACAGTGCCAGTTACAATAACCTCCATGCCAGCCAGAATGCCCTTAATTTTTTCTTTGCCAACCACAATATCCCTAAGACTGCTACAAAGCCCTCATGCTAGCCATAATGCCCCCATGCCAGACACAATGTACCTAATCCCAGCAACAATACCCCTTTTGCCAGCCACAATGCCCAATGACAACCACAAACCTTTAATGACCGTATGCCAACTATACTGCATCCATGACTGCCAAATTGGCATCACATCCCCTTTTACGAGACACAATGCCATTTATACCAGCCACAGTGCCCTCACTTCCCCCTTGGCCAACCACAATGACACCATGACAACCACAAATCCCCCATGTCAGCAATAAAGCGAGCCACAATAACACATGCTATGTCTATCATTCCAGCCAAAATACCACCATGAACGCCACAATGTACTTTATCCCAGCAATAATGCTGCCAATGCCCCTTATGCCAACCACAAGGATGCAATGACAACCACATACCTTTAATGCCCCTAAGACAGCCAAAATGCTGTAATTTGTCTAAAAAAAAGACCTCCATGTCAGCCGCAATGTACTCACTTCCTCATTGCCTACCACAATGTCCACATGACAGTCACAAAGCCCCCATGCCAGACATGATGCACAAGTTAAGACACAATGTGATAGAACTAATAGCTGACTAGTAACTTGTGGCCAAATCACTCGAGAGTCAAAGAAAAGTAGACACATCAACTATACTGTGCCACTCATAGCAAAAAAAAATAAACATTGTCCACACAAACCCTAAAATAAAAGTCATACCAGCCACTATTTTCCACAGACAGCCAAAATGCAGCTATGACTACTGCATTGTCCCACCACATCTAAATGGCTCCAATGATGCCACAAAGTCCCCAGTACCTGACAAATTTCCCCCACATGACAACCACAAAGTCATCAATGCCCTCTTTACAAATCACAATACCTTCAATACCTGCTAAGCCAACCAAAGTTCCCTCATGACAACCGTAGTGCCCTCCATGCCTGCCACAATACCTAAAAAAAACACAATGCTTTTCAGGCAAGCCACAATGCCCTCACAACACCCACAATGTACCTTATTCCATCTACAATGCGCCATGCCAGCCTCAAGGTACTTATAATAGCCATATTATCCCCCTTGTTATTTACATGTTCTCCTAAGTCACTAAACCCCATGACAGCCACATTGATCCCATGACACACGCAATCTACGTTATCTCCATCAAAATGCCGTAATGGCAGTTACCATGCTGTCAGTGGCCACTATTCCAGACACAAAGCCCCCATGCTAGCCACGGTGTACTTTATCCCAGCAGCAATGCCGGTGATATCCCTTATCCAAGCTACAATGACCACCAAATTGTCCTTTATGCAACGCACAATGGCCTCAGTATCTACATGCAAACTACAATTACCCACATGACAGCCACAAAGCTTCCATGTAAGCCACAATGCGCCCGTGACAGTGACATTGCCCTCAATGCCACCAAGGCATTTACAATGCCCAAAGTTAGAAATAATGCTCCTGTAAGAGTGACTATGCCCTCATGAAACCCACAATATCATTATAAGGGGCACAATGCCAGTATGACAGATAAAATGCCCTCCATGACAGCCACAAAGCCGCCAGAAAATCAACAATCATGCGACCACAATGTACTTTATCCATGCAACAATGCCGTCAATGCCCCTTATGCCAGCCCGAACGCCAAAATGGAAACCACAAAATGTCAATACTCCTTTGCAAGCCAGTATGCTTTTATTAAAGCCACAATGAACTCACTTTCCCCTTTGCTAACCAAGATATGACAGACACAATTCCCCAATACCAGCCATAATGACACCTGAAGGCCACAATATCCTAATGAAACTCGCTATGTCCCTTATCCCAGTCATAATATCCTTAATGTTAGCCACAACTTCCTCCATGCCAGCCACAATGCCAACCAACCACAATACTATGTGACAGCCAAAATGCTTCTATGAAATCACCAATATCTCATATGGCAGCTAAAATGTCCCCATGACAGCTACAAAGTCCAGTGTCCCTTATGCATTTCACAATGCCACTTATCTAAACCACATTGTTCTCAATGCCGCCTAAGCCAATTGCAATACAACCATGACAGCCACAATGGCTTCAATGGCCCTATGACAACTACAATGCCCCATGACAGTCAAAAAAGTAATCATTATTTCAGCCAAATGCCGTCATAACAGCCAACAGGCCATGAATTGCCATTATGCCAGCAGTCACAATGCCACTATATGAGCCACAATGTACTTTAGCGCAGCCAAAGTGCTGTCAATGCCTCTTATGCCAGCCCCAATGCCCCTATGATCGCTAAATTGTCCTCCATGCCAGCCAACTTACCCCCATGAAATCAACAATGTCCCTTTTTCCAGTCAAAATGCAGCCATGACATCTTCAATGTCCACAATGTCCCTTATCCCAGCCAGAATTCTCCAGGATAACCTAATGTCCACTAAGCCAACCGCAATACAACCATGACAACCACAATGCCCTCAAAGCCCCTATGACAACTACATTGTCCTATGACAGCTAAAAAAAGTCATCATGTTAGACAAAATATCTCTACGAAAGCCAATAAACCCACATGACAACCACAATGATGCCATCATATCTGCAATATCTCTTATCTCCACAAAAATGCCCTCATGACACCCACAATGTCCCTTATGCCCGCAGCACTGCCCCAATGGCAATCACAAACATTCAATGCTCGTATGCCAACCATATTGCCTCCATGACAGCCAAAATGTCCTCACATCCCCTTTTGAAAAACACAATGCCATCAATGTCAGACACAATGCCCTAATTTTCCCCTTTGCAAACCACGAACCACAAAGCCACCAAGACAACCACAAAGCCCCATGTCAGCAATAATGGCAGCCACAATTACACCCTCTATGTCTATTATTCCAGTGACTATGCCCCCATGAAAGCCGCAATGCCTTCAATAGGCCTTATCCTAGCCACAATGCCCCATGCCACCACAATGTACTTTATTCCATAACCATTGCTGACAATACCCCTTATGTCAACCACAATGACAATGACAACCACATACTTTCAATGCCCCTAAAACAGCCAAAATGCTCTCATTTGCCTAAAACAAAGTTCTCCATGTCAGTCATTATGTACTCAATTTCCCCTTTGCCAAACACAATGTCCACATGATAGTAACACAGCCCTGTGCCAGTCATGATGGCACATCATCCAAAATGCCCCCATGAGACCTGCTATGTCCCATTTCTTAGTCAAAATGCCGCCATGACATCCACAATCACGTCATTGGCCCTTATGCCAGCTACAATGCCACTATGAAAGCCACAATGTACTTTACCCCTACAACCGTGCAACCAATGCCCCATGACAGCCACAATGCTGTCAATGGCACTTATGCCACCTACAATGCAACCATGAAAGCGACAATGTACTTTAGCCCTGCAACGATGCAACTAATGCCTCTTATGCCAGCCACAATGCCTCCATGACAACCATAATGCCCTCCATGCCAGCCACAATGCCTTAAATGTCTTACATACCAACTAATCACAAAGACCCCATGACAGTCATAAAAATCCCACAACAGCCACAAATGAAATCAACAATGTCCCTTATCCCAGCTAAAATGCTCCAAGATGACAACAATGCCCTTAATGACACTTAAGCCAGTCACAATACCCCCATTTCAACCCGATGCTAGGTACATTGTTCTCATAACGGTCACTATTCCTCTACAACAGCCACAATGCGACCATGACAACTACAATACCCTCACTGTTAATTTTGCCAGCCGCAATGCCAAAATAAACACTTCAATGCTCTGTATGCTAGCCACAATGGCTACATGATAGTCACACTGTCCCCCATGATAGCCACACTGTTTCTAATCTTAGTCACATTGCCACCATGAAAGCCAAAATGTCAACATGACAATCACAATCCCCAAATGCCTAATATGCTAGTCAAAATGCCCTCAATACGAATTTCTCAATGATGACCACAATGCCCACAATGTCCAACATCCCAGTCAAAATGCCTCCCATGGCAGCAGCAATGCCCATGTGCCAGTCACAATGCTCCCTTTAGAACCACTATGCCCCATGATCCCAACATTGTCCCTTATACGAGACACAAAACCCTCCAGCCACAATGCCCTTAATTCCCCTTTTGCCAAAGGCATTATGAAAATGACAGCCACAATGTCATCCATGCAAGTCACAATGCCAATCATGGGCTATGCAATTTAGAATAGACATATTCTAACCAGAATGCCCCTAATGCAAGGCACAATGCCATAATGGCACTCGCTATATGCCTTATTCCAGTCGGAATGCTCCAATGCCAGCAACAATGGCTCCCAATATTAGCCCCAATGCCAACCAACCACAAAAACCCCATCATAGTCACAATGTCACGTGACAGTCACAATATACCCATGTAATCACCAATATCTCACATCAAAGCAAAAAAAGCCTCCATGAAAGATGCAATGCACAGTGTCCATCATCCCACCCACAATGCGCCTTATGCCAGCCACAATGCCCTCAATGCCCCATTAAGAAAACAACCATGACAACCACATTGCCCTCAATGCCTCTTATGACAACCACACAGCCCCATGACTACCAAAATTCCCTTATGACAACTACAATACCAACTTTACCAGTCACAAAGCACAAATAAAAAACCACAATGTCTTCAAAAAAGTCACAATGCCATCATGACAGCCACACTGTCTCTAAGCCCAATCACGGTGCCCCCATGAAAGCCACAATGCCACATATACCAGCAACAAAGACACCAATGCCAATTAAAATTTCCTGAGGAAATCCACAATGCTCCTATGAAGGCCACAATGTTCTCCATAGCAGTAAAATTAGTCTGAATGCCTCCTATGTCTACCCAATGCCCCATGACAACTACAAAGCCTTAAATGGCAACATCAATAGGCCAACGGCAAAACAACTATGACAACCACAATGCCCCATGATGGCCTAATTGACCCATGATAGCTATAATGCCTCCTTAGCCACTTTAGCAGCCACAATGCCAATATAAATACCTAAATGCTCTGTATGCCAGCCCTAATGCCCACAATGTCGATAATCTCAGCCACTGTCTTTATTACATCCACAATGAGCTGCAAGCCAGCCGCAGTGCATTCAATTCCTTTTTGCCAACCAAAATGGGATTATGTCAGTTACAATGCCCTTCATGTCAGCTTGAATTCCCTCAATACCCACTTTCTAAACAAAATAGCCTCCATACCATCCGCAAAGCCTCTATGACCACCACAAGCATTTAATGCCCCGACAACGACCACAAATCCCCATTATAACCAAAGAGCCCTCACTTCCTCCTTTGCCAGTTACAATGACCTCCATGCCAGCCAGAATGCCCTTAATTTTCTATTTGCCAAACACAATATCTCCAAGTCAGCCACAAAGCCCTCATGTCAGCCATAATGCCACATTTCAGCCACAATGCCCCCATGCCAAACACAATGCCCCAATGACAACTACAAACCTTTAATAACCGTATGCCAAACATACTGCCTCCATGACTGCCAAAATATCCTCACATCCCCTTTTGGCCTTAGGACACCTGCTATGTCAGTTATCCAAGCCTAAATGCCCCAATGTTAACCACAGTGTTCACCATGTCAGCCACATTGCCAACCAACCACAAAGCCCCATGACAGCCACTAAAACCCCATGAAAGTCACAATGACACCAATAAATCAACAATAACCCATATCCAAGCCAAAATATACTTTTGATAGCTACAATGCCAGCAAAAAAACACAATGCCTCCAAAAAAGTCACAATGCCCTCAAGACAGCCGCTCTGTCTCTAAACGCAGTCACGATTTTCCCATGAAAGCCACAATGTCCCCTGACAACCACAATCCCGGAATGTGTTATATGCCAAGAACAATGCCTTTAATGCCAATTGCAATTCCCAGAGGACAACCATAATGCCCTTAATGCTCCCTATAATAGCTACAATGCCCACATGAAATACACAATGTCCTTCATAGCTGTAAAATCACCCTGAATGCCTCATATGTCTACACCATAGACTCCATGAGAACTACAATACCTCACATGGCAGCAGCAAAAGGCCAACTGCAATACAACCATGACAACCACAATTCCCCTTGATGGCCTACTTGCCCCCTTGACAACTACAATGCCTCTGTAGCAGTCACAATGCCCACTAATTCCACAATTCCTCCATGATAGTTATAATGCCCCCATGACAGTTATAATGCCCCCATGACAGCTACAGTGTCTAATCCCAGCCGAAAAGTCCCCATGAAAGCAACAATGCCCCCATGAAAGTCACAATTCTTGAATGCCTCATAAGTCAGCCAAATTCCCCTCAATGCCAATTATAAATTCCTCGAGAATAACCCCAATGCCCTCATTTCTCCCTATGTTGGCCACTAAGCCCTTCATGCCAGCGACAAGGCGTACATGACAGCAAAACTTTCCTAATGGGAAAGGGCAGATGGTGATGAATGTGTATGTTGGAATGTAAATTCAGTGCACCCATGTGTAGAACACAAAGGCATTTACAATGCCCTTAAATATCTATAGCCAATATATGTACTACTAGACATATATCCTTATATACCAGGAAGGTATTACCACACCTCTGAAAGTCCAGAGCTAGAAACTATCCTGATAATTATCAGTAATTAATAATAATATTAATTACCGGTCAACAGATTCCTTTATTGCCGCTGACTGGAGGATTCCATACTTTAGTTCTCATCACTTTCAAATGAACACCTAGAAAAAAAAGAAAAACAAGGAGGTGTGATAATACATTCCTGGTATATGCTATAGATGAATTGGAAACAGTAAAGAGATGTTAATGTGTCTAGTTTCTAATAAAACCCCAAAATATTTTAAGGGACAATTAAACCATTTCTGGGATACCAATTCTGAGGAGCCAAACTACAAATCCCACCTCAAGCCTTCCTATCCAAGATTATGCACTAATCATGCCATCCTGACTAGAAGACATAAGTACGATATAATTATCTCTAATCACAACACCTAAATTAATCACCAACCACACCAAAGATCAGATGCCAAGAAGAAATAGCACTCTCCTCCACATCTGTATAAAACAGAAAAACATTCTACAAACTATTCAGTCGACCATTTACAACTCATGTATGACATGGGCCTAAACATGTCCTAGAGTGGACACAGTAGAGCTAATTTCAATCATCAGGAGAAATATCACACATTCAATAAATAACTCACATGCGCCAAGCTAAGACAAAAAGAGATATCCCTAGTAGTAAAAATAGCTGGAAACAGACTTGCAACTTGTGGCCAACTGGCTAGAGAGGCAAAGAAAAGAAGACACTTCAACTATACTGTGCCACTCATAGCAAAAAAATAAACATTGTACACACAAACCCTAAATTAACAAGTCATGACAGCCACAATTTTTCAATGACAGCCAAAATGCATGTATGACAGCCACAATGCCCAAATAAACACCTCAATGCTCTCCATGCCAGCCATACTGTTTCTAATCTCAGCCACATTGCCAACATGAATGCCGAAATGCCACCATGACAATCACAATCCCCAAATGCCTAATATGCTAGTCAAAATGCCCTTAATACCAATTCCTCGATGATAACCACGATGCCCACAATGTCCAACATCCAAGCCACAATGCCTCCCATGGCAGCAGCAATGTCCATGTGTCAGTCACTATGCTTTCTTTAAAGCCACTATGCCCCATGATCTCAACATTGTCCCTTATACGAGACACAAAACCCTCCAGCCACAATGCCCTTAATTACCCTTTTGCCAACGACAATGTAAAAATGACAGCCACAATGCCAATCATGTCCCAATGTAATTTAGAATAGAACTATACTAACCAGTATGCCCCTAATGCAAGCCAAGATGCCATAACGACAACCGCTATATGCCTTGTCCCAGTCGGAACGCCCCAACGCCAGCCACAATGGTTCCAACTCAAATAACAATGTCCAAGTGCCAGCCACAATGCCCAACTGACACACACACACACACACACACACACACACACACACACACACACACTAGCCATTTGCAATATAACCATGACAACCACACTGCCCCATGACAACCAAAATTCCCTCATGACAACTACAATGCCCACTTTACCAGTCACAAAGCACAAATGAAAACCACAATGCCTCCAAACAAGTCACAGTGCCAGTTACAATAACTTCCATGCCAGCCAGAATGCCCTTAATTTTTTCTTTGCCAACCACAATATCCCTAAGACTGCCACAAAGCCCTCATGCTAGCCATAATGCCCCCATGCCAGACACAATGTACCTAATCCCAGCAACAATACCCCTTTTGCCAGCCACAATGCCCAATGACAACCACAAACCTTTAATGACCGTATGCCAACTATACTGCATCCATGACTGCCAAATTGGCATCACATCCCCTTTTACGAGACACAATGCCATTTATACCAGCCACAGTGCCCTCACTTCCCCCTTGGCCAACCACAATGACACCATGACAACCACAAATCCCCCATGTCAGCAATAACGCGAGCCACAATAACACCTGCTATGTCTATCATTCCAGCCAAAATACCACCATGAACGCCACAATGTACTTTATCCCAGCAATAATGCTGCCAATGCCCCTTATGCCAACCACAAGGATGCAATGACAACCACATACCTTTAATGCCCCTAAGACAGCCAAAATGCTGTAATTTGTCTAAAAAAAAAGACCTCCATGTCAGCCGCAATGTACTCACTTCCTCATTGCCTACCACAATGTCCACATAACAGTCACAAAGCCCCCATGCCAGACATGATGCACAAGTTAAGACACAATGTGATAGAACTAATAGCTGACTAGTAACTTGTGGCCAAATCACTCGAGAGTCAAAGAAAAGTAGACACATCAACTATACTGTGCCACTCATAGCAAAAAAAAATAAACATTGTCCACACAAACCCTAAAATAAAAGTCATACCAGCCACTATTTTCCACAGACAGCCAAAATGCAGCTATGACTACTGCATTGTCCCACCACATCTAAATGGCTCCAATGATGCCACAAAGTCCCCAGTACCTGGCAAATTTCCCCCACATGACAACCACAAAGTCATCAATGCCCTCTTTACAAATCACAATACCTTCAATACCTGCTAAGCCAACCAAAGTTCCCTCATGACAACCGTAGTGCCCTCCATGCCTGCCACAATACCTAAAAAAACCACAATGCTTTTCAGGCAAGCCACAATGCCCTCACAACACCCACAATGTACCTTATTCCATCTACAATGCGCCATGCCAGCCACAAGGTACTTATAATAGCCATATTATCCCCCTTGTTATTTACATGTTCTCCTAAGTCACTAAACCCCATGACAGCCACATTGATCCCATAACACACGCAATCTACGTTATCTCCACCAAAATGCCATAATGGCAGTTACCATGCTGTCAGTGGCCACTATTCCAGCCACAAAGCCCCCATGCTAGCCACGGTGTACTTTATCCCAGCAGCAATGCCGGTGATATCCCTTATCCAAGCTACAATGACCACCAAATTGTCCTTTATGCAACGCACAATGGCCTCAGTATCTACATGCAAACTACAATTACCCACATGACAGCCACAAAGCTTCCATGTAAGCCACAATGCGCCCGTGACAATGACATTGCCCTCAATGCCACCAAGGCATTTACAATGCCCAAAGTTAGCAATAATGCTCCTGTAAGAATGACTATGCCCTCATGAAACCCACAATGTCATTATAAGGGGCACAATGCCAGTATGACAGATAAAATGCCCTCCATGACAGCCACAAAGCCGCCAGAAAATCAACAATCATGCGACCACAATGTACTTTATCCATGCAACAATGCCGCCAATGCCCCTTATGCCAGCCCGAACGCCAAAATGGAAACCACAAAATGTCAATACTCCTTTGCAAGCCAGTATGCTTTTATTAAAGCCACAGTGAACTCACTTTCCCCTTTGCTAACCAAGATATGACAGACACAATTCCCCAATACCAGCCATAATGACACCTGAAAGCCACAATATCCTAATGAAACTCGCTATGTCCCTTATCCCAGTCATAATATCCTTAATGTTAGCCACAACTTCCTCCATGCCAGCCACAATGCCAACCAACCACAATACTATGTGACAGCCAAAATGCTTCTATGAAATCACCAATATCTCATATGGCAGCTAAAATGTCCCCATGACAGCTACAAAGTCCAGTGTCCCTTATGCATTTCACAATGCCACTTATCTAAACCACATTGTTCTCAATGCCGCCTAAGCCAATTGCAATACAACCATGACAGCCACAATGGCTTCAATGGCCCTATGACAACTACAATGCCCCATGACAGTCAAAAAAGTAATCATTATTTCAGCCAAATGCCGTCATAACAGCCAACAGGCCATGAATTGCCATTATGCCAGCAGTCACAATGCCACTATATGAGCCACAATGTACTTTAGCGCAGCCAAAGTGCTGTCAATGCCTCTTATGCCAGCCCCAATGCCCCTATGATCGCTAAATTGTCCTCCATGCCAGCCAACTTACCCCCATGAAATCAACAATGTCCCTTTTTCCAGTCAAAATGCAGCCATGACATCTTCAATGTCCACAATGTCCCTTATCCCAGCCAGAATTCTCCAGGATAACCTAATGTCCACTAAGCCAACCGCAATACAACCATGACAACCACAATGCCCTCAAAGCCCCTATGACAACTAAAAAAAGTCATCATGTTAGACAAAATATCTCTACGAAAGCCAATAAACCCACATGACAACCACAATGATGCCATCATATCTGCAATATCTCTTATCTCCACAAAAATGCCCTCATGACACCCACAATGTCCCTTATGCCCGCAGCACTGCCCCAATGGCAATCACAAACATTCAATGCTCGTATGCCAACCATATTGCCTCCATGACAGCCAAAATGTCCTCACATCCCCTTTTGAAAAACACAATGCCATCCATGTCAGACACAATGCCCTAATTTTCCCCTTTGCAAACCACGAACCACAAAGCCACCAAGACAACCACAAAGCCCCATGTCAGCAATAATGGCAGCCACAATTACACCCTCTATGTCTATTATTCCAGTGACTATGCCCCCATGAAAGCCGCAATGCCTTCAATAGGCCTTATCCTAGCCACAATGCCCCATGCCACCACAATGTACTTTATTCCATAACCATTGCTGACAATACCCCTTATGTCAACCACAATGACAATGACAACCACATACTTTCAATGCCCCTAAAACAGCCAAAATGCTCCATGTCAGTCATTATGTACTCAATTTCCCCTTTGCCAAACACAATGTCCACATGATAGTAACACAGCCCTGTGCCAGTCATGATGGCACATCATCCAAAATGCCCCCATGAGACCTGCTATGGTCCATTTCTTAGTCAAAATGCCGCCATGACATCCACAATCACGTCATTGGCCCTTATGCCAGCTACAATGCCACTATGAAAGCCACAATGTACTTTACCCCTACAACCGTGCAACCAATGCCCCATGACAGCCACAATGCTGTCAATGGCACTTATGCCACCTACAATGCAACCATGAAAGCCACAATGTACTTTAGCCCTGCAACGATGCAACTAATTCCTCTTATGCCAGCCACAATGCCTCCATGACAACCATAATGCCCTCCATGCCAGCCACAATGCCTTAAATGTCTTACATACCAACTAATCACAAAGACCCCATGACAGTCATAAAAATCCCACAACAGCCACAAATGAAATCAACAATGTCCCTTATCCCAGCTAAAATGCTCCAAGATGACAACAATGCCCTTAATGACACTTAAGCCAGTCACAATACCCCCATTTCAACCCGATGCTAGGTACATTGTTCTCATAACGGTCACTATTCCTCTACAACAGCCACAATGCGACCATGACAACTACAATGCCCTCACTGTTAATTTTACCAGCCGCAATGCCCAAATAAACACTTCAATGCTCTGTATGCTAGCCACAATGGCTACATGATAGTCACACTGTCCTCCATGATAGCCACACTGTTTCTAATCTTAGTCACATTGCCACCATGAAAGCCAAAATGTCAACATGACAATCACAATCCCCAAATGCCTAATATGCTAGTCAAAATGCCCTCAATACGAATTTCTCAATGATGACCACAATGCCCACAATGTCCAACATCCCAGTCAAAATGCCTCCCATGGCAGCAGCAATGCCCATGTGCCAGTCACAATGCTCCCTTTAGAACCACTATGCCCCATGATCCCAACATTGTCCCTTATACTAGACACAAAACCCTCCAGCCACAATGCCCTTAATTCCCCTTTTGCCAAAGGCATTATGAAAATGACAGCCACAATGTCATCCATGCAAGTCACAATGCCAATCATGGGCTATTCAATTTAGAATAGACATATTCTAACCAGAATGCCCCTAATGCAAGGCACAATGCCATAATGGCACTCGCTATATGCCTTATTCCTGTCGGAATGCTCCAATGCCAGCAACAATGGCTCCCAATATTAGCCCTAATGCCAACCAACCACAAAAACCCCATCATAGTCACAATGCCACGTGACAGTCACAATATACCCATGTAATCACCAATATCTCACATCAAAGCAAAAAAAGCCTCCATGAAAGATGCAATGCACAGTGTCCATCATCCCACCCACAATGCGCCTTATGCCAGCCACAATGCCCTCAATGCCCCATTAAGAAAACAACCATGACAACCACATTGCCCTCAATGCCTCTTATGACAACCACACAGCCCCATGACTACCAAAATTCCCTTATGACAACTACAATACCAACTTTACCAGTCACAAAGCACAAATAAAAAACCACAATGTCTTCAAAAAAGTCACAATGCCATCATGACAGCCACACTGTCTCTAAGCCCAATCTCGGTGCCCCCATGAAAGCCACAATGCCACATATACCAGCAACAAAGACACCAATGCCAATTAAAATTTCCTGAGGAAATCCACAATGCTCCTATGAAGGCCACAATGTTCTCCATAGCAGTAAAATTAGTCTGAATGCCTCCTATGTCTACCCAATGCCCCATGACAACTACAAAGCCTTACATGGCAACATCAATAGGCCAACGGCAAAACAACTATGACAACCACAATGCCCCTTGATGGCCTAATTGACCCATGATAGCTATAATGCCTCCTTAGCCACTTTAGCAGCCACAATGCCAATATAAATACCTAAATGCTCTGTATGCCAGCCCTAATGCCCACAATGTCGATAATCTCAGCCACTGTCTTTATTACATCCACAATGAGCTGCAAGCCAGCCGCAGTGCATTCAATTCCTTTTTGCCAACCAAAATGGGATTATGTCAGTTACAATGCCCTTCATGTCAGCTTGAATTCCCTCAATACCCACTTTCTAAACAAAATAGCCTCCATACCACCCGCAAAGCCTCTATGACCACCACAAGCATTTAATGCCCCGACAACGACCACAAATCCCCATTATAACCAAAGAGCCCTCACTTCCTCCTTTGCCAGTTACAATGACCTCCATGCCAGCCAGAATGCCCTTAATTTTCTATTTGCCAAACACAATATCTCCAAGTCAGCCACAAAGCCCTCATGTCAGCCATAATGCCACATTTCAGCCACAATGCCCCCATGCCAAACACAATGCCCCAATGACAACTACAAACCTTTAATAACCGTATGCCAAACATACTGCCTCCATGACTGCCAAAATATCCTCACATCCCCTTTTGGCCTTAGGACACCTGCTATGTCAGTTATCCAAGCCTAAATGCCCCAATGTTAGCCACAGTGTTCACCATGTCAGCCACATTGCCAACCAACCACAAAGCCCCATGACAGCCACTAAAACCCCATGAAAGTCACAATGACACCAATAAATCAACAATAACCCATATCCAAGCCAAAATATACTTTTGATAGCTACAATGCCAGCAAAAAAACACAATGCCTCCAAAAAAGTCACAATGCCCTCAAGACAGCCGCGCTGTCTCTAAACGCAGTCACGATTTTCCCATGAAAGCCACAATGTCCCCTGACAACCACAATCCCGGAATGTGTTATATTCCAAGAACAATGCCTTTAATGCCAATTGCAATTCCCAGAGGACAACCATAATGCCCTTAATGCTCCCTATAATAGCTACAATGCCCACATGAAATACACAATGTCCTTCATAGCTGTAAAATCACCCTGAATGCCTCATATGTCTACACCATAGACTCCATGAGAACTACAATACCTCACATGGCAGCAGCAAAAGGCCAACCGCAATACAACCATGACAACCACAATTCCCCTTGATGGCCTACTTGCCCCCTTGACAACTACAATGCCTCTGTAGCAGTCACAATGCCCACTAATTCCACAATTCCTCCATGATAGTTATAATGCCCCCATGACAGCTACAGTGTCTAATCCCAGCCGAAAAGTAACCATGAAAGCAACAATGCCCCCATGAAAGTCACAATTCTTGAATGCCTCATAAGTCAGCCAAATTGCCCTCAATGCCAATTATAAATTCCTCGAGAATAACCCCAATGCCCTCATTTCTCCCTATGTTGGCCACTAAGCCCTTCATGCCAGCGACAAGGCGTACATGACAGCAAAACTTTCCTAATGGGAAAGGGCAGATGGTGATGAATGTGTATGTTGGAATGTAAATTCAGTGCACCCATGTGTAGAACACAAAGGCATTTACAATGCCCTTAAATATCTATAGCCAATATATGTACTACTAGACATATATCCTTATATACCAGGAAGGTATTACCGCACCTCTGAAAGTCCAGAGCTAGAAACTATCCTGATAATTATCAGTAATTAATAATAATATTAATTACCGGTCAACAGATTCCTTTATTGCCGCTGACTGGAGGATTCCATACTTTAGTTCTCATCACTTTCAAATGAACACCTAGAAAAAAAAGAAAAACAAGGAGGTGTGATAATACGTTCCTGGTATATGCTATAGATGAATTGGAAACAGTAAAGAGATGTTAATGTGTCTAGTTTCTAATAAAACCCCAAAATATTTTAAGGGACAATTAAACCATTTCTGGGATACCAATTCTGAGGAGCCAAACTACAAATCCCACCTCAAGCCTTCCTATCCAAGATTATGCACTAATCATGCCATCCTGACTAGAAGACATAAGTACGATATAATTATCTCTAATCACAACACTTAAATTAATCACCAACCACACCAAATATCAGATGCCAAGAAGAAATAGCACTCTCCTCCACATCTGTATAAAACAGAAAAACATTCTACAAACTATTCAGTGGACCATTTACAACTCATGTATGACATGGGCCTAAACATGTCCTAGAGTGGACACAGTAGAGCTAATTTCAATCATCAGGAGAAATATCACACATTCAATAAATAACTCACATGCGCCAAGCTAAGACAAAAAGAGATATCCCTAGTAGTAAAAATAGCTGGAAACAGACTTGCAACTTGTGGCCAACTGGCTAGAGAGGCAAAGAAAAGAAGACACTTCAACTATACTGTGCCACTCATAGCAAAAAAATAAACATTGTACACACAAACCCTAAATTAACAAGTCATGACAGCCACAATTTTTCAATGACAGCCAAAATGCATGTATGACAGCCACAATGCCCAAATAAACACCTCAATGCTCTCCATGCCAGCCATACTGTTTCTAATCTCAGCCACATTGCCAACATGAATGCCGAAATGCCACCATGACAATCACAATCCCCAAATGCCTAATATGCTAGTCAAAATGCCCTTAATACCAATTCCTCGATGATAACCACGATGCCCACAATGTCCAACATCCAAGCCACAATGCCTCCCATGGCAGCAGCAATGTCCATGTGTCAGTCACTATGCTTTCTTTAAAGCCACTATGCCCCATGATCTCAACATTGTCCCTTATACGAGACACAAAACCCTCCAGCCACAATGCCCTTAATTCCCCTTTTGCCAACGACAATGCAAAAATGACAGCCACAATGCCAATCATGTCCCAATGTAATTTAGAATAGAACTATACTAACCAGTATGCCCCTAATGCAAGCCAAGATGCCATAACGACAACCGCTATATGCCTTGTCCCAGTCGGAACGCCCCAACGCCAGCCACAATGGTTCCAACTCAAATAACAATGTCCAAGTGCCAGCCACAATGCCCAACTGACACACACACACACACACACACACACACACACACACACACACACACTAGCCATTTGCAATATAACCATGACAAGCACACTGCCCCATGACAACCAAAATTCCCTCATGACAACTACAATGCCCACTTTACCAGTCACAAAGCACAAATGAAAACCACAATGCCTCCAAACAAGTCACAGTGCCAGTTACAATAACCTCCATGCCAGCCAGAATGCCCTTAATTTTTTCTTTGCCAACCACAATATCCCTAAGACTGCCACAAAGCCCTCATGCTAGCCATAATGCCCCCATGCCAGACACAATGTACCTAATCCCAGCAACAATACCCCTTTTGCCAGCCACAATGCCCAATGACAACCACAAACCTTTAATGACCGTATGCCAACTATACTGCATCCATGACTGCCAAATTGGCATCACATCCCCTTTTACGAGACACAATGCCATTTATACCAGCCACAGTGCCCTCACTTCCCCCTTGGCCAACCACAATGACACCATGACAACCACAAATCCCCCATGTCAGCAATAAAGCGAGCCACAATAACACATGCTATGTCTATCATTCCAGCCAAAATGCCACCATGAACGCCACAATGTACTTTATCCCAGCAATAATGCTGCCAATGCCCCTTATGCCAACCACAAGGATGCAATGACAACCACATACCTTTAATGCCCCTAAGACAGCCAAAATGCTGTAATTTGTCTAAAAAAAAGACCTCCATGTCAGCCGCAATGTACTCACTTCCTCATTGCCTACCACAATGTCCACATGACAGTCACAAAGCCCCCATGCCAGACATGATGCACAAGTTAAGACACAATGTGATAGAACTAATAGCTGACTAGTAACTTGTGGCCAAATCACTCGAGAGTCAAAGAAAAGTAGACACATCAACTATACTGTGCCACTCATAGCAAAAAAAAATAAACATTGTCCACACAAACCCTAAAATAAAAGTCATACCAGCCACTATTTTCCACAGACAGCCAAAATGCAGCTATGACTACTGCATTGTCCCACCACATCTAAATGGCTCCAATGATGCCACAAAGTCCCCAGTACCTGACAAATTTCCCCCACATGACAACCACAAAGTCATCAATGCCCTCTTTACAAATCACAATACCTTCAATACCTGCTAAGCCAACCAAAGTTCCCTCATGACAACCGTAGTGCCCTCCATGCCTGCCACAATACCTAAAAAAAACACAATGCTTTTCAGGCAAGCCACAATGCCCTCACAACACCCACAATGTACCTTATTCCATCTACAATGCGCCATGCCAGCCACAAGGTACTTATAATAGCCATATTATCCCCCTTGTTATTTACATGTTTTCTCCTAAGTCACTAAACCCCATGACAGCCACATTGATCCCATGACACACGCAATCTACGTTATCTCCATCAAAATGCCGTAATGGCAGTTACCATGCTGTCAGTGGCCACTATTCCAGCCACAAAGCCCCCATGCTAGCCACGGTGTACTTTATCCCAGCAGCAATGCCGGTGATATCCCTTATCCAAGCTACAATGACCACCAAATTGTCCTTTATGCAACGCACAATGGCCTCAGTATCTACATGCAAACTACAATTACCCACATGACAGCCACAAAGCTTCCATGTAAGCCACAATGCGCCCGTGACAGTGACAATGCCCTCAATGCCACCAAGGCATTTACAATGCCCAAAGTTAGAAATAATGCTCCTGTAAGAGTGACTATGCCCTCATGAAACCCACAATGTCATTATAAGGGGCACAATGCCAGTATGACAGATAAAATGCCCTCCATGACAGCCACAAAGCCGCCAGAAAATCAACAATCATGCGACCACAATGTACTTTATCCATGCAACAATGCCGTCAATGCCCCTTATGCCAGCCCGAACGCCAAAATGGAAACCACAAAATGTCAATACTCCTTTGCAAGCCAGTATGCTTTTATTAAAGCCACAATGAACTCACTTTCCCCTTTGCTAACCAAGATATGACAGACACAATTCCCCAATACCAGCCATAATGACACCTGAAGGCCACAATATCCTAATGAAACTCGCTATGTCCCTTATCCCAGTCATAATATCCTTAATGTTAGCCACAACTTCCTCCATGCCAGCCACAATGCCAACCAACCACAATACTATGTGACAGCCAAAATGCTTCTATGAAATCACCAATATCTCATATGGCAGCTAAAATGTCCCCATGACAGCTACAAAGTCCAGTGTCCCTTATGCATTTCACAATGCCACTTATCTAAACCACATTGTTCTCAATGCCGCCTAAGCCAATTGCAATACAACCATGACAGCCACAATGGCTTCAATGGCCCTATGACAACTACAATGCCCCATGACAGTCAAAAAAGTAATCATTATTTCAGCCAAATGCCGTCATAACAGCCAACAGGCCATGAATTGCCATTATGCCAGCAGTCACAATGCCACTATATGAGCCACAATGTACTTTAGCGCAGCCAAAGTGCTGTCAATGCCTCTTATGCCAGCCCCAATGCCCCTATGATCGCTAAATTGTCCTCCATGCCAGCCAACTTACCCCCATGAAATCAACAATGTCCCTTTTTCCAGTCAAAATGCCGCCATGACATCTTCAATGTCCACAATGTCCCTTATCCCAGCCAGAATTCTCCAGGATAACCTAATGTCCACTAAGCCAACCGCAATACAACCATGACAACCACAATGCCCTCAAAGCCCCTATGACAACTACATTGTCCTATGACAGCTAAAAAAAGTCATCATGTTAGACAAAATATCTCTACGAAAGCCAATAAACCCACATGACAACCACAATGATGCCATCATATCTGCAATATCTCTTATCTCCACAAAAATGCCCTCATGACACCCACAATGTCCCTTATGCCCGCAGCACTGCCCCAATGGCAATCACAAACATTCAATGCTCGTATGCCAACCATATTGCCTCCATGACAGCCAAAATGTCCTCACATCCCCTTTTGAAAAACACAATGCCATCCATGTCAGACACAATGCCCTAATTTTCCCCTTTGCAAACCACGAACCACAAAGCCACCAAGACAACCACAAAGCCCCATGTCAGCAATAATGGCAGCCACAATTACACCCTCTATGTCTATTATTCCAGTGACTATGCCCCCATGAAAGCCGCAATGCCTTCAATAGG
Organism: Rhinoderma darwinii; assembly: GCF_050947455.1. NCBI lineage: Eukaryota > Metazoa > Chordata > Amphibia > Anura > Rhinodermatidae > Rhinoderma > Rhinoderma darwinii. The sequence goes on along the minus strand of NC_134689.1, from coordinate 217,843,593 downwards.
CCTTATCCTAGCCACAATGCCCCATGCCACCACAATGTACTTTATTCCATAACCATTGCTGACAATACCCCTTATGTCAACCACAATGACAATGACAACCACATACTTTCAATGCCCCTAAAACAGCCAAAATGCTCCATGTCAGTCATTATGTACTCAATTTCCCCTTTGCCAAACACAATGTCCACATGATAGTAACACAGCCCTGTGCCAGTCATGATGGCACATCATCCAAAATGCCCCCATGAGACCTGCTATGGTCCATTTCTTAGTCAAAATGCCGCCATGACATCCACAATCACGTCATTGGCCCTTATGCCAGCTACAATGCCACTATGAAAGCCACAATGTACTTTACCCCTACAACCGTGCAACCAATGCCCCATGACAGCCACAATGCTGTCAATGGCACTTATGCCACCTACAATGCAACCATGAAAGCCACAATGTACTTTAGCCCTGCAACGATGCAACTAATTCCTCTTATGCCAGCCACAATGCCTCCATGACAACCATAATGCCCTCCATGCCAGCCACAATGCCTTAAATGTCTTACATACCAACTAATCACAAAGACCCCATGACAGTCATAAAAATCCCACAACAGCCACAAATGAAATCAACAATGTCCCTTATCCCAGCTAAAATGCTCCAAGATGACAACAATGCCCTTAATGACACTTAAGCCAGTCACAATACCCCCATTTCAACCCGATGCTAGGTACATTGTTCTCATAACGGTCACTATTCCTCTACAACAGCCACAATGCGACCATGACAACTACAATGCCCTCACTGTTAATTTTACCAGCCGCAATGCCCAAATAAACACTTCAATGCTCTGTATGCTAGCCACAATGGCTACATGATAGTCACACTGTCCTCCATGATAGCCACACTGTTTCTAATCTTAGTCACATTGCCACCATGAAAGCCAAAATGTCAACATGACAATCACAATCCCCAAATGCCTAATATGCTAGTCAAAATGCCCTCAATACGAATTTCTCAATGATGACCACAATGCCCACAATGTCCAACATCCCAGTCAAAATGCCTCCCATGGCAGCAGCAATGCCCATGTGCCAGTCACAATGCTCCCTTTAGAACCACTATGCCCCATGATCCCAACATTGTCCCTTATACTAGACACAAAACCCTCCAGCCACAATGCCCTTAATTCCCCTTTTGCCAAAGGCATTATGAAAATGACAGCCACAATGTCATCCATGCAAGTCACAATGCCAATCATGGGCTATTCAATTTAGAATAGACATATTCTAACCAGAATGCCCCTAATGCAAGGCACAATGCCATAATGGCACTCGCTATATGCCTTATTCCTGTCGGAATGCTCCAATGCCAGCAACAATGGCTCCCAATATTAGCCCTAATGCCAACCAACCACAAAAACCCCATCATAGTCACAATGCCACGTGACAGTCACAATATACCCATGTAATCACCAATATCTCACATCAAAGCAAAAAAAGCCTCCATGAAAGATGCAATGCACAGTGTCCATCATCCCACCCACAATGCGCCTTATGCCAGCCACAATGCCCTCAATGCCCCATTAAGAAAACAACCATGACAACCACATTGCCCTCAATGCCTCTTATGACAACCACACAGCCCCATGACTACCAAAATTCCCTTATGACAACTACAATACCAACTTTACCAGTCACAAAGCACAAATAAAAAACCACAATGTCTTCAAAAAAGTCACAATGCCATCATGACAGCCACACTGTCTCTAAGCCCAATCTCGGTGCCCCCATGAAAGCCACAATGCCACATATACCAGCAACAAAGACACCAATGCCAATTAAAATTTCCTGAGGAAATCCACAATGCTCCTATGAAGGCCACAATGTTCTCCATAGCAGTAAAATTAGTCTGAATGCCTCCTATGTCTACCCAATGCCCCATGACAACTACAAAGCCTTACATGGCAACATCAATAGGCCAACGGCAAAACAACTATGACAACCACAATGCCCCTTGATGGCCTAATTGACCCATGATAGCTATAATGCCTCCTTAGCCACTTTAGCAGCCACAATGCCAATATAAATACCTAAATGCTCTGTATGCCAGCCCTAATGCCCACAATGTCGATAATCTCAGCCACTGTCTTTATTACATCCACAATGAGCTGCAAGCCAGCCGCAGTGCATTCAATTCCTTTTTGCCAACCAAAATGGGATTATGTCAGTTACAATGCCCTTCATGTCAGCTTGAATTCCCTCAATACCCACTTTCTAAACAAAATAGCCTCCATACCACCCGCAAAGCCTCTATGACCACCACAAGCATTTAATGCCCCGACAACGACCACAAATCCCCATTATAACCAAAGAGCCCTCACTTCCTCCTTTGCCAGTTACAATGACCTCCATGCCAGCCAGAATGCCCTTAATTTTCTATTTGCCAAACACAATATCTCCAAGTCAGCCACAAAGCCCTCATGTCAGCCATAATGCCACATTTCAGCCACAATGCCCCCATGCCAAACACAATGCCCCAATGACAACTACAAACCTTTAATAACCGTATGCCAAACATACTGCCTCCATGACTGCCAAAATATCCTCACATCCCCTTTTGGCCTTAGGACACCTGCTATGTCAGTTATCCAAGCCTAAATGCCCCAATGTTAGCCACAGTGTTCACCATGTCAGCCACATTGCCAACCAACCACAAAGCCCCATGACAGCCACTAAAACCCCATGAAAGTCACAATGACACCAATAAATCAACAATAACCCATATCCAAGCCAAAATATACTTTTGATAGCTACAATGCCAGCAAAAAAACACAATGCCTCCAAAAAAGTCACAATGCCCTCAAGACAGCCGCGCTGTCTCTAAACGCAGTCACGATTTTCCCATGAAAGCCACAATGTCCCCTGACAACCACAATCCCGGAATGTGTTATATTCCAAGAACAATGCCTTTAATGCCAATTGCAATTCCCAGAGGACAACCATAATGCCCTTAATGCTCCCTATAATAGCTACAATGCCCACATGAAATACACAATGTCCTTCATAGCTGTAAAATCACCCTGAATGCCTCATATGTCTACACCATAGACTCCATGAGAACTACAATACCTCACATGGCAGCAGCAAAAGGCCAACCGCAATACAACCATGACAACCACAATTCCCCTTGATGGCCTACTTGCCCCCTTGACAACTACAATGCCTCTGTAGCAGTCACAATGCCCACTAATTCCACAATTCCTCCATGATAGTTATAATGCCCCCATGACAGCTACAGTGTCTAATCCCAGCCGAAAAGTAACCATGAAAGCAACAATGCCCCCATGAAAGTCACAATTCTTGAATGCCTCATAAGTCAGCCAAATTGCCCTCAATGCCAATTATAAATTCCTCGAGAATAACCCCAATGCCCTCATTTCTCCCTATGTTGGCCACTAAGCCCTTCATGCCAGCGACAAGGCGTACATGACAGCAAAACTTTCCTAATGGGAAAGGGCAGATGGTGATGAATGTGTATGTTGGAATGTAAATTCAGTGCACCCATGTGTAGAACACAAAGGCATTTACAATGCCCTTAAATATCTATAGCCAATATATGTACTACTAGACATATATCCTTATATACCAGGAAGGTATTACCGCACCTCTGAAAGTCCAGAGCTAGAAACTATCCTGATAATTATCAGTAATTAATAATAATATTAATTACCGGTCAACAGATTCCTTTATTGCCGCTGACTGGAGGATTCCATACTTTAGTTCTCATCACTTTCAAATGAACACCTAGAAAAAAAAGAAAAACAAGGAGGTGTGATAATACGTTCCTGGTATATGCTATAGATGAATTGGAAACAGTAAAGAGATGTTAATGTGTCTAGTTTCTAATAAAACCCCAAAATATTTTAAGGGACAATTAAACCATTTCTGGGATACCAATTCTGAGGAGCCAAACTACAAATCCCACCTCAAGCCTTCCTATCCAAGATTATGCACTAATCATGCCATCCTGACTAGAAGACATAAGTACGATATAATTATCTCTAATCACAACACTTAAATTAATCACCAACCACACCAAATATCAGATGCCAAGAAGAAATAGCACTCTCCTCCACATCTGTATAAAACAGAAAAACATTCTACAAACTATTCAGTGGACCATTTACAACTCATGTATGACATGGGCCTAAACATGTCCTAGAGTGGACACAGTAGAGCTAATTTCAATCATCAGGAGAAATATCACACATTCAATAAATAACTCACATGCGCCAAGCTAAGACAAAAAGAGATATCCCTAGTAGTAAAAATAGCTGGAAACAGACTTGCAACTTGTGGCCAACTGGCTAGAGAGGCAAAGAAAAGAAGACACTTCAACTATACTGTGCCACTCATAGCAAAAAAATAAACATTGTACACACAAACCCTAAATTAACAAGTCATGACAGCCACAATTTTTCAATGACAGCCAAAATGCATGTATGACAGCCACAATGCCCAAATAAACACCTCAATGCTCTCCATGCCAGCCATACTGTTTCTAATCTCAGCCACATTGCCAACATGAATGCCGAAATGCCACCATGACAATCACAATCCCCAAATGCCTAATATGCTAGTCAAAATGCCCTTAATACCAATTCCTCGATGATAACCACGATGCCCACAATGTCCAACATCCAAGCCACAATGCCTCCCATGGCAGCAGCAATGTCCATGTGTCAGTCACTATGCTTTCTTTAAAGCCACTATGCCCCATGATCTCAACATTGTCCCTTATACGAGACACAAAACCCTCCAGCCACAATGCCCTTAATTCCCCTTTTGCCAACGACAATGCAAAAATGACAGCCACAATGCCAATCATGTCCCAATGTAATTTAGAATAGAACTATACTAACCAGTATGCCCCTAATGCAAGCCAAGATGCCATAACGACAACCGCTATATGCCTTGTCCCAGTCGGAACGCCCCAACGCCAGCCACAATGGTTCCAACTCAAATAACAATGTCCAAGTGCCAGCCACAATGCCCAACTGACACACACACACACACACACACACACACACACACACACACACTAGCCATTTGCAATATAACCATGACAAGCACACTGCCCCATGACAACCAAAATTCCCTCATGACAACTACAATGCCCACTTTACCAGTCACAAAGCACAAATGAAAACCACAATGCCTCCAAACAAGTCACAGTGCCAGTTACAATAACCTCCATGCCAGCCAGAATGCCCTTAATTTTTTCTTTGCCAACCACAATATCCCTAAGACTGCCACAAAGCCCTCATGCTAGCCATAATGCCCCCATGCCAGACACAATGTACCTAATCCCAGCAACAATACCCCTTTTGCCAGCCACAATGCCCAATGACAACCACAAACCTTTAATGACCGTATGCCAACTATACTGCATCCATGACTGCCAAATTGGCATCACATCCCCTTTTACGAGACACAATGCCATTTATACCAGCCACAGTGCCCTCACTTCCCCCTTGGCCAACCACAATGACACCATGACAACCACAAATCCCCCATGTCAGCAATAAAGCGAGCCACAATAACACATGCTATGTCTATCATTCCAGCCAAAATGCCACCATGAACGCCACAATGTACTTTATCCCAGCAATAATGCTGCCAATGCCCCTTATGCCAACCACAAGGATGCAATGACAACCACATACCTTTAATGCCCCTAAGACAGCCAAAATGCTGTAATTTGTCTAAAAAAAAGACCTCCATGTCAGCCGCAATGTACTCACTTCCTCATTGCCTACCACAATGTCCACATGACAGTCACAAAGCCCCCATGCCAGACATGATGCACAAGTTAAGACACAATGTGATAGAACTAATAGCTGACTAGTAACTTGTGGCCAAATCACTCGAGAGTCAAAGAAAAGTAGACACATCAACTATACTGTGCCACTCATAGCAAAAAAAAATAAACATTGTCCACACAAACCCTAAAATAAAAGTCATACCAGCCACTATTTTCCACAGACAGCCAAAATGCAGCTATGACTACTGCATTGTCCCACCACATCTAAATGGCTCCAATGATGCCACAAAGTCCCCAGTACCTGACAAATTTCCCCCACATGACAACCACAAAGTCATCAATGCCCTCTTTACAAATCACAATACCTTCAATACCTGCTAAGCCAACCAAAGTTCCCTCATGACAACCGTAGTGCCCTCCATGCCTGCCACAATACCTAAAAAAAACACAATGCTTTTCAGGCAAGCCACAATGCCCTCACAACACCCACAATGTACCTTATTCCATCTACAATGCGCCATGCCAGCCACAAGGTACTTATAATAGCCATATTATCCCCCTTGTTATTTACATGTTTTCTCCTAAGTCACTAAACCCCATGACAGCCACATTGATCCCATGACACACGCAATCTACGTTATCTCCATCAAAATGCCGTAATGGCAGTTACCATGCTGTCAGTGGCCACTATTCCAGCCACAAAGCCCCCATGCTAGCCACGGTGTACTTTATCCCAGCAGCAATGCCGGTGATATCCCTTATCCAAGCTACAATGACCACCAAATTGTCCTTTATGCAACGCACAATGGCCTCAGTATCTACATGCAAACTACAATTACCCACATGACAGCCACAAAGCTTCCATGTAAGCCACAATGCGCCCGTGACAGTGACAATGCCCTCAATGCCACCAAGGCATTTACAATGCCCAAAGTTAGAAATAATGCTCCTGTAAGAGTGACTATGCCCTCATGAAACCCACAATGTCATTATAAGGGGCACAATGCCAGTATGACAGATAAAATGCCCTCCATGACAGCCACAAAGCCGCCAGAAAATCAACAATCATGCGACCACAATGTACTTTATCCATGCAACAATGCCGTCAATGCCCCTTATGCCAGCCCGAACGCCAAAATGGAAACCACAAAATGTCAATACTCCTTTGCAAGCCAGTATGCTTTTATTAAAGCCACAATGAACTCACTTTCCCCTTTGCTAACCAAGATATGACAGACACAATTCCCCAATACCAGCCATAATGACACCTGAAGGCCACAATATCCTAATGAAACTCGCTATGTCCCTTATCCCAGTCATAATATCCTTAATGTTAGCCACAACTTCCTCCATGCCAGCCACAATGCCAACCAACCACAATACTATGTGACAGCCAAAATGCTTCTATGAAATCACCAATATCTCATATGGCAGCTAAAATGTCCCCATGACAGCTACAAAGTCCAGTGTCCCTTATGCATTTCACAATGCCACTTATCTAAACCACATTGTTCTCAATGCCGCCTAAGCCAATTGCAATACAACCATGACAGCCACAATGGCTTCAATGGCCCTATGACAACTACAATGCCCCATGACAGTCAAAAAAGTAATCATTATTTCAGCCAAATGCCGTCATAACAGCCAACAGGCCATGAATTGCCATTATGCCAGCAGTCACAATGCCACTATATGAGCCACAATGTACTTTAGCGCAGCCAAAGTGCTGTCAATGCCTCTTATGCCAGCCCCAATGCCCCTATGATCGCTAAATTGTCCTCCATGCCAGCCAACTTACCCCCATGAAATCAACAATGTCCCTTTTTCCAGTCAAAATGCCGCCATGACATCTTCAATGTCCACAATGTCCCTTATCCCAGCCAGAATTCTCCAGGATAACCTAATGTCCACTAAGCCAACCGCAATACAACCATGACAACCACAATGCCCTCAAAGCCCCTATGACAACTACATTGTCCTATGACAGCTAAAAAAAGTCATCATGTTAGACAAAATATCTCTACGAAAGCCAATAAACCCACATGACAACCACAATGATGCCATCATATCTGCAATATCTCTTATCTCCACAAAAATGCCCTCATGACACCCACAATGTCCCTTATGCCCGCAGCACTGCCCCAATGGCAATCACAAACATTCAATGCTCGTATGCCAACCATATTGCCTCCATGACAGCCAAAATGTCCTCACATCCCCTTTTGAAAAACACAATGCCATCCATGTCAGACACAATGCCCTAATTTTCCCCTTTGCAAACCACGAACCACAAAGCCACCAAGACAACCACAAAGCCCCATGTCAGCAATAATGGCAGCCACAATTACACCCTCTATGTCTATTATTCCAGTGACTATGCCCCCATGAAAGCCGCAATGCCTTCAATAGGCCTTATCCTAGCCACAATGCCCCATGCCACCACAATGTACTTTATTCCATAACCATTGCTGACAATACCCCTTATGTCAACCACAATGACAATGACAACCACATACTTTCAATGCCCCTAAAACAGCCAAAATGCTCTCATTTGCCTAAAACAAAGTTCTCCATGTCAGTCATTATGTACTCAATTTCCCCTTTGCCAAACACAATGTCCACATGATAGTAACACAGCCCTGTGCCAGTCATGATGGCACATCATCCAAAATGCCCCCATGAGACCTGCTATGTCCCATTTCTTAGTCAAAATGCCGCCATGACATCCACAATCATGTCATTGGCCCTTATGCCAGCTACAATGCCACTATGAAAGCCACAATGTACTTTACCCCTACAACCGTGCAACCAATGCCCCATGACAGCCACAATGCTGTCAATGGCACTTATGCCACCTACAATGCAACCATGAAAGCCACAATGTACTTTAGCCCTGCAACGATGCAACTAATGCCTCTTATGCCAGCCACAATGCCTCAATGACAACCATAATGCCCTCCATGCCAGCCACAATGCCTTAAATGTCTTACATACCAACTAATCACAAAGACCCCATGACAGTCATAAAAATCCCACAACAGCCACAAATGAAATCAACAATGTCCCTTATCCCAGCTAAAATGCTCCAAGATGACAACAATGCCCTTAATGACACTTAAGCCAGTCACAATACCCCCATTTCAACCCGATGCTAGGTACATTGTTCTCATAACGGTCACTATTCCTCTACAACAGCCACAATGCGACCATGACAACTACAATGCCCTCACTGTTAATTTTACCAGCCGCAATGCCCAAATAAACACTTCAATGCTCTGTATGCTAGCCACAATGGCTACATGATAGTCACACTGTCCCCCATGATAGCCACACTGTTTCTAATCTTAGTCACATTGCCACCATGAAAGCCAAAATGTCAACATGACAATCACAATCCCCAAATGCCTAATATGCTAGTCAAAATGCCCTCAATACGAATTTCTCAATGATGACCACAATGCCCACAATGTCCAAAATCCCAGTCAAAATGCCTCCCATGGCAGCAGCAATGCCCATGTGCCAGTCACAATGCTCCCTTTAGAACCACTATGCCCCATGATCCCAACATTGTCCCTTATACGAGACACAAAACCCTCCAGCCACAATGCCCTTAATTCCCCTTTTGCCAAAGGCATTATGAAAATGACAGCCACAATGTCATCCATGCAAGTCACAATGCCAATCATGGGCTATGCAATTTAGAATAGACATATTCTAACCAGACTGCCCCTAATGCAAGGCACAATGCCATAATGGCACTCGCTATATGCCTTATTCCAGTCCAGAATGCTCCAATGCCAGCAACAATGGCTCCCAATATTAGCCCCAATGCCAACCAACCACAAAAACCCCATCATAGTCACAATGCCACGTGACAGTCACAATATACCCATGTAATCACCAATATCTCACAACAAAGCAAAAAAAGCCTCCATGAAAGATGCAATGCACAGTGTCCATCATCCCACCCACAATGAGCCTTATGCCAGCCACAATGCCCTCAATGCCCCATTAAGAAAACAACCATGACAACCACATTGCCCTCAATGCCTCTTATGACAACCACACAGCCCCATGACTACCAAAATTCCCTTATGACAACTACAATACCAACTTTACCAGTCACAAAGCACAAATAAAAAACCACAATGTCTTCAAAAAAGTCACAATGCCATCATGACAGCCACACTGTCTCTAAGCCCAATCACGGTGCCCCCATGAAAGCCACAATGCCACATATACCAGCAACAAAGACACCAATGCCAATTAAAATTTCCTGAGGAAATCCACAATGCTCCTATGAAGGCCACAATGTTCTCCATAGCAGTAAAATTAGTCTGAATGCCTCCTATGTCTACCCAATGCCCCATGACAACTACAAAGCCTTACATGGCAACATCAATAGGCCAATGGCAAAACAAATATGACAACCACAATGCCCCTTGATGGCCTAATTGACCCATGATAGCTATAATGCCTCCTTAGCCACTTTAGCAGCCACAATGCCAATATAAATACCTAAATGCTCTGTATGCCAGCCCTAATGCCCACAATGTCGATAATCTCAGCCACTGTCTTTATTACATCCACAATGAGCTGCAAGCCAGCCGCAGTGCATTCAATTCCTTTTTGCCAACCAAAATGGGATTATGTCAGTTACAATGCCCTTCATGTCAGCTTGAATTCCCTCAATACCCACTTTCTAAACAAAATAGCCTCCATACCACCCGCAAAGCCTCTATGACCACCACAAGCATTTAATGCCCCGACAACGACCACAAATCCCCATTATAACCAAAGAGCCCTCACTTCCTCCTTTGCCAGTTACAATGACCTCCATGCCAGCCAGAATGCCCTTAATTTTCTATTTGCCAAACACAATATCTCCAAGTCAGCCACAAAGCCCTCATGTCAGCCATAATGCCACATTTCAGCCACAATGCCCCCATGCCAAACACAATGCCCCAATGACAACTACAAACCTTTAATAACCGTATGCCAAACATACTGCCTCCATGACTGCCAAAATATCCTCACATCCCCTTTTGGCCTTAGGACACCTGCTATGTCAGTTATCCAAGCCTAAATGCCCCAATGTTAACCACAGTGTTCACCATGTCAGCCACATTGCCAACCAACCACAAAGCCCCATGACAGCCACTAAAACCCCATGAAAGTCACAATGACACCAATAAATCAACAATAACCCATATCCAAGCCAAAATATACTTTTGATAGCTACAATGCCAGCAAAAAAACACAATGCCTCCAAAAAAGTCACAATGCCCTCAAGACAGCCGCGCTGTCTCTAAACGCAGTCACGATTTTCCCATGAAAGCCACAATGTCCCCTGACAACCACAATCCCGGAATGTGTTATATGCCAAGAACAATGCCTTTAATGCCAATTGCAATTCCCAGAGGACAACCATAATGCCCTTAATGCTCCCTATAATAGCTACAATGCCCACATGAAATACACAATGTCCTTCATAGCTGTAAAATCATCCTGAATGCCTCATATGTCTACACCATAGACTCCATGAGAACTACAATACCTCACATGGCAGCAGCAAAAGGCTAACCGCAATACAACCATGACAACCACAATTCCCATTGATGGCCTACTTGCCCCCTTGACAACTACAATGCCTCTGTAGCAGTCACAATGCCCACTAATTCCACAATTCCTCCATGATAGTTATAATGCCCCCATGACAGCTACAGTGTCTAATCCCAGCCGAAAAGTCCCCATGAAAGCAACAATGCACCCATGAAAGTCACAATTCTTGAATGCCTCATAAGTCAGCCAAATTGCCCTCAATGCCAATTATAAATTCCTCGAGAATAACCCCAATGCCCTCATTTCTCCCTATGTTGGCCACTAAGCCCTTCATGCCAGCGACAAGGCGTACATGACAGCAAAACTTTCCTAATGGGAAAGGGCAGATGGTGATGAATGTGTATGTTGGAATGTAAATTCAGTGCACCCATGTGTAGAACACAAAGGCATTTACAATGCCCTTAAATATCTATAGCCAATATATGTACTACTAGACATATATCCTTATATACCAGGAAGGTATTACCGCACCTCTGAAAGTCCAGAGCTAGAAACTATCCTGATAATTATCAGTAATTAATAATAATATTAATTACCGGTCAACAGATTCCTTTATTGCCGCTGACTGGAGGATTCCATACTTTAGTTCTCATCACTTTCAAATGAACACCTAGAAAAAAAAAGAAAAACAAGGAGGTGTGATAATACGTTCCTGGTATATGCTATAGATGAATTGGAAACAGTAAAGAGATGTTAATGTGTCTAGTTTCTAATAAAACCCCAAAATATTTTAAGGGACAATTAAACCATTTCTGGGATACCAATTCTGAGGAGCCAAACTACAAATCCCACCTCAAGCCTTCCTATCCAAGATTATGCACTAATCATGCCATCCTGACTAGAAGACATAAGTACGATATAATTATCTCTAATCACAACACTTAAATTAATCACCAACCACACCAAATATCAGATGCCAAGAAGAAATAGCACTCTCCTCCACATCTGTATAAAACAGAAAAACATTCTACAAACTATTCAGTGGACCATTTACAACTCATGTATGACATGGGCCTAAACATGTCCTAGAGTGGACACAGTAGAGCTAATTTCAATCATCAGGAGAAATATCACACATTCAATAAATAACTCACATGCGCCAAGCTAAGACAAAAAGAGATATCCCTAGTAGTAAAAATAGCTGGAAACAGACTTGCAACTTGTGGCCAACTGGCTAGAGAGGCAAAGAAAAGAAGACACTTCAACTATACTGTGCCACTCATAGCAAAAAAATAAACATTGTACACACAAACCCTAAATTAACAAGTCATGACAGCCACAATTTTTCAATGACAGCCAAAATGCATGTATGACAGCCACAATGCCCAAATAAACACCTCAATGCTCTCCATGCCAGCCATACTGTTTCTAATCTCAGCCACATTGCCAACATGAATGCCGAAATGCCACCATGACAATCACAATCCCCAAATGCCTAATATGCTAGTCAAAATGCCCTTAATACCAATTCCTCGATGATAACCACGATGCCCACAATGTCCAACATCCAAGCCACAATGCCTCCCATGGCAGCAGCAATGTCCATGTGTCAGTCACTATGCTTTCTTTAAAGCCACTATGCCCCATGATCTCAACATTGTCCCTTATACGAGACACAAAACCCTCCAGCCACAATGCCCTTAATTCCCCTTTTGCCAACGACAATGTAAAAATGACAGCCACAATGCCAATCATGTCCCAATGTAATTTAGAATAGAACTATACTAACCAGTATGCCCCTAATGCAAGCCAAGATGCCATAACGACAACCGCTATATGCCTTGTCCCAGTCGGAACGCCCCAACGCCAGCCACAATGGTTCCAACTCAAATAACAATGTCCAAGTGCCAGCCACAATGCCCAACTGACACACACACACACACACACACACACACACACACACACACACACACACACACACACACACTAGCCATTTGCAATATAACCATGACAAGCACACTGCCCCATGACAACCAAAATTCCCTCATGACAACTACAATGCCCACTTTACCAGTCACAAAGCACAAATGAAAACCACAATGCCTCCAAACAAGTCACAGTGCCAGTTACAATAACCTCCATGCCAGCCAGAATGCCCTTAATTTTTTCTTTGCCAACCACAATATCCCTAAGACTGCCACAAAGCCCTCATGCTAGCCATAATGCCCCCATGCCAGACACAATGTACCTAATCCCAGCAACAATACCCCTTTTGCCAGCCACAATGCCCAATGACAACCACAAACCTTTAATGACCGTATGCCAACTATACTGCATCCATGACTGCCAAATTGGCATCACATCCCCTTTTACGAGACACAATGCCATTTATACCAGCCACAGTGCCCTCACTTCCCCCTTGGCCAACCACAATGACACCATGACAACCACAAATCCCCCATGTCAGCAATAAAGCGAGCCACAATAACACATGCTATGTCTATCATTCCAGCCAAAATGCCACCATGAACGCCACAATGTACTTTATCCCAGCAATAATGCTGCCAATGCCCCTTATGCCAACCACAAGGATGCAATGACAACCACATACCTTTAATGCCCCTAAGACAGCCAAAATGCTGTAATTTGTCTAAAAAAAAGACCTCCATGTCAGCCGCAATGTACTCACTTCCTCATTGCCTACCACAATGTCCACATGACAGTCACAAAGCCCCCATGCCAGACATGATGCACAAGTTAAGACACAATGTGATAGAACTAATAGCTGACTAGTAACTTGTGGCCAAATCACTCGAGAGTCAAAGAAAAGTAGACACATCAACTATACTGTGCCACTCATAGCAAAAAAAAATAAACATTGTCCACACAAACCCTAAAATAAAAGTCATACCAGCCACTATTTTCCACAGACAGCCAAAATGCAGCTATGACTACTGCATTGTCCCACCACATCTAAATGGCTCCAATGATGCCACAAAGTCCCCAGTACCTGACAAATTTCCCCCACATGACAACCACAAAGTCATCAATGCCCTCTTTACAAATCACAATACCTTCAATACCTGCTAAGCCAACCAAAGTTCCCTCATGACAACCGTAGTGCCCTCCATGCCTGCCACAATACCTAAAAAAAACACAATGCTTTTCAGGCAAGCCACAATGCCCTCACAACACCCACAATGTACCTTATTCCATCTACAATGCGCCATGCCAGCCACAAGGTACTTATAATAGCCATATTATCCCCCTTGTTATTTACATGTTCTCCTAAGTCACTAAACCCCATGACAGCCACATTGATCCCATGACACACGCAATCTAAGTTATCTCCATCAAAATGCCGTAATGGCAGTTACCATGCTGTCGGTGGCCACTATTCCAGCCACAAAGCCCCCATGCTAGCCACGGTGTACTTTATCCCAGCAGCAATGCCGGTGATATCCCTTATCCAAGCTACAATGACCACCAAATTGTCCTTTATGCAACGCACAATGGCCTCAGTATCTACATGCAAACTACAATTACCCACATGACAGCCACAAAGCTTCCATGTAAGCCACAATGCGCCCGTGACAGTGACAATGCCCTCAATGCCACCAAGGCATTTACAATGCCCAAACTTAGAAATAATGCTCCTGTAAGAGTGACTATGCCCTCATGAAACCCACAATGTCATTATAAGGGGCACAATGCCAGTATGACAGATAAAATGCCCTCCATGACAGCCACAAAGCCGCCAGAAAATCAACAATCATGCGACCACAATGTACTTTATCCATGCAACAATGCCGTCAATGCCCCTTATGCCAGCCCGAACGCCAAAATGGAAACCACAAAATGTCAATACTCCTTTGCAAGCCAGTATGCTTTTATTAAAGCCACAATGAACTCACTTTCCCCTTTGCTAACCAAGATATGACAGACACAATTCCCCAATACCAGCCATAATGACACCTGAAGGCCACAATATCCTAATGAAACTCGCTATGTCCCTTATCCCAGTCATAATATCCTTAATGTTAGCCACAACTTCCTCCATGCCAGCCACAATGCCAACCAACCACAATACTATGTGACAGCCAAAATGCTTCTATGAAATCACCAATATCTCATATGGCAGCTAAAATGTCCCCATGACAGCTACAAAGTCCAGTGTCCCTTATGCATTTCACAATGCCACTTATCTAAACCACATTGTTCTCAATGCCGCCTAAGCCAATTGCAATACAACCATGACAGCCACAATGGCTTCAATGGCCCTATGACAACTACAATGCCCCATGACAGTCAAAAAAGTAATCATTATTTCAGCCAAATGCCGTCATAACAGCCAACAGGCCATGAATTGCCATTATGCCAGCAGTCACAATGCCACTATATGAGCCACAATGTACTTTAGCGCAGCCAAAGTGCTGTCAATGCCTCTTATGCCAGCCCCAATGCCCCTATGATCGCTAAATTGTCCTCCATGCCAGCCAACTTACCCCCATGAAATCAACAATGTCCCTTTTTCCAGTCAAAATGCCGCCATGACATCTTCAATGTCCACAATGTCCCTTATCCCAGCCAGAATTCTCCAGGATAACCTAATGTCCACTAAGCCAACCGCAATACAACCATGACAACCACAATGCCCTCAAAGCCCCTATGACAACTACATTGTCCTATGACAGCTAAAAAAAGTCATCATGTTAGACAAAATATCTCTACGAAAGCCAATAAACCCACATGACAACCACAATGATGCCATCATATCTGCAATATCTCTTATCTCCACAAAAATGCCCTCATGACACCCACAATGTCCCTTATGCCCGCAGCACTGCCCCAATGGCAATCACAAACATTCAATGCTCGTATGCCAACCATATTGCCTCCATGACAGCCAAAATGTCCTCACATCCCCTTTTGAAAAACACAATGCCATCCATGTCAGACACAATGCCCTAATTTTCCCCTTTGCAAACCACGAACCACAAAGCCACCAAGACAACCACAAAGCCCCATGTCAGCAATAATGGCAGCCACAATTACACCCTCTATGTCTATTATTCCAGTGACTATGCCCCCATGAAAGCCGCAATGCCTTCAATAGGCCTTATCCTAGCCACAATGCCCCATGCCACCACAATGTACTTTATTCCATAACCATTGCTGACAATACCCCTTATGTCAACCACAATGACAATGACAACCACATACTTTCAATGCCCCTAAAACAGCCAAAATGCTCTCATTTGCCTAAAACAAAGTTCTCCATGTCAGTCATTATGTACTCAATTTCCCCTTTGCCAAACACAATGTCCACATGATAGTAACACAGCCCTGTGCCAGTCATGATGGCACATCATCCAAAATGCCCCCATGAGACCTGCTATGTCCCATTTCTTAGTCAAAATGCCGCCATGACATCCACAATCATGTCATTGGCCCTTATGCCAGATACAATGCCACTATGAAAGCCACAATGTACTTTACCCCTACAACCGTGCAACCAATGCCCCATGACAGCCACAATGCTGTCAATGGCACTTATGCCACCTACAATGCAACCATGAAAGCCACAATGTACTTTAGCCCTGCAACGATGCAACTAATGCCTCTTATGCCAGCCACAATGCCTCAATGACAACCATAATGCCCTCCATGCCAGCCACAATGCCTTAAATGTCTTACATACCAACTAATCACAAAGACCCCATGACAGTCATAAAAATCCCACAACAGCCACAAATGAAATCAACAATGTCCCTTATCCCAGCTAAAATGCTCCAAGATGACAACAATGCCCTTAATGACACTTAAGCCAGTCACAATACCCCCATTTCAACCCGATGCTAGGTACATTGTTCTCATAACGGTCACTATTCCTCTACAACAGCCACAATGCGACCATGACAACTACAATGCCCTCACTGTTAATTTTACCAGCCGCAATGCCCAAATAAACACTTCAATGCTCTGTATGCTAGCCACAATGGCTACATGATAGTCACACTGTCCCCCATGATAGCCACACTGTTTCTAATCTTAGTCACATTGCCACCATGAAAGCCAAAATGTCAACATGACAATCACAATCCCCAAATGCCTAATATGCTAGTCAAAATGCCCTCAATACGAATTTCTCAATGATGACCACAATGCCCACAATGTCCAAAATCCCAGTCAAAATGCCTCCCATGGCAGCAGCAATGCCCATGTGCCAGTCACAATGCTCCCTTTAGAACCACTATGCCCCATGATCCCAACATTGTCCCTTATACGAGACACAAAACCCTCCAGCCACAATGCCCTTAATTCCCCTTTTGCCAAAGGCATTATGAAAATGACAGCCACAATGTCATCCATGCAAGTCACAATGCCAATCATGGGCTATGCAATTTAGAATAGACATATTCTAACCAGACTGCCCCTAATGCAAGGCACAATGCCATAATGGCACTCGCTATATGCCTTATTCCAGTCGGAATGCTCCAATGCCAGCAACAATGGCTCCCAATATTAGCCCCAATGCCAACCAACCACAAAAACCCCATCATAGTCACAATGCCACGTGACAGTCACAATATACCCATGTAATCACCAATATCTCACAACAAAGCAAAAAAAGCCTCCATGAAAGATGCAATGCACAGTGTCCATCATCCCACCCACAATGAGCCTTATGCCAGCCACAATGCCCTCAATGCCCCATTAAGAAAACAACCATGACAACCACATTGCCCTCAATGCCTCTTATGACAACCACACAGCCCCATGACTACCAAAATTCCCTTATGACAACTACAATACCAACTTTACCAGTCACAAAGCACAAATAAAAAACCACAATGTCTTCAAAAAAGTCACAATGCCATCATGACAGCCACACTGTCTCTAAGCCCAATCACGGTGCCCCCATGAAAGCCACAATGCCACATATACCAGCAACAAAGACACCAATGCCAATTAAAATTTCCTGAGGAAATCCACAATGCTCCTATGAAGGCCACAATGTTCTCCATAGCAGTAAAATTAGTCTGAATGCCTCCTATGTCTACCCAATGCCCCATGACAACTACAAAGCCTTACATGGCAACATCAATAGGCCAATGGCAAAACAAATATGACAACCACAATGCCCCTTGATGGCCTAATTGACCCATGATAGCTATAATGCCTCCTTAGCCACTTTAGCAGCCACAATGCCAATATAAATACCTAAATGCTCTGTATGCCAGCCCTAATGCCCACAATGTCGATAATCTCAGCCACTGTCTTTATTACATCCACAATGAGCTGCAAGCCAGCCGCAGTGCATTCAATTCCTTTTTGCCAACCAAAATGGGATTATGTCAGTTACAATGCCCTTCATGTCAGCTTGAATTCCCTCAATACCCACTTTCTAAACAAAATAGCCTCCATACCACCCGCAAAGCCTCTATGACCACCACAAGCATTTAATGCCCCGACAACGACCACAAATCCCCATTATAACCAAAGAGCCCTCACTTCCTCCTTTGCCAGTTACAATGACCTCCATGCCAGCCAGAATGCCCTTAATTTTCTATTTGCCAAACACAATATCTCCAAGTCAGCCACAAAGCCCTCATGTCAGCCATAATGCCACATTTCAGCCACAATGCCCCCATGCCAAACACAATGCCCCAATGACAACTACAAACCTTTAATAACCGTATGCCAAACATACTGCCTCCATGACTGCCAAAATATCCTCACATCCCCTTTTGGCCTTAGGACACCTGCTATGTCAGTTATCCAAGCCTAAATGCCCCAATGTTAACCACAGTGTTCACCATGTCAGCCACATTGCCAACCAACCACAAAGCCCCATGACAGCCACTAAAACCCCATGAAAGTCACAATGACACCAATAAATCAACAATAACCCATATCCAAGCCAAAATATACTTTTGATAGCTACAATGCCAGCAAAAAAACACAATGCCTCCAAAAAAGTCACAATGCCCTCAAGACAGCCGCGCTGTCTCTAAACGCAGTCACGATTTTCCCATGAAAGCCACAATGTCCCCTGACAACCACAATCCCGGAATGTGTTATATGCCAAGAACAATGCCTTTAATGCCAATTGCAATTCCCAGAGGACAACCATAATGCCCTTAATGCTCCCTATAATAGCTACAATGCCCACATGAAATACACAATGTCCTTCATAGCTGTAAAATCATCCTGAATGCCTCATATGTCTACACCATAGACTCCATGAGAACTACAATACCTCACATGGCAGCAGCAAAAGGCTAACCGCAATACAACCATGACAACCACAATTCCCATTGATGGCCTACTTGCCCCCTTGACAACTACAATGCCTCTGTAGCAGTCACAATGCCCACTAATTCCACAATTCCTCCATGATAGTTATAATGCCCCCATGACAGCTACAGTGTCTAATCCCAGCCGAAAAGTCCCCATGAAAGCAACAATGCACCCATGAAAGTCACAATTCTTGAATGCCTCATAAGTCAGCCAAATTGCCCTCAATGCCAATTATAAATTCCTCGAGAATAACCCCAATGCCCTCATTTCTCCCTATGTTGGCCACTAAGCCCTTCATGCCAGCGACAAGGCGTACATGACAGCAAAACTTTCCTAATGGGAAAGGGCAGATGGTGATGAATGTGTATGTTGGAATGTAAATTCAGTGCACCCATGTGTAGAACACAAAGGCATTTACAATGCCCTTAAATATCTATAGCCAATATATGTACTACTAGACATATATCCTTATATACCAGGAAGGTATTACCGCACCTCTGAAAGTCCAGAGCTAGAAACTATCCTGATAATTATCAGTAATTAATAATAATATTAATTACCGGTCAACAGATTCCTTTATTGCCGCTGACTGGAGGATTCCATACTTTAGTTCTCATCACTTTCAAATGAACACCTAGAAAAAAAAAGAAAAACAAGGAGGTGTGATAATACGTTCCTGGTATATGCTATAGATGAATTGGAAACAGTAAAGAGATGTTAATGTGTCTAGTTTCTAATAAAACCCCAAAATATTTTAAGGGACAATTAAACCATTTCTGGGATACCCATTCTGAGGAGCCAAACTACAAATCCC
The DNA here is from genome assembly GCF_050947455.1 of Rhinoderma darwinii. Lineage (NCBI taxonomy): Eukaryota > Metazoa > Chordata > Amphibia > Anura > Rhinodermatidae > Rhinoderma > Rhinoderma darwinii. Next base: position 217,823,096 of record NC_134689.1, on the reverse strand, counting down.
ACCTCAAGCCTTCCTATTCAAGATTATGCACCAATCATGCCATCCCGACTAGAAGACATAAGTACGATATAATTATCTCTAATCACAACACCTAAATTAATCACCAACCACACCAAAGATCAGATGCCAAGAAGAAATAGCACTCTCCTCCAAATCTGTATAAAACAGAAAAACATTCTACAAACTATTCAGTGGACCATTTACAACTCATGTATGACATGGGCCTAAACATGTCCTAGAGTGGACACAGTAGAGCTAATTTCAATCATCAGGAGAAATATCACACATTCAATAAATAACTCACATGCGCCAAGCTAAGACAAAAAGAGATATCCCTAGTAGTAAAAATAGCTGGAAACAGACTTGCAACTTGTGGCCAACTGACTAGAGAGGCAAAGAAAAGAAGACACTTCAACTATACTGTGCCACTCATAGCAAAAAAATAAACATTGTACACACAAACCCTAAATTAACAAGTCATGACAGCCACAATTTTTCAATGACAGCCAAAATGCATGTATGACAGCCACAATGCCCAAATAAACACCTCAATGCTCTCCATGCCAGCCATACTGTTTCTAATCTCAGCCACATTGCCAACATGAATGCCGAAATGCCACCATGACAATCACAATCCCCAAATGCCTAATATGCTAGTCAAAATGCCCTTAATACCAATTCCTCGATGATAACCACGATGCCCACAATGTCCAACATCCAAGCCACAATGCCTCCCATGGCAGCAGCAATGTCCATGTGCCAGTCACTATGCTTTCTTTAAAGCCACTATGCCCCATGATCTCAACATTGTCCCTTATACGAGACACAAAACCCTCCAGCCACAATGCCCTTAATTCCCCTTTTGCCAACGACAATGTAAAAATGACAGCCACAATGCCAATCATGTCCCAATGTAATTTAGAATAGAACTATACTAACCAGTATGCCCCTAATGCAAGCCAAGATGCCATAACGACAACCGCTATATGCCTTGTCCCAGTCGGAACGCCCCAATGCCAGCCACAATGGTTCCAACTCAAATAACAATGTCCAAGTGCCAGCCACAATGCCCAACTCACACACACACACACACACACACACACACACACACACACACTAGCCATTTGCAATATAACCATGACAACCACACTGCCCCATGACAACCAAAATTCCCTCATGACAACTACAATGCCCACTTTACCAGTCACAAAGCACAAATGAAAACCACAATGCCTCCAAACAAGTCACAGTGCCAGTTACAATAACCTCCATGCCAGCCAGAATGCCCTTAATTTTTTCTTTGCCAACCACAATATCCCTAAGACTGCCACAAAGCCCTCATGCTAGCCATAATGCCCCCATGCCAGACACAATGTACCTAATCCCAGCAACAATACCCCTTTTGCCAGCCACAATGTCCAATGACAACCACAAACCTTTAATGACCGTATGCCAACTATACTGCATCCATGACTGCCAAATTGGCATCACATCCCCTTTTACGAGACACAATGCCATTTATACCAGCCACAGTGCCCTCACTTCCCCCTTGGCCAACCACAATGACACCATGACAACCACAAATCCCCCATGTCAGCAATAAAGCGAGCCACAATAACACCTGCTATGTCTATCATTCCAGCCAAAATGCCACCATGAACGCCACAATGTACTTTATCCCAGCAATAATGCTGCCAATGCCCCTTATGCCAACCACAAGGATGCAATGACAACCACATACCTTTAATGCCCCTAAGACAGCCAAAATGCTGTAATTTGTCTAAAAAAAAAGACCTCCATGTCAGCCGCAATGTACTCACTTCCTCATTGCCTACCACAATGTCCACATAACAGTCACAAAGCCCCCATGCCAGACATGATGCACAAGTTAAGACACAATGTGATAGAACTAATAGCTGACTAGCAACTTGTGGCCAAATCACTCGAGAGTCAAAGAAAAGTAGACACATCAACTATACTGTGCCACTCATAGCAAAAAAAAATAAACATTGTCCACACAAACCCTAAAATAAAAGTCATACCAGCCACTATTTTCCACAGACAGCCAAAATGCAGCTATGACTACTGCATTGTCCCACCACATCTAAATGGCTCCAATGATGCCACAAAGTCCCCAGTACCTGACAAATTTCCCCCACATGACAACCACAAAGTCATCAATGCCCTCTTTACAAATCACAATACCTTCAATACCTGCTAAGCCAACCAAAGTTCCCTCATGACAACCGTAGTGCCCTCCATGCCTGCCACAATACCTAAAAAAAACACAATGCTTTTCAGGCAAGCCACAATGCCCTCACAACACCCACAATGTACCTTATTCCATCTACAATGCGCCATGCCAGCCACAAGGTACTTATAATAGCCATATTATCCCCCTTGTTATTTACATGTTCTCCTAAGTCACTAAACCCCATGACAGCCACATTGATCCCATGACACACGCAATCTACGTTATCTCCACCAAAATGCCGTAATGGCAGTTACCATGCTGTCAGTGCCCACTATTCCAGCCACAAAGCCCCCATGCTAGCCACGGTGTACTTTATCCCAGCAGCAATGCCGGTGATATCCCTTATCCAAGCTACAATGACCACCAAATTGTCCTTTATGCAACGCACAATGGCCTCAGTATCTACATGCAAACTACAATTACCCACATGACAGCCACAAAGCTTCCATGTAAGCCACAATGCACCCGTGACAATGACCTTGCCCTCAATGCCACCAAGGCATTTACAATGCCCAAAGTTAGCAATAATGCTCCTGTAAGAGTGACTATGCCCTCATGAAACCCACAATGTCATTATAAGGGGCACAATGCCAGTATGACAGATAAAATGCCCTCCATGACAGCCACAAAGCCGCCAGAAAATCAACAATCATGCGACCACAATGTACTTTATCCATGCAACAATGCCGTCAATGCCCCTTATGCCAGCCCGAACGCCAAAATGGAAACCACAAAATGTCAATACTCCTTTGCAAGCCAGTATGCTTTTATTAAAGCCACAATGAACTCACTTTCCCCTTTGCTATCCAAGATATGACAGACACAATTCCCCAATACCAGCCATAATGACACCTGAAGGCCACAATATCCTAATGAAACTCGCTATGTCCCTTATCCCAGTCATAATATCCTTAATGTTAGCCACAACTTCCTCCATGCCAGCCACAATGCCAACCAACCACAATACTATGTGACAGCCAAAATGCTTCTATGAAATCACCAATATCTCATATGGCAGCTAAAATGTCCCCATGACAGCTACAAAGTCCAGTGTCCCTTATGCATTTCACAATGCCACTTATCTAAACCACATTGTTCTCAATGCCGCCTAAGCCAATTGCAATACAACCATGACAGCCACAATGGCTTCAATAGCCCTATGACAACTACAATGCCCCATGACAGTCAAAAAAGTAATCATTATTTCAGCCAAATGCCGTCATAACAGCCAACAGGTCATGAATTGCCATTATGCCAGCAGTCACAATGCCACTATATGAGCCACAATGTACTTTAGCCCAGCCAAAGTGCTGTCAATGCCTCTTATGCCAGCCCCAATGCCCCTATGATCGCTAAATTGTCCTCCATGCCAGCCAACTTACCCCCATGAAATCAACAATGTCCCTTTTTCCAGTCAAAATGCAGCCATGACATCTTCAATGTCCACAATGTCCCTTATCCCAGCCAGAATTCTCCAGGATAACCTAATGTCCACTAAGCCAACCGCAATACAACCATGACAACCACAATGCCCTCAAAGCCCCTATGACAACTACATTGTCCTATGACAGCTAAAAAAAGTCATCATGTTAGACAAAATATCTCTACGAAAGCCAATAAACCCACATGACAACCACAATGATGCCATCATATCTGCAATATCTCTTATCTCCACAAAAATGCCCTCATGACACCCACAATGTCCCTTATGCCCGCAGCACTGCCCCAATGGCAATCACAAACATTCAATGCTCGTATGCCAACCATATTGCCTCCATGACAGCCAAAATGTCCTCACATCCCCTTTTGAAAAACACAATGCCATCCATGTCAGACACAATGCCCTCATTTTCCCCTTTGCAAACCACGAACCACAAAGCCACCAAGACAACCACAAAGCCCCATGTCAGCAATAATGGCAGCCACAATTACACCCTCTATGTCTATTATTCCAGTGACTATGCCCCCATGAAAGCCGCAATGCCTTCAATAGGCCTTATCCTAGCCACAATGCCCCATGCCACCACAATGTACTTTATTCCATAACTATTGCTAACAATACCCCTTATGTCAACTACAATGACAATGACAACCACATACTTTCAATGCCCCTAAAACAGCCAAAATGCTCCATGTCAGTCATTATGTACTCAATTTCCCCTTTGCCAAACACAATGTCCACATGATAGTAACACAGCCCTGTGCCAGTCATGATGGCACATCATCCAAAATGCCCCCATGAGACCTGCTATGTCCCATTTCTTAGTCAAAATGCCGCCATGACATCCACAATCACGTCATTGGCCCTTATGCCAGCTACAATGCCACTATGAAAGCCACAATGTACTTTACCCCTACAACCGTGCAACCAATGCCCCATGACAGCCACAATGCTGTCAATGGCACTTATGCCACCTACAATGCAACCATGAAAGCCACAATGTACTTTAGCCCTGCAACGATGCAACTAATTCCTCTTATGCCAGCCACAATGCCTCCATGACAACCATAATGCCCTCCATGCCAGCCACAATGCCTTAAATGTCTTACATACCAACTAATCACAAAGACCCCATGACAGTCATAAAAATCCCACAACAGCCACAAATGAAATCAACAATGTCCCTTATCCCAGCTAAAATGCTCCAAGATGACAACAATGCCCTTAATGACACTTAAGCCAGTCACAATACCCCCATTTCAACCCGATGCTAGGTACATTGTTCTCATAACGGTCACTATTCCTCTACAACAGCCACAATGCGACCATGACAACTACAATGCCCTCACTGTTAATTTTACCAGCCGCAATGCCCAAATAAACACTTCAATGCTCTGTATGCTAGCCACAATGGCTACATGATAGTCACACTGTCCCCCATGACAGCCACACTGTTTCTAATCTTAGTCACATTGCCACCATGAAAGCCAAAATGTCAACATGACAATCACAATCCCCAAATGCCTAATATGCTAGTCAAAATGCCCTCAATACGAATTTCTCAATGATGACCACAATGCCCACAATGTCCAACATCCCAGTCAAAATGCCTCCCATGGCAGCAGCAATGCCCATGTGCCAGTCACAATGCTCCCTTTAGAACCACTATGCCCCATGATCCCAACATTGTCCCTTATACGAGACACAAAACCCTCCAGCCACAATGCCCTTAATTCCCCTTTTGCCAAAGGCATTATGAAAATGACAGCCACAATGTCATCCATGCAAGTCACAATGCCAATCATGGGCTATTCAATTTAGAATAGACATATTCTAACCAGAATGCCCCTAATGCAAGGCACAATGCCATAATGGCACTCGCTATATGCCTTATTCCTGTCGGAATGCTCCAATGCCAGCAACAATGGCTCCCAATATTAGCCCTAATGCCAACCAACCACAAAAACCCCATCATAGTCACAATGCCACGTGACAGTCACAATATACCCATGTAATCACCAATATCTCACATCAAAGCAAAAAAAGCCTCCATGAAAGATGCAATGCACAGTGTCCATCATCCCACCCACAATGCGCCTTATGCCAGCCACAATGCCCTCAATGCCAAATTAAGAAAACAACCATGACAACCACATTGCCCTCAATGCCTCTTATGACAACCACACAGCCCCATGACTACCAAAATTCCCTTATGACAACTACAATACCAACTTTACCAGTCACAAAGCACAAATAAAAAACCACAATGTCTTCAAAAAAGTCACAATGCCATCATGACAGCCACACTGTCTCTAAGCCCAATCTCGGTGCCCCCATGAAAGCCACAATGCCACATATACCAGCAACAAAGACACCAATGCCAATTAAAATTTCCTGAGGAAATCCACAATGCTCCTATGAAGGCCACAATGTTCTCCATAGCAGTAAAATTAGTCTGAATGCCTCCTATGTCTACCCAATGCCCCATGACAACTACAAAGCCTTACATGGCAACATCAATAGGCCAACGGCAAAACAACTATGACAACCACAATGCCCCTTGATGGCCTAATTGACCCATGATAGCTATAATGCCTCCTTAGCCACTTTAGCAGCCACAATGCCAATATAAATACCTAAATGCTCTGTATGCCAGCCCTAATGCCCACAATGTCGATAATCTCAGCCACTGTCTTTATTACATCCACAATGAGCTGCAAGTCAGCCGCAGTGCATTCAATTCCTTTTTGCCAACCAAAATGGGATTATGTCAGTTACAATGCCCTTCATGTCAGCTTGAATTCCCTCAATACCCACTTTCTAAACAAAATAGCCTCCATACCACCCGCAAAGCCTCTATGACCACCACAAGCATTTAATGCCCCGACAACGACCACAAATCCCCATAATAACCAAAGAGCCCTCACTTCCTCCTTTGCCAGTTACAATGACCTCCATGCCAGCCAGAATGCCCTTAATTTTCTATTTGCCAAACACAATATCTCCAAGTCAGCCACAAAGCCCTCATGTCAGCCATAATGCCACATTTCAGCCACAATGCCCCCATGCCAAACACAATGCCCCAATGACAACTACAAACCTTTAATAACCGTATGCCAAACATACTGCCTCCATGACTGCCAAAATATCCTCACATCCCCTTTTGGCCTTAGGACACCTGCTATGTCAGTTATCCAAGCCTAAATGCCCCAATGTTAGCCACAGTGTTCACCATGTCAGCCACATTGCCAACCAACCACAAAGCCCCATGACAGCCACTAAAACCCCATGAAAGTCACAATGACACCAATAAATCAACAATAACCCATATCCAAGCCAAAATATACTTTTGATAGCTACAATGCCAGCAAAAAAACACAATGCCTCCAAAAAAGTCACAATGCCCTCAAGACAGCCGCGCTGTCTCTAAACGCAGTCACGATTTTCCCATGAAAGCCACAATGTCCCCTGACAACCACAATCCCGGAATGTGTTATATGCCAAGAACAATGCCTTTAATGCCAATTGCAATTCCCAGAGGACAACCATAATGCCCTTAATGCTCCCTATAATAGCTACAATGCCCACATGAAATACACAATGTCCTTCATAGCTGTAAAATCACCCTGAATGCCTCATATGTCTACACCATAGACTCCATGAGAACTACAATACCTCACATGGCAGCAGCAAAAGGCCAACCGCAATACAACCATGACAACCACAATTCCCCTTGATGGCCTACTTGCCCCCTTGACAACTACAATGCCTCTGTAGCAGTCACAATGCCCACTAATTCCACAATTCCTCCATGATAGTTATAATGCCCCCATGACAGCTACAGTGTCTAATCCCAGCCGAAAAGTAACCATGAAAGCAACAATGCCCCCATGAAAGTCACAATTCTTGAATGCCTCATAAGTCAGCCAAATTGCCCTCAATGCCAATTATAAATTCCTCGAGAATAACCCCAATGCCCTCATTTCTCCCTATGTTGGCCACTAAGCCCTTCATGCCAGCGACAAGGCGTACATGACAGCAAAACTTTCCTAATGGGAAAGGGCAGATGGTGATGAATGTGTATGTTGGAATGTAAATTCAGTGCACCCATGTGTAGAACACAAAGGCATTTACAATGCCCTTAAATATCTATAGCCAATATATGTACTACTAGACATATATCCTTATATACCAGGAAGGTATTACCGCACCTCTGAAAGTCCAGAGCTAGAAACTATCCTGATAATTATCAGTAATTAATAATAATATTAATTACCGGTCAACAGATTCCTTTATTGCCGCTGACTGGAGGATTCCATACTTTAGTTCTCATCACTTTCAAATGAACACCTAGAAAAAAAAGAAAAACAAGGAGGTGTGATAATACGTTCCTGGTATATGCTATAGATGAATTGGAAACAGTAAAGAGATGTTAATGTGTCTAGTTTCTAATAAAACCCCAAAATATTTTAAGGGACAATTAAACCATTTCTGGGATACCAATTCTGAGGAGCCAAACTACAAATCCCACCTCAAGCCTTCCTATCCAAGATTATGCACTAATCATGCCATCCTGACTAGAAGACATAAGTACGATATAATTATCTCTAATCACAACACTTAAATTAATCACCAACCACACCAAATATCAGATGCCAAGAAGAAATAGCACTCTCCTCCACATCTGTATAAAACAGAAAAACATTCTACAAACTATTCAGTGGACCATTTACAACTCATGTATGACATGGGCCTAAACATGTCCTAGAGTGGACACAGTAGAGCTAATTTCAATCATCAGGAGAAATATCACACATTCAATAAATAACTCACATGCGCCAAGCTAAGACAAAAAGAGATATCCCTAGTAGTAAAAATAGCTGGAAACAGACTTGCAACTTGTGGCCAACTGGCTAGAGAGGCAAAGAAAAGAAGACACTTCAACTATACTGTGCCACTCATAGCAAAAAAATAAACATTGTACACACAAACCCTAAATTAACAAGTCATGACAGCCACAATTTTTCAATGACAGCCAAAATGCATGTATGACAGCCACAATGCCCAAATAAACACCTCAATGCTCTCCATGCCAGCCATACTGTTTCTAATCTCAGCCACATTGCCAACATGAATGCCGAAATGCCACCATGACAATCACAATCCCCAAATGCCTAATATGCTAGTCAAAATGCCCTTAATACCAATTCCTCGATGATAACCACGATGCCCACAATGTCCAACATCCAAGCCACAATGCCTCCCATGGCAGCAGCAATGTCCATGTGTCAGTCACTATGCTTTCTTTAAAGCCACTATGCCCCATGATCTCAACATTGTCCCTTATACGAGACACAAAACCCTCCAGCCACAATGCCCTTAATTCCCCTTTTGCCAACGACAATGTAAAAATGACAGCCACAATGCCAATCATGTCCCAATGTAATTTAGAATAGAACTATACTAACCAGTATGCCCCTAATGCAAGCCAAGATGCCATAACGACAACCGCTATATGCCTTGTCCCAGTCGGAACGCCCCAACGCCAGCCACAATGGTTCCAACTCAAATAACAATGTCCAAGTGCCAGCCACAATGCCCAACTGACACACACACACACACACACACACACACACACACACTAGCCATTTGCAATATATCCATGACAACCACACTGCCCCATGACAACCAAAATTCCCTCATGACAACTACAATGCCCACTTTACCAGTCACAAAGCACAAATGAAAACCACAATGCCTCCAAACAAGTCACAGTGCCAGTTACAATAACCTCCATGCCAGCCAGAATGCCCTTAATTTTTTCTTTGCCAACCACAATATCCCTAAGACTGCCACAAAGCCCTCATGCTAGCCATAATGCCCCCATGCCAGACACAATGTACCTAATCCCAGCAACAATACCCCTTTTGCCAGCCACAATGCCCAATGACAACCACAAACCTTTAATGACCGTATGCCAACTATACTGCATCCATGACTGCCAAATTGGCATCACATCCCCTTTTACGAGACACAATGCCATTTATACCAGCCACAGTGCCCTCACTTCCCCCTTGGCCAACCACAATGACACCATGACAACCACAAATCCCCCATGTCAGCAATAAAGCGAGCCACAATAACACATGCTATGTCTATCATTCCAGCCAAAATGCCACCATGAACGCCACAATGTACTTTATCCCAGCAATAATGCTGCCAATGCCCCTTATGCCAACCACAAGGATGCAATGACAACCACATACCTTTAATGCCCCTAAGACAGCCAAAATGCTGTAATTTGTCTAAAAAAAGACCTCCATGTCAGCCGCAATGTACTCACTTCCTCATTGCCTACCACAATGTCCACATGACAGTCACAAAGCCCCCATGCCAGACATGATGCACAAGTTAAGACACAATGTGATAGAACTAATAGCTGACTAGTAACTTGTGGCCAAATCACTCGAGAGTCAAAGAAAAGTAGACACATCAACTATACTGTGCCACTCATAGCAAAAAAAAATAAACATTGTCCACACAAACCCTAAAATAAAAGTCATACCAGCCACTATTTTCCACAGACAGCCAAAATGCAGCTATGACTACTGCATTGTCCCACCACATCTAAATGGCTCCAATGATGCCACAAAGTCCCCAGTACCTGACAAATTTCCCCCACATGACAACCACAAAGTCATCAATGCCCTCTTTACAAATCACAATACCTTCAATACCTGCTAAGCCAACCAAAGTTCCCTCATGACAACCGTAGTGCCCTCCATGCCTGCCACAATACCTAAAAAAAACACAATGCTTTTCAGGCAAGCCACAATGCCCTCACAACACCCACAATGTACCTTATTCCATCTACAATGCGCCATGCCAGCCACAAGGTACTTATATAAGCCATATTATCCCCCTTGTTATTTACATGTTCTCCTAAGTCACTAAACCCCATGACAGCCACATTGATCCCATGACACACGCAATCTACGTTATCTCCATCAAAATGCCGTAATGGCAGTTACCATGCTGTCAGTGGCCACTATTCCAGCCACAAAGCCCCCATGCTAGCCACGGTGTACTTTATCCCAGCAGCAATGCCGGTGATATCCCTTATCCAAGCTACAATGACCACCAAATTGTCCTTTATGCAACGCACAATGGCCTCAGAATCTACATGCAAACTACAATTACCCACATGACAGCCACAAAGCTTCCATGTAAGCCACAATGCGCCCGTGACAATGACATTGCCCTCAATGCCACCAAGGCATTTACAATGCCCAAAGTTAGAAATAATGCTCCTGTAAGAGTGACTATGCCCTCATGAAACCCACAATGTCATTATAAGGGGCACAATGCCAGTATGACAGATAAAATGCCCTCCATGACAGCCACAAAGCCGCCAGAAAATCAACAATCATGCGACCACAATGTACTTTATCCATGCAACAATGCCGTCAATGCCCCTTATGCCAGCCCGAACGCCAAAATGGAAACCACAAAATGTCAATACTCCTTTGCAAGCCAGTATGCTTTTATTAAAGCCACAATGAACTCACTTTCCCCTTTGCTAACCAAGATATGACAGACACAATTCCCCAATACCAGCCATAATGACACCTGAAGGCCACAATATCCTAATGAAACTCGCTATGTCCCTTATCCCAGTCATAATATCCTTAATGTTAGCCACAACTTCCTCCATGCCAGCCACAATGCCAACCAACCACAATACTATGTGACAGCCAAAATGCTTCTATGAAATCACCAATATCTCATATGGCAGCTAAAATGTCCCCATGACAGCTACAAAGTCCAGTGTCCCTTATGCATTTCACAATGCCACTTATCTAAACCACATTGTTCTCAATGCCGCCTAAGCCAATTGCAATACAACCATGACAGCCACAATGGCTTCAATGGCCCTATGACAACTACAATGCCCCATGACAGTCAAAAAAGTAATCATTATTTCAGCCAAATGCCGTCATAACAGCCAACAGGCCATGAATTGCCATTATGCCAGCAGTCACAATGCCACTATATGAGCCACAATGTACTTTAGCGCAGCCAAAGTGCTGTCAATGCCTCTTATGCCAGCCCCAATGCCCCTATGATCGCTAAATTGTCCTCCATGCCAGCCAACTTACCCCCATGAAATCAACAATGTCCCTTTTTCCAGTCAAAATGCAGCCATGACATCTTCAATGTCCACAATGTCCCTTATCCCAGCCAGAATTCTCCAGGATAACCTAATGTCCACTAAGCCAACCGCAATACAACCATGACAACCACAATGCCCTCAAAGCCCCTATGACAACTACATTGTCCTATGACAGCTAAAAAAAGTCATCATGTTAGACAAAATATCTCTACGAAAGCCAATAAACCCACATGACAACCACAATGATGCCATCATATCTGCAATATCTCTTATCTCCACAAAAATGCCCTCATGACACCCACAATGTCCCTTATGCCCGCAGCACTGCCCCAATGGCAATCACAAACATTCAATGCTCGTATGCCAACCATATTGCCTCCATGACAGCCAAAATGTCCTCACATCCCCTTTTGAAAAACACAATGCCATCCATGTCAGACACAATGCCCTAATTTTCCCCTTTGCAAACCACGAACCACAAAGCCACCAAGACAACCACAAAGCCCCATGTCAGCAATAATGGCAGCCACAATTACACCCTCTATGTCTATTATTCCAGTGACTATGCCCCCATGAAAGCCGCAATGCCTTCAATAGGCCTTATCCTAGCCACAATGCCCCATGCCACCACAATGTACTTTATTCCATAACCATTGCTGACAATACCCCTTATGTCAACCACAATGACAATGACAACCACATACTTTCAATGCCCCTAAAACAGCCAAAATGCTCTCATTTGCCTAAAACAAAGTTCTCCATGTCAGTCATTATGTACTCAATTTCCCCTTTGCCAAACACAATGTCCACATGATAGTAACACAGCCCTGTGCCAGTCATGATGGCACATCATCCAAAATGCCCCCATGAGACCTGCTATGTCCCATTTCTTAGTCAAAATGCCGCCATGACATCCACAATCACGTCATTGGCCCTTATGCCAGCTACAATGCCACTATGAAAGCCACAATGTACTTTACCCCTACAACCGTGCAACCAATGCCCCATGACAGCCACAATGCTGTCAATGGCACTTATGCCACCTACAATGCAACCATGAAAGCCACAATGTACTTTAGCCCTGCAACGATGCAACTAATTCCTCTTATGCCAGCCACAATGCCTCCATGACAACCATAATGCCCTCCATGCCAGCCACAATGCCTTAAATGTCTTACATACCAACTAATCACAAAGACCCCATGACAGTCATAAAAATCCCACAACAGCCACAAATGAAATCAACAATGTCCCTTATCCCAGCTAAAATGCTCCAAGATGACAACAATGCCCTTAATGACACTTAAGCCAGTCACAATACCCCCATTTCAACCCGATGCTAGGTACATTGTTCTCATAACGGTCACTATTCCTCTACAACAGCCACAATGCGACCATGACAACTACAATGCCCTCACTGTTAATTTTACCAGCCGCAATGCCCAAATAAACACTTCAATGCTCTGTATGCTAGCCACAATGGCTACATGATAGTCACACTGTCCCCCATGATAGCCACACTGTTTCTAATCTTAGTCACATTGCCACCATGAAAGCCAAAATGTCAACATGACAATCACAATCCCCAAATGCCTAATATGCTAGTCAAAATGCCCTCAATACGAATTTCTCAATGATGACCACAATGCCCACAATGTCCAACATCCCAGTCAAAATGCCTCCCATGGCAGCAGCAATGCCCATGTGCCAGTCACAATGCTCCCTTTAGAACCACTATGCCCCATGATCCCAACATTGTCCCTTATACGAGACACAAAACCCTCCAGCCACAATGCCCTTAATTCCCCTTTTGCCAAAGGCATTATGAAAATGACAGCCACAATGTCATCCATGCAAGTCACAATGCCAATCATGGGCTATGCAATTTAGAATAGACATATTCTAACCAGAATGCCCCTAATGCAAGGCACAATGCCATAATGGCACTCGCTATATGCCTTATTCCAGTCGGAATGCTCCAATGCCAGCAACAATGGCTCCCAATATTAGCCCCAATGCCAACCAACCACAAAAACCCCATCATAGTCACAATGCCACGTGACAGTCACAATATACCCATGTAATCACCAATATCTCACATCAAAGCAAAAAAAGCCTCCATGAAAGATGCAATGCACAGTGTCCATCATCCCACCCACAATGAGCCTTATGCCAGCCACAATGCCCTCAATGCCCCATTAAGAAAACAACCATGACAACCACATTGCCCTCAATGCCTCTTATGACAACCACACAGCCCCATGACTACCAAAATTCCCTTATGACAACTACAATACCAACTTTACCAGTCACAAAGCACAAATAAAAAACCACAATGTCTTCAAAAAAGTCACAATGCCATCATGACAGCCACACTGTCTCTAAGCCCAATCACGGTGCCCCCATGAAAGCCACAATGCCACATATACCAGCAACAAAGACACCAATGCCAATTAAAATTTACTGAGGAAATCCACAATGCTCCTATGAAGGCCACAATGTTCTCCATAGCAGTAAAATTAGTCTGAATGCCTCCTATGTCTACCCAATGCCCCATGACAACTACAAAGCCTTACATGGCAACATCAATAGGCCAATGGCAAAACAAATATGACAACCACAATGCCCCTTGATGGCCTAATTGACCCATGATAGCTATAATGCCTCCTTAGCCACTTTAGCAGCCACAATGCCAATATAAATACCTAAATGCTCTGTATGCCAGCCCTAATGCCCACAATGTCGATAATCTCAGCCACTGTCTTTATTACATCCACAATGAGCTGCAAGCCAGCCGCAGTGCATTCAATTCCTTTCTGCCAACCAAAATGGGATTATGTCAGTTACAATGCCCTTCATGTCAGCTTGAATTCCCTCAATACCCACTTTCTAAACAAAATAGCCTCCATACCACCCGCAAAGCCTCTATGACCACCACAAGCATTTAATGCCCCGACAACGACCACAAATCCCCATTATAACCAAAGAGCCCTCACTTCCTCCTTTGCCAGTTACAATGACCTCCATGCCAGCCAGAATGCCCTTAATTTTCTATTTGCCAAACACAATATCTCCAAGTCAGCCACAAAGCCCTCATGTCAGCCATAATGCCACATTTCAGCCACAATGCCCCCATGCCAAACACAATGCCCCAATGACAACTACAAACCTTTAATAACCGTATGCCAAACATACTGCCTCCATGACTGCCAAAATATCCTCACATCCCCTTTTGGCCTTAGGACACCTGCTATGTCAGTTATCCAAGCCTAAATGCCACAATGTTAACCACAGTGTTCACCATGTCAGCCACATTGCCAACCAACCACAAAGCCCCATGACAGCCACTAAAACTCCATGAAAGTCACAATGACACCAATAAATCAACAATAACCCATATCCAAGCCAAAATATACTTTTGATAGCTACAATGCCAGCAAAAAACACAATGCCTCCAAAAAAGTCACAATGCCCTCAAGACAGCTGCGCTGTCTCTAAACGCAGTCACGATTTTCCCATGAAAGCCACAATGTCCCCTGACAACCACAATCCCGGAATGTGTTATATGCCAAGAACAATGCCTTTAATGCCAATTGCAATTCCCAGAGGACAACCATAATGCCCTTAATGCTCCCTATAATAGCTACAATGCCCACATGAAATACACAATGTCCTTCATAGCTGTAAAATCATCCTGAATGCCTCATATGTCTACACCATAGACTCCATGAGAACTACAATACCTCACATGGCAGCAGCAAAAGGCTAACCGCAATACAACCATGACAACCACAATTCCCCTTGATGGCCTACTTGCCCCCTTGACAACTACAATGCCTCTGTAGCAGTCACAATGCCCACTAATTCCACAATTCCTCCATGATAGTTATAATGCCCCCATGACAGCTACAGTGTCTAATCCCAGCCGAAAAGTCCCCATGAAAGCAACAATGCACCCATGAAAGTCACAATTCTTGAATGCCTCATAAGTCAGCCAAATTGCCCTCAATGCCAATTATAAATTCCTCGAGAATAACCCCAATGCCCTCATTTCTCCCTATGTTGGCCACTAAGCCCTTCATGCCAGCGACAAGGCGTACATGACAGCAAAACTTTCCTAATGGGAAAGGGCAGATGGTGATGAATGTGTATGTTGGAATGTAAATTCAGTGCACCCATGTGTAGAACACAAAGGCATTTACAATGCCCTTAAATATCTATAGCCAATATATGTACTACTAGACATATATCCTTATATACCAGGAAGGTATTACCGCACCTCTGAAAGTCCAGAGCTAGAAACTATCCTGATAATTATCAGTAATTAATAATAATATTAATTACCGGTCAACAGATTCCTTTATTGCCGCTGACTGGAGGATTCCATACTTTAGTTCTCATCACTTTCAAATGAACACCTAGAAAAAAAAGAAAAACAAGGAGGTGTGATAATACGTTCCTGGTATATGCTATAGATGAATTGGAAACAGTAAAGAGATGTTAATGTGTCTAGTTTCTAATAAAACCCCAAAATATTTTAAGGGACAATTAAACCATTTCTGGGATACCCATTCTGAGGAGCCAAACTACAAATCCCACCTCAAGCCTTCCTATCCAAGATTATGCACTAATCATGCCATCCTGACTAGAAGACATAAGTACGATATAATTATCTCTAATCACAACACCTAAATTAATCACCAACCACACCAAAGATCAGATGCCAAGAAGAAATAGCACTCTCCTCCACATCTGTATAAAACAGAAAAACATTCTACAAACTATTCAGTGGACCATTTACAACTCATGTATGACATGGGCCTAAACATGTCCTAGAGTGGACACAGTAGAGCTAATTTCAATCATCAGGAGAAATATCACACATTCAATAAATAACTCACATGCGCCAAGCTAAGACAAAAAGAGATATCCCTAGTAGTAAAAATAGCTGGAAACAGACTTGCAACTTGTGACCAACTGGCTAGAGAGGCAAAGAAAAGAAGACACTTCAACTATACTGTGCCACTCATAGCAAAAAAATAAACATTGTACACACAAACCCTAAATTAACAAGTCATGACAGCCACAATTTTTCAATGACAGCCAAAATGCATGTATGACAGCCACAATGCCCAAATAAACACCTCAATGCTCTCCATGCCAGCCATACTGTTTCTAATCTCAGCCACATTGCCAACATGAATGCCGAAATGCCACATGACAATCACAATCCCCAAATGCCTAATATGCTAGTCAAAATGCCCTTAATACCAATTCCTCGATGATAACCACGATGCCCACAATGTCCAACATCCAAGCCACAATGCCTCCCATGGCAGCAGCAATGTCCATGTGTCAGTCACTATGCTTTCTTTAAAGCCACTATGCCCCATGATCTCAACATTGTCCCTTATACGAGACACAAAACCCTCCAGCCACAATGCCCTTAATTCCCCTTTTGCCAACGACAATGTAAAAATGACAGCCACAATGCCAATCATGTCCCAATGTAATTTAGAATAGAACTATACTAACCAGTATGCCCCTAATGCAAGCCAAGATGCCATAACGACAACCGCTATATGCCTTGTCCCAGTCGGAACGCCCCAACGCCAGCCACAATGGTTCCAACTGAAATAACAATGTCCAAGTGCCAGCCACAATGCCCAACTGACACACACACACACACACACACACACACACACACACACACACACACACACACTAGCCATTTGCAATATAACCATGACAACCACACTGCCCCATGACAACCAAAATTCCCTAATGACAACTACAATGCCCACTTTACCAGTCACAAAGCACAAATGAAAACCACAATGCCTCCAAACAAGTCACAGTGCCAGTTACAATAACCTCCATGCCAGCCAGAATGCCCTTAATTTTTTCTTTGCTAACCACAATATCCCTAAGACTGCCACAAAGCCCTCATGCTAGCCATAATGCCCCCATGCCAGACACAATGTACCTAATCCCAGCAACAATACCCCTTTTGCCAGCCACAATGCCCAATGACAACCACAAACCTTTAATGACCGTATGCCAACTATACTGCATCCATGATGCCAAATTGGCATCACATCCCCTTTTACGAGACACAATGCCATTTATACCAGCCACAGTGCCCTCACTTCCCCCTTGGCCAACCACAATGACACCATGACAACCACAAATCCCCCATGTCAGCAATAACGCGAGCCACAATAACACCTGCTATGTCTATCATTCCAGCCAAAATGCCACCATGAACGCCACAATGTACTTTATCCCAGCAATAATGCTGCCAATGCCCCTTATGCCAACCACAAGGATGCAATGACAACCACATACCTTTAATGCCCCTAAGACAGCCAAAATGCTGTAATTTGTCTAAAAAAAAGACCTCCATGTCAGCCGCAATGTACTCACTTCCTCATTGCCTACCACAATGTCCACATAACAGTCACAAAGCCCCCATGCCAGACATGATGCACAAGTTAAGACACAATGTGATAGAACTAATAGCTGACTAGTAACTTGTGGCCAAATCACTCGAGAGTCAAAGAAAAGTAGACACATCAACTATACTGTGCCACTCATAGCAAAAAAAAATAAACATTGTCCACACAAACCCTAAAATAAAAGTCATACCAGCCACTATTTTCCACAGACAGCCAAAATGCAGCTATGACTACTGCATTGTCCCACCACATCTAAATGGCTCGAATGATGCCACAAAGTCCCCAGTACCTGACAAATTTCCCCCACATGACAACCACAAAGTCATCAATGCCCTCTTTACAAATCACAATACCTTCAATACCTGCTAAGCCAACCAAAGTTCCCTCATGACAACCGTAGTGCCCTCCATGCCTGCCACAATACCTAAAAAAAACACAATGCTTTTCAGGCAAGCCACAATGCCCTCACAACACCCACAATGTACCTTATTCCATCTACAATGCGCCATGCCAGCCACAAGGTACTTATAATAGCCATATTATCCCCTTTGTTATTTACATGTTCTCCTAAGTCACTAAACCCCATGACAGCCACATTGATCCCATGACACACGCAATCTACGTTATCTCCACCAAAATGCCGTAATGACAGTTACCATGCTGTCAGTGGCCACTATTACAGCCACAAAGCCCCCATGCTAGCCACGGTGTACTTTATCCCAGCAGCAATGCCGGTGATATCCCTTATCCAAGCTACAATGACCACCAAATTGTCCTTTATGCAACGCACAATGGCCTCAGTATCTACATGCAAACTACAATTACCCACATGACAGCCACAAAGCTTCCATGTAAGCCACAATGCGCCCGTGACAATGACATTGCCCTCAATTCCACCAAGGCATTTACAATGCCCAAAGTTAGCAATAATGCTCCTGTAAGAGTGACTATGCCCTCATGAAACCCACAATGTCATTATAAGGGGCACAATGCCAGTATGACAGATAAAATGCCCTCCATGACAGCCACAAAGCTGCCAGAAAATCAACAATCATGCGACCACAATGTACTTTATCCATGCAACAATGCCGCCAATGCCCCTTATGCCAGCCCGAACGCCAAAATGGAAACCACAAAATGTCAATACTCCTTTGCAAGCCAGTATGCTTTTATTAAAGCCACAATGAACTCACTTTCCCCTTTGCTAACCAAGATATGACAGACACAATTCCCCAATACCAGCCATAATGACACCTGAAGGCCACAATATCCTAATGAAACTCGCTATGTCCCTTATCCCAGTCATAATATCCTTAATGTTAGCCACAACTTCCTCCATGCCAGCCACAATGCCAACCAACCACAATACTATGTGACAGCCAAAATGCTTCTATGAAATCACCAATATCTCATATGGCAGCTAAAATGTCCCCATGACAGCTACAAAGTCCAGTGTCCCTTATGCATTTCACAATGCCACTTATCTAAACCACATTGTTCTCAATGCCGCCTAAGCCAATTGCAATACAACCATGACAGCCACAATGGCTTCAATGGCCCTATGACAACTACAATGCCCCATGACAGTCAAAAAAGTAATCATTATTTCAGCCAAATGCCGTCATAACAGCCAACAGGCCATGAATTGCCATTATGCCAGCAGTCACAATGCCACTATATGAGCCACAATGTACTTTAGCACAGCCAAAGTGCTGTCAATGCCTCTTATGCCAGCCCCAATGCCCCTATGATCGCTAAATTGTCCTCCATGCCAGCCAACTTACCCCCATGAAATCAACAATGTCCCTTTTTCCAGTCAAAATGCAGCCATGACATCTTCAATGTCCACAATGTCCCTTATCCCAGCCAGAATTCTCCAGGATAACCTAATGTCCACTAAGCCAACCGCAATACAACCATGACAACCACAATGCCCTCAAAGCCCCTATGACAACTAAAAAAAGTCATCATGTTAGACAAAATATCTCTACGAAAGCCAATAAACCCACATGACAACCACAATGATGCCATCATATCTGCAATATCTCTTATCTCCACAAAAATGCCCTCATAACACCCACAATGTCCCTTATGCCCGCAGCACTGCCCCAATGGCAATCACAAACATTCAATGCTCGTATGCCAACCATATTGCCTCCATGACAGCCAAAATGTCCTCACATCCCCTTTTGAAAAACACAATGCCATCCATGTCAGACACAATGCCCTAATTTTCCCCTTTGCAAACCACGAACCACAAAGCCACCAAGACAACCACAAAGCCCCATGTCAGCAATAATGGCAGCCACAATTACACCCTCTATGTCTATTATTCCAGTGACTATGCCCCCATGAAAGCCGCAATGCCTTCAATAGGCCTTATCCTAGCCACAATGCCCCATGCCACCACAATGTACTTTATTCCATAACCATTGCTGACAATACCCCTTATGTCAACCACAATGACAATGACAACCACATACTTTCAATGTCCCTAAAACAGCCAAAATGCTCTCATTTGCCTAAAACAAAGTTCTCCATGTCAGTCATTATGTACTCAATTTCCCCTTTGCCAAACACAATGTCCACATGATAGTAACACAGCCCTGTGCCAGTCATGATGGCACATCATCCAAAATGCCCCCATGAGACCTGCTATGTCCCATTTCTTAGTCAAAATGCCGCCATGACATCCACAATCACGTCATTGGCCCTTATGCCAGCTACAATGCCACTATGAAAGCCACAATGTACTTTACCCCTACAACCGTGCAACCAATGCCCCATGACAGCCACAATGCTGTCAATGGCACTTATGCCACCTACAATGCAACCATGAAAGCCACAATGTACTTTAGCCCTGCAACGATGCAACTAATGCCTCTTATGCCAGCCACAATGCCTCCATGACAACCATAATGCCCTCCATGCCAGCCACAATGCCTTAAATGTCTTACATACCAACTAATCACAAAGACCCCATGACAGTCATAAAAATCCCACAACAGCCACAAATGAAATCAACAATGTCCCTTATCCCAGCTAAAATGCTCCAAGATGACAACAATGCCCTTAATGACACTTAAGCCAGTCACAATACCCCCATTTCAACCCGATGCTAGGTACATTGTTCTCATAACGGTCACTATTCCTCTACAACAGCCACAATGCGACCATGACAACTACAATGCCCTCACTGTTAATTTTACCAGCCGCAATGCCCAAATAAACACTTCAATGCTCTGTATGCTAGCCACAATGGCTACATGATAGTCACACTGTCCCCCATGATAGCCACACTGTTTCTAATCTTAGTCACATTGCCACCATGAAAGCCAAAATGTCAACATGACAATCACAATCCCCAAATGCCTAATATGCTAGTCAAAATGCCCTCAATACGAATTTCTCAATGATGACCACAATGCCCACAATGTCCAACATCCCAGTCAAAATGCCTCCCATGGCAGCAGCAATGCCCATGTGCCAGTCACAATGCTCCCTTTAGAACCACTATGCCCCATGATCCCAACATTGTCCCTTATACGAGACACAAAACCCTCCAGCCACAATGCCCTTAATTACCCTTTTGCCAAAGGCATTATGAAAATGACAGCCACAATGTCATCCATGCAAGTCACAATGCCAATCATGGGCTATGCAATTTAGAATAGACATATTCTAACCAGAATGCCCCTAATGCAAGGCACAATGCCATAATGGCACTCGCTATATGCCTTATTCCAGTCGGAATGCTCCAATGCCAGCAACAATGGCTCCCAATATTAGCCCCAATGCCAACCAACCACAAAAACCCCATCATAGTCACAATGTCACGTGACAGTCACAATATACCCATGTAATCACCAATATCTCACATCAAAGCAAAAAAAGCCTCCATGAAAGATGCAATGCACAGTGTCCATCATCCCACCCACAATGCGCCTTATGCCAGCCACAATGCCCTCAATGCCCCATTAAGAAAACAACCATGACAACCACATTGCCCTCAATGCCTCTTATGACAACCACACAGCCCCATGACTACCAAAATTCCCTTATGACAACTACAATACCAACTTTACCAGTCACAAAGCACAAATAAAAAACCACAATGTCTTCAAAAAAGTCACAATGCCATCATGACAGCCACACTGTCTCTAAGCCCAATCACGGTGCCCCCATGAAAGCCACAATGCCACATATACCAGCAACAAAGACACCAATGCCAATTAAAATTTCCTGAGGAAATCCACAATGCTCCTATGAAGGCCACAATGTTCTCCATAGCAGTAAAATTAGTCTGAATGCCTCCTATGTCTACCCAATGCCCCATGACAACTACAAAGCCTTACATGGCAACATCAATAGGCCAACGGCAAAACAACTATGACAACCACAATGCCCCTTGATGGCCTAATTGACCCATGATAGTTATAATGCCTCCTTAGCCACTTTAGCAGCCACAATGCCAATATAAATACCTAAATGCTCTGTATGCCAGCCCTAATGCCCACAATGTCGATAATCTCAGCCACTGTCTTTATTACATCCACAATGAGCTGCAAGCCAGCCGCAGTGCATTCAATACCTTTTTGCCAACCAAAATGGGATTATGTCAGTTACAATGCCCTTCATGTCAGCTTGAATTCCCTCAATACCCACTTTCTAAACAAAATAGCCTCCATACCACCCGCAAAGCCTCTATGACCACCACAAGCATTTAATGCCCCGACAACGACCACAAATCCCCATTATAACCAAAGAGCCCTCACTTCCTCCTTTGCCAGTTACAATGACCTCCATGCCAGCCAGAATGCCCTTAATTTTCTATTTGCCAAACACAATATCTCCAAGTCAGCCACAAAGCCCTCATGTCAGCCATAATGCCACATTTCAGGCACAATGCCCCATGCCAAACACAATGCCCCAATGACAACTACAAACCTTTAATAACCGTATGCCAAACATACTGCCTCCATGACTGCCAAAATATCCTCACATCCCCTTTTGGCCTTAGGACACCTGCTATGTCAGTTATCCAAGCCTAAATGCCCCAATGTTAACCACAGTGTTCACCATGTCAGCCACATTGCCAACCAACCACAAAGCCCCATGACAGCCACTAAAACCCCATGAAAGTCACAATGACACCAATAAATCAACAATAACCCATATCCAAGCCAAAATATACTTTTGATAGCTACAATGCCAGCAAAAAAACACAATGCCTCCAAAAAAGTCACAATGCCCTCAAGACAGCCGCGCTGTCTCTAAACGCAGTCACGATTTTCCCATGAAAGCCACAATGTCCCCTGACAACCACAATCCCGGAATGTGTTATATGCCAAGAACAATGCCTTTAATGCCAATTGCTATTCCCAGAGGACAACCATAATGCCCTTAATGCTCCCTATAATAGCTACAATGCCCACATGAAATACACAATGTCCTTCATAGCTGTAAAATCACCCTGAATGCCTCATATGTCTACACCATAGACTCCGTGAGAACTACAATACCTCACATGGCAGCAGCAAAAGGCCAACCGCAATACAACCATGACAACCACAATTCCCATTGATGGCCTACTTGCCCCCTTGACAACTACAATGCCTCTGTAGCAGTCACAATGCCCACTAATTCCACAATTCCTCTATGATAGTTATAATGCCCCCATGACAGCTAGTGTCTAATCCCAGCCGAAAAGTCCCCATGAAAGCAACAATGCCCCCATGAAAGTCACAATTCTTGAATGCCTCATAAGTCAGCCAAATTGCCCTCAATGCCAATTATAAATTCCTCGAGAATAACCCCAATGCCCTCATTTCTCCCTATGTTGGCCACTAAGCCCTTCATGCCAGCGACAAGGCGTACATGACAGCAAAACTTTCCTAATGGGAAAGGGCAGATGGTGATGAATGTGTATGTTGGAATGTAAATTCAGTGCACCCATGTGTAGAACACAAAGGCATTTACAATGCCCTTAAATATCTATAGCCAATATATGTACTACTAGACATATATCCTTATATACCAGGAAGGTATTACCGCACCTCTGAAAGTCCAGAGCTAGAAACTATCCTGATAATTATCAGTAATTAATAATAATATTAATTACCGGTCAACAGATTCCTTTATTGCCGCTGACTGGAGGATTCCATACTTTAGTTCTCATCACTTTCAAATGAACACCTAGAAAAAAAAGAAAAACAAGGAGGTGTGATAATACGTTCCTGGTATATGCTATAGATGAATTGGAAACAGTAAAGAGATGTTAATGTGTCTAGTTTCTAATAAAACCCCAAAATATTTTAAGGGACAATTAAACAATTTCTGGGATACCCATTCTGAGGAGCCAAACTACAAATCCCACCTCAAGCCTTCCTATCCAAGATTATGCACTAATCATGCCATCCTGACTAGAAGACATAAGTACGATATAATTATCTCTAATCACAACACCTAAATTAATCACCAACCACACCAAAGATCAGATGCCAAGAAGAAATAGCACTCTCCTCCACATCTGTATAAAACAGAAAAACATTCTACAAACTATTCAGTGGACCATTTACAACTCATGTATGACATGGGCCTAAACATGTCCTAGAGTGGACACAGTAGAGCTAATTTCAATCATCAGGAGAAATATCACACATTCAATAAATAACTCACATGCGCCAAGCTAAGACAAAAAGAGATATCCCTAGTAGTAAAAATAGCTGGAAACAGACTTGCAACTTGTGGCCAACTGGCTAGAGAGGCAAAGAAAAGAAGACACTTCAACTATACTGTGCCACTCATAGCAAAAAAATAAACATTGTACACACAAACCCTAAATTAACAAGTCATGACAGCCACAATTTTTCAATGACAGCCAAAATGCATGTATGACAGCCACAATGCCCAAATAAACACCTCAATGCTCTCCATGCCAGCCATACTGTTTCTAATCTCAGCCACATTGCCAACATGAATGCCGAAATGCCACCATGACAATCACAATCCCCAAATGCCTAATATGCTAGTCAAAATGCCCTTAATACCAATTCCTCGATGATAACCACGATGCCCACAATGTCCAACATCCAAGCCACAATGCCTCCCATGGCAGCAGCAATGTCCATGTGTAAGTCACTATGCTTTCTTTAAAGCCACTATGCCCCATGATCTCAACATTGTCCCTTATACGAGACACAAAACCCTCCAGCCACAATGCCCTTAATTCCCCTTTTGCCAACGACAATGTAAAAATGACAGCCACAATGCCAATCATGTCCCAATGTAATTTAGAATAGAACTATACTAACCAGTATGCCCCTAATGCAAGCCAAGATGCCATAACGACAACCGCTATATGCCTTGTCCCAGTCGGAACGCCCCAACGCCAGCCACAATGGTTCCAACTCAAATAACAATGTCCAAGTGCCAGCCACAATGCCCAACTGACACACACACACACACACACACACACACACACACTAGCCATTTGCAATATAACCATGACAACCACACTGCCCCATGACAACCAAAATTCCCTAATGACAACTACAATGCCCACTTTACCAGTCACAAAGCACAAATGAAAACCACAATGCCTCCAAACAAGTCACAGTGCCAGTTACAATAACCTCCATGCCAGCCAGAATGCCCTTAATTTTTTCTTTGCCAACCACAATATCCCTAAGACTGCCACAAAGCCCTCATGCTAGCCATAATGCCCCCATGCCAGACACAATGTACCTAATCCCAGCAACAATACCCCTTTTGCCAGCCACAATGCCCAATGACAACCACAAACCTTTAATGACCGTATGCCAACTATACTGCATCCATGACTGCCAAATTGGCATCACATCCCCTTTTACGAGACACAATGCCATTTATACCAGCCACAGTGCCCTCACTTCCCCCTTGGCCAACCACAATGACACCATGACAACCACAAATCCCCCATGTCAGCAATAACGCGAGCCACAATAACACCTGCTATGTCTATCATTCCAGCCAAAATGCCACCATGAACGCCACAATGTACTTTATCCCAGCAATAATGCTGCCAATGCCCCTTATGCCAACCACAAGGATGCAATGACAACCACATACCTTTAATGCCCCTAAGACAGCCAAAATGCTGTAATTTGTCTAAAAAAAAAGACCTCCATGTCAGCCGCAATGTACTCACTTCCTCATTGCCTACCACAATGTCCACATAACAGTCACAAAGCCCCCATGCCAGACATGATGCACAAGTTAAGACACAATGTGATAGAACTAATAGCTGACTAGTAACTTGTGGCCAAATCACTCGAGAGTCAAAGAAAAGTAGACACATCAACTATACTGTGCCACTCATAGCAAAAAAAAAAATAAACATTGTCCACACAAACCCTAAAATAAAAGTCATACCAGCCACTATTTTCCACAGACAGCCAAAATGCAGCTATGACTACTGCATTGTCCCACCACATCTAAATGGCTCCAATGATGCCACAAAGTCCCCAGTACCTGACAAATTTCCCCCACATGACAACCACAAAGTCATCAATGCCCTCTTTACAAATCACAATACCTTCAATACCTGCTAAGCCAACCAAAGTTCCCTCATGACAACCGTAGTGCCCTCCATGCCTGCCACAATACCTAAAAAACACAATGCTTTTCAGGCAAGCCACAATGCCCTCACAACACCCACAATGTACCTTATTCCATCTACAATGCGCCATGCCAGCCACAAGGTACTTATAATAGCCATATTATCCCCCTTGTTATTTACATGTTCTCCTAAGTCACTAAACCCCATGACAGCCACATTGATCCCATGACACACGCAATCTACGTTATCTCCACCAAAATGCCGTAATGGCAGTTACCATGCTGTCAGTGGCCACTATTCCAGCCACAAAGCCCCCATGCTAGCCACGGTGTACTTTATCCCAGCAGCAATGCCGGTGATATCCCTTATCCAAGCTACAATGACCACCAAATTGTCCTTTATGCAACGCACAATGGCCTCAGTATCTACATGCAAACTACAATTACCCACATGACAGCCACAAAGCTTCCATGTAAGCCACAATGCGCCCGTGACAATGACATTGCCCTCAATGCCACCAAGGCATTTACAATGCCCAAAGTTAGCAATAATGCTCCTGTAAGAGTGACTATGCCCTCATGAAACCCACAATGTCATTATAAGGGGCACAATGCCAGTATGACAGATAAAATGCCCTCCATGACAGCCACAAAGCTGCCAGAAAATCAACAATCATGCGACCACAATGTACTTTATCCATGCAACAATGCCGCCAATGCCCCTTATGCCAGCCCGAACGCCAAAATGGAAACCACAAAATGTCAATACTCCTTTGCAAGCCAGTATGCTTTTATTAAAGCCACAATGAACTCACTTTCCCCTTTGCTAACCAAGATATGACAGACACAATTCCCCAATACCAGCCATAATGACACCTGAAGGCCACAATATCCTAATGAAACTCGCTATGTCCCTTATCCCAGTCATAATATCCTTAATGTTAGCCACAACTTCCTCCATGCCAGCCACAATGCCAACCAACCACAATACTATGTGACAGCCAAAATGCTTATATGAAATCACCAATATCTCATATGGCAGCTAAAATGTCCCCATGACAGCTACAAAGTCCAGTGTCCCTTATGCATTTCACAATGCCACTTATCTAAACCACATTGTTCTCAATGCCGCCTAAGCCAATTGCAATACAACCATGACAGCCACAATGGCTTCAATGGCCCTATGACAACTACAATGCCCCATGACAGTCAAAAAAGTAATCATTATTTCAGCCAAATGCCGTCATAACAGCCAACAGGCCATGAATTGCCATTATGCCAGCAGTCACAATGCCACTATATGAGCCACAATGTACTTTAGCACAGCCAAAGTGCTGTCAATGCCTCTTATGCCAGCCCCAATGCCCCTATGATCGCTAAATTGTCCTCCATGCCAGCCAACTTACCCCCATGAAATCAACAATGTCCCTTTTTCCAGTCAAAATGCAGCCATGACATCTTCAATGTCCACAATGTCCCTTATCCCAGCCAGAATTCTCCAGGATAACCTAATGTCCACTAAGCCAACCGCAATACAACCATGACAACCACAATGCCCTCAAAGCCCCTATGACAACTAAAAAAAGTCATCATGTTAGACAAAATATCTCTATGAAAGCCAATAAACCCACATGACAACCACAATGATGCCATCATATCTGCAATATCTCTTATCTCCACAAAAATGCCCTCATGACACCCACAATGTCCCTTATGCCCGCAGCACTGCCCCAATGGCAATCACAAACATTCAATGCTCGTATGCCAACCATATTGCCTCCATGACAGCCAAAATGTCCTCACATCCCCTTTTGAAAAACACAATGCCATCCATGTCAGACACAATGCCCTAATTTTCCCCTTTGCAAACCACGAACCACAAAGCCACCAAGACAACCACAAAGCCCCATGTCAGCAATAATGGCAGCCACAATTACACCCTCTATGTCTATTATTCCAGTGACTATGCCCCCATGAAAGCCGCAATGCCTTCAATAGGCCTTATCCTAGCCACAATGCCCCATGCCACCACAATGTACTTTATTCCATAACCATTGCTGACAATACCCCTTATGTCAACCACAATGACAATGACAACCACATACTTTCAATGCCCCTAAAACAGCCAAAATGCTCTCATTTGCCTAAAACAAAGTTCTCCATGTCAGTCATTATGTACTCAATTTCCCCTTTGCCAAACACAATGTCCACATGATAGTAACACAGCCCTGTGCCAGTCATGATGGCACATCATCCAAAATGCCCCCATGAGACCTGCTATGGTCCATTTCTTAGTCAAAATGCCGCCATGACATCCACAATCACGTCATTGGCCCTTATGCCAGCTACAATGCCACTATGAAAGCCACAATGTACTTTACCCCTACAACCGTGCAACCAATGCCCCATGACAGCCACAATGCTGTCAATGGCACTTATGCCACCTACAATGCAACCATGAAAGCCACAATGTACTTTAGCCCTGCAACGATGCAACTAATTCCTCTTATGCCAGCCACAATGCCTCCATGACAACCATAATGCCCTCCATGCCAGCCACAATGCCTTAAATGTCTTACATACCAACTAATCACAAAGACCCCATGACAGTCATAAAAATCCCACAACAGCCACAAATGAAATCAAAAATGTCCCTTATCCCAGCTAAAATGCTCCAAGATGACAACAATGCCCTTAATGACACTTAAGCCAGTCACAATACCCCCATTTCAACCCGATGCTAGGTACATTGTTCTCATAACGGTCACTATTCCTCTACAACAGCCACAATGCGACCATGACAACTACAATGCCCTCACTGTTAATTTTACCAGCCGCAATGCCCAAATAAACACTTCAATGCTCTGTATGCTAGCCACAATGGCTACATGATAGTCACACTGTCCCCCATGATAGCCACACTGTTTCTAATCTTAGTCACATTGCCACCATGAAAGCCAAAATGTCAACATGACAATCACAATCCCCAAATGCCTAATATGCTAGTCAAAATGCCCTCAATACGAATTTCTCAATGATGACCACAATGCCCACAATGTCCAACATCCCAGTCAAAATGCCTCCCATGGCAGCAGCAATGCCCATGTGCCAGTCACAATGCTCCCTTTAGAACCACTATGCCCCATGATCCCAACATTGTCCCTTATACGAGACACAAAACCCTCCAGCCACAATGCCCTTAATTCCCCTTTTGCCAAAGGCATTATGAAAATAACAGCCACAATGTCATCCATGCAAGTCACAATGCCAATCATGGGCTATGCAATTTAGAATAGACATATTCTAACCAGAATGCCCCTAATGCAAGGCACAGTGCCATAATGGCACTCGCTATATGCCTTATTCCAGTCGGAATGCTCCAATGCCAGCAACAATGGCTCCCAATATTAGCCCCAATGCCAACCAACCACAAAAACCCCATCATAGTCACAATGCCACGTGACAGTCACAATATACCCATGTAATCACCAATATCTCACATCAAAGCAAAAAAAGCCTCCATGAAAGATGCAATGCACAGTGTCCATCATCCCACCCACAATGCGCCTTATGCCAGCCACAATGCCCTCAATGCCCCCATTAAGAAAACAACCATGACAACCACATTGCCCTCAATGCCTCTTATGACAACCACACAGCCTCATGACTACCAAAATTCCCTTATGACAACTACAATACCAACTTTACCAGTCACAAAGCACAAATAAAAAACCACAATGTCTTCAAAAAAGTCACAATGCCATCATGACAGCCACACTGTCTCTAAGCCCAATCACGGTGCCCCCATGAAAGCCACAATGCCACATATACCAGCAACAAAGACACCAATGCCAATTAAAATTTCCTGAGGAAATCCACAATGCTCCTATGAAGGCCACAATGTTCTCCATAGCAGTAAAATTAGTCTGAATGCCTCCTATGTCTACCCAATGCCCCATGACAACTACAAAGCCTTAAATGGCAACATCAATAGGCCAACGGCAAAACAACTATGACAACCACAATGCCCCTTGATGGCCTAATTGACCCATGATAGCTATAATGCCTCCTTAGCCACTTTAGCAGCCACAATGCCAATATAAATACCTAAATGCTCTGTATGCCAGCCCTAATGCCCACAATGTCGATAATCTCAGCCACTGTCTTTATTACATCCACAATGAGCTGCAAGCCAGCCGCAGTGCATTCAATTCCTTTTTGCCAACCAAAATGGGATTATGTCAGTTACAATGCCCTTCATGTCAGCTTGAATTCCCTCAATACCCACTTTCTAAACAAAATAGCCTCCATACCATCCGCAAAGCCTCTATGACCACCACAAGCATTTAATGCCCCGACAACGACCACAAATCCCCATTATAACCAAAGAGCCCTCACTTCCTCCTTTGCCAGTTACAATGACCTCCATGCCAGCCAGAATGCCCTTAATTTTCTATTTGCCAAACACAATATCTCCAAGTCAGCCACAAAGCCCTCATGTCAGCCATAATGCCACATTTCAGCCACAATGCCCCCATGCCAAACACAATGCCCCAATGACAACTACAAACCCTTAATAACCGTATGCCAAACATACTGCCTCCATGACTGCCAAAATATCCTCACATCCCATTTAGGCCTTAGGACACCTGCTATGTCAGTTATCCAAGCCTAAATGCCCCAATGTTAACCACAGTGTTCACCATGTCAGCCACATTGCCAACCAACCACAAAGCCCCATGACAGCCACTAAAACCCCATGAAAGTCACAATGACACCAATAAATCAACAATAACCCATATCCAAGCCAAAATATACTTTTGATAGCTACAATGCCAGCAAAAAAACACAATGCCTCCAAAAAAGTCACAATGCCCTCAAGACAGCCGCGCTGTCTCTAAATGCAGTCACGATTTTCCCATGAAAGCCACAATGTCCCCTGACAACCACAATCCCGGAATGTGTTATATGCCAAGAACAATGCCTTTAATGCCAATTGCAATTCCCAGAGGACAACCATAATGCCCTTAATGCTCCCTATAATAGCTACAATGCCCACATGAAATACACAATGTCCTTCATAGCTGTAAAATCACCCTGAATGCCTCATATGTCTACACCATAGACTCCATGAGAACTACAATACCTCACATGGCAGCAGCAAAAGGCCAACCGCAATACAACCATGACAACCACAATTCCCATTGATGGCCTACTTGCCCCCTTGACAACTACAATGCCTCTGTAGCAGTCACAATGCCCACTAATTCCACAATTCCTCCATGATAGTTATAATGCCCCCATGACAGCTACAGTGTCTAATCCCAGCCGACAAGTCCCCATGAAAGCAACAATGCCCCCATGAAAGTCACAATTCTTGAATGCCTCATAAGTCAGCCAAATTTCCCTCAATGCCAATTATAAATTCCTCGAGAATAACCCCAATGCCCTCATTTCTCCCTATGTTGGCCACTAAGCCCTTCATGCCAGCGACAAGGCGTACATGACAGCAAAACTTTCCTAATGGGAAAGGGCAGATGGTGATGAATGTGTATGTTGGAATGTAAATTCAGTGCACCCATGTGTAGAACACAAAGGCATTTACAATGCCCTTAAATATCTATAGCCAATATATGTACTACTAGACATATATCCTTATATACCAGGAAGGTATTACCGCACCTCTGAAAGTCCAGAGCTAGAAACTATCCTGATAATTATCAGTAATTAATAATAATATTAATTACCGGTCAACAGATTCCTTTATTGCCGCTGACTGGAGGATTCCATACTTTAGTTCTCATCACTTTCAAATGAACACCTAGAAAAAAAAGAAAAACAAGGAGGTGTGATAATACGTTCCTGGTATATGCTATAGATGAATTGGAAACAGTAAAGAGATGTTAATGTGTCTAGTTTCTAATAAAACCCCAAAATATTTTAAGGGACAATTAAACCATTTCTGGGATACCAATTCTGAGGAGCCAAACTACAAATCCCACCTCAAGCCTTCCTATCCAAGATTATGCACTAATCATGCCATCCTGACTAGAAGACATAAGTACGATATAATTATCTCTAATAACAACACTTAAATTAATCACCAACCACACCAAATATCAGATGCCAAGAAGAAATAGCACTCTCCTCCACATCTGTATAAAACAGAAAAACATTCTACAAACTATTCAGTGGACCATTTACAACTCATGTATGACATGGGCCTAAACATGTCCTAGAGTGGACACAGTAGAGCTAATTTCAATCATCAGGAGAAATATCACACATTCAATAAATAACTCACATGCGCCAAGCTAAGACAAAAAGAGATATCCCTAGTAGTAAAAATAGCTGGAAACAGACTTGCAACTTGTGGCCAACTGGCTAGAGAGGCAAAGAAAAGAAGACACTTCAACTATACTGTGCCACTCATAGCAAAAAAATAAACATTGTACACACAAACCCTAAATTAACAAGTCATGACAGCCACAATTTTTCAATGACAGCCAAAATGCATGTATGACAGCCACAATGCCCAAATAAACACCTCAATGCTCTCCATGCCAGCCATACTGTTTCTAATCTCAGCCACATTGCCAACATGAATGCCGAAATGCCACCATGACAATCACAATCCCCAAATGCCTAATATGCTAGTCAAAATGCCCTTAATACCAATTCCTCGATGATAACCACGATGCCCACAATGTCCAACATCCAAGCCACAATGCCTCCCATGGCAGCAGCAATGTCCATGTGTCAGTCACTATGCTTTCTTTAAAGCCACTATGCCCCATGATCTCAACATTGTCCCTTATACGAGACACAAAACCCTCCAGCCACAATGCCCTTAATTCCCCTTTTGCCAACGACAATGTAAAAATGACAGCCACAATGCCAATCATGTCCCAATGTAATTTAGAATAGAACTATACTAACCAGTATGCCCCTAATGCAAGCCAAGATGCCATAACGACAACCGCTATATGCCTTGTCCCAGTCGGAACGCCCCAACGCCAGCCACAATGGTTCCAACTCAAATAACAATGTCCAAGTGCCAGCCACAATGCCCAACTGACACACACACACACACACACACACACACACACTAGCCATTTGCAATATAACCATGACAACCACACTGCCCCATGACAACCAAAATTCCCTAATGACAACTACAATGCCCACTTTACCAGTCACAAAGCACAAATGAAAACCACAATGCCTCCAAACAAGTCACAGTGCCAGTTACAATAACCTCCATGCCAGCCAGAATGCCCTTAATTTTTTCTTTGCCAACCACAATATCCCTAAGACTGCCACAAAGCCCTCATGCTAGCCATAATGCCCCCATGCCAGACACAATGTACCTAATCCCAGCAACAATACCCCTTTTGCCAGCCACAATGCCCAATGACAACCACAAACCTTTAATGACCGTATGCCAACTATACTGCATCCATGACTGCCAAATTGGCATCACATCCCCTTTTACGAGACACAATGCCATTTATACCAGCCACAGTGCCCTCACTTCCCCCTTGGCCAACCACAATGACACCATGACAACCACAAATCCCCCATGTCAGCAATAACGCGAGCCACAATAACACCTGCTATGTCTATCATTCCAGCCAAAATGCCACCATGAACGCCACAATGTACTTTATCCCAGCAATAATGCTGCCAATGCCCCTTATGCCAACCACAAGGATGCAATGACAACCACATACCTTTAATGCCCCTAAGACAGCCAAAATGCTGTAATTTGTCTAAAAAAAAAGACCTCCATGTCAGCCGCAATGTACTCACTTCCTCATTGCCTACCACAATGTCCACATAACAGTCACAAAGCCCCCATGCCAGACATGATGCACAAGTTAAGACACAATGTGATAGAACTAATAGCTGACTAGTAACTTGTGGCCAAATCACTCGAGAGTCAAAGAAAAGTAGACACATCAACTATACTGTGCCACTCATAGCAAAAAAATAAATAAACATTGTCCACACAAACCCTAAAATAAAAGTCATACCAGCCACTATTTTCCACAGACAGCCAAAATGCAGCTATGACTACTGCATTGTCCCACCACATCTAAATGGCTCCAATGATGCCACAAAGTCCCCAGTACCTGACAAATTTCCCCCACATGACAACCACAAAGTCATCAATGCCCTCTTTACAAATCACAATACCTTCAATACCTGCTAAGCCAACCAAAGTTCCCTCATGACAACCGTAGTGCCCTCCATGCCTGCCACAATACCTAAAAAACACAATGCTTTTCAGGCAAGCCACAATGCCCTCACAACACCCACAATGTACCTTATTCCATCTACAATGCGCCATGCCAGCCACAAGGTACTTATAATAGCCATATTATCCCCCTTGTTATTTACATGTTCTCCTAAGTCACTAAACCCCATGACAGCCACATTGATCCCATGACACACGCAATCTACGTTATCTCCACCAAAATGCCGTAATGGCAGTTACCATGCTGTCAGTGGCCACTATTCCAGCCACAAAGCCCCCATGCTAGCCACGGTGTACTTTATCCCAGCAGCAATGCCGGTGATATCCCTTATCCAAGCTACAATGACCACCAAATTGTCCTTTATGCAACGCACAATGGCCTCAGTATCTACATGCAAACTACAATTACCCACATGACAGCCACAAAGCTTCCATGTAAGCCACAATGCGCCCGTGACAATGACATTGCCCTCAATGCCACCAAGGCATTTACAATGCCCAAAGTTAGCAATAATGCTCCTGTAAGAGTGACTATGCCCTCATGAAACCCACAATGTCATTATAAGGGGCACAATGCCAGTATGACAGATAAAATGCCCTCCATGACAGCCACAAAGCTGCCAGAAAATCAACAATCATGCGACCACAATGTACTTTATCCATGCAACAATGCCGCCAATGCCCCTTATGCCAGCCCGAACGCCAAAATGGAAACCACAAAATGTCAATACTCCTTTGCAAGCCAGTATGCTTTTATTAAAGCCACAATGAACTCACTTTCCCCTTTGCTAACCAAGATATGACAGACACAATTCCCCAATACCAGCCATAATGACACCTGAAGGCCACAATATCCTAATGAAACTCGCTATGTCCCTTATCCCAGTCATAATATCCTTAATGTTAGCCACAACTTCCTCCATGCCAGCCACAATGCCAACCAACCACAATACTATGTGACAGCCAAAATGCTTCTATGAAATCACCAATATCTCATATGGCAGCTAAAATGTCCCCATGACAGCTACAAAGTCCAGTGTCCCTTATGCATTTCACAATGCCACTTATCTAAACCACATTGTTCTCAATGCCGCCTAAGCCAATTGCAATACAACCATGACAGCCACAATGGCTTCAATGGCCCTATGACAACTACAATGCCCCATGACAGTCAAAAAAGTAATCATTATTTCAGCCAAATGCCGTCATAACAGCCAACAGGCCATGAATTGCCATTATGCCAGCAGTCACAATGCCACTATATGAGCCACAATGTACTTTAGCACAGCCAAAGTGCTGTCAATGCCTCTTATGCCAGCCCCAATGCCCCTATGATCGCTAAATTGTCCTCCATGCCAGCCAACTTACCCCCATGAAATCAACAATGTCCCTTTTTCCAGTCAAAATGCAGCCATGACATCTTCAATGTCCACAATGTCCCTTATCCCAGCCAGAATTCTCCAGGATAACCTAATGTCCACTAAGCCAACCGCAATACAACCATGACAACCACAATGCCCTCAAAGCCCCTATGACAACTAAAAAAAGTCATCATGTTAGACAAAATATCTCTACGAAAGCCAATAAACCCACATGACAACCACAATGATGCCATCATATCTGCAATATCTCTTATCTCCACAAAAATGCCCTCATGACACCCACAATGTCCCTTATGCCCGCAGCACTGCCCCAATGGCAATCACAAACATTCAATGCTCGTATGCCAACCATATTGCCTCCATGACAGCCAAAATGTCCTCACATCCCCTTTTGAAAAACACAATGCCATCCATGTCAGACACAATGCCCTAATTTTCCCCTTTGCAAACCACGAACCACAAAGCCACCAAGACAACCACAAAGCCCCATGTCAGCAATAATGGCAGCCACAATTACACCCTCTATGTCTATTATTCCAGTGACTATGCCCCCATGAAAGCCGCAATGCCTTCAATAGGCCTTATCCTAGCCACAATGCCCCATGCCACCACAATGTACTTTATTCCATAACCATTGCTGACAATACCCCTTATGTCAACCACAATGACAATGACAACCACATACTTTCAATGCCCCTAAAACAGCCAAAATGCTCTCATTTGCCTAAAACAAAGTTCTCCATGTCAGTCATTATGTACTCAATTTCCCCTTTGCCAAACACAATGTCCACATGATAGTAACACAGCCCTGTGCCAGTCATGATGGCACATCATCCAAAATGCCCCCATGAGACCTGCTATGGTCCATTTCTTAGTCAAAATGCCGCCATGACATCCACAATCACGTCATTGGCCCTTATGCCAGCTACAATGCCACTATGAAAGCCACAATGTACTTTACCCCTACAACCGTGCAACCAATGCCCCATGACAGCCACACTGCTGTCAATGGCACTTATGCCACCTACAATGCAACCATGAAAGCCACAATGTACTTTAGCCCTGCAACGATGCAACTAATTCCTCTTATGCCAGCCACAATGCCTCCATGACAACCATAATGCCCTCCATGCCAGCCACAATGCCTTAAATGTCTTACATACCAACTAATCACAAAGACCCCATGACAGTCATAAAAATCCCACAACAGCCACAAATGAAATCAACAATGTCCCTTATCCCAGCTAAAATGCTCCAAGATGACAACAATGCCCTTAATGACACTTAAGCCAGTCACAATACCCCCATTTCAACCCGATGCTAGGTACATTGTTCTCATAACGGTCACTATTCCTCTACAACAGCCACATTGCGACCATGACAACTACAATGCCCTCACTGTTAATTTTACCAGCCGCAATGCCCAAATAAACACTTCAATGCTCTGTATGCTAGCCACAATGGCTACATGATAGTCACACTGTCCCCCTTGATAGCCACACTGTTTCTAATCTTAGTCACATTGCCACCATGAAAGCCAAAATGTCAACATGACAATCACAATCCCCAAATGCCTAATATGCTAGTCAAAATGCCCTCAATACGAATTTCTCAATGATGACCACAATGCCCACAATGTCCAACATCCCAGTCAAAATGCCTCCCATGGCAGCAGCAATGCCCATGTGCCAGTCACAATGCTCCCTTTAGAACCACTATGCCCCATGATCCCAACATTGTCCCTTATACGAGACACAAAACCCTCCAGCCACAATGCCCTTAATTCCCCTTTTGCCAAAGGCATTATGAAAATAACAGCCACAATGTCATCCATGCAAGTCACAATGCCAATCATGGGCTATGCAATTTAGAATAGACATATTCTAACCAGAATGCCCCTAATGCAAGGCACAGTGCCATAATGGCACTCGCTATATGCCTTATTCCAGTCGGAATGCTCCAATGCCAGCAACAATGGCTCCCAATATTAGCCCCAATGCCAACCAACCACAAAAACCCCATCATAGTCACAATGCCACGTGACAGTCACAATATACCCATGTAATCACCAATATCTCACATCAAAGCAAAAAAAGCCTCCATGAAAGATGCAATGCAGTGTCCATCATCCCACCCACAATGCGCCTTATGCCAGCCACAATGCCCTCAATGACCCCATTAAGAAAACAACCATGACAACCACATTGCCCTCAATGCCTCTTATGACAACCACACAGCCTCATGACTACCAAAATTCCCTTATGACAACTACAATACCAACTTTACCAGTCACAAAGCACAAATAAAAAACCACAATGTCTTCAAAAAAGTCACAATGCCATCATGACAGCCACACTGTCTCTAAGCCCAATCACGGTGCCCCCATGAAAGCCACAATGCCACATATACCAGCAACAAAGACACCAATGCCAATTAAAATTTCCTGAGGAAATCCACAATGCTCCTATGAAGGCCACAATGTTCTCCATAGCAGTAAAATTAGTCTGAATGCCTCCTATGTCTACCCAATGCCCCATGACAACTACAAAGCCTTAAATGGCAACATCAATAGGCCAACGGCAAAACAACTATGACAACCACAATGCCCCTTGATGGCCTAATTGACCCATGATAGCTATAATGCCTCCTTAGCCACTTTAGCAGCCACAATGCCAATATAAATACCTAAATGCTCTGTATGCCAGCCCTAATGCCCACAATGTCGATAATCTCAGCCACTGTCTTTATTACATCCACAATGAGCTGCAAGCCAGCCGCAGTGCATTCAATTCCTTTTTGCCAACCAAAATGGGATTATGTCAGTTACAATGCCCTTCATGTCAGCTTGAATTCCCTCAATACCCACTTTCTAAACAAAATAGCCTCCATACCATCCGCAAAGCCTCTATGACCACCACAAGCATTTAATGCCCCGACAACGACCACAAATCCCCATTATAACCAAAGAGCCCTCACTTCCTCCTTTGCCAGTTACAATGACCTCCATGCCAGCCAGAATGCCCTTAATTTTCTATTTGCCAAACACAATATCTCCAAGTCAGCCACAAAGCCCTCATGTCAGCCATAATGCCACATTTCAGCCACAATGCCCCCATGCCAAACACAATGCCCCAATGACAACTACAAACCTTTAATAACCGTATGCCAAACATACTGCCTCCATGACTGCCAAAATATCCTCACATCCCCTTTAGGCCTTAGGACACCTGCTATGTCAGTTATCCAAGCCTAAATGCCCCAATGTTAACCACAGTGTTCACCATGTCAGCCACATTGCCAACCAACCACAAAGCCCCATGACAGCAACTAAAACCCCATGAAAGTCACAATGACACCAATAAATCAACAATAACCCATATCCAAGCCAAAATATACTTTTGATAGCTACAATGCCAGCAAAAAAACACAATGCCTCCAAAAAAGTCACAATGCCCTCAAGACAGCCGCGCTGTCTCTAAACGCAGTCACGATTTTCCCATGAAAGCCACAATGTCCCCTGACAACCACAATCCCGGAATGTGTTATATGCCAAGAACAATGCCTTTAATGCCAATTGCAATTCCCAGAGGACAACCATAATGCCCTTAATGCTCCCTATAATAGCTACAATGCCCACATGAAATACACAATGTCCTTCATAGCTGTAAAATCACCCTGAATGCCTCATATGTCTACACCATAGACTCCATGAGAACTACAATACCTCACATGGCAGCAGCAAAAGGCCAACCGCAATACAACCATGACAACCACAATTCCCCTTGATGGCCTACTTGCCCCCTTGACAACTACAATGCCTCTGTAGCAGTCACAATGCCCACTAATTCCACAAATCCTCCATGATAGTTATAATGCCCCCATGACAGCTACAGTGTCTAATCCCAGCCGAAAAGTCCCCATGAAAGCAACAATGCCCCCATGAAAGTCACAATTCTTGAATGCCTCATAAGTCAGCCAAATTTCCCTCAATGCCAATTATAAATTCCTCGAGAATAACCCCAATGCCCTCATTTCTCCCTATGTTGGCCACTAAGCCCTTCATGCCAGCGACAAGGCGTACATGACAGCAAAACTTTCCTAATGGGAAAGGGCAGATGGTGATGAATGTGTATGTTGGAATGTAAATTCAGTGCACCCATGTGTAGAACACAAAGGCATTTACAATGCCCTTAAATATCTATAGCCAATATATGTACTACTAGACATATATCCTTATATACCAGGAAGGTATTACCGCACCTCTGAAAGTCCAGAGCTAGAAACTATCCTGATAATTATCAGTAATTAATAATAATATTAATTACCGGTCAACAGATTCCTTTATTGCCGCTGACTGGAGGATTCCATACTTTAGTTCTCATCACTTTCAAATGAACACCTAGAAAAAAAAGAAAAACAAGGAGGTGTGATAATACGTTCCTGGTATATGCTATAGATGAATTGGAAACAGTAAAGAGATGTTAATGTGTCTAGTTTCTAATAAAACCCCAAAATATTTTAAGGGACAATTAAACCATTTCTGGGATACCCATTCTGAGGAGCCAAACTACAAATCCCACCTCAAGCCTTCCTATCCAAGATTATGCACTAATCATGCCATCCTGACTAGAAGACATAAGTACGATATAATTATCTCTAATCACAACACCTAAATTAATCACCAACCACACCAAAGATCAGATGCCAAGAAGAAATAGCACTCTCCTCCACATCTGTATAAAACAGAAAAACATTCTACAAACTATTCAGTGGACCATTTACAACTCATGTATGACATGGGCCTAAACATGTCCTAGAGTGGACACAGTAGAGCTAATTTCAATCATCAGGAGAAATATCACACATTCAATAAATAACTCACATGCGCCAAGCTAAGACAAAAAGAGATATCCCTAGTAGTAAAAATAGCTGGAAACAGACTTGCAACTTGTGACCAACTGGCTAGAGAGGCAAAGAAAAGAAGACACTTCAACTATACTGTGCCACTCATAGCAAAAAAATAAACATTGTACACACAAACCCTAAATTAACAAGTCATGACAGCCACAATTTTTCAATGACAGCCAAAATGCATGTATGACAGCCACAATGCCCAAATAAACACCTCAATGCTCTCCATGCCAGCCATACTGTTTCTAATCTCAGCCACATTGCCAACATGAATGCCGAAATGCCACCATGACAATCACAATCCCCAAATGCCTAATATGCTAGTCAAAATGCCCTTAATACCAATTCCTCGATGATAACCACGATGCCCACAATGTCCAACATCCAAGCCACAATGCCTCCCATGGCAGCAGCAATGTCCATGTGTCAGTCACTATGCTTTCTTTAAAGCCACTATGCCCCATGATCTCAACATTGTCCCTTATACGAGACACAAAACCCTCCAGCCACAATGCCCTTAATTCCCCTTTTGCCAACGACAATGTAAAAATGACAGCCACAATGCCAATCATGTCCCAATGTAATTTAGAATAGAACTATACTAACCAGTATGCCCCTAATGCAAGCCAAGATGCCATAACGACAACCGCTATATGCCTTGTCCCAGTCGGAACGCCCCAACGCCAGCCACAATGGTTCCAACTCAAATAACAATGTCCAAGTGCCAGCCACAATGCCCAACTGACACACACACACACACACACACACACACACACACACACACACACACACACACACACACTAGCCATTTGCAATATAACCATGACAACCACACTGCCCCATGACAACCAAAATTCCCTAATGACAACTACAATGCCCACTTTACCAGTCACAAAGCACAAATGAAAACCACAATGCCTCCAAACAAGTCACAGTGCCAGTTACAATAACCTCCATGCCAGCCAGAATGCCCTTAATTTTTTCTTTGCCAAC
Source organism: Rhinoderma darwinii (assembly GCF_050947455.1). NCBI lineage: Eukaryota > Metazoa > Chordata > Amphibia > Anura > Rhinodermatidae > Rhinoderma > Rhinoderma darwinii. The sequence continues at coordinate 217,780,626 of NC_134689.1, read as the reverse complement.
CACAATATCCCTAAGACTGCCACAAAGCCCTCATGCTAGCCATAATGCCCCCATGCCAGACACAATGTACCTAATCCCAGCAACAATACCCCTTTTGCCAGCCACAATGCCCAATGACAACCACAAACCTTTAATGACCGTATGCCAACTATACTGCATCCATGACTGCCAAATTGGCATCACATCCCCTTTTACGAGACACAATGCCATTTATACCAGCCACAGTGCCCTCACTTCCCCCTTGGCCAACCACAATGACACCATGACAACCACAAATCCCCCATGTCAGCAATAACGCGAGCCACAATAACACCTGCTATGTCTATCATTCCAGCCAAAATGCCACCATGAACGCCACAATGTACTTTATCCCAGCAATAATGCTGCCAATGCCCCTTATGCCAACCACAAGGATGCAATGACAACCACATACCTTTAATGCCCCTAAGACAGCCAAAATGCTGTAATTTGTCTAAAAAAAAAGACCTCCATGTCAGCCGCAATGTACTCACTTCCTCATTGCCTACCACAATGTCCACATAACAGTCACAAAGCCCCAATGCCAGACATGATGCACAAGTTAAGACACAATGTGATAGAACTAATAGCTGACTAGTAACTTGTGGCCAAATCACTCGAGAGTCAAAGAAAAGTAGACACATCAACTATACTGTGCCACTCATAGCAAAAAAATAAATAAACATTGTCCACACAAACCCTAAAATAAAAGTCATACCAGCCACTATTTTCCACAGACAGCCAAAATGCAGCTATGACTACTGCATTGTCCCACCACATCTAAATGGCTCCAATGATGCCACAAAGTCCCCAGTACCTGACAAATTTCCCCCACATGACAACCACAAAGTCATCAATGCCCTCTTTACAAATGACAATACCTTCAATACCTGCTAAGCCAACCAAAGTTCCCTCATGACAACCGTAGTGCCCTCCATGCCTGCCACAATACCTAAAAAACACAATGCTTTTCAGGCAAGCCACAATGCCCTCACAACACCCACAATGTACCTTATTCCATCTACAATGCGCCATGCCAGCCACAAGGTACTTATAATAGCCATATTATCCCCCTTGTTATTTACATGTTCTCCTAAGTCACTAAACCCCATGACAGCCACATTGATCCCATGACACACGCAATCTACGTTATCTCCACCAAAATGCCGTAATGGCAGTTACCATGCTGTCAGTGGCCACTATTCCAGCCACAAAGCCCCCATGCTAGCCACGGTGTACTTTATCCCAGCAGCAATGCCGGTGATATCCCTTATCCAAGCTACAATGACCACCAAATTGTCCTTTATGCAACGCACAATGGCCTCAGTATCTACATGCAAACTACAATTACCCACATGACAGCCACAAAGCTTCCATGTAAGCCACAATGCGCCCGTGACAATGACATTGCCCTCAATGCCACCAAGGCATTTACAATGCCCAAAGTTAGCAATAATGCTCCTGTAAGAGTGACTATGCCCTCATGAAACCCACAATGTCATTATAAGGGGCACAATGCCAGTATGACAGATAAAATGCCCTCCATGACAGCCACAAAGCTGCCAGAAAATCAACAATCATGCGACCACAATGTACTTTATCCATGCAACAATGCCGCCAATGCCCCTTATGCCAGCCCGAACGCCAAAATGGAAACCACAAAATGTCAATACTCCTTTGCAAGCCAGTATGCTTTTATTAAAGCCACAATGAACTCACTTTCCCCTTTGCTAACCAAGATATGACAGACACAATTCCCCAATACCAGCCATAATGACACCTGAAGGCCACAATATCCTAATGAAACTCGCTATGTCCCTTATCCCAGTCATAATATCCTTAATGTTAGCCACAACTTCCTCCATGCCAGCCACAATGCCAACCAACCACAATACTATGTGACAGCCAAAATGCTTCTATGAAATCACCAATATCTCATATGGCAGCTAAAATGTCCCCATGACAGCTACAAAGTCCAGTGTCCCTTATGCATTTCACAATGCCACTTATCTAAACCACATTGTTCTCAATGCCGCCTAAGCCAATTGCAATACAACCATGACAGCCACAATGGCTTCAATGGCCCTATGACAACTACAATGCCCCATGACAGTCAAAAAAGTAATCATTATTTCAGCCAAATGCCGTCATAACAGCCAACAGGCCATGAATTGCCATTATGCCAGCAGTCACAATGCCACTATATGAGCCACAATGTACTTTAGCACAGCCAAAGTGCTGTCAATGCCTCTTATGCCAGCCCCAATGCCCCTATGATCGCTAAATTGTCCTCCATGCCAGCCAACTTACCCCCATGAAATCAACAATGTCCCTTTTTCCAGTCAAAATGCAGCCATGACATCTTCAATGTCCACAATGTCCCTTATCCCAGCCAGAATTCTCCAGGATAACCTAATGTCCACTAAGCCAACCGCAATACAACCATGACAACCACAATGCCCTCAAAGCCCCTATGACAACTAAAAAAAGTCATCATGTTAGACAAAATATCTCTACGAAAGCCAATAAACCCACATGACAACCACAATGATGCCATCATATCTGCAATATCTCTTATCTCCACAAAAATGCCCTCATGACACCCACAATGTCCCTTATGCCCGCAGCACTGCCCCAATGGCAATCACAAACATTCAATGCTCGTATGCCAACCATATTGCCTCCATGACAGCCAAAATGTCCTCACATCCCCTTTTGAAAAACACAATGCCATCCATGTCAGACACAATGCCCTAATTTTCCCCTTTGCAAACCACGAACCACAAAGCCACCAAGACAACCACAAAGCCCCATGTCAGCAATAATGGCAGCCACAATTACACCCTCTATGTCTATTATTCCAGTGACTATGCCCCCATGAAAGCCGCAATGCCTTCAATAGGCCTTATCCTAGCCACAATGCCCCATGCCACCACAATGTACTTTATTCCATAACCATTGCTGACAATACCCCTTATGTCAACCACAATGACAATGACAACCACATACTTTCAATGCCCCTAAAACAGCCAAAATGCTCTCATTTGCCTAAAACAAAGTTCTCCATGTCAGTCATTATGTACTCAATTTCCCCTTTGCCAAACACAATGTCCACATGATAGTAACACAGCCCTGTGCCAGTCATGATGGCACATCATCCAAAATGCCCCCATGAGACCTGCTATGGTCCATTTCTTAGTCAAAATGCCGCCATGACATCCACAATCACGTCATTGGCCCTTATGCCAGCTACAATGCCACTATGAAAGCCACAATGTACTTTACCCCTACAACCGTGCAACCAATGCCCCATGACAGCCACAATGCTGTCAATGGCACTTATGCCACCTACAATGCAACCATGAAAGCCACAATGTACTTTAGCCCTGCAACGATGCAACTAATTCCTCTTATGCCAGCCACAATGCCTCCATGACAACCATAATGCCCTCCATGCCAGCCACAATGCCTTAAATGTCTTACATACCAACTAATCACAAAGACCCCATGACAGTCATAAAAATCCCACAACAGCCACAAATGAAATCAACAATGTCCCTTATCCCAGCTAAAATGCTCCAATGACACTTAAGCCAGTCACAATACCCCCATTTCAACCCGATGCTAGGTACATTGTTCTCATAACGGTCACTATTCCTCTACAACAGCCACAATGCGACCATGACAACTACAATGCCCTCACTGTTAATTTTACCAGCCGCAATGCCTAAATAAACACTTCAATTCTCTGTATGCTAGCCACAATGGCTACATGATAGTCACACTGTCCCCCATGATAGCCACACTGTTTCTAATCTTAGTCACATTGCCACCATGAAAGCCAAAATGTCAACATGACAATCACAATCCCCAAATGCCTAATATGCTAGTCAAAATGCACTCAATACGAATTTCTCAATGATGACCACAATGCCCACAATGTCCAACATCCCAGTCAAAATGCCTCCCATGGCAGCAGCAATGCCCATGTGCCAGTCACAATGCTCCCTTTAGAACCACTATGCCCCATGATCCCAACATTGTCCCTTATACGAGACACAAAACCCTCCAGCCACAATGCCCTTAATTCCCCTTTTGCCAAAGGCATTATGAAAATAACAGCCACAATGTCATCCATGCAAGTCACAATGCCAATCATGGGCTATGCAATTTAGAATAGACATATTCTAACCAGAATGCCCCTAATGCAAGGCACAGTGCCATAATGGCACTCGCTATATGCCTTATTCCAGTCGGAATGCTCCAATGCCAGCAACAATGGCTCCCAATATTAGCCCCAATGCCAACCAACCACAAAAACCCCATCATAGTCACAATGCCACGTGACAGTCACAATATACCCATGTAATCACCAATATCTCACATCAAAGCAAAAAAAGCCTCCATGAAAGATGCAATGCACAGTGTCCATCATCCCACCCACAATGCGCCTTATGCCAGCCACAATGCCCTCAATGCCCCCATTAAGAAAACAACCATGACAACCACATTGCCCTCAATGCCTCTTATGACAACCACACAGCCCCATGACTACCAAAATTCCCTTATGACAACTACAATACCAACTTTACCAGTCACAAAGCAGAAATAAAAAACCACAATGTCTTCAAAAAAGTCACAATGCCATCATGACAGCCACACTGTCTCTAAGCCCAATCACGGTGCCCCCATGAAAGCCACAATGCCACATATACCAGCAACAAAGACACCAATGCCAATTAAAATTTCCTGAGGAAATCCACAATGCTCCTATGAAGGCCACAATGTTCTCCATAGCAGTAAAATTAGTCTGAATGCCTCCTATGTCTACCCAATGCCCCATGACAACTACAAAGCCTTAAATGGCAACATCAATAGGCCAACGGCAAAACAACTATGACAACCACAATGCCCCTTGATGGCCTAATTGACCCATGATAGCTATAATGCCTCCTTAGCCACTTTAGCAGCCACAATGCCAATATAAATACCTAAATGCTCTGTATGCCAGCCCTAATGCCCACAATGTCGATAATCTCAGCCACTGTCTTTATTACATCCACAATGAGCTGCAAGCCAGCCGCAGTGCATTCAATTCCTTTTTGCCAACCAAAATGGGATTATGTCAGTTACAATGCCCTTCATGTCAGCTTGAATTCCCTCAATACCCACTTTCTAAACAAAATAGCCTCCATACCACCCGCAAAGCCTCTATGACCACCACAAGCATTTAATGCCCCGACAACGACCACAAATCCCCATTATAACCAAAGAGCCCTCACTTCCTCCTTTGCCAGTTACAATGACCTCCATGCCAGCCAGAATGCCCTTAATTTTCTATTTGCCAAACACAATATCTCCAAGTCAGCCACAAAGCCCTCATGTCAGCCATAATGCCACATTTCAGCCACAATGCCCCCATGCCAAACACAATGCCCCAATGACAACTACAAACCTTTAATAACCGTATGCCAAACATACTGCCTCCATGACTGCCAAAATATCCTCACATCCCCTTTTGGCCTTAGGACACCTGCTATGTCAGTTATCCAAGCCTAAATGCCCCAATGTTAACCACAGTGTTCACCATGTCAGCCACATTGCCAACCAACCACAAAGCCCCATGACAGCCACTAAAACCCCATGAAAGTCACAATGACACCAATAAATCAACAATAACCCATATCCAAGCCAAAATATACTTTTGATAGCTACAATGCCAGCAAAAAAACAGAATGCCTCCAAAAAAGTCACAATGCCCTCAAGACAGCCGCGCTGTCTCTAAACGCAGTCACGATTTTCCCATGAAAGCCACAATGTCCCCTGACAACCACAATCCCGGAATGTGTTATATGCCAAGAACAATGCCTTTAATGCCAATTGCAATTCCCAGAGGACAACCATAATGCCCTTAATGCTCCCTATAATAGCTACAATGCCCACATGAAATACACAATGTCCTTCATAGCTGTAAAATCACCCTGAATGCCTCATATGTCTACACCATAGACTCCATGAGAACTACAATACCTCACATGGCAGCAGCAAAAGGCCAACCGCAATACAACCATGACAACCACAATTCCCCTTGATGGCCTACTTGCCCCCTTGACAACTACAATGCCTCTGTAGCAATCACAATGCCCACTAATTCCACAATTCCTCCATGATAGTTATAATGCCCCCATGACAGCTACAGTGTCTAATCCCAGCCGAAAAGTCCCCATGAAAGCAACAATGCCCCCATGAAAGTCACAATTCTTGAATGCCTCATAAGTCAGCCAAATTGCCCTCAATGCCAATTATAAATTCCTCGAGAATAACCCCAATGCCCTCATTTCTCCCTATGTTGGCCACTAAGCCCTTCATGCCAGCGACAAGGCGTACATGACAGCAAAACTTTCCTAATGGGAAAGGGCAGATGGTGATGAATGTGTGTGTTGGAATGTAAATTCAGTGCACCCATGTGTAGAACACAAAGGCATTTACAATGCCCTTAAATATCTATAGCCAATATATGTACTACTAGACATATATCCTTATATACCAGGAAGGTATTACCGCACCTCTGAAAGTCCAGAGCTAGAAACTATCCTGATAATTATCAGTAATTAATAATAATATTAATTACCGGTCAACAGATTCCTTTATTGCCACTGACTGGAGGATTCCATACTTTAGTTCTCATCACTTTCAAATGAACACCTAGAAAAAAAAAGAAAAACAAGGAGGTGTGATAATACGTTCCTGGTATATGCTATAGATGAATTGGAAACAGTAAAGAGATGTTAATGTGTCTAGTTTCTAATAAAACCCCAAAATATTTTAAGGGACAATTAAACCATTTCTGGGATACCCATTCTGAGGAGCCAAACTACAAATCCCACCTCAAGCCTTCCTATCCAAGATTATGCACCAATCATGCCATCCTGACTAGAAGACATAAGTACGATATAATTATCTCTAATCACAACACCTAAATTAATCACCAACCACACCAAAGATCAGATGCCAAGAAGAAATAGCACTCTCCTCCACATCTGTATAAAACAGAAAAACATTCTACAAACTATTCAGTGGACCATTTACAACTCATGTATGACATGGGCCTAAACATGTCCTAGAGTGGACACAGTAGAGCTAATTTCAATCATCAGGAGAAATATCACACATTCAATAAATAACTCACATGCGCCAAGCTAAGACAAAAAGAGATATCCCTAGTAGTAAAAATAGCTGGAAACAGACTTGCAACTTGTGGCCAACTGACTAGAGAGGCAAAGAAAAGAAGACACTTCAACTATACTGTGCCACTCATAGCAAAAAAATAAACATTGTACACACAAACCCTAAATTAACAAGTCATGACAGCCACAATTTTTCAATGACAGCCAAAATGCATGTATGACAGCCACAATGCCCAAATAAACACCTCAATGCTCTCCATGCCAACCATACTGTTTCTAATCTCAGCCACATTGCCAACATGAATGCCGAAATGCCACCATGACAATCACAATCCCCAAATGCCTAATATGCTAGTCAAAATGCCCTTAATACCAATTCCTCGATGATAACCACGATGCCCACAATGTCCAACATCCAAGCCACAATGCCTCCCATGGCAGCAGCAATGTCCATGTGTCAGTCACTATGCTTCCTTTAAAGCCACTATGCCCCATGATCTCAACATTGTCCCTTATACGAGACACAAAACCCTCCAGCCACAATGCCCTCAATTCCCCTTTTGCCAACGACAATGTAAAAATGACAGCCACAATGCCAATCATGTCCCAATGTAATTTAGAATAGAACTATACTAACCAGTATGCCCCTAATGCAAGCCAAGATGCCATAACGACAACCGTTATACGCCTTGTCCCAGTCGGAACGCCCCAATGCCAGCCACAATGGTTCCAACTCAAATAACAATGTCCAAGTGCCAGCCACAATGCCCAACTGACACACACACACACACACACACACACACACTAGCCATTTGCAATATAACCATGACAACCCACTGCCCCATGACAACCAAAATTCCCTCATGACAACTACAATGCCCACTTTACCAGTCACAAAGCACAAATGAAAACCACAATGCCTCCAAACAAGTCACAGTGCCAGTTACAATAACCTCCATGCCAGCCAGAATGCCCTTAATTTTTTCTTTGCCAACCACAATATCCCTAAGACTGCCACAAAGCCCTCATGCTAGCCATAATGCCCCCATGCCAGACACAATGTACCTAATCCCAGCAGCAATACCCCTTTTGCCAGCCACAATGCCCAATGACAACCACAAACCTTTAATGACCGTATGCCAACTATACTGCATCCATGACTGCCAAATTGGCATCACATCCCCTTTTACGAGACACAATGCCATTTATACCAGCCACAGTGCCCTCACTTCCCCCTTGGCCAACCACAATTACACCATGACAACCACAAATCCCCCATGTCAGCAATAAAGCGAGCCACAATAACACCTGATATGTCTATCATTCCAGCCAAAATGCCACCATGAACGCCACAATGTACTTTATCCCAGCAATAATGCTGCCAATACCCCTTATGCCAACCACAAGGATGCAATGACAACCACATACCTTTAATGCCCCTAAGACAGCCAAAATGCTGTAATTTGTCTAAAAAAAAAGACCTCCATGTCAGCCGCAATGTACTCACTTCCTCATTGCCTACGACAATGTCCACATAACAGTCACAAAGCCCCCATGCCAGACATGATGCACAAGTTAAGACACAATGTGATAGAACTAATAGCTGACTAGCAACTTGTGGCCAAATCACTCGAGAGTCAAAGAAAAGTAGACACATCAACTATACTGTGCCACTCATAGCAAAAAAAAATAAACATTGTCCACACAAACCCTAAAATAAAAGTCATACCAGCCACTATTTTCCACAGACAGCCAAAATGCAGCTATGACTACTGCATTGTCCCACCACATCTAAATGGCTCCAATGATGCCACAAAGTCCCCAGTACCTGACAAATTTCCCCCACATGACAACCACAAAGTCATCAATGCCCTCTTTACAAATCACAATACCTTCAATACCTGCTAAGCCAACCAAAGTTCCATCATGACAACCGTAGTGCCCTCCATGCCTGCCACAATACCTAAAAAAACACAATGCTTTTCAGGCAAGCCACAATGCCCTCACAACACCCACAATGTACCTTATTCCATCTACAATGCGCCATGCCAGCCACAAGGTACTTATAATAGCCATATTATCCCCCTTGTTATTTACATGTTCTCCTAAGTCACTAAACCCCATGACAGCCACATTGATCCCATGACACACGCAATCTACGTTATCTCCACCAAAATGCCGTAATGACAGTTACCATGCTGTCAGTGGCCACTATTACAGCCACAAAGCCCCCATGCTAGCCACGGTGTACTTTATCCCAGCAGCAATGCCGGTGATATCCCTTATCCAAGCTACAATGACCACCAAATTGTCCTTTATGCAACGCACAATGGCCTCAGTATCTACATGCAAACTACAATTACCCACATGACAGCCACAAAGCTTCCATGTAAGCCACAATGCGCCCGTGACAATGACATTGCCCTCAATGCCACCAAGGCATTTACAATGCCCAAAGTTAGCAATAATGCTCCTGTAAGAGTGACTATGCCCTCATGAAACCCACAATGTCATTATAAGGGGCACAATGCCAGTATGACAGATAAAATGCCACAAAGCCGCCTGAAAATCAACAATCATGCGACCACAATGTACTTTATCCATGCAACAATGCCGTCAATGCCCCTTATGCCAGCCCGAACGCCAAAATGGAAACCACAAAATGTCAATACTCCTTTGCAAGCCAGTATGCTTTTATTAAAGCCACAATGAACTCACTTTCCCCTTTGCTAACCAAGATATGACAGACACAATTCCCCAATACCAGCCATAATGACACCTGAAGGCCACAATATCCTAATGAAACTCGCTATGTCCCTTATCCCAGTCATAATATCCTTAATGTTAGCCACAACTTCCTCCATGCCAGCCACAATGCCAACCAACCACAATACTATGTGACAGCCAAAATGCTTCTATGAAATCACCAATATCTCATATGGCAGCTAAAATGTCCCCATGACAGCTACAAAGTCCAGTGTCCCTTATGCATTTCACAATGCCACTTATCTAAACCACATTGTTCTCAATGCCGCCTAAGCCAATTGCAATACAACCATGACAGCCACAATGGCTTCAATGGCCCTATGACAACTACAATGCCCCATGACAGTCAAAAAAGTAATCATTATTTCAGCCAAATGCCGTCATAACAACCAACAGGCCATGAATTGCCATTATGCCAGCAGTCACAATGCCACTATATGAGCCACAATGTACTTTAGCGCAGCCAAAGTGCTGTCAATGCCTCTTATGCCAGCCCCAATGCCCCTATGATCGCTAAATTGTCCTCCATGCCAGCCAACTTACCCCCATGAAATCAACAATGTCCCTTTTTCCAGTCAAAATGCAGCCATGACATCTTCAATGTCCACAATGTCCCTTATCCCAGCCAGAATTCTCCAGGATAACCTAATGTCCACTAAGCCAACCGCAATACAACCATGACAACCACAATGCCCTCAAAGCCCCTATGACAACTACATTGTCCTATGACAGCTAAAAAAAGTCATCATGTTAGACAAAATATCTCTACGAAAGCCAATAAACCCACATGACAACCACAATGATGCCATCATATCTGCAATATCTCTTATCTCCACAAAAATGCCCTCATGACACCCACAATGTCCCTTATGCCCGCAGCACTGCCCCAATGGCAATCACAAACATTCAATGCTCGTATGCCAACCATATTGCCTCCATGACAGCCAAAATGTCCTCACATCCCCTTTTGAAAAACACAATGCCATCCATGTCAGACACAATGCCCTCATTTTCCCCTTTGCAAACCACGAACCAGAAAGCCACAAAGACAACCACAAAGCCCCATGTCAGCAATAATGGCAGCCACAATTACACCCTCTATGTCTATTATTCCAGTGACTATGCCCCCTTGAAAGCCGCAATGCATTCAATAGGCCTTATCCTAGCCACAATGCCCCATGCCACCACAATGTACTTTATTCCATAACCATTGCTGACAATACCCCTTATGTCAACCACAATGACAATGACAACCACATACTTTCAATGCCCCTAAAACAGCCAAAATGCTCTCATTTGCCTAAAACAAAGTTCTCCATGTCAGTCATTATGTACTCAATTTCCCCTTTGCCAAACACAATGTCCACATGATAGTAACCAGTCATGATGGCACATCATCCAAAATGCCCCCATGAGACCTGCTATGTCCCATTTCTTAGTCATAATGCCGCCATGACATCCACAATCACGTCATTGGCCCTTATGCCAGCTACAATGCCACTATGAAAGCCACAATGTACTTTAACCCTACAACCGTGCAACCAATGCCCCATGACAGCCACAATGCTGTCAATGGCACTTATGCCACCTACAATGCAACCATGAAAGCCACAATGTACTTTAGCCCTGCAACGATGCAACTAATGCCTCTTATGCCAGCCACAATGCCTCCATGACAACCATAATGCCCTCCATGCCAGCCACAATGCCTTAAATGTCTTACATACCAACTAATCACAAAGACCCCATGACAGTCATAAAAATCCCACAACAGCCACAAATGAAATCAACAATGTCCCTTATCCCAGCTAAAATGCTCCAAGATGACAACAATGCCCCTAATGACACTTAAGCCAGTCACAATACCCCCATTTCAACCCGATGCTAGGTACATTGTTCTCATAACGGTCACTATTCCTCTACAACAGCCACAATGCGACCATGACAACTACAATGCCCTCACTGTTAATTTTACCAGCCGCAATGCCCAAATAAACACTTCAATGCTCTGTATGCTAGCCACAATGGCTACATGATAGTCACACTCTCCCCCACGATAGCCACACTGTTTCTAATCTTAGTCACATTGCCACCATGAAAGCCAAAATGTCAACATGACAATCACAATCCCCAAATGCCTAATATGCTAGTCAAAATGCCCTCAATACGAATTTCTCAATGATGACCACAATGCCCACAATGTCCAACATCCCAGTCAAAATGCCTCCCATGGCAGCAGCAATGCCCATGTGCCAGTCACAATGCTCCCTTTAGAACCACTATGCCCCATGATCCCAACATTGTCCCTTATACGAGACACAAAACCCTCCAGCCACAAAGCCCTTAATTCCCCTTTTGCCAAAGGCATTATGAAAATGACAGCCACAATGTCATCCATGCAAGTCACAATGCCAATCATGGGCTATGCAATTTAGAATAGACATATTCTAACCAGAATGCCCCTAATGCAAGGCACAATGCCATAATGGCACTCGCTATATGCCTTATTCCAGTCGGAATGCTCCAATGCCAGCAACAATGGCTCCCAATATTAGCCCCAATGCCAACCAACCACAAAAACCCCATCATAGTCACAATGCCACGTGACAGTCACAATATACCCATGTAATCACCAATATCTCACATCAAAGCAAAAAAAGCCTCCATGAAAAATGCAATGCACAGTGTCCATCATCCCACCCACAATGCGCCTTATGCCAGCCACAATGCCCTCAATGCCCCATTAAGAAAACAACCATGACAACCACATTGCCCTCAATGCCTCTTATGACAACCACACAGCCCCATGACTACCAAAATTCCCTTATGACAACTACAATACCAACTTTACCAGTCACAAAGCACAAATAAAAAACCACAATGTCTTCAAAAAAGTCACAATGCCATCATGACAGCCACACTGTCTCTAAGCCCAATCACGGTGCCCCCATGAAAGCCACAATGCCACATATACCAGCAACAAAGACACCAATGCCAATTAAAATTTCCTGAGGAAATCCACAATGCTCCTATGAAGGCCACAATGTTCTCCATAGCAGTAAAATTAGTCTGAATGCCTCCTATGTCTACCCAATGCCCCATGACAACTACAAAGCCTTACATGGCAACATCAATAGGCCAACGGCAAAACAACTATGACAACCACAATGCCCCTTGATTGCCTAATTGACCCATGATAGCTATAATGCCTCCTTAGCCATTTTAGCAGCCACAATGCCAATATAAATACCTAAATGCTCTGTATGCCAGCCCTAATGCCCACAATGTCGATAATCTCAGCCACTGTCTTTATTACATCCACAATGAGCTGCAAGCCAGCCGCAGTGCATTCAATTCCTTTTTGCCAACCAAAATGGGATTATGTCAGTTACAATGCCCTTCATGTCAGCTTGAATTCCCTCAATACCCACTTTCTAAACAAAATAGCCTCCATACCACCCGCAAAGCCTCTATGACCACCACAAGCATTTAATGCCCCGACAACGACCACAAATCCCCATTATAACCAAAGAGCCCTCACTTCCTCCTTTGCCAGTTACAATGACCTCCATGCCAGCCAGAATGCCCTTAATTTTCTATTTGCCAAACCCAATATCTCCAAGTCAGCCACAAAGCCCTCATGTCAGCCATAATGCCACATTTCAGCCACAATGCCCCCATGCCAAACACAATGCCCCAATGACAACTACAAACCTTTAATAACCGTATGCCAAACATACTGCCTCCATGACTGCCAAAATATCCTCACATCCCCTTTTGGCCTTAGGACACCTGCTATGTCAGTTATCCAAGCCTAAATGCCCCAATGTTAACCACAGTGTTCACCATGTCAGCCACATTGCCAACCAACCACAAAGCCCCATGACAGCCACTAAAACCCCATGAAAGTCACAATGACACCAATAAATCAACAATAACCCATATCCAAGCCAAAATATACTTTTGATAGCTACAATGCCAGCAAAAAAACACAATGCCTCCAAAAAAGTCACAATGCCCTCAAGACAGCCGCGCTGTCTCTAAACGCAGTCACGATTTTCCCATGAAAGCCACAATGTCCCCTGACAACCACAATCCCGGAATGTGTTATATGCCAAGAACAATGCCTTTAATGCCAATTGCAATTCCCAGAGGACAACCATAATGCCCTTAATGCTCCCTATAATAGCTACAATGCCCACATGAAATACACAATGTCCTTCATAGCTGTAAAATCACCCTGAATGCCTCATATGTCTACACCATAGACTCCATGAGAACTACAATACCTCACATGGCAGCAGCAAAAGGCCAACCGCAATACAACCATGACAACCACAATTCCCCTTGATGGCCTACTTGCCCCCTTGACAACTACAATGCCTCTGTAGCAGTCACAATGCCCACTAATTCCACAATTCCTCCATGATAGTTATAATGCCCCCATGACAGCTACAGTGTCTAATCCCAGCCGAAAAGTCCCCATGAAAGCAACAATGCCCCCATGAAAGTCACAATTCTTGAATGCCTCATAAGTCAACCAAATTGCCCTCAATGCCAATTATAAATTCCTCGAGAATAACCCCAATGCCCTCATTTCTCCCTATGTTGGCCACTAAGCCCTTCATGCCAGCAACAAGGCGTACATGACAGCAAAACTTTCCTAATGGGAAAGGGCAGATGGTGATGAATGTGTATGTTGGAATGTAAATTCAGTGCACCCATGTGTAGAACACAAAGGCATTTACAATGCCCTTAAATATCTATAGCCAATATATGTACTACTAGACATATATCCTTATATACCAGGAAGGTATTACCGCACCTCTGAAAGTCCAGAGCTAGAAACTATCCTGATAATTATCAGTAATTAATAATAATATTAATTACCGGTCAACAGATTCCTTTATTGCCGCTGACTGGAGGATTCCATACTTTAGTTCTCATCACTTTCAAATGAACACCTAGAAAAAAAAAGAAAAACAAGGAGGTGTGATAATACGTTCCTGGTATATGCTATAGATGAATTGGAAACAGTAAAGAGATGTTAATGTGTCTAGTTTCTAATAAAACCCCAAAATATTTTAAGGGACAATTAAACCATTTCTGGGATACCCATTCTGAGGAGCCAAACTACAAATCCCACCTCAAGCCTTCCTATCCAAGATTATGCACTAATCATGCCATCCTGACTAGAAGACATAAGTACGATATAATTATCTCTAATCACAACACCTAAATTAATCACCAACCACACCAAAGATCAGATGCCAAGAAGAAATAGCACTCTCCTCCACATCTGTATAAAACAGAAAAACATTCTACAAACTATTCAGTGGACCATTTACAACTCATGTATGACATGGGCCTAAACATGTCCTAGAGTGGACACAGTAGAGCTAATTTCAATCATCAGGAGAAATATCACACATTCAATAAATAACTCACATGCGCCAAGCTAAGACAAAAAGAGATATCCCTAGTAGTAAAAATAGCTGGAAACAGACTTGCAACTTGTGGCCAACTGACTAGAGAGGCAAAGAAAAGAAGACACTTCAACTATACTGTGCCACTCATAGCAAAAAAATAAACATTGTACACACAAACCCTAAATTAACAAGTCATGACAGCCACAATTTTTCAATGACAGCCAAAATGCATGTATGACAGCCACAATGCCCAAATAAACACCTCAATGCTCTCCATGCCAGCCATACTGTTTCTAATCTCAGCCACATTGCCAACATGAATGCCGAAATGCCACCATGACAATCACAATCCCCAAATGCCTAATATGCTAGTCAAAATGCCCTTAATACCAATTCCTCGATGATAACCACGATGCCCACAATGTCCAACATCCAAGCCACAATGCCTCCCATGGCAGCAGCAATGTCCATGTGTCAGTCACTATGCTTCCTTTAAAGCCACTATGCCCCATGATCTCAACATTGTCCCTTATACGAGACACAAAACCCTCCAGCCACAATGCCCTCAATTCCCCTTTTGCCAACGACAATGTAAAAATGACAGCCACAATGCCAATCATGTCCCAATGTAATTTAGAATAGAACTATACTAACCAGTATGCCCCTAATGCAAGCCAAGATGCCATAACGACAACCGCTATATGCCTTGTCCCAGTCGGAACGCCCCAATGCCAGCCACAATGGTTCCAACTCAAATAACAATGTCCAAGTGCCAGCCACAATGCCCAACTGACACACACACACACACACACACACACACACACACACACACACACACTAGCCATTTGCAATATAACCATGACAACCCACTGCCCCATGACAACCAAAATTCCCTCATGACAACTACAATGCCCACTTTACCAGTCACAAAGCACAAATGAAAACCACAATGCCTCCAAACAAGTCACAGTGCCAGTTACAATAACCTCCATGCCAGCCAGAATGCCCTTAATTTTTTCTTTGCCAACCACAATATCCCTAAGACTGCCACAAAGCCCTCATGCTAGCCATAATGCCCCCATGCCAGACACAATGTACCTAATCCCAGCAACAATACCCCTTTTGCCAGCCACAATGCCCAATGACAACCACAAACCTTTAATGACCGTATGCCAACTATACTGCATCCATGACTGCCAAATTGGCATCACATCCCCTTTTACGAGACACAATGCCATTTATACCAGCCACAGTGCCCTCACTTCCCCCTTGGCCAACCACAATTACACCATGACAACCACAAATCCCCCATGTCAGCAATAAAGCGAGCCACAATAACACCTGCTATGTCTATCATTCCAGCCAAAATGCCACCATGAACGCCACAATGTACTTTATCCCAGCAATAATGCTGCCAATACCCCTTATGCCAACCACAAGGATGCAATGACAACCACATACCTTTAATGCCCCTAAGACAGCCAAAATGCTGTAATTTGTCTAAAAAAAAAGACCTCCATGTCAGCCGCAATGTACTCACTTCCTCATTGCCTACGACAATGTCCACATAACAGTCACAAAGCCCCCATGCCAGACATGATGCACAAGTTAAGACACAATGTGATAGAACTAATAGCTGACTAGCAACTTGTGGCCAAATCACTCGAGAGTCAAAGAAAAGTAGACACATCAACTATACTGTGCCACTCATAGCAAAAAAAAATAAACATTGTCCACACAAACCCTAAAATAAAAGTCATACCAGCCACTATTTTCCACAGACAGCCAAAATGCAGCTATGACTACTGCATTGTCCCACCACATCTAAATGGCTCCAATGATGCCACAAAGTCCCCAGTACCTGACAAATTTCCCCCACATGACAACCACAAAGTCATCAATGCCCTCTTTACAAATCACAATACCTTCAATACCTGCTAAGCCAACCAAAGTTCCATCATGACAACCATAGTGCCCTCCATGCCTGCCACAATACCTAAAAAAACACAATGCTTTTCAGGCAAGCCACAATGCCCTCACAACACCCACAATGTACCTTATTCCATCTACAATGCGCCATGCCAGCCACAAGGTACTTATAATAGCCATATTATCCCCCTTGTTATTTACATGTTCTCCTAAGTCACTAAACCCCATGACAGCCACATTGATCCCATGACACACGCAATCTACGTTATCTCCACCAAAATGCCGTAATGACAGTTACCATGCTGTCAGTGGCCACTATTACAGCCACAAAGCCCCCATGCTAGCCACGGTGTACTTTATCCCAGCAGCAATGCCGGTGATATCCCTTATCCAAGCTACAATGACCACCAAATTGTCCTTTATGCAACGCACAATGGCCTCAGTATCTACATGCAAACTACAATTACCCACATGACAGCCACAAAGCTTCCATGTAAGCCACAATGCGCCCGTGACAATGACATTGCCCTCAATGCCACCAAGGCATTTACAATGCCCAAAGTTAGCAATAATGCTCCTGTAAGAGTGACTATGCCCTCATGAAACACACAATGTCATTATAAGGGGCACAATGCCAGTATGACAGATAAAATGCCACAAAGCCGCCAGAAAATCAACAATCATGCGACCACAATGTACTTTATCCATGCAACAATGCCGTCAATGCCCCTTATGCCAGCCCGAACGCCAAAATGGAAACCACAAAATGTCAATACTCCTTTGCAAGCCAGTATGCTTTTATTAAAGCCACAATGAACTCACTTTCCCCTTTGCTAACCAAGATATGACAGACACAATTCCCCAATACCAGCCATAATGACACCTGAAGGCCACAATACCCTAATGAAACTCGCTATGTCCCTTATCCCAGTCATAATATCCTTAATGTTAGCCACAACTTCCTCCATGCCAGCCACAATGCCAACCAACCACAATACTATGTGACAGCCAAAATGCTTCTATGAAATCACCAATATCTCATATGGCAGCTAAAATGTCCCCATGACAGATACAAAGTCCAGTGTCCCTTATGCATTTCACAATGCCACTTATCTAAACCACATTGTTCTCAATGCCGCCTAAGCCAATTGCAATACAACCATGACAGCCACAATGGCTTCAATGGCCCTATGACAACTACAATGCCCCATGACAGTCAAAAAAGTAATCATTATTTCAGCCAAATGCCGTCATAACAACCAACAGGCCATGAATTGCCATTATGCCAGCAGTCACAATGCCACTATATGAGCCACAATGTACTTTAGCGCAGCCAAAGTGCTGTCAATGCCTCTTATGCCAGCCCCAATGCCCCTATGATCGCTAAATTGTCCTCCATGCCAGCCAACTTACCCCCATGAAATCAACAATGTCCCTTTTTCCAGTCAAAATGCAGCCATGACATCTTCAATGTCCACAATGTCCCTTATCCCAGCCAGAATTCTCCAGGATAACCTAATGTCCACTAAGCCAACCGCAATACAACCATGACAACCACAATGCCCTCAAAGCCCCTATGACAACTACATTGTCCTATGACAGCTAAAAAAAGTCATCATGTTAGACAAAATATCTCTACGAAAGCCAATAAACCCACATGACAACCACAATGATGCCATCATATCTGCAATATCTCTTATCTCCACAAAAATGCCCTCATGACACCCACAATGTCCCTTATGCCCGCAGCACTGCCCCAATGGCAATTACAAACATTCAATGCTCGTATGCCAACCATATTGCCTCCATGACAGCCAAAATGTCCTCACATCCCCTTTTGAAAAACACAATGCCATCCATGTCAGACACAATGCCCTCATTTTCCCCTTTGCAAACCACGAACCAGAAAGCCACAAAGACAACCACAAAGCCCCATGTCAGCAATAATGGCAGCCACAATTACACCCTCTATGTCTATTATTCCAGTGACTATGCCCCCTTGAAAGCCGCAATGCCTTCAATAGGCCTTATCCTAGCCACAATGCCCCATGCCACCACAATGTACTTTATTCCATAACCATTGCTGACAATACCCCTTATGTCAACCACAATGACAATGACAACCACATACTTTCAATGCCCCTAAAACAGCCAAAATGCTCTCATTTGCCTAAAACAAAGTTCTCCATGTCAGTCATTATGTACTAAATTTCCCCTTTGCCAAACACAATGTCCACATGATAGTAACCAGTCATGATAGCACATCATCCAAAATGCCCCCATGAGACCTGCTATGTCCCATTTCTTAGTCAAAATGCCGCCATGACATCCACAATCACGTCATTGGCCCTTATGCCAGTTACAATGCCACTATGAAAGCCACAATGTACTTTACCCCTACAACCGTGCAACCAATGCCCCATGACAGCCACAATGCTGTCAATGGCACTTATGCCACCTACAATGCAACCATGAAAGCCACAATGTACTTTAGCCCTGCAACGATGCAACTAATGCCTCTTATGCCAGCCACAATGCCTCCATGACAACCATAATGCCCTCCATGCCAGCCACAATGCCTTAAATGTCTTACATACCAACTAATCACAAAGACCCCATGACAGTCATAAAAATCCCACAACAGCCACAAATGAAATCAACAATGTCCCTTATACCAGCTAAAATACTCCAAGATGACAACAATGCCCTTAATGACACTTAAGCCAGTCACAATACCCCCATTTCAACCCGATGCTAGGTACATTGTTCTCATAACGGTCACTATTCCTCTACAACAGCCACAATGCGACCATGACAACTACAATGCCCTCACTGTTAATTTTACCAGCCGCAATGCCCAAATAAACACTTCAATGCTCTGTATGCTAGCCACAATGGATACATGATAGTCACACTGTCCCCCATGATAGCCACACTGTTTCTAATCTTAGTCACATTGCCACCATGAAAGCCAAAATGTCAACATGACAATCACAATACCCAAATGCCTAATATGCTAGTCAAAATGCCCTCAATACGAATTTCTCAATGATGACCACAATGCCCACAATGTCCAACATCCCAGTCAAAATGCCTCCCATGGCAGCAGCAATGCCCATGTGCCAGTCACAATGCTCCCTTTAGAACCACTATGCCCCATGATCCCAACATTGTCCCTTATACGAGACACAAAACCCTCCAGCCACAATGCCCTTAATTCCCCTTTTGCCAAAGGCATTATGAAAATGACAGCCACAATGTCATCCATGCAAGTCACAATGCCAATCATGGGCTATGCAATTTAGAATAGACATATTCTAACCAGAATGCCCCTAATGCAAGGCACAATGCCATAATGGCACTCGCTATATGCCTTATTCCAGTCGGAATGCTCCAATGCCAGCAACAATGGCTCCCAATATTAGCCCCAATGCCAACCAACCACAAAAACCCCATCATAGTCACAATGCCACGTGACAGTCACAATATACCCATGTAATCACCAATATCTCACATCAAAGCAAAAAAAGCCTCCATGAAAGATGCAATGCACAGTGTCCATCATCCCACCCACAATGCGCCTTATGCCAGCCACAATGCCCTCAATGCCCCATTAAGAAAACAACCATGACAACCACATTGCCCTCAATGCCTCTTATGACAACCACACAGCCCCATGACTACCAAAATTCCCTTATGACAACTACAATACCAACTTTACCAGTCACAAAGCACAAATAAAAAACCACAATGTCTTCAAAAAAGTCACAATGCCATCATGACAGCCACACTGTCTCTAAGCCCAATCACGGTGCCCCCATGAAAGCCACAATGCCACATATACCAGCAACAAAGACACCAATGCCAATTAAAATTTCCTGAGGAAATCCACAATGCTCCTATGAAAGCCACAATGTTCTCCATAGCAGTAAAATTAGTCTGAATGCCTCCTATGTCTACCCAATGCCCCATGACAACTACAAAGCCTTACATGGCAACATCAATAGGCCAACGGCAAAACAACTATGACAACCACAATGCCCCTTGATGGCCTAATTGACCCATGATAGCTATAATGCCTCCTTAGCCACTTTAGCAGCCACAATGCCAATATAAATACCTAAATGCTCTGTATGCCAGCCCTAATGCCCACAATGTCGATAATCTCAGCCACTGTCTTTATTACATCCACAATGAGCTGCAAGCCAGCCGCAGTGCATTCAATTCCTTTTTGCCAACCAAAATGGGATTATGTCAGTTACAATGCCCTTCATGTCAGCTTGAATTCCCTCAATACCCACTTTCTAAACAAAATAGCCTCCATACCACCCGCAAAGCCTCTATGACCACCACAAGCATTTAATGCCCCGACAACGACCACAAATCCCCATTATAACCAAAGAGCCCTCACTTCCTCCTTTGCCAGTTACAATGACCTCCATGCCAGCCAGAATGCCCTTAATTTTCTATTTGCCAAACACAATATCTCCAAGTCAGCCACAAAGCCCTCATGTCAGCCATAATGCCACATTTCAGCCACAATGCCCCCATGCCAAACACAATGCCCCAATGACAACTACAAACCTTTAATAACCGTATGCCAAACATACTGCCTCCATGACTGCCAAAATATCTTCACATCCCCTTTTGGCCTTAGGACACCTGCTATGTCAGTTATCCAAGCCTAAATGCCCCAATGTTAACCACAGTGTTCACCATGTCAGCCACATTGCCAACCAACCACAAAGCCCCATGACAGCCACTAAAACCCCATGAAAGTCACAATGACACCAATAAATCAACAATAACCCATATCCAAGCCAAAATATACTTTTGATAGCTACAATGCCAGCAAAAAAACACAATGCCTCCAAAAAAGTCACAATGCCCTCAAGACAGCCGCGCTGTCTCTAAACGCAGTCACGATTTTCCCATGAAAGCCACAATGTCCCCTGACAACCACAATCCCGGAATGTGTTATATGCCAAGAACAATGCCTTTAATGCCAATTGCAATTCCCAGAGGACAACCATAATGCCCTTAATGCTCCCTATAATAGCTACAATGCCCACATGAAATACACAATGTCCTTCATAGCTGTAAAATCACCCTGAATGCCTCATATGTCTACACCATAGACTCCATGAGAACTACAATACCTCACATGGCAGCAGCAAAAGGCCAACCGCAATACAACCATGACAACCACAATTCCCCTTGATGGCCTACTTGCCCCCTTGACAACTACAATGCCTCTGTAGCAGTCACAATGCCCACTAATTCCACAATTCCTCCATGATAGTTATAATGCCCCCATGACAGCTACAGTGTCTAATCCCAGCCGAAAGGTCCCCATGAAAGCAACAATGCACCCATGAAAGTCACAATTCTTGAATGCCTCATAAGTCAGCAAAATTGCCCTCAATGCCAATTATAAATTCCTCGAGAATAACCCCAATGCCCTCATTTCTCCCTATGTTGGCCACTAAGCCCTTCATGCCAGCGACAAGGCGTACATGACAGCAAAACTTTCCTAATGGGAAAGGGCAGATGGTGATGAATGTGTATGTTGGAATGTAAATTCAGTGCACCCATGTGTAGAACACAAAGGCATTTACAATGCCCTTAAATATCTATAGCCAATATATGTGCTACTAGACATATATCCTTATATACCAGGAAGGTATTACCGCACCTCTGAAAGTCCAGAGCTAGAAACTATCCTGATAATTATCAGTAATTAATAATAATATTAATTACCGGTCAACAGATTCCTTTATTGCCGCTGACTGAAGGATTCCATACTTTAGTTCTCATCACTTTCAAATGAACACCTAGAAAAAAAAAGAAAAACAAGGAGGTGTGATAATACGTTCCTGGTATATGCTATAGATGAATTGGAAACAGTAAAGAGATGTTAATGTGTCTAGTTTCTAATAAAACCGCAAAATATTTTAAGGGACAATTAAACCATTTCTGGGATACCCATTCTGAGGAGCCAAACTACAAATCCCACCTCAAGCCTTCCTATCCAAGATTATGCACCAATCATGCCATCCTGACTAGAAGACATAAGTACGATATAATTATCTCTAATCACAACATCTAAATTAATCACCAACCACACCAAAGATCAGATGCCAAGAAGAAATAGCACTCTCCTCCACATCTGTATAAAACAGAAAAACATTCTACAAACTATTCAGTGGACCATTTACAACTCATGTATGACATGGGCCTAAACATGTCCTAGAGTGGACACAGTAGAGCTAATTTCAATCATCAGGAGAAATATCGCACATTCAATAAATAACTCACATGCGCTAAGCTAAGACAAAAAGAGATATCCCTAGTAGTAAAAATAGCTGGAAACAGACTTGCAACTTGTGGCCAACTGACTAGAGAGGCAAAGAAAAGAAGACACTTCAACTATACTGTGCCACTCATAGCAAAAAAATAAACATTGTACACACAAACCCTAAATTAACAAGTCATGACAGCCACAATTTTTCAATGACAGCCAAAATGCATGTATGACAGCCACAATGCCCAAATAAACACCTCAATGCTCTCCATGCCAGCCATACTGTTTCTAATCTCAGCCACATTGCCAACATGAATGCCGAAATGCCACCATAACAATCACAATCCCCAAATGCCTAATATGCTAGTCAAAATGCCCTTAATACCAATTCCTCGATGATAACCACGATGCCCACAATGTCCAACATCCAAGCCACAATGCCTCCCATGGCAGCAGCAATGTCCATGTGTCAGTCACTATGCTTTCTTTAAAGCCACTATGCCCCATGATCTCAACATTGTCCCTTATACGAGACACAAAACCTTCCAGCCACAATGCCCTTAATTCCCCTTTTGCCAACGACAATGTAAAAATGACAGCCACAATGCCAATCATGTCCCAATGTAATTTAGAATAGAACTATACTAACCAGTATGCCCCTAATGCAAGCCAAGATGCCATAACGACAACCGCTATAT
Source organism: Rhinoderma darwinii (assembly GCF_050947455.1). NCBI lineage: Eukaryota > Metazoa > Chordata > Amphibia > Anura > Rhinodermatidae > Rhinoderma > Rhinoderma darwinii. The sequence continues at coordinate 217,756,295 of NC_134689.1, read as the reverse complement.
GCCTTGTCCCAGTCGGAACTCCCCAATGCCAGCCACAATGGTTCCAACTCAAATAACAATGTCCAAGTGCCAGCCACAATGCCCAACTGACACACACACACACACACACACACACACACACTAGCCATTTGCAATATAACCATGACAACCACACTGCCCCATGACAACCAAAATTCCCTCATGGCAACTACAATGCCCACTTTACCAGTCACAAAGCACAAATGAAAACCACAATGCCTCCAAACAAGTCACAGTGCCAGTTACAATAACCTCCATGCCAGCCAGAATGCCCTTAATTTTTTCTTTGCCAACCACAATATCCCTAAGACTGCCACAAAGCCCTCATGCTAGCCATAATGCCCCCATGCCAGACACAATGTACCTAATCCCAGCAACAATACCCCTTTTGCCAGCCACAATGCCCAATGACAACCACAAACCTTTAATGACCGTATGCCAACTATACTGCATCCATGACTGCCAAATTGGCATCACATCCCCTTTTACGAGACACAATGCCATTTATACCAGCCACAGTGCCCTCACTTCCCCCTTGGCCAACCACAATGACACCATGACAACCACAAATCCCCCATGTCAGCAATAAAGCGAGCCACAATAACACCTGCTATGTCTATCATTCCAGCCAAAATGCCACCATGAACGCCACAATGTACTTTATCCCAGCAATAATGCTGCCAATGCCCCTTATGCCAACCACAAGGATTCAATGACAACCACATACCTTTAATGCCCCTAAGACAGCCAAAATGCTGTAATTTGTCTAAAAAAAAAAGACCTCCATGTCAGCCGCAATGTACTCACTTCCTCATTGCCTACCACAATGTCCACATGACAGTCACAAAGCCCCCATGCCAGACATGATGCACAAGTTAAGACACAATGTGATAGAACTAATAGCTGACTAGCAACTTGTGGCCAAATCACTCGAGAGTCAAAGAAAAGTAGACACATCAACTATACTGTGCCACTCATAGCAAAAAAAAATAAACATTGTCCACACAAACCCTAAAATAAAAGTCATACCAGCCACTATTTTCCACAGACAGCCAAAATGCAGCTATGACTACTGCATTGTCCCACCACATCTAAATGGCTCCAATGATGCCACAAAGTCCCCAGTACCTGACAAATTTCCCCCACATGACAACCACAAAGTCATCAATGCCCTCTTTACAAATCACAATACCTTCAATACCTGCTAAGCCAACCAAAGTTCCCTCATGACAACCGTAGTGCCCTCCATGCCTGCCACAATACCTAAAAAAAACACAATGCTTTTCAAGCAAGCCACAATGCCCTCACAACACCCACAATGTACCTTATTCCATCTACAATGTGCCATGCCAGCCACAAGGTACTTATAATAGCCATATTATCCCCCTTGTTATTTACATGTTCTCCTAAGTCACTAAACCCCATGACAGCCACATTGATCCCATGACACACGCAATCTACGTTATCTCCACCAAAATGCCGTAATGGCAGTTACCATGCTGTCAGTGGCCACTATTCCAGCCACAAAGCCCCCATGCTAGCCACGGTGTACTTTATCCCAGCAGCAATGCCGGTGATATCCCTTATCCAAGCTACAATGACCACCAAATTGTCCTTTATGCAACGCACAATGGCCTCAGTATCTACATGCAAACTACAATTACCCACATGACAGCCACAAAGCTTCCATGTAAGCCACAATGCGCCCGTGACAATGACATTGCCCTCAATGCCACCAAGGCATTTACAATGCCCAAAGTTAGCAATAATGCTCCTGTAAGAGTGACTATGCCCTCATGAAACCCACAATGTCATTATAAGGGGCACAATGCCAGTATGACAGATAAAATGCCCTCCATGACAGCCACAAAGCCGCCAGAAAATCAACAATCATGCGACCACAATGTACTTTATCCATGCAACAATGCCGTCAATGCCCCTTATGCCAGCCCGAACGCCAAAATGGAAACCACAAAATGTCAATACTCCTTTGCAAGCCAGTATGCTTTTATTAAAGCCACAATGAACTCACTTTCCCCTTTGCTAACCAAGATATGACAGACACAATTCCCCAATACCAGCCATTATGACACCTGAAGGCCACAATATCCTAATGAAACTCGCTATGTCCCTTATCCCAGTCATAATATCCTTAATGTTAGCCACAACTTCCTCCATGCCAGCCACAATGCCAACCAACCACAATACTATGTGACAGCCAAAATGCTTCTATGAAATCACCAATATCTCATATGGCAGCTAAAATGTCCCCATGACAGCTACAAAGTCCAGTGTCCCTTATGCATTTCACAATGCCACTTATCTAAACCACATTGTTCTCAATGCCGCCTAAGCCAATTGCAATACAACCATGACAGCCACAATGGCTTCAATGGCCCTATGACAACTACAATGCCCCATGACAGTCAAAAAAGTAATCATTATTTCAGCCAAATGCCGTCATAACAACCAACAGGCCATGAATTGCCATTATGCCAGCAGTCACAATGCCACTATATGAGCCACAATGTACTTTAGCGCAGCCAAAGTGCTGTCAATGCCTCTTATGCCAGCCCCAATGCCCCTATGATCGCTAAATTGTCCTCCATGCCAGCCAACTTACCCCCATGAAATCAACAATGTCCCTTTTTCCAGTCAAAATGCAGCCATGACATCTTCAATGTCCACAATGTCCCTTATCCCAGCCAGAATTCTCCAGGATAGCCTAATGTCCACTAAGCCAACCGCAATACAACCATGACAACCACAATGCCCTCAAAGCCCCTATGACAACTACATTGTCCTATGACAGCTAAAAAAAGTCATCATGTTAGACAAAATATCTCTACGAAAGCCAATAAACCCACATGACAACCACAATGATGCCATCATATCTGCAATATCTCTTATCTCCACAAAAATGCCCTCATGACCCCCACAATGTCCCTTATGCCCGCCGCACTGCCCCAATGGCAATCACAAACATTCAATGCTCGTATGCCAACCATATTGCCTCCATGACAGCCAAAATGTCCTCACATCCCCTTTTGAAAAACACAATGCCATCCATGTCAGACACAATGCCCTCATTTTCCCCTTTGCAAACCACGAACCACAAAGCCACCAAGACAACCACAAAGCCCCATGTCAGCAATAATGGCAGCCACAATTACACCCTCTATGTCTATTATTCCAGTGACTATGCCCCCATGAAAGCCGCAATGCCTTCAATAGGCCTTATCCTAGCCACAATGCCCCATGCCACCACAATGTACTTTATTCCATAACCATTGCTGACAATACCCCTTATGTCAACCACAATGACAATGACAACCACATACTTTCAATGCCCCTAAAACAGCCAAAATGCTCTCATTTGCCTAAAACAAAGTTCTCCATGTCAGTCATTATGTACTCAATTTCCCCTTTGCCAAACACAATGTCCACATGATAGTAACACAGCCCTGTGCCAGTCATGATGGCACATCATCCAAAATGCCCCCATGAGACCTGCTATGTCCCATTTCTTAGTCAAAATGCCGCCATGACATCCACAATCACGTCATTGGCCCTTATGCCAGCTACAATGCCACTATGAAAGCCACAATGTACTTTACCCCTACAACCGTGCAACCAATGCCCCATGACAGCCACAATGCTGTCAATGGCACTTATGCCACCTACAATGCAACCATGAAAGCCACAATGTACTTTAGCCCTGCAACGATGCAACTAATGCCTCTTATGCCAGCCACAATGCCTCCATGACAACCATAATGCCCTCCATGCCAGCCACAATGCCTTAAATGTCTTACATACCAACTAATCACAAAGACCCCATGACAGTCATAAAAATCCCACAACAGCCACAAATGAAATCAACAATGTCCCTTATCCCAGCTAAAATGCTCCAAGATGACAACAATGCCCTTAATGACACTTAAGCCAGTCACAATACCCCCATTTCAACCCGATGCTAGGTACATTGTTCTCATAACGGTCACTATTCCTCTACAACAGCCACAATGCGACCATGACAACTACAATGCCCTCACTGTTAATTTGACCAGCCGCAATGCCCAAATAAACACTTCAATGCTCTGTATGCTAGCCACAATGGCTACATGATAGTCACACTGTCCCCCATGATAGCCACACTGTTTCTAATCTTAGTCACATTGCCACCATGAAAGCCAAAATGTCAACATGACAATCACAATCCCCAAATGCCTAATATGCTAGTCAAAATGCCCTCAATACGAATTTCTCAATGATGACCACAATGCCCACAATGTCCAACATCCCAGTCAAAATGCCTCCCATGGCAGCAGCAATGTCCATGTGCCAGTCACAATGCTCCCTTTAGAACCACTATGCCCCATGATCCCAACATTGTCCCTTATACGAGACACAAAACCTTCCAGCCACAATGCCCTTAATTCCCCTTTTGCCAAAGGCATTATGAAAATGACAGCCACAATGTCATCCATGCAAGTCACAATGCCAATCATGGGCTATGCAATTTAGAATAGACATATTCTAACCAGAATGCCCCTAATGCAAGGCACAATGCCATAATGGCACTCGCTATATGCCTTATTCCAGTCGGAATGCTCCAATGCCAGCAACAATGGCTCCCAATATTAGCCCCAATGCCAACCAACCACAAAAACCCCATCATAGTCACAATGCCACGTGACAGTCACAATATACCCATGTAATCACCAATATCTCACATCAAAGCAAAAAAAGCCTCCATGAAAGATGCAATGCACAGTGTCCATCATCCCACCCACAATGCGCCTTATGCCAGCCACAATGCCCTCAATGCCCCATTAAGAAAACAACCATGACAACCACATTGCCCTCAATGCCTCTTATGACAACCACACAGCCCCATGACTACCAAAATTCCCTTATGACAACTACAATACCAACTTTACCAGTCACAAAGCACAAATAAAAAACCACAATGTCTTCAAAAAAGTCACAATGCCATCATGACAGCCACACTGTCTCTAAGCCCAATCACGGTGCCCCCATGAAAGCCACAATGCCACATATACCAGCAACAAAGACACCAATGCCAATTAAAATTTCCTGAGGAAATCCACAATGCTCCTATGAAGGCCACAATGTTCTCCATAGCAGTAAAATTAGTCTGAATGCCTCCTATGTCTACCCAATGCCCCATGACAACTACAAAGCCTTACATGGCAACATCAATAGGCCAACGGCAAAACAACTATGACAACCACAATGCCCCTTGATGGCCTAATTGACCCATGATAGCTATAATGCCTCCTTAGCCATTTTAGCAGCCACAATGCCAATATAAATACCTAAATGCTCTGTATGCCAGCCCTAATGCCCACAATGTCGATAATCTCAGCCACTGTCTTTATTACATCCACAATGAGCTGCAAGCCAGCCGCAGTGCATTCAATTCCTTTTTGCCAACCAAAATGGGATTATGTCAGTTACAATGCCCTTCATGTCAACTTGAATTCCCTCAATACCCACTTTCTAAACAAAATAGCCTCCATACCACCCGCAAAGCCTCTATGACCACCACAAGCATTTAATGCCCCGACAACGACCACAAATCCCCATTATAACCAAAGAGCCCTCACTTCCTCCTTTGCCAGTTACAATGACCTCCATGCCAGCCAGAATGCCCTTAATTTTCTATTTGCCAAACACAATATCTCCAAGTCAGCCACAAAGCCCTCATGTCAGCCATAATGCCACATTTCAGCCACAATGCCCCCATGCCAAACACAATGCCCCAATGACAACTACAAACCTTTAATAACCGTATGCCAAACATACTGCCTCCATGACTGCCAAAATATCCTCACATCCCCTTTTGGCCTTAGGACACCTGCTATGTCAGTTATCCAAGCCTAAATGCCCCAATGTTAACCACAGTGTTCACCATGTCAGCCACATTGCCAACCAACCACAAAGCCCCATGACAGCCACTAAAACCCCATGAAAGTCACAATGACACCAATAAATCAACAATAACCCATATCCAAGCCAAAATATACTTTTGATAGCTACAATGCCAGCAAAAAAACAGAATGCCTCCAAAAAAGTCACAATGCCCTCAAGACAGCCGCGCTGTCTCTAAACGCAGTCACGATTTTCCCATGAAAGCCACAATGTCCCCTGACAACCACAATCCCGGAATGTGTTATATGCCAAGAACAATGCCTTTAATGCCAATTGCAATTCCCAGAGGACAACCATAATGCCCTTAATGCTCCCTATAATAGCTACAATGCCCACATGAAATACACAATGTCCTTCATAGCTGTAAAATCACCCTGAATGCCTCATATGTCTACACCATAGACTCCATGAGAACTACAATACCTCACATGGCAGCAGCAAAAGGCCAACCGCAATACAACCATGACAACCACAATTCCCCTTGATGGCCTACTTGCCCCCTTGACAACTACAATGCCTCTGTAGCAGTCACAATGCCCACTAATTCCACAATTCCTCCATGATAGTTATAATGCCCCCATGACAGCTACAGTGTCTAATCCCAGCCGAAAAGTCCCCATGAAAGCAACAATGCCCCCATGAAAGTCACAATTCTTGAATGCCTCATAAGTCAACCAAATTGCCCTCAATGCCAATTATAAATTCCTCGAGAATAACCCCAATGCCCTCATTTCTCCCTATGTTGGCCACTAAGCCCTTCATGCCAGCAACAAGGCGTACATGACAGCAAAACTTTCCTAATGGGAAAGGGCAGATGGTGATGAATGTGTATGTTGGAATGTAAATTCAGTGCACCCATTTGTAGAACACAAAGGCATTTACAATGCCCTTAAATATCTATAGCCAATATATGTACTACTAGACATATATCCTTATATACCAGGAAGGTATTACCGCACCTCTGAAAGTCCAGAGCTAGAAACTATCCTGATAATTATCAGTAATTAATAATAATATTAATTACCGGTCAACAGATTCCTTTATTGCCGCTGACTGGAGGATTCCATACTTTAGTTCTCATCACTTTCAAATGAACACCTAGAAAAAAAAAGAAAAACAAGGAGGTGTGATAATACGTTCCTGGTATATGCTATAGATGAATTGGAAACAGTAAAGAGATGTTAATGTGTCTAGTTTCTAATAAAACCCCAAAATATTTTAAGGGACAATTAAACCATTTCTGGGATACCCATTCTGAGGAGCCAAACTACAAATCCCACCTCAAGCCTTCCTATCCAAGATTATGCACCAATCATGCCATCCTGACTAGAAGACATAAGTACGATATAATTATCTCTAATCACAACACCTAAATTAATCACCAACCACACCAAAGATCAGATGCCAAGAAGAAATAGCACTCTCCTCCACATCTGTATAAAACAGAAAAACATTCTACAAACTATTCAGTGGACCATTTACAACTCATGGTCCTAGAGTGTCCTAGAGTGGACACAGTAGAGCTAATTTCAATCATCAGGAGAAATATCACACATTCAATAAATAACTCACATGCGCCAAGCTAAGACAAAAAGAGATATCCCTAGTAGTAAAAATAGCTGGAAACAGACTTGCAACTTGTGGCCAACTGACTAGAGAGGCAAAGAAAAGAAGACACTTCAACTATACTGTGCCACTCATAGCAAAAAAATAAACATTGTACACACAAACCCTAAATTAACAAGTCATGACAGCCACAATTTTTCAATGACAGCCAAAATGCATGTATGACAGCCACAATGCCCAAATAAACACCTCAATGCTCTCCATGCCAGCCATACTGTTTCTAATCTCAGCCACATTGCCAACATGAATGCCGAAATGCCACCATGACAATCACAATCCCCAAATGCCTAATATGCTAGTCAAAATGCCCTTAATACCAATTCCTCGATGATAACCACGATGCCCACAATGTCCAACATCCAAGCCACAATGCCTCCCATGGCAGCAGCAATGTCCATGTGTCAGTCACTATGCTTTCTTTAAAGCCACTATGCCCCATGATCTCAACATTGTCCCTTATACGAGACACAAAACCCTCCAGCCACAATGCCCTTAATTCCCCTTTTGCCAACGACAATGTAAAAATGACAGCCACAATGCCAATCATGTCCCAATGTAATTTAGAATAGAACTATACTAACCAGTATGCCCCTAATGCAAGCCAAGATGCCATAACGACAACCGCTATATGCCTTGTCCCAGTCGGAACGCCCCAATGCCAGCCACAATGGTTCCAACTCAAATAACAATGTCCAAGTGCCAGCCACAATGCCCAACTGACACACACACACACACACACACACACACACACACACACACACACACACTAGCCATTTGCAATATAACCATGACAACCACACTGCCCCATGACAACCAAAATTCCCTCATGACAACTACAATGCCCACTTTACCAGTCACAAAGCACAAATGAAAAACACAATGCCTCCAAACAAGTCACAGTGCCAGTTACAATAACTTCCATGCCAGCCAGAATGCCCTTAATTTTTTCTTTGCCAACCACAATATCCCTAAGACTGCCACAAAGCCCTCATGCTAGCCATAATGCCCCATGCCAGACACAATGTACCTAATCCCAGCAACAATACCCCTTTTGCCAGCCACAATGCCCAATGACAACCACAAACCTTTAATGACCGTATGCCAACTATACTGCATCCATGACTGCCAAATTGGCATCACATCCCCTTTTACGAGAAACAATGCCATTTATACCAGCCACAGTGCCCTCACTTCCCCCTTGGCCAACCACAATGACACCATGACAACCACAAATCCCCCATGTCAGCAATAAAGCGAGCCACAATAACACCTGCTATGTCTATCATTCCAGCCAAAATGCCACCATGAACGCCACAATGTACTTTATCCCAGCAATAATGCTGCCAATGCTCCTTATGCCAACCACAAGGATGCAATGACAACCACATACCTTTAATGCCCCTAAGACAGCCAAAATGCTGTAATTTGTCTAAAAAAAAAGACCTCCATGTCAGCCGCAATGTACTCACTTCCTCATTGCCTACCACAATGTCCACATGACAGTCACAAAGCCCCCATGCCAGACATGATGCACAAGTTAAGACACAATGTGATAGAACTAATAGCTGACTAGCAACTTGTGGCCAAATCACTCGAGAGTCAAAGAAAAGTAGACACATCAACTATACTGTGCCACTCATAGCAAAAAAAAATAAACATTGTCCACACAAACCCTAAAATAAAAGTCATACCAGCCACTATTTTCCACAGACAGCCAAAATGCAGCTATGACTACTGCATTGTCCCACCACATCTAAATGGCTCCAATGATGCCACAAGGTCCCCAGTACCTGACAAATTTCCCCCACATGACAACCACAAAGTCATCAATGCCCTCTTTACAAATCACAATACCTTCAATACCTGCTAAGCCAACCAAAGTTCCCTCATGACAACCGTAGTGCCCTCCATGCCTGCCACAATACCTAAAAAAAAACACAATGCTTTTCAGGCAAGCCACAATGCCCTCACAACACCCACAATGTACCTTATTCCATCTACAATGCGCCATGCCAGCCACAAGGTACTTATAATAGCCATATTATCCCCCTTGTTATTTACATGTTCTCCTAAGTCACTAAACCCCATGACAGCCACATTGATCCCATGACACACGCAATCTACGTTATCTCCACCAAAATGCCGTAATGACAGTTACCATGCTGTCAGTGGCCACTATTACAGCCACAAAGCCCCCATGCTAGCCACGGTGTACTTTATCCCAGCAGCAATGCCGGTGATATCCCTTATCCAAGCTACAATGACCACCAAATTGTCCTTTATGCAACGCACAATGGCCTCAGTATCTACATGCAAACTACAATTACCCACATGACAGCCACAAAGCTTCCATGTAAGCCACAATGCGCCCGTGACAATGACATTGCCCTCAATGCCACCAAGGCATTTACAATGCCCAAAGTTAGCAATAATGCTCCTGTAAGAGTGACTATGCCCTCATGAAACACACAATGTCATTATAAGGGGCACAATGCCAGTATGACAGATAAAATGCCACAAAGCCGCCAGAAAATCAACAATCATGCGACCACAATGTACTTTATCCATGCAACAATGCCGTCAATGCCCCTTATGCCAGCCCGAACGCCAAAATGGAAACCACAAAATGTCAATACTCCTTTGCAAGCCAGTATGCTTTTATTAAAGCCACAATGAACTCACTTTCCCCTTTGCTAACCAAGATATGACAGACACAATTCCCCAATACCAGCCATAATGACACCTGAAGGCCACAATATCCTAATGAAACTATGAAACTCGCTATGTCCCTTATCCCAGTCATAATATCCTTAATGTTAGCCACAACTTCCTCCATGCCAGCCACAATGCCAACCAACCACAATACTATGTGACAGCCAAAATGCTTCTATGAAATCACCAATATCTCATATGGCAGCTAAAATGTCCCCATGACAGCTACAAAGTCCAGTGTCCCTTATGCATTTCACAATGCCACTTATCTAAACCACATTGTTCTCAATGCCGCCTAAGCCAATTGCAATACAACCATGACAGCCACAATGGCTTCAATGGCCCTATGACAACTACAATGCCCCATGACAGTCAAAAAAGTAATCATTATTTCAGCCAAATGCCGTCATAACAACCAACAGGCCATGCATTGCCATTATGCCAGCAGTCACAATGCCACTATATGAGCCACAATGTACTTTAGCGCAGCCAAAGTGCTGTCAATGCCTCTTATGCCAGCCCCAATGCCCCTATGATCGCTAAATTGTCCTCCATGCCAGCCAACTTACCCCCATGAAATCAACAATGTCCCTTTTTCCAGTCAAAATGCAGCCATGACATCTTCAATGTCCACAGTGTCCCTTATCCCAGCCAGAATTCTCCAGGATAACCTAATGTCCACTAAGCCAACCGCAATACAACCATGACAACCACAATGCCCTCAAAGCCCCTATGACAACTACATTGTCCTATGACAGCTAAAAAAAGTCATCATGTTAGACAAAATATCTCTACGAAAGCCAATAAACCCACATGACAACCACAATGATGCCATCATATCTGCAATATCTCTTATCTCCACAAAAATGCCCTCATGACACCCACAATGTCCCTTATGCCCGCCGCACTGCCCCAATGGTAATCACAAACATTCAATGCTCGTATGCCAACCATATTGCCTCCATGACAGCCAAAATGTCCTCACATCCCCTTTTGAAAAACACAATGCCATCCATGTCAGACACAATGCCCTCATTTTCCCCTTTGCAAACCACGAACCACAAAGCCACCAAGACAACCACAAAGCCCCATGTCAGCAATAATGGCAGCCACAATTACACCCTCTATGTCTATTATTCCAGTGACTATGCCCCCATGAAAGCCGCAATGCCTTCAATAGGCCTTATCCTAGCCACAATGCCCCATGCCACCACAATGTACTTTATTCCATAACCATTGCTGACAATACCCCTTATGTCAACCACAATGACAATGACAACCACATACTTTCAATGCCCCTAAAACAGCCAAAATGCTCTCATTTGCCTAAAACAAAGTTCTCCATGTCAGTCATTATGTACTCAATTTCCCCTTTGCCAAACACAATGTCCACATGATAGTAACACAGCCCTGTGCCAGTCATGATGGCACATCATCCAAAATGCCCCCATGAGACCTGCTATGTCCCATTTCTTAGTCAAAATGCCGCCATGACATCCACAATCACGTCATTGGCCCTTATGCCAGCTACAATGCCACTATGAAAGCCACAATGTACTTTACCCCTACAACCGTGCAACCAATGCCCCATGACAGCCACAATGCTGTCAATGGCACTTATGCCACCTACAATGCAACCATGAAAGCCACAATGTACTTTAGCCCTGCAACGATGCAACTAATGCCTCTTATGCCAGCCACAATGCCTCCATGACAACCATAATGCCCTCCATGCCAGCCACAATGCCTTAAATGTCTTACATACCAACTAATCACAAAGACCCCATGACAGTCATAAAAATCCCACAACAGCCACAAATGAAATCAACAATGTCCCTTATCCCAGCTAAAATGCTCCAAGATGACAACAATGCCCTTAATGACACTTAAGCCAGTCACAATACCCCCATTTCAACCCGATGCTGGGTACATTGTTCTCATAACGGTCACTATTCCTCTACAACAGCCACAATGCAACCATGACAACTACAATGCCCTCACTGTTAATTTTACCAGCCGCAATGCCCAAATAAACACTTCAATGCTCTTTATGCTAGCCACAATGGCTACATGATAGTCACACTGTCCCCCATGATAGCCACACTGTTTCTAATCTTAGTCACATTGCCACCATGAAAGCCAAAATGTCAACATGACAATCACAATCCCCAAATGCCTAATATGCTAGTCAAAATGCCCTCAATACGAATTTCTCAATGATGACCACAATGCCCACAATGTCCAACATCCCAGTCAAAATGCCTCCCATGGCAGCAGCAATGCCCATGTGCCAGTCACAATGCTCCCTTTAGAACCACTATGCCCCATGATCCCAACATTGTCCCTTATACGAGACACAAAACCTTCCAGCCACAATGCCCTTAATTCCCCTTTTGCCAAAGGCATTATGAAAATGACAGCCACAATGTCATCCATGCAAGTCACAATGCCAATCATGGGCTATGCAATTTAGAATAGACATATTCTAACCAGAATGCCCCTAATGCAAGGCACAATGCCATAATGGCACTCGCTATATGCCTTATTCCAGTCGGAATGCTCCAATGCCAGCAACAATGGCTCCCAATATTAGCCCCAATGCCAACCAACCACAAAAACCCCATCATAGTCACAATGCCACGTGACAGTCACAATATACCCATGTAATCACCAATATCTCACATCAAAGCAAAAAAAGCCTCCATGAAAGATGCAATGCACAGTGTGTAATGGCAGGAAGGAGGTGAAGGGAAAGTGAGCCCTAATCTACCCACCGCCCTGTCCCTGCCTACTTGCAACGACCCGCCCTAGGCGATGAGGTACAACTGGGCGGCGGTCCCTACGCTGGCTAAGTGCACTGGAAGACAAACAGGGAACACGCAAGGGAAGGGGCAGTAGCCACGGAACGCCACGAGGAAACGGGGCGGCGAACGAACAGTCAGGACCAGGACGAAGTGAGTACACCCGAGCGGGCACGGAGACAGGAGCAAGCCAGGGCAAGCAAAGCAGGTCAAGCAGAACTGCAGCAAGGCAGAAGCACGGCAGAAGCAGGCTGGAGCAAGCAGCAGTGGGGCCAGGAATCCAAAAGAATTACAAGCACTGAGGGAGAGCACAGGGCAGGTAATAAAGGGCAGGGGGCGGAGCTAACTCCGAGAGACCAGGCCGCGATAGGCTCTCCCACTCCTGAGCCTGCCACCCTGGTTGGTGGGAGATGGTGTCAGTCGAACAGGTCTGGCCTCAGGTGTGGATTGATTAATCCCAGGAGTATAGCTAGATGAAGTACCTGGCAGATCCCTAACAGTACTCCCCCTTTTATGAGGGGCCACCGGACCCTTACTAAGGGGACCCGGTTTAGTGGGGAAGAGGAGGTGGAACCTCCTGATCAATACCCCAGCGTGAACATCACGGGCAGGTACCCAAGTCCTCTTCTCCGGCCCGTATCCTTTCCAATGGACCAGGTACTGGAGGGAGCCCTGGACCATCCTACTGTCCATAATCTTGGCCACCTCGAATTCCACCCCCTCAGGGGTGAGAACGGGAACAGGAGGTATCCTCGAGGGGGACCAGGACGGGGAGAAGCGTTTAAGGAGGGAGGCATGGAAGACGTCATGTATGCGAAAGGATGGGGGGAGCTCCAGACGGAAGGATACAGGGTTGAGGACTTCAATGATCTTATAAGGTCCAATGAATCGGGGAGCAAACTTCCTGGACGGGACCTTAAGGCGCAAGTTCCTGGACGACAACCAGACCAAATCCCCGACGACAAACCGGGGGTTAGCAGAACGTCTACTATCCGCCTGAATCTTTTGTGCGCTCTGGGACGCCTCTAGGTTCTTCTGAACCTGGGCCCAGACAGTGCACAGTTCCCGATGAACCTCCTCTACCTCAGGATTATTGGAACAACCAGGGGAGACGGAGGAGAACCTTGGGTTAAACCCGAAATTACAGAAAAACGGGGAGACCCCTGACGAGTTACTGACCCGGTTATTCAGGGAAAATTCAGCAAGGGGAAGGAATGAGACCCAATCGAATTGACAGTCAGAGATGAAACACCTTAAATATTGTTCCAGGGATTGGTTGGTCCTTTCCGTTTGGCCATTAGTTTCGGGATGGGTAGGCTCTCCCACTCCTGAGCCTGCCACCCTGGTTGGTGGGAGATGGTGTCAGTCGAACAGGTCTGGCCTCAGGTGTGGATTGATTAATCCCAGGAGTATAGCTAGATGAAGTACCTGGCAGATCCCTAACACAGTGTCCATCATCCCACCCACAATGCGCCTTATGCCAGCCACAATGCCCTCAATGCCCCATTAAGAAAACAACCATGACAACCACATTGCCCTCAATGCCTCTTATGACAACCACACAGCCCCATGACTACCAAAATTCCCTTATGACAACTACAATACCAACTTTACCAGTCACAAAGCACAAATAAAAAACCACAATGTCTTCAAAAAAGTCACAATGCCATCATGACAGCCACACTGTCTCTAAGCCCAATCACGGTGCCCCCATGAAAGCCACAATGCCACATATACCAGCAACAAAGACACCAATGCCAATTAAAATTTCCTGAGGAAATCCACAATGCTCCTATGAAGGCCACAATGTTCTCCATAGCAGTAAAATTAGTCTGAATGCCTCCTATGTCTACCCAATGCCCCATGACAACTACAAAGCCTTACATGGCAACATCAATAGGCCAACGGCAAAACAACTATGACAACCACAATGCCCCTTGATGGCCTAATTGACCCATGATAGCTATAATGCCTCCTTAGCCATTTTAGCAGCCACAATGCCAATATAAATACCTAAATGCTCTGTATGCCAGCCCTAATGCCCACAATGTCGATAATCTCAGCCACTGTCTTTATTACATCCACAATGAGCTGCAAGCCAGCCGCAGTGCATTCAATTCCTTTTTGCCAACCAAAATGGGATTATGTCAGTTACAATGCCCTTCATGTCAACTTGAATTCCCTCAATACCCACTTTCTAAACAAAATAGCCTCCATACCACCCGCAAAGCCTCTATGACCACCACAAGCATTTAATGCCCCGACAACGACCACAAATCCCCATTATAACCAAAGAGCCCTCACTTCCTCCTTTGCCAGTTACAATGACCTCCATGCCAGCCAGAATGCCCTTAATTTTCTATTTGCCAAACCCAATATCTCCAAGTCAGCCACAAAGCCCTCATGTCAGCCATAATGCCACATTTCAGCCACAATGCCCCCATGCCAAACACAATGCCCCAATGACAACTACAAACCTTTAATAACCGTATGCCAAACATACTGCCTCCATGACTGCCAAAATATCCTCACATCCCCTTTTGGCCTTAGGACACCTGCTATGTCAGTTATCCAAGCCTAAATGCCCCAATGTTAACCACAGTGTTCACCATGTCAGCCACATTGCCAACCAACCACAAAGCCCCATGACAGCCACTAAAACCCCATGAAAGTCACAATGACACCAATAAATCAACAATAACCCATATCCAAGCCAAAATATACTTTTGATAGCTACAATGCCAGCAAAAAAACAGAATGCCTCCAAAAAAGTCACAATGCCCTCAAGACAGCCGCGCTGTCTCTAAACGCAGTCACGATTTTCCCATGAAAGCCACAATGTCCCCTGACAACCACAATCCCGGAATGTGTTATATGCCAAGAACAATGCCTTTAATGCCAATTGCAATTCCCAGAGGACAACCATAATGCCCTTAATGCTCCCTATAATAGCTACAATGCCCACATGAAATACACAATGTCCTTCATAGCTGTAAAATCACCCTGAATGCCTCATATGTCTACACCATAGACTCCATGAGAACTACAATACCTCACATGGCAGCAGCAAAAGGCCAACCGCAATACAACCATGACAACCACAATTCCCCTTGATGGCCTACTTGCCCCCTTGACAACTACAATGCCTCTGTAGCAGTCACAATGCCCACTAATTCCACAATTCCTCCATGATAGTTATAATGCCCCCATGACAGCTACAGTGTCTAATCCCAGCCGAAAAGTCCCCATGAAAGCAACAATGCCCCCATGAAAGTCACAATTCTTGAATGCCTCATAAGTCAACCAAATTGCCCTCAATGCCAATTATAAATTCCTCGAGAATAACCCCAATGCCCTCATTTCTCCCTATGTTGGCCACTAAGCCCTTCATGCCAGCAACAAGGCGTACATGACAGCAAAACTTTCCTAATGGGAAAGGGCAGATGGTGATGAATGTGTATGTTGGAATGTAAATTCAGTGCACCCATGTGTAGAACACAAAGGCATTTACAATGCCCTTAAATATCTATAGCCAATATATGTACTACTAGACATATATCCTTATATACCAGGAAGGTATTACCGCACCTCTGAAAGTCCAGAGCTAGAAACTATCCTGATAATTATCAGTAATTAATAATAATATTAATTACCGGTCAACAGATTCCTTTATTGCCGCTGACTGGAGGATTCCATACTTTAGTTCTCATCACTTTCAAATGAACACCTAGAAAAAAAAAGAAAAACAAGGAGGTGTGATAATACGTTCCTGGTATATGCTATAGATGAATTGGAAACAGTAAAGAGATGTTAATGTGTCTAGTTTCTAATAAAACCCCAAAATATTTTAAGGGACAATTAAACCATTTCTGGGATACCCATTCTGAGGAGCCAAACTACAAATCCCACCTCAAGCCTTCCTATCCAAGATTATGCACCAATCATGCCATCCTGACTAGAAGACATAAGTACGATATAATTATCTCTAATCACAACACCTAAATTAATCACCAACCACACCAAAGATCAGATGCCAAGAAGAAATAGCACTCTCCTCCACATCTGTATAAAACAGAAAAACATTCTACAAACTATTCAGTGGACCATTTACAACTCATGGTCCTAGAGTGTCCTAGAGTGGACACAGTAGAGCTAATTTCAATCATCAGGAGAAATATCACACATTCAATAAATAACTCACATGCGCCAAGCTAAGACAAAAAGAGATATCCCTAGTAGTAAAAATAGCTGGAAACAGACTTGCAACTTGTGGCCAACTGACTAGAGAGGCAAAGAAAAGAAGACACTTCAACTATACTGTGCCACTCATAGCAAAAAAATAAACATTGTACACACAAACCCTAAATTAACAAGTCATGACAGCCACAATTTTTCAATGACAGCCAAAATGCATGTATGACAGCCACAATGCCCAAATAAACACCTCAATGCTCTCCATGCCAGCCATACTGTTTCTAATCTCAGCCACATTGCCAACATGAATGCCGAAATGCCACCATGACAATCACAATCCCCAAATGCCTAATATGCTAGTCAAAATGCCCTTAATACCAATTCCTCGATGATAACCACGATGCCCACAATGTCCAACATCCAAGCCACAATGCCTCCCATGGCAGCAGCAATGTCCATGTGTCAGTCACTATGCTTTCTTTAAAGCCACTATGCCCCATGATCTCAACATTGTCCCTTATACGAGACACAAAACCCTCCAGCCACAATGCCCTTAATTCCCCTTTTGCCAACGACAATGTAAAAATGACAGCCACAATGCCAATCATGTCCCAATGTAATTTAGAATAGAACTATACTAACCAGTATGCCCCTAATGCAAGCCAAGATGCCATAACGACAACCGCTATATGCCTTGTCCCAGTCGGAACGCCCCAATGCCAGCCACAATGGTTCCAACTCAAATAACAATGTCCAAGTGCCAGCCACAATGCCCAACTGACACACACACACACACACACACACACACACACACACACACACACACACTAGCCATTTGCAATATAACCATGACAACCACACTGCCCCATGACAACCAAAATTCCCTCATGACAACTACAATGCCCACTTTACCAGTCACAAAGCACAAATGAAAAACACAATGCCTCCAAACAAGTCACAGTGCCAGTTACAATAACTTCCATGCCAGCCAGAATGCCCTTAATTTTTTCTTTGCCAACCACAATATCCCTAAGACTGCCACAAAGCCCTCATGCTAGCCATAATGCCCCATGCCAGACACAATGTACCTAATCCCAGCAACAATACCCCTTTTGCCAGCCACAATGCCCAATGACAACCACAAACCTTTAATGACCGTATGCCAACTATACTGCATCCATGACTGCCAAATTGGCATCACATCCCCTTTTACGAGAAACAATGCCATTTATACCAGCCACAGTGCCCTCACTTCCCCCTTGGCCAACCACAATGACACCATGACAACCACAAATCCCCCATGTCAGCAATAAAGCGAGCCACAATAACACCTGCTATGTCTATCATTCCAGCCAAAATGCCACCATGAACGCCACAATGTACTTTATCCCAGCAATAATGCTGCCAATGCTCCTTATGCCAACCACAAGGATGCAATGACAACCACATACCTTTAATGCCCCTAAGACAGCCAAAATGCTGTAATTTGTCTAAAAAAAAAGACCTCCATGTCAGCCGCAATGTACTCACTTCCTCATTGCCTACCACAATGTCCACATGACAGTCACAAAGCCCCCATGCCAGACATGATGCACAAGTTAAGACACAATGTGATAGAACTAATAGCTGACTAGCAACTTGTGGCCAAATCACTCGAGAGTCAAAGAAAAGTAGACACATCAACTATACTGTGCCACTCATAGCAAAAAAAAATAAACATTGTCCACACAAACCCTAAAATAAAAGTCATACCAGCCACTATTTTCCACAGACAGCCAAAATGCAGCTATGACTACTGCATTGTCCCACCACATCTAAATGGCTCCAATGATGCCACAAGGTCCCCAGTACCTGACAAATTTCCCCCACATGACAACCACAAAGTCATCAATGCCCTCTTTACAAATCACAATACCTTCAATACCTGCTAAGCCAACCAAAGTTCCCTCATGACAACCGTAGTGCCCTCCATGCCTGCCACAATACCTAAAAAAAAACACAATGCTTTTCAGGCAAGCCACAATGCCCTCACAACACCCACAATGTACCTTATTCCATCTACAATGCGCCATGCCAGCCACAAGGTACTTATAATAGCCATATTATCCCCCTTGTTATTTACATGTTCTCCTAAGTCACTAAACCCCATGACAGCCACATTGATCCCATGACACACGCAATCTACGTTATCTCCACCAAAATGCCGTAATGGCAGTTACTATGCTGTCAGTGGCCACTATTCCAGCCACAAAGCCCCCATGCTAGCCACGGTGTACTTTATCCCAGCAGCAATGCCGGTGATATCCCTTATCCAAGCTACAATGACCACCAAATTGTCCTTTATGCAACGCACAATGGCCTCAGTATCTACATGCAAACTACAATTACCCACATGACAGCCACAAAGCTTCCATGTAAGCCACAATGCGCCCGTGACAATGACATTGCCCTCAATGCCACCAAGGCATTTACAATGCCCAAAGTTAGCAATAATGCTCCTGTAAGAGTGACTATGCCCTCATGAAACCCACAATGTCATTATAAGGGGCACAATGCCAGTATGACAGATAAAATGCCCTCCATGACAGCCACAAAGCCGCCAGAAAATCAACAATCATGCGACCACAATGTACTTTATCCATGCAACAATGCCGTCAATGCCCCTTATGCCAGCCCGAACGCCAAAATGGAAACCACAAAATGTCAATACTCCTTTGCAAGCCAGTATGCTTTTATTAAAGCCACAATGAACTCACTTTCCCCTTTGCTAACCAAGATATGACAGACACAATTCCCCAATACCAGCCATAATGACACCTGAAGGCCACAATATCCTAATGAAACTATGAAACTCGCTATGTCCCTTATCCCAGTCATAATATCCTTAATGTTAGCCACAACTTCCTCCATGCCAGCCACAATGCCAACCAACCACAATACTATGTGACAGCCAAAATGCTTCTATGAAATCACCAATATCTCATATGGCAGCTAAAATGTCCCCATGACAGCTACAAAGTCCAGTGTCCCTTATGCATTTCACAATGCCACTTATCTAAACCACATTGTTCTCAATGCCGCCTAAGCCAATTGCAATACAACCATGACAGCCACAATGGCTTCAATGGCCCTATGACAACTACAATGCCCCATGACAGTCAAAAAAGTAATCATTATTTCAGCCAAATGCCGTCATAACAACCAACAGGCCATGCATTGCCATTATGCCAGCAGTCACAATGCCACTATATGAGCCACAATGTACTTTAGCGCAGCCAAAGTGCTGTCAATGCCTCTTATGCCAGCCCCAATGCCCCTATGATCGCTAAATTGTCCTCCATGCCAGCCAACTTACCCCCATGAAATCAACAATGTCCCTTTTTCCAGTCAAAATGCAGCCATGACATCTTCAATGTCCACAGTGTCCCTTATCCCAGCCAGAATTCTCCAGGATAACCTAATGTCCACTAAGCCAACCGCAATACAACCATGACAACCACAATGCCCTCAAAGCCCCTATGACAACTACATTGTCCTATGACAGCTAAAAAAAGTCATCATGTTAGACAAAATATCTCTACGAAAGCCAATAAACCCACATGACAACCACAATGATGCCATCATATCTGCAATATCTCTTATCTCCACAAAAATGCCCTCATGACACCCACAATGTCCCTTATGCCCGCCGCACTGCCCCAATGGTAATCACAAACATTCAATGCTCGTATGCCAACCATATTGCCTCCATGACAGCCAAAATGTCCTCACATCCCCTTTTGAAAAACACAATGCCATCCATGTCAGACACAATGCCCTCATTTTCCCCTTTGCAAACCACGAACCACAAAGCCACCAAGACAACCACAAAGCCCCATGTCAGCAATAATGGCAGCCACAATTACACCCTCTATGTCTATTATTCCAGTGACTATGCCCCCATGAAAGCCGCAATGCCTTCAATAGGCCTTATCCTAGCCACAATGCCCCATGCCACCACAATGTACTTTATTCCATAACCATTGCTGACAATACCCCTTATGTCAACCACAATGACAATGACAACCACATACTTTCAATGCCCCTAAAACAGCCAAAATGCTCTCATTTGCCTAAAACAAAGTTCTCCATGTCAGTCATTATGTACTCAATTTCCCCTTTGCCAAACACAATGTCCACATGATAGTAACACAGCCCTGTGCCAGTCATGATGGCACATCATCCAAAATGCCCCCATGAGACCTGCTATGTCCCATTTCTTAGTCAAAATGCCGCCATGACATCCACAATCACGTCATTGGCCCTTATGCCAGCTACAATGCCACTATGAAAGCCACAATGTACTTTACCCCTACAACCGTGCAACCAATGCCCCATGACAGCCACAATGCTGTCAATGGCACTTATGCCACCTACAATGCAACCATGAAAGCCACAATGTACTTTAGCCCTGCAACGATGCAACTAATGCCTCTTATGCCAGCCACAATGCCTCCATGACAACCATAATGCCCTCCATGCCAGCCACAATGCCTTAAATGTCTTACATACCAACTAATCACAAAGACCCCATGACAGTCATAAAAATCCCACAACAGCCACAAATGAAATCAACAATGTCCCTTATCCCAGCTAAAATGCTCCAAGATGACAACAATGCCCTTAATGACACTTAAGCCAGTCACAATACCCCCATTTCAACCCGATGCTGGGTACATTGTTCTCATAACGGTCACTATTCCTCTACAACAGCCACAATGCAACCATGACAACTACAATGCCCTCACTGTTAATTTTACCAGCCGCAATGCCCAAATAAACACTTCAATGCTCTTTATGCTAGCCACAATGGCTACATGATAGTCACACTGTCCCCCATGATAGCCACACTGTTTCTAATCTTAGTCACATTGCCACCATGAAAGCCAAAATGTCAACATGACAATCACAATCCCCAAATGCCTAATATGCTAGTCAAAATGCCCTCAATACGAATTTCTCAATGATGACCACAATGCCCACAATGTCCAACATCCCAGTCAAAATGCCTCCCATGGCAGCAGCAATGCCCATGTGCCAGTCACAATGCTCCCTTTAGAACCACTATGCCCCATGATCCCAACATTGTCCCTTATACGAGACACAAAACCTTCCAGCCACAATGCCCTTAATTCCCCTTTTGCCAAAGGCATTATGAAAATGACAGCCACAATGTCATCCATGCAAGTCACAATGCCAATCATGGGCTATGCAATTTAGAATAGACATATTCTAACCAGAATGCCCCTAATGCAAGGCACAATGCCATAATGGCACTCGCTATATGCCTTATTCCAGTCGGAATGCTCCAATGCCAGCAACAATGGCTCCCAATATTAGCCCCAATGCCAACCAACCACAAAAACCCCATCATAGTCACAATGCCACGTGACAGTCACAATATACCCATGTAATCACCAATATCTCACATCAAAGCAAAAAAAGCCTCCATGAAAGATGCAATGCACAGTGTCCATCATCCCACCCACAATGCGCCTTATGCCAGCCACAATGCCCTCAATGCCCCATTAAGAAAACAACCATGACAACCACATTGCCCTCAATGCCTCTTATGACAACCACACAGCCCCATGACTACCAAAATTCCCTTATGACAACTACAATACCAACTTTACCAGTCACAAAGCACAAATAAAAAACCACAATGTCTTCAAAAAAGTCACAATGCCATCATGACAGCCACACTGTCTCTAAGCCCAATCACGGTGCCCCAATGAAAGCCACAATGCCACATATACCAGCAACAAAGACACCAATGCCAATTCAAATTTCCTGAGGAAATCCACAATGCTCCTATGAAGGCCACAATGTTCTCCATAGCAGTAAAATTAGTCTGAATGCCTCCTATGTCTACCCAATGCCCCATGACAACTACAAAGCCTTACATGGCAACATCAATAGGCCAACGGCAAAACAACTATGACAACCACAATGCCCCTTGATGGCCTAATTGACCCATGATAGCTATAATGCCTCCTTAGCCATTTTAGCAGCCACAATGCCAATATAAATACCTAAATGCTCTGTATGCCAGCCCTAATGCCCACAATGTCGATAATCTCAGCCACTGTCTTTATTACATCCACAATGAGCTGCAAGCCAGCCGCAGTGCATTCAATTCCTTTTTGCCAACCAAAATGGGATTATGTCAGTTACAATGCCCTTCATGTCAACTTGAATTCCCTCAATACCCACTTTCTAAACAAAATAGCCTCCATACCACCCGCAAAGCCTCTATGACCACCACAAGCATTTAATGCCCCGACAACGACCACAAATCCCCATTATAACCAAAGAGCCCTCACTTCCTCCTTTGCCAGTTACAATGACCTCCATGCCAGCCAGAATGCCCTTAATTTTCTATTTGCCAAACACAATATCTCCAAGTCAGCCACAAAGCCCTCATGTCAGCCATAATGCCACATTTCAGCCACAATGCCCCCATGCCAAACACAATGCCCCAATGACAACTACAAACCTTTAATAACCGTATGCCAAACATACTGCCTCCATGACTGCCAAAATATCCTCACATCCCCTTTTGGCCTTAGGACACCTGCTATGTCAGTTATCCAAGCCTAAATGCCCCAATGTTAACCACAGTGTTCACCATGTCAGCCACATTGCCAACCAACCACAAAGCCCCATGACAGCCACTAAAACCCCATGAAAGTCACAATGACACCAATAAATCAACAATAACCCATATCCAAGCCAAAATATACTTTTGATAGCTACAATGCCAGCAAAAAAACAGAATGCCTCCAAAAAAGTCACAATGCCCTCAAGACAGCCGCGCTGTCTCTAAACGCAGTCACGATTTTCCCATGAAAGCCACAATGTCCCCTGACAACCACAATCCCGGAATGTGTTATATGCCAAGAACAATGCCTTTAATGCCAATTGCAATTCCCAGAGGACAACCATAATGCCCTTAATGCTCCCTATAATAGCTACAATGCCCACATGAAATACACAATGTCCTTCATAGCTGTAAAATCACCCTGAATGCCTCATATGTCTACACCATAGACTCCATGAGAACTACAATACCTCACATGGCAGCAGCAAAAGGCCAACCGCAATACAACCATGACAACCACAATTCCCCTTGATGGCCTACTTGCCCCCTTGACAACTACAATGCCTCTGTAGCAGTCACAATGCCCACTAATTCCACAATTCCTCCATGATAGTTATAATGCCCCCATGACAGCTACAGTGTCTAATCCCAGCCGAAAAGTTCCCATGAAAGCAACAATGCCCCCATGAAAGTCACAATTCTTGAATGCCTCATAAGTCAACCAAATTGCCCTCAATGCCAATTATAAATTCCTCGAGAATAACCCCAATGCCCTCATTTCTCCCTATGTTGGCCACTAAGCCCTTCATGCCAGCAACAAGGCGTACATGACAGCAAAACTTTCCTAATGGGAAAGGGCAGATGGTGATGAATGTGTATGTTGGAATGTAAATTCAGTGCACCCATGTGTAGAACACAAAGGCATTTACAATGCCCTTAAATATCTATAGCCAATATATGTACTACTAGACATATATCCTTATATACCAGGAAGGTATTACCGCACCTCTGAAAGTCCAGAGCTAGAAACTATCCTGATAATTATCAGTAATTAATAATAATATTAATTACCGGTCAACAGATTCCTTTATTGCCGCTGACTGGAGGATTCCATACTTTAGTTCTCATCACTTTCAAATGAACACCTAGAAAAAAAAAGAAAAACAAGGAGGTGTGATAATACAATCCTGGTATATGCTATAGATGAATTGGAAACAGTAAAGAGATGTTAATGTGTCTAGTTTCTAATAAAACCCCAAAATATTTTAATGGACAATTAAACCATTTCTGGGATACCCATTCTGAGGAGCCAAACTACAAATCCCACCTCAAGCCTTCCTATCCAAGATTATGCACCAATCATGCCATCCTGACTAGAAGACATAAGTACGATATAATTATCTCTAATCACAACACCTAAATTAATCACCAACCACACCAAAGATCAGATGCCAAGAAGAAATAGCACTCTCCTCCACATCTGTATAAAACAGAAAAACATTCTACAAACTATTCAGTGGACCATTTACAACTTCATGTATGACATGGGCCTAAACATGTCCTAGAGTGGACACAGTAGAGCTAATTTCAATCATCAGGAGAAATATCACACATTCAATAAATAACTCACATGCGCCAAGCTAAGACAAAAAGAGATATCCCTAGTAGTAAAAATAGCTGGAAACAGACTTGCAACTTGTGGCCAACTGACTAGAGAGGCAAAGAAAAGAAGACACTTCAACTATACTGTGCCACTCATAGCAAAAAAATAAACATTGTACACACAAACCCTAAATTAACAAGTCATGACAGCCACAATTTTTCAATGACAGCCAAAATGCATGTATGACAGCCACAATGCCCAAATAAACACCTCAATGCTCTCCATGCCAGCCATACTGTTTCTAATCTCAGCCACATTGCCAACATGAATGCCGAAATGCCACCATGACAATCACAATCCCCAAATGCCTAATATGCTAGTCAAAATGCCCTTAATACCAATTCCTCGATGATAACCACGATGCCCACAATGTCCAACATCCAAGCCACAATGCCTCCCATGGCAGCAGCAATGTCCATGTGTCAGTCACTATGCTTTCTTTAAAGCCACTATGCCCCATGATCTCAACATTGTCCCTTATACGAGACACAAAACCCTCCAGCCACAATGCCCTTAATTCCCCTTTTGCCAACGACAATGTAAAAATGACAGCCACAATGCCAATCATGTCCCAATGTAATTTAGAATAGAACTATACTAACCAGTATGCCCCTAATGCAAGCCAAGATGCCATAACGACAACCGCTATATGCCTTGTCCCAGTCGGAACGCCCCAATGCCAGCCACAATGGTTCCAACTCAAATAACAATGTCCAAGTGCCAGCCACAATGCCCAACTGACACACACACACACACACACACACACACACACACACACACACACTAGCCATTTGCAATATAACCATGACAACCACACTGCCCCATGACAACCAAAATTCCCTCATGACAACTACAATGCCCACTTTACCAGTCACAAAGCACAAATGAAAACCACAATGCCTCCAAACAAGTCACAGTGCCAGTTACAATAACTTCCATGCCAGCCAGAATGCCCTTAATTTTTTCTTTGCCAACCACAATATCCCTAAGACTGCCACAAAGCCCTCATGCTAGCCATTATGCCCCATGCCAGACACAATGTACCTAATCCCAGCAACAATACCCCTTTTGCCAGCCACAATGCCCAATGACAACCACAAACCTTTAATGGCCGTATGCCAACTATACTGCATCCATGACTGCCAAATTGGCATCACATCCCCTTTTACGAGACACAATGCCATTTATACCAGCCACAGTGCCCTCACTTCCCCCTTGGCCAACCACAATGACACCATGACAACCACAAATCCCCCATGTCAGCAATAAAGCGAGCCACAATAACACCTGCTATGTCTATCATTCCAGCCAAAATGCCACCATGAACGCCACAATGTACTTTATCCCAGCAATAATGCTGCCAATGCTCCTTATGCCAACCACAAGGATGCAATGACAACCACATACCTTTAATGCCCCTAAGACAGCCAAAATGCTGTAATTTGTCTAAAAAAAAAGACCTCCATGTCAGCCGCAATGTACTCACTTCCTCATTGCCTACCACAATGTCCACATGACAGTCACAAAGCCCCCATGCCAGACATGATGCACAAGTTAAGACACAATGTGATAGAACTAATAGCTGACTAGCAACTTGTGGCCAAATCACTCGAGAGTCAAAGAAAAGTAGACACATCAACTATACTGTGCCACTCATAGCAAAAAAAAATAAACATTGTCCACACAAACCCTAAAATAAAAGTCATACCAGCCACTATTTTCCACAGACAGCCAAAATGCAGCTATGACTACTGCATTGTCCCACCACATCTAAATGGCTCCAATGATGCCACAAGGTCCCCAGTACCTGACAAATTTCCCCCACATGACAACCACAAAGTCATCAATGCCCTCTTTACAAATCACAATACCTTCAATACCTGCTAAGCCAACCAAAGTTCCCTCATGACAACCGTAGTGCCCTCCATGCCTGCCACAATACCTAAAAAAAAACACAATGCTTTTCAGGCAAGCCACAATGCCCTCACAACACCCACAATGTACCTTATTCCATCTACAATGCGCCATGCCAGCCACAAGGTACTTATAATAGCCATATTATCCCCCTTGTTATTTACATGTTCTCCTAAGTCACTAAACCCCATGACAGCCACATTGATCCCATGACACACGCAATCTACGTTATCTCCACCAAAATGCCGTAATGGCAGTTACTATGCTGTCAGTGGCCACTATTCCAGCCACAAAGCCCCCATGCTAGCCACGGTGTACTTTATCCCAGCAGCAATGCCGGTGATATCCCTTATCCAAGCTACAATGACCACCAAATTGTCCTTTATGCAACGCACAATGGCCTCAGTATCTACATGCAAACTACAATTACCCACATGACAGCCACAAAGCTTCCATGTAAGCCACAATGCGCCCGTGACAATGACATTGCCCTCAATGCCACCAAGGCATTTACAATGCCCAAAGTTAGCAATAATGCTCCTGTAAGAGTGACTATGCCCTCATGAAACCCACAATGTCATTATAAGGGGCACAATGCCAGTATGACAGATAAAATGCCCTCCATGACAGCCACAAAGCCGCCAGAAAATCAACAATCATGCGACCACAATGTACTTTATCCATGCAACAATGCCGTCAATGCCCCTTATGCCAGCCCGAACTCCAAAATGGAAACCACAAAATGTCAATACTCCTTTGCAAGCCAGTATGCTTTTATTAAAGCCACAATGAACTCACTTTCCCCTTTGCTAACCAAGATATGACAGACACAATTCCCCAATACCAGCCATAATGACACCTGAAGGCCACAATATCCTAATGAAACTCGCTATGTCCCTTATCCCAGTCATAATATCCTTAATGTTCGCCACAACTTCCTCCATGCCAGCCACAATGCCAACCAACCACAATACTATGTGACAGCCAAAATGCTTCTATGAAATCACCAATATCTCATATGGCAGCTAAAATGTCCCCATGACAGCTACAAAGTCCAGTGTCCCTTATGCATTTCACAATGCCACTTATCTAAACCACATTGTTCTCAATGCCGCCTAAGCCAATTGCAATACAACCATGACAGCCACAATGGCTTCAATGGCCCTATGACAACTACAATGCCCCATGACAGTCAAAAAAGTAATCATTATTTCAGCCAAATGCCGTCATAACAACCAACAGGCCATGCATTGCCATTATGCCAGCAGTCACAATGCCACTATATGAGACACAATGTACTTTAGCGCAGCCAAAGTGCTGTCAATGCCTCTTATGCCAGCCCCAATGCCCCTATGATCGCTAAATTGTCCTCCATGCCAGCCAACTTACCCCCATGAAATCAACAATGTCCCTTTTTCCAGTCAAAATGCAGCCATGACATCTTCAATGTCCACAGTGTCCCTTATCCCAGCCAGAATTCTCCAGGATAACCTAATGTCCACTAAGCCAACCGCAATACAACCATGACAACCACAATGCCCTCAAAGCCCCTATGACAACTACATTGTCCTATGACAGCTAAAAAAAGTCATCATGTTAGACAAAATATCTCTACGAAAGCCAATAAACCCACATGACAACCACAATGATGCCATCATATCTGCAATATCTCTTATCTCCACAAAAATGCCCTCATGACACCCACAATGTCCCTTATGCCCGCCGCACTGCCCCAATGGTAATCACAAACATTCAATGCTCGTATGCCAACCATATTGCCTCCATGACAGCCAAAATGTCCTCACATCCCCTTTTGAAAACACAATGCCATCCATGTCAGACACAATGCCCTCATTTTCCCCTTTGCAAACCACGAACCACAAAGCCACCAAGACAACCACAAAGCCCCATGTCAGCAATAATGGCAGCCACAATTACACCCTCTATGTCTATTATTCCAGTGACTATGCCCCCATGAAAGCCGCAATGCCTTCAATAGGCCTTATCCTAGCCACAATGCCCCATGCCACCACAATGTACTTTATTCCATAACCATTGCTGACAATACCCCTTATGTCAACCACAATGACAATGACAACCACATACTTTCAATGCCCCTAAAACAGCCAAAATGCTCTCATTTGCCTAAAACAAAGTTCTCCATGTCAGTCATTATGTACTCAATTTCCCCTTTGCCAAACACAATGTCCACATGATAGTAACACAGCCCTGTGCCAGTCATGATGGCACATCATCCAAAATGCCCCCATGAGACCTGCTATGTCCCATTTCTTAGTCAAAATGCCGCCATGACATCCACAATCACGTCATTGGCCCTTATGCCAGCTACAATGCCACTATGAAAGCCACAATGTACTTTACCCCTACAACCGTGCAACCAATGCCCCATGACAGCCACAATGCTGTCAATGGCACTTATGCCACCTACAATGCAACCATGAAAGCCACAATGTACTTTAGCCCTGCAACGATGCAACTAATGCCTCTTATGCCAGCCACAATGCCTCCATGACAACCATAATGCCCTCCATGCCAGCCACAATGCCTTAAATGTCTTACATACCAACTAATCACAAAGACCCCATGACAGTCATAAAAATCCCACAACAGCCACAAATGAAATCAACAATGTCCCTTATCCCAGCTAAAATGCTCCAAGATGACAACAATGCCCTTAATGACACTTAAGCCAGTCACAATACCCCCATTTCAACCCGATGCTGGGTACATTGTTCTCATAACGGTCACTATTCCTCTACAACAGCCACAATGCAACCATGACAACTACAATGCCCTCACTGTTAATTTTACCAGCCGCAATGCCCAAATAAACACTTCAATGCTCTTTATGCTAGCCACAATGGCTACATGATAGTCACACTGTCCCCCATGATAGCCACACTGTTTCTAATCTTAGTCACATTGCCACCATGAAAGCCAAAATGTCAACATGACAATCACAATCCCCAAATGCCTAATATGCTAGTCAAAATGCCCTCAATACGAATTTCTCAATGATGACCACAATGCCCACAATGTCCAACATCCCAGTCAAAATGCCTCCCATGGCAGCAGCAATGCCCATGTGCCAGTCACAATGCTCCCTTTAGAACCACTATGCCCCATGATCCCAACATTGTCCCTTATACGAGACACAAAACCTTCCAGCCACAATGCCCTTAATTCCCCTTTTGCCAAAGGCATTATGAAAATGACAGCCACAATGTCATCCATGCAAGTCACAATGCCAATCATGGGCTATGCAATTTAGAATAGACATATTCTAACCAGAATGCCCCTAATGCAAGGCACAATGCCATAATGGCACTCGCTATATGCCTTATTCCAGTCGGAATGCTCCAATGCCAGCAACAATGGCTCCCAATATTAGCCCCAATGCCAACCAACCACAAAAACCCCATCATAGTCACAATGCCACGTGACAGTCACAATATACCCATGTAATCACCAATATCTCACATCAAAGCAAAAAAAGCCTCCATGAAAGATGCAATGCACAGTGTGTAATGGCAGGAAGGAGGTGAAGGGAAAGTGAGCCCTAATCTACCCACCGCCCTGTCCCTGCCTACTTGCAACGACCCGCCCTAGGCGATGAGGTACAACTGGGCGGCGGTCCCTACGCTGGCTAAGTGCACTGGAAGACAAACAGGGAACACGCAAGGGAAGGGGCAGTAGCCACGGAACGCCACGAGGAAACGGGGCGGCGAACGAACAGTCAGGACCAGGACGAAGTGAGTACACCCGAGCGGGCACGGAGACAGGAGCAAGCCAGGGCAAGCAAAGCAGGTCAAGCAGAACTGCAGCAAGGCAGAAGCACGGCAGAAGCAGGCTGGAGCAAGCAGCAGTGGGGCCAGGAATCCAAAAGAATTACAAGCACTGAGGGAGAGCACAGGGCAGGTAATAAAGGGCAGGGGGCGGAGCTAACTCCGAGAGACCAGGCCGCGATAGGCTCTCCCACTCCTGAGCCTGCCACCCTGGTTGGTGGGAGATGGTGTCAGTCGAACAGGTCTGGCCTCAGGTGTGGATTGATTAATCCCAGGAGTATAGCTAGATGAAGTACCTGGCAGATCCCTAACAGTACTCCCCCTTTTATGAGGGGCCACCGGACCCTTACTAAGGGGACCCGGTTTAGTGGGGAAGAGGAGGTGGAACCTCCTGATCAATACCCCAGCGTGAACATCACGGGCAGGTACCCAAGTCCTCTCCTCCGGCCCGTATCCTTTCCAATGGACCAGGTACTGGAGGGAGCCCTGGACCATCCTACTGTCCATAATCTTGGCCACCTCGAATTCCACCCCCTCAGGGGTGAGAACGGGAACAGGAGGTATCCTCGAGGGGGACCAGGACGGGGAGAAGCGTTTAAGGAGGGAGGCATGGAAGACGTCATGTATGCGAAAGGATGGGGGGAGCTCCAGACGGAAGGATACAGGGTTGAGGACTTCAATGATCTTATAAGGTCCAATGAATCGGGGAGCAAACTTCCTGGACGGGACCTTAAGGCGCAAGTTCCTGGACGACAACCAGACCAAATCCCCGACGACAAACCGGGGGTTAGCAGAACGTCTACTATCCGCCTGAATCTTTTGTGCGCTCTGGGACGCCTCTAGGTTCTTCTGAACCTGGGCCCAGACAGTGCACAGTTCCCGATGAACCTCCTCTACCTCAGGATTATTGGAACAACCAGGGGAGACGGAGGAGAACCTTGGGTTAAACCCGAAATTACAGAAAAACGGGGAGACCCCTGACGAGTTACTGACCCGGTTATTCAGGGAAAATTCAGCAAGGGGAAGGAATGAGACCCAATCGAATTGACAGTCAGAGATGAAACACCTTAAATATAGTTCCAGGGATTGGTTGGTCCTTTCCGTTTGGCCATTAGTTTCGGGATGGGTAGGCTCTCCCACTCCTGAGCCTGCCACCCTGGTTGGTGGGAGATGGTGTCAGTCGAACAGGTCTGGCCTCAGGTGTGGATTGATTAATCCCAGGAGTATAGCTAGATGAAGTACCTGGCAGATCCCTAACACAGTGTCCATCATCCCACCCACAATGCGCCTTATGCCAGCCACAATGCCCTCAATGCCCCATTAAGAAAACAACCATGACAACCACATTGCCCTCAATGCCTCTTATGACAACCACACAGCCCCATGACTACCAAAATTCCCTCATGACAACTACAATACCAACTTTACCAGTCACAAAGCACAAATAAAAAACCACAATGTCTTCAAAAAAGTCACAATGCCATCATGACAGCCACACTGTCTCTAAGCCCAATCACGGTGCCCCCATGAAAGCCACAATGCCACATATACCAGCAACAAAGACACCAATGCCAATTAAAATTTCCTGAGGAAATCCACAATGCTCCTATGAAGGCCACAATGTTCTCCATAGCAGTAAAATTAGTCTGAATGCCTCCTATGTCTACCCAATGCCCCATGACAACTACAAAGCCTTACATGGCAACATCAATAGGCCAACGGCAAAACAACTATGACAACCACAATGCCCCTTGATGGCCTAATTGACCCATGATAGCTATAATGCCTCCTTAGCCATTTTAGCAGCCACAATGCCAATATAAATACCTAAATGCTCTGTATGCCAGCCCTAATGCCCACAATGTCGATAATCTCAGCCACTGTCTTTATTACATCCACAATGAGCTGCAAGCCAGCCGCAGTGCATTCAATTCCTTTTTGCCAACCAAAATGGGATTATGTCAGTTACAATGCCCTTCATGTCAACTTGAATTCCCTCAATACCCACTTTCTAAACAAAATAGCCTCCATACCACCCGCAAAGCCTCTATGACCACCACAAGCATTTAATGCCCCGACAACGACCACAAATCCCCATTATAACCAAAGAGCCCTCACTTCCTCCTTTGCCAGTTACAATGACCTCCATGCCAGCCAGAATGCCCTTAATTTTCTATTTGCCAAACCCAATATCTCCAAGTCAGCCACAAAGCCCTCATGTCAGCCATAATGCCACATTTCAGCCACAATGCCCCCATGCCAAACACAATGCCC
Organism: Rhinoderma darwinii; assembly: GCF_050947455.1. Lineage (NCBI taxonomy): Eukaryota > Metazoa > Chordata > Amphibia > Anura > Rhinodermatidae > Rhinoderma > Rhinoderma darwinii. The sequence continues at coordinate 217,722,686 of NC_134689.1, read as the reverse complement.
CAATGACAACTACAAACCTTTAATAACCGTATGCCAAACATACTGCCTCCATGACTGCCAAAATATCCTCACATCCCCTTTTGGCCTTAGGACACCTGCTATGTCAGTTATCCAAGCCTAAATGCCCCAATGTTAACCACAGTGTTCACCATGTCAGCCACATTGCCAACCAACCACAAAGCCCCATGACAGCCACTAAAACCCCATGAAAGTCACAATGACACCAATAAATCAACAATAACCCATATCCAAGCCAAAATATACTTTTGATAGCTACAATGCCAGCAAAAAAACAGAATGCCTCCAAAAAAGTCACAATGCCCTCAAGACAGCCGCGCTGTCTCTAAACGCAGTCACGATTTTCCCATGAAAGCCACAATGTCCCCTGACAACCACAATCCCGGAATGTGTTATATGCCAAGAACAATGCCTTTAATGCCAATTGCAATTCCCAGAGGACAACCATAATGCCCTTAATGCTCCCTATAATAGCTACAATGCCCACATGAAATACACAATGTCCTTCATAGCTGTAAAATCACCCTGAATGCCTCATATGTCTACACCATAGACTCCATGAGAACTACAATACCTCACATGGCAGCAGCAAAAGGCCAACCGCAATACAACCATGACAACCACAATTCCCCTTGATGGCCTACTTGCCCCCTTGACAACTACAATGCCTCTGTAGCAGTCACAATGCCCACTAATTCCACAATTCCTCCATGATAGTTATAATGCCCCCATGACAGCTACAGTGTCTAATCCCAGCCGAAAAGTCCCCATGAAAGAAACAATGCCCCCATGAAAGAAACAATTCTTGAATGCCTCATAAGTCAACCAAATTGCCCTCAATGCCAATTATAAATTCCTCGAGAATAACCCCAATGCCCTCATTTCTCCCTATGTTGGCCACTAAGCCCTTCATGCCAGCAACAAGGCGTACATGACAGCAAAACTTTCCTAATGGGAAAGGGCAGATGGTGATGAATGTGTATGTTGGAATGTAAATTCAGTGCACCCATGTGTAGAACACAAAGGCATTTACAATGCCCTTAAATATCTATAGCCAATATATGTACTACTAGACATATATCCTTATATACCAGGAAGGTATTACCGCACCTCTGAAAGTCCAGAGCTAGAAACTATCCTGATAATTATCAGTAATAATAATAATATTAATTACCGGTCAACAGATTCCTTTATTGCCGCTGACTGGAGGATTCCATACTTTAGTTCTCATCACTTTCAAATGAACACCTAGAAAAAAAAAGAAAAACAAGGAGGTGTGATAATACGTTCCTGGTATATGCTATAGATGAATTGGAAACAGTAAAGAGATGTTAATGTGTCTAGTTTCTAATAAAACCCCAAAATATTTTAAGGGACAATTAAACCATTTCTGGGATACCCATTCTGAGGAGCCAAACTACAAATCCCACCTCAAGCCTTCCTATCCAAGATTATGCACCAATCATGCCATCCTGACTAGAAGACATAAGTACGATATAATTATCTCTAATCACAACACCTAAATTAATCACCAACCACACCAAAGATCAGATGCCAAGAAGAAATAGCACTCTCCTCCACATCTGTATAAAACAGAAAAACATTCTACAAACTATTCAGTGGACCATTTACAACTCATGGTCCTAGAGTGTCCTAGAGTGGACACAGTAGAGCTAATTTCAATCATCAGGAGAAATATCACACATTCAATAAATAACTCACATGCGCCAAGCTAAGACAAAAAGAGATATCCCTAGTAGTAAAAATAGCTGGAAACAGACTTGCAACTTGTGGCCAACTGACTAGAGAGGCAAAGAAAAGAAGACACTTCAACTATACTGTGCCACTCATAGCAAAAAAATAAACATTGTACACACAAACCCTAAATTAACAAGTCATGACAGCCACAATTTTTCAATGACAGCCAAAATGCATGTATGACAGCCACAATGCCCAAATAAACACCTCAATGCTCTCCATGCCAGCCATACTGTTTCTAATCTCAGCCACATTGCCAACATGAATGCCGAAATGCCACCATGACAATCACAATCCCCAAATGCCTAATATGCTAGTCAAAATGCCCTTAATACCAATTCCTCGATGATAACCACGATGCCCACAATGTCCAACATCCAAGCCACAATGCCTCCCATGGCAGCAGCAATGTCCATGTGTCAGTCACTATGCTTTCTTTAAAGCCACTATGCCCCATGATCTCAACATTGTCCCTTATACGAGACACAAAACCCTCCAGCCACAATGCCCTTAATTCCCCTTTTGCCAACGACAATGTAAAAATGACAGCCACAATGCCAATCATGTCCCAATGTAATTTAGAATAGAACTATACTAACCAGTATGGCCCTAATGCAAGCCAAGATGCCATAACGACAACCGCTATATGCCTTGTCCCAGTCGGAACGCCCCAATGCCAGCCACAATGGTTCCAACTCAAATAACAATGTTTAAGTGCCAGCCACAATGCCCAACTGACACACACACACACACACACACACACACACACACTAGCCATTTGCAATATAACCATGACAACCACACTGCCCCATGACAACCAAAATTCCCTCATGACAACTACAATGCCCACTTTACCAGTCACAAAGCACAAATGAAAACCACAATGCCTCCAAACAAGTCACAGTGCCAGTTACAATAACTTCCATGCCAGCCAGAATGCCCTTAATTTTTTCTTTGCCAACCACAATATCCCTAAGACTGCCACAAAGCCCTCATGCTAGCCATAATGCCCCATGCCAGACACAATGTACCTAATCCCAGCAACAATACCCCTTTTGCCAGCCACAATGCCCAATGACAACCACAAACCTTTAATGACCGTATGCCAACTATACTGCATCCATGACTGCCAAATTGGCATCACATCCCCTTTTACGAGAAACAATGCCATTTATACCAGCCACAGTGCCCTCACTTCCCCCTTGGCCAACCACAATGACACCATGACAACCACAAATCCCCCATGTCAGCAATAAAGCGAGCCACAATAACACCTGCTATGTCTATCATTCCAGCCAAAATGCCACCATGAACGCCACAATGTACTTTATCCCAGCAATAATGCTGCCAATGCTCCTTATGCCAACCACAAGGATGCAATGACAACCACATACCTTTAATGCCCCTAAGACAGCCAAAATGCTGTAATTTGTCTAAAAAAAAAGACCTCCATGTCAGCCGCAATGTACTCACTTCCTCATTGCCTACCACAATGTCCACATGACAGTCACAAAGCCCCCATGCCAGACATGATGCACAAGTTAAGACACAATGTGATAGAACTAATAGCTGACTAGCAACTTGTGGCCAAATCACTCGAGAGTCAAAGAAAAGTAGACACATCAACTATACTGTGCCACTCATAGCAAAAAAAAATAAACATTGTCCACACAAACCCTAAAATAAAAGTCATACCAGCCACTATTTTCCACAGACAGCCAAAATGCAGCTATGACTACTGCATTGTCCCACCACATCTAAATGGCTCCAATGATGCCACAAGGTCCCCAGTACCTGACAAATTTCCCCCACATGACAACCACAAAGTCATCAATGCCCTCTTTACAAATCACAATACCTTCAATACCTGCTAAGCCAACCAAAGTTCCCTCATGACAACCGTAGTGCCCTCCATGCCTGCCACAATACCTAAAAAAAAACACAATGCTTTTCAGGCAAGCCACAATGCCCTCACAACACCCACAATGTACCTTATTCCATCTACAATGCGCCATGCCAGCCACAAGGTACTTATAATAGCCATATTATCCCCCTTGTTATTTACATGTTCTCCTAAGTCACTAAACCCCATGACAGCCACATTGATCCCATGACACACGCAATCTACGTTATCTCCACCAAAATGCCGTAATGGCAGTTACTATGCTGTCAGTGGCCACTATTCCAGCCACAAAGCCCCCATGCTAGCCACGGTGTACTTTATCCCAGCAGCAATGCCGGTGATATCCCTTATCCAAGCTACAATGACCACCAAATTGTCCTTTATGCAACGCACAATGGCCTCAGTATCTACATGCAAACTACAATTACCCACATGACAGCCACAAAGCTTCCATGTAAGCCACAATGCGCCCGTGACAATGACATTGCCCTCAATGCCACCAAGGCATTTACAATGCCCAAAGTTAGCAATAATGCTCCTGTAAGAGTGACTATGCCCTCATGAAACCCACAATGTCATTATAAGGGGCACAATGCCAGTATGACAGATAAAATGCCCTCCATGACAGCCACAAAGCCGCCAGAAAATCAACAATCATGCGACCACAATGTACTTTATCCATGCAACAATGCCGTCAATGCCCCTTATGCCAGCCCGAACGCCAAAATGGAAACCACAAAATGTCAATACTCCATTGCAAGCCAGTATGCTTTTATTAAAGCCACAATGAACTCACTTTCCCCTTTGCTAACCAAGATATGACAGACACAATTCCCCAATACCAGCCATAATGACACCTGAAGGCCACAATATCCTAATGAAACTATGAAACTCGCTATGTCCCTTATCCCAGTCATAATATCCTTAATGTTAGCCACAACTTCCTCCATGCCAGCCACAATGCCAACCAACCACAATACTATGTGACAGCCAAAATGCTTCTATGAAATCACCAATATCTCATATGGCAGCTAAAATGTCCCCATGACAGCTACAAAGTCCAGTGTCCCTTATGCATTTCACAATGCCACTTATCTAAACCACATTGTTCTCAATGCCGCCTAAGCCAATTGCAATACAACCATGACAGCCACAATGGCTTCAATGGCCCTATGACAACTACAATGCCCCATGACAGTCAAAAAAGTAATCATTATTTCAGCCAAATGCCGTCATAACAACCAACAGGCCATGCATTGCCATTATGCCAGCAGTCACAATGCCACTATATGAGCCACAATGTACTTTAGCGCAGCCAAAGTGCTGTCAATGCCTCTTATGCCAGCCCCAATGCCCCTATGATCGCTAAATTGTCCTCCATGCCAGCCAACTTACCCCCATGAAATCAACAATGTCCCTTTTTCCAGTCAAAATGCAGCCATGACATCTTCAATGTCCACAATGTCCCTTATCCCAGCCAGAATTCTCCAGGATAACCTAATGTCCACTAAGCCAACCGCAATACAACCATGACAACCACAATGCCCTCAAAGCCCCTATGACAACTACATTGTCCTATGACAGCTAAAAAAAGTCATCATGTTAGACAAAATATCTCTACGAAAGCCAATAAACCCACATGACAACCACAATGATGCCATCATATCTGCAATATCTCTTATCTCCACAAAAATGCCCTCATGACAACCACAATGTCCCTTATGCCCGCCGCACTGCCCCAATGGTAATCACAAACATTCAATGCTCGTATGCCAACCATATTGCCTCCATGACAGCCAAAATGTCCTCACATCCCCTTTTGAAAAACACAATGCCATCCATGTCAGACACAATGCCCTCATTTTCCCCTTTGCAAACCACGAACCACAAAGCCACCAAGACAACCACAAAGCCCCATGTCAGCAATAATGGCAGCCACAATTACACCCTCTATGTCTATTATTCCAGTGACTATGCCCCCATGAAAGCCGCAATGCCTTCAATAGGCCTTATCCTAGCCACACTGCCCCATGCCACCACAATGTACTTTATTCCATAACCATTGCTGACAATACCCCTTATGTCAACCACAATGACAATGACAACCACATACTTTCAATGCCCCTAAAACAGCCAAAATGCTCTCATTTGCCTAAAACAAAGTTCTCCATGTCAGTCATTATGTACTCAATTTCCCCTTTGCCAAACACAATGTCCACATGATAGTAACACAGCCCTGTGCCAGTCATGATGGCACATCATCCAAAATGCCCCCATGAGACCTGCTATGTCCCATTTCTTAGTCAAAATGCCGCCATGACATCCACAATCACGTCATTGGCCCTTATGCCAGCTACAATGCCACTATGAAAGCCACAATGTACTTTACCCCTACAACCGTGCAACCAATGCCCCATGACAGCCACAATGCTGTCAATGGCACTTATGCCACCTACAATGCAACCATGAAAGCCACAATGTACTTTAGCCCTGCAACGATGCAACTAATGCCTCTTATGCCAGCCACAATGCCTCCATGACAACCATAATGCCCTCCATGCCAGCCACAATGCCTTAAATGTCTTACATACCAACTAATCACAAAGACCCCATGACAGTCATAAAAATCCCACAACAGCCACAAATGAAATCAACAATGTCCCTTATCCCAGCTAAAATGCTCCAAGATGACAACAATGCCCTTAATGACACTTAAGCCAGTCACAATACCCCCATTTCAACCCGATGCTGGGTACATTGTTCTCATAACGGTCACTATTCCTCTACAACAGCCACAATGCGACCATGACAACTACAATGCCCTCACTGTTAATTTTACCAGCCGCAAAGCCCAAATAAACACTTCAATGCTCTTTATGCTAGCCACAATGGCTACATGATAGTCACACTCTCCCCCACGATAGCCACACTGTTTCTAATCTTAGTCACATTGCCACCATGAAAGCCAAAATGTCAACATGACAATCACAATCCCCAAATGCCTAATATGCTAGTCAAAATGCCCTCAATACGAATTTCTCAATGATGACCACAATGCCCACAATGTCCAACATCCCAGTCAAAATGCCTCCCATGGCAGCAGCAATGCCCATGTGCCAGTCACAATGCTCCCTTTAGAACCACTATGCCCCATGATCCCAACATTGTCCCTTATACGAGACACAAAACCCTCCAGCCACAATGCCCTTAATTCCCCTTTTGCCAAAGGCATTATGAAAATGACAGCCACAATGTCATCCATGCAAGTCACAATGCCAATCATGGGCTATGCAATTTAGAATAGACATATTCTAACCAGAATGCCCCTAATGCAAGGCACAATGCCATAATGGCACTCGCTATATGCCTTATTCCAGTCGGAATGCTCCAATGCCAGCAACAATGGCTCCCAATATTAGCCCCAATGCCAACCAACCACAAAAACCCCATCATAGTCACAATGCCACGTGACAGTCACAATATACCCATGTAATCACCAATATCTCACATCAAAGCAAAAAAAGCCTCCATGAAAGATGCAATGCACAGTGTCCATCATCCCACCCACAATGCGCCTTATGCCAGCCACAATGCCCTCAATGCCCCATTAAGAAAACAACCATGACAACCACATTGCCCTCAATGCCTCTTATGACAACCACACAGCCCCATGACTACCAAAATTCCCTTATGACAACTACAATACCAACTTTACCAGTCACAAAGCACAAATAAAAAACCACAATGTCTTCAAAAAAGTCACAATGCCATCATGACAGCCACACTGTCTCTAAGCCCAATCACGGTGCCCCCATGAAAGCCACAATGCCACATATACCAGCAACAAAGACACCAATGCCAATTCAAATTTCCTGAGGAAATCCACAATGCTCCTATGAAGGCCACAATGTTCTCCATAGCAGTAAAATTAGTCTGAATGCCTCCTATGTCTACCCAATGCCCCATGACAACTACAAAGCCTTACATGGCAACATCAATAGGCCAACGGCAAAACAACTATGACAACCACAATGCCCCTTGATGGCCTAATTGACCCATGATAGCTATAATGCCTCCTTAGCCATTTTAGCAGCCACAATGCCAATATAAATACCTAAATGCTCTGTATGCCAGCCCTAATGCCCACAATGTCGATAATCTCAGCCACTGTCTTTATTACATCCACAATGAGCTGCAAGCCAGCCGCAGTGCATTCAATTCCTTTTTGCCAACCAAAATGGGATTATGTCAGTTACAATGCCCTTCATGTCAGCTTGAATTCCCTCAATACCCACTTTCTAAACAAAATAGCCTCCATACCACCCGCAAAGCCTCTATGACCACCACAAGCATTTAATGCCCCGACAACGACCACAAATCCCCATTATAACCAAAGAGCCCTCACTTCCTCCTTTGCCAGTTACAATGACCTCCATGCCAGCCAGAATGCCCTTAATTTTCTATTTGCCAAACACAATATCTCCAAGTCAGCCACAAAGCCCTCATGTCAGCCATAATGCCACATTTCAGCCACAATGCCCCCATGCCAAACACAATGCCCCAATGACAACTACAAACCTTTAATAACCGTATGCCAAACATACTGCCTCCATGACTGCCAAAATATCCTCACATCCCCTTTTGGCCTTAGGACACCTGCTATGTCAGTTATCCAAGCCTAAATGCCCCAATGTTAACCACAGTGTTCACCATGTCAGCCACATTGCCAACCAACCACAAAGCCCCATGACAGCCACTAAAACCCCATGAAAGTCACAATGACACCAATAAATCAACAATAACCCATATCCAAGCCAAAATATACTTTTGATAGCTACAATGCCAGCAAAAAAACAGAATGCCTCCAAAAAAGTCACAATGCCCTCAAGACAGCCGCGCTGTCTCTAAACGCAGTCACGATTTTCCCATGAAAGCCACAATGTCCCCTGACAACCACAATCCCGGAATGTGTTATATGCCAAGAACAATGCCTTTAATGCCAATTGCAATTCCCAGAGGACAACCATAATGCCCTTAATGCTCCCTATAATAGCTACAATGCCCACATGAAATACACAATGTCCTTCATAGCTGTAAAATCACCCTGAATGCCTCATATGTCTACACCATAGACTCCATGAGAACTACAATACCTCACATGGCAGCAGCAAAAGGCCAACCGCAATACAACCATGACAACCACAATTCCCCTTGATGGCCTACTTGCCCCCTTGACAACTACAATGCCTCTGTAGCAGTCACAATGCCCACTAATTCCACAATTCCTCCATGATAGTTATAATGCCCCCATGACAGCTACAGTGTCTAATCCCAGCCGAAAAGTCCCCATGAAAGCAACAATGCCCCCATGAAAGTCACAATTCTTGAATGCCTCATAAGTCAGCCAAATTGCCCTCAATGCCAATTATAAATTCCTCGAGAATAACCCCAATGCCCTCATTTCTCCCTATGTTGGCCACTAAGCCCTTCATGCCAGCGACAAGGCGTACATGACAGCAAAACTTTCCTAATGGGAAAGGGCAGATGGTGATGAATGTGTATGTTGGAATGTAAATTCAGTGCACCCATGTGTAGAACACAAAGGCATTTACAATGCCCTTAAATATCTATAGCCAATATATGTACTACTAGACATATATCCTTATATACCAGGAAGGTATTACCGCACCTCTGAAAGTCCAGAGCTAGAAACTATCCTGATAATTATCAGTAATTAATAATAATATTAATTACCGGTCAACAGATTCCTTTATTGCCGCTGACTGGAGGATTCCATACTTTAGTTCTCATCACTTTCAAATGAACACCTAGAAAAAAAAAGAAAAACAAGGAGGTGTGATAATACGTTCCTGGTATATGCTATAGATGAATTGGAAACAGTAAAGAGATGTTAATGTGTCTAGTTTCTAATAAAACCCCAAAATATTTTAAGGGACAATTAAACCATTTCTGGGATACCCATTCTGAGGAGCCAAACTACAAATCCCACCTCAAGCCTTCCTATCCAAGATTATGCACCAATCATGCCATCCTGACTAGAAGACATAAGTACGATATAATTATCTCTAATCACAACACCTAAATTAATCACCAACCACACCAAAGATCAGATGCCAAGAAGAAATAGCACTCTCCTCCACAGCTGTATAAAACAGAAAAACATTCTACAAACTATTCAGTGGACCATTTACAACTCATGTATGACATGGGCCTAAACATGTCCTAGAGTGGACACAGTAGAGCTAATTTCAATCATCAGGAGAAATATCACACATTCAATAAATAACTCACATGCGCCAAGCTAAGACAAAAAGAGTTATCCCTAGTAGTAAAAATAGCTGGAAACAGACTTGCAACTTGTGGCCAACTGACTAGAGAGGCAAAGAAAAGAAGACACTTCAACTATACTGTGCCACTCATAGCAAAAAAATAAACATTGTACACACAAACCCTAAATTAACAAGTCATGACAGCCACAATTTTTCAATGACAGCCAAAATGCATGTATGACAGCCACAATGCCCAAATAAACACCTCAATGCTCTCCATGCCAGCCATACTGTTTCTAATCTCAGCCACATTGCCAACATGAATGCCGAAATGCCACCATGACAATCACAATCCCCAAATGCCTAATATGCTAGTCAAAATGCCCTTAATACCAATTCCTCGATGATAACCACGATGCCCACAATGTCCAACATCCAAGCCACAATGCCTCCCATGGCAGCAGCAATGTCCATGTGTCAGTCACTATGCTTCCTTTAAAGCCACTATGCCCCATGATCTCAACATTGTCCCTTATACGAGACACAAAACCCTCCAGCCACAATGCCCTTAATTCCCCTTTTGCCAACGACAATGTAAAAATGACAGCCACAATGCCAATCATGTCCCAATGTAATTTAGAATAGAACTATACTAACCAGTATGCCCCTAATGCAAGCCAAGATGCCATAACGACAACCGCTATATGCCTTGTCCCAGTCGGAACGCCCCAATGCCAGCCACAATGGTTCCAACTCAAATAACAATGTCCAAGTGCCAGCCACAATGCCCAACTGACACACACACACACACACACACACACACACACACACACACACTAGCCATTTGCAATATAACCATGACAACCACACTGCCCCATGACAACCAAAATTCCCTCATGACAACTACAATGCCCACTTTACCAGTCACAAAGCACAAATGAAAACCACAATGCCTCCAAACAAGTCACAGTGCCAGTTACAATAACCTCCATGCCAGCCAGAATGCCCTTAATTTTTTCTTTGCCAACCACAATATCCCTAAGACTGCCACAAAGCCCTCATGCTAGCCATAATGCCCCATGCCAGACACAATGTACCTAATCCCAGCAACAATACCCCTTTTGCCAGCCACAATGCCCAATGACAACCACAAACCTTTAATGACCGTATGCCAACTATACTGCATCCATGACTGCCAAATTGGCATCACATCCCCCTTTACGAGACACAATGCCATTTATACCAGCCACAGTGCCCTCACTTCCCCCTTGGCCAACCACAATGACACCATGACAACCACAAATCCCCCATGTCAGCAATAAAGCGAGCCACAATAACACCTGCTATGTCTATCATTCCAGCCAAAATGCCACCATGAACGCCACAATGTACTTTATCCCAGCAATAATGCTGCCAATGCTCCTTATGCCAACCACAAGGATGCAATGACAACCACATACCTTTAATGCCCCTAAGACAGCCAAAATGCTGTAATTTGTCTAAAAAAAAAGACCTCCATGTCAGCCGCAATGTACTCACTTCCTCATTGCCTACCACAATGTCCACATGACAGTCACAAAGCCCCCATGCCAGACATGATGCACAAGTTAAGACACAATGTGATAGAACTAATAGCTGACTAGCAACTTGTGGCCAAATCACTCGAGAGTCAAAGAAAAGTAGACACATCAACTATACTGTGCCACTTATAGCAAAAAAAAAATAAACATTGTCCACACAAACCCTAAAATAAAAGTCATACCAGCCACTATTTTCCACAGACAGCCAAAATGCAGCTATGACTACTGCATTGTCCCACCACATCTAAATGGCTCCAATGATGCCACAAGGTCCCCAGTACCTGACAAATTTCCCCCACATGACAACCACAAAGTCATCAATGCCCTCTTTACAAATCACAATACCTTCAATACCTGCTAAGCCAACCAAAGTTCCCTCATGACAACCGTAGTGCCCTCCATGCCTGCCACAATACCTAAAAAAACCACAATGCTTTTCAAGCAAGCCACAATGCCCTCACAACACCCACAATGTACCTTATTCCATCTACAATGCGCCATGCCAGCCACAAGGTACTTATAATAGCCATATTATCCCCCTTGTTATTTACATGTTCTCCTAAGTCACTAAACCCCATGACAGCCACATTGATCCCATGACACACGCAATCTACGTTATCTCTACCAAAATGCCGTAATGGCAGTTACCATGCTGTCAGTGGCCACTATTCCAGCCACAAAGCCCCCATGCTAGCCACGGTGTACTTTATCCCAGCAGCAATGCCGGTGATATCCCTTATCCAAGCTACAATGACCACCAAATTGTCCTTTATGCAACGCACAATGGCCTCAGTATCTACATGCAAACTACAATTACCCACATGACAGCCACAAAGCTTCCATGTAAGCCACAATGCGCCCGTGGCAATGACATTGCCCTCAATGCCACCAAGGCATTTACAACGCCCAAAGTTAGCAATAATGCTCCTGTAAGAGTGACTATGCCCTCATGAAACCCACAATGTCATTATAAGGGGCACAATGCCAGTATGACAGATAAAATGCCCTCCATGACAGCCACAAAGCCGCCAGAAAATCAACAATCATACGACCACAATGTACTTTATCCATGCAACAATGCCGTCAATGCCCCTTATGCCAGCCCGAACGCCAAAATGGAAACCACAAAATGTCAATACTCCTTTGCAAGCCAGTATGCTTTTATTAAAGCCACAATGAACTCACTTTCCCCTTTGCTAACCAAGATATGACAGACACAATTCCCCAATACCAGCCATAATGACACCTGAAGGCCACAATATCCTAATGAAACTCGCTATGTCCCTTACCCCAGTCATAATATCCTTAATGTTAGCCACAACTTCCTCCATGCCAGCCACAATACCATGTGACAGCCAAAATGCTTCTATGAAATCACCAATATCTCATATGGCAGCTAAAATGTCCCCATGACAGCTACAAAGTCCAGTGTCCCTTATTCATTTCACAATGCCACTTATCTAAACCACATTGTTCTCAATGCCACCTAAGCCAACTGCAATACAACCATGACAGCCACAATGGCTTCAATGGCCCTATGACAACTACAATGCCCCATGACAGTCATCATATCTGCAATATCTCTTATCTCCACAAAAATGCCCTCATGACACCCACAATGTCCCTATGTCCCTTATGCCCGCCGCACTGCCCCAATGGCAATCACAAACATTCAATGCTCGTATGCCAACCATATTGCCTCCATGACAGCCAAAATGTCCTCACATCCCCTTTTGAAAAACACAATGCCATCCATGTCAGACACAATGCCCTCATTTTCCCCTTTGCAAACCACGAACCACAAAGCCACCAAGACAACCACAAAGCCCCATGTCAGCAATAATGGCAGCCACAATTACACCCTCTATGTCTATTATTCCAGTGACTATGCCCCCATGAAAGCCGCAATGCCTTCAATAGGCCTTATCCTAGCCACAATGCCCCATGCCACCACAATGTACTTTATTCCATAACCATTGCTGACAATACCCCTTATGTCAACCACAATGACAATGACAACCACATACTTTCAATGCCCCTAAAACAGCCAAAATGCTCTCATTTGCCTAAAACAAAGTTCTCCATGTCAGTCATTATGTACTCAATTTCCCCTTTGCCAAACACAATGTCCACATGATAGTAACACAGCCCTGTGCCAGTCATGATGGCACATCATCCAAAATGCCCCCATGAGACCTGCTATGTCCCATTTCCCAGTCAAAATGCCGCCATAACATCCACAATCACGTCATTGGCCCTTATGCCAGCTACAATGCCACTATGAAAGCCACAATGTACTTTACCCCTACAACCGTGCAACCAATGCCCCATGACAGCCACAATGCTGTCAATGGTACATATGCCACCTACAATGCAACTATGAAAGCCACAATGTACTTTAGCCCTGCAACGATGCAACTAATGCCTCTTATGCCAGCCACAATGCCTCCATGACAACCACAATGCCCTCGATGCCAGCCACAATGCCTTAAATGTCTTACATACCAACTAATCACAAAGACCCCATGACAGTCATAAAAATCCCACAACAGCCACAAATGAAATCAACAATGTCCCTTATCCCAGCTAAAATGCTCCAAGATGACAACAATGCCCTTAATGACACTTAAGCCAGTCACAATACCCCCATTTCAACCAGATGCTAGGTACGTTGTTCTCATAACGGTCACTATTCCTCTACAACAGCCACAATGCGACCATGACAACTACAATGCCCTCACTGTTAATTTTACCAGCCGCAATGCCCAAATAAACACTTCAATGCTCTGTATGCTAGCCACAATGGCTACATGATAGTCACACTGTCCCCCATGATAGCCACACTGTTTCTAATCTTAGTCACATTGCCACCATGAAAGCCAAAATGTCAACATGACAATCACAATCCCCAAATGCCTAATATGCTAGTCAAAATGCCCTCAATACGAATTTCTCAATGATGACCACAATGTCCACAATGTCCAACATCCCAGTCACAATGCCTCCCATGGCAGCAGCAATGCCCATGTGCCAGTCACAATGCTCCCTTTAGAACCACTATGCCCCCTGATCCCAACATTGTTCCTTATACGAGACACAAAACCCTCCAGCCACAATGCCCTTAATTCCCCTTTTGCCAAAGGCATTATGAAAATGACAGCCACAATGTCATCCATGCAAGTCACAATGCCAATCATGGGCTATGCAATTTAGAATAGACATATTCTAACCAGAATGCCCCTAATGCAAGGCACAATGCCATAATGACACTCGCTATATGCCTTATTCCAGTCGGAATGCTCCAATGCCAGCAACAATGGCTCCCAATATTAGCCACAATGCCAACCAACCACAAAAAAACCATCATAGTCACAATGCCACGTGACAGTCACAATATACCCATGTAATCACCAATATCTCACATCAAAGCAAAAAAAGCCTCCATGAAAGATGCAATGCAGTGTCCATCATCCCACCCACAATGCGCCTTATGCCTGCCACAATGCCCTCAATGCCCCATTAAGAAAACAACCATGACAACCACATTGCCCTCAATGCCTCTTATGACAACCACACAGCCCCATGACAACCAAAATTCCCTTATGACAACTACAATGACAACTTTACCAGTCACAAAGCACAAATAAAAAACCACAATGTCTTCAAAAAAGTCACAATGCCATCATGACAGCCACACTGTCTCTAAGCCCAATCACGGTGCCCCCATGAAAGCCACAATGCCACATATACCAGCAACAAACACACCAATGCCAATTAAAATTTCCTGAGGAAAACCACAATGCTCCTATGAAGGCCATAATGTTCTCCATAGCAGTAAAATTAGTCTGAATGCCTCCTATGTCTACCCAATGCCCTATGACAACTACAAAGCCTTACATGGCAACATCAATAGGCCAACAGCAAAACAACTATGACAACCACAATGCTCCTTGATGGCCTAATTGACCCATGATAGCTATAATGCCTCATTAGCCACTTTAGCAGCCATAATGCCAATATAAATACCTCAATGCTCTCCATGCCAACCCTAATGCCCACAATGTCGATAATCTCAGCCACTATGTCTTTATTACAGCCACAATGACCTGCAAGCCAGCCGCAGTGCATTCAATTCCTTTTTGCCAACCAAAATGGGATTATGCCAGTTAAAATATCCTTCACGTCAGCTTGAATTCCCTCAATGCCCACTTTCCCAAAAAAAAAAACTCCATACCACCCGCAAAGCCTCTATGACCACCACAAGCCTTTAATGCCCCGACACCGGCCAC
The DNA here is from genome assembly GCF_050947455.1 of Rhinoderma darwinii. NCBI lineage: Eukaryota > Metazoa > Chordata > Amphibia > Anura > Rhinodermatidae > Rhinoderma > Rhinoderma darwinii. Next base: position 217,706,848 of record NC_134689.1, on the reverse strand, counting down.
AAATGCCCATTATAACCAAAGTGCCCTCACTTCCTCCTCTGCCAGTTACAATGACCTCCATGCCAGCCAGAATGCCCTTAATTTTCTATTTGCCAAACACAATGTCTCCAGGACAGCCACAAAGCCCTCATGTCAGCCATAATGCCACATTCCAGGCACAATGCCCCCATGCCAAACACAGTGCCCCAATGACAACTACAAACCTTTAATAACCGTCTGCCAAACATACTGCCTCCATGACTGCCAAAATATCCTCACATCCCCTTTTGGCCTTAGGACACCTGCTATGTAGTTATCCCAGCCTAAATGCCCCAATGTTAACCACAGTGTTCACATGCCAGCCACATTTCCAACCAACCACAAAGCCCCATGACAGCCACTAAAACCCCATGAAAGTCACAATGACACCAATAAATCAACAATAACCCATATCCAAGCCAAAATATACTTTTGACAGCCACAATGCCCTTAAAACCCATTATGCCGGCCACAATGCCCTCAATGCCCTAAACCGACCACAATACAACCATGACAACCACAATGGCCTCAATGCCCCTATGACAACTACAATGCCCCATGACAATGCTCAAATAACATTCGCAAAATTCCTTATCTCCGCCCAAATGCCCTCATGACACCGACAATGTCTCTTATATCACCCACTATGTCTTTATTACAGCCACAGTGAACTCAATGCCAACCACAATGGGATTATGCCAGTTACAAAGCCCTTCATGTCAGCCACAATGCACTTAATGACCAGTTCCAAAAAGAAAGCCTCCACAACACCATCAGTGCCCCCATGCCAGGCACAAATGCCATCATGACAACAGCTATATCCCCTTTCACAATTCCCCCAAGCCAGCCAAAATGTACATTATCCCAAGAACAATGCCGCCAATGCCAACCACAATGCCTCAATAAACAACACAATTTGATTAATGTCTATTATGACAGTCACAATGCCTATGTGACCACAAAAATGTCCTCCATGCCAGCCACATTGCCCTGAATGACCCATAAGCTCCATGTAACCAACAATGTCAACAATGTACTTTATCTATGCAGCAATGCCATAAATGGTCCTTATGCCAGCCTCAATGTCCCACTGACAACCACAAATCTTTAATGCCCATATGCCAACCATATTGCCACCATATCAGCCACAATGCCCTCACTTTCCCCTTTGCAAACTACAATGAGTAAACGACAACCACATACATTCACATGCCCCAATGACAGCCAAAATGCTCTCACTTGCCTGACACAAAGCCCTCCATGCCAGTCACAATGTACTTACTTTCCCTTTGCCAATCACAAAGCCCCAATGCCAGCATGATGGCACATGTTAGCTACAATGCCACTATGAAATCATGTTCCTTTTTCCAGTCAAAATGCGCACTGGACATCTACAATGTCCACAATGCCCCTAACCCAGTCAAAATGCCACCATGACAACAATAACGTCCCTTATCCCAGCAAATATGGCTTATGACAACCGCAATGCCCTCTAAGACTTATGCCAGCCAGAATGACCTCCATGCCAGCCACAATACCCTTAACCCCTTAGTGACCACTAATACGCCTTGACAACCACAATGCCCCATGACAGCTACAAAGCCTCATTACCCACTTGAGCAGCCACAATGTTAACATAAATCACTCAATGCTCTCCATGCCAGCCCTAATGCCCACAATGTCCCTTATCTCAGCCACTGTCTTTATTACAGCCATAATGAGCTTCATGCCAGCCGCAGTGCTTTCAATTCCATTTTTTGTCAATGCCATGCAACCTACAATGTACTTTATACGTGCAGCAATGCTGTCAATGTACCTTATGCTCGCCACAATGCCTCTAAGACCACAAGCCTTTAACGCTTCTATGACAGCCACAAATCCCCATTATAACCAAAATGCCTCCCTTCCTCCTTTGCCAGTTACAATGACCTCCATGCCAGCCAGACACAATGTACCTAATCTCAGCAACAATGCCCCTTTTGCCAGCCACAATGAAACCACAAACCTTTTATGACCATATGCCAACTATACTGCATCCATGATTGCCAAATTGGCATCACATCCCGTTTTACTAGACACAATGCAATTTATACCACCCACAGTTCCCTCACTTCCCCCTTGGCCAACCACAATGACACCATGACAACCACAAATCCCCCATGTCAGCAATAATGCCAGCCACAATAACACGTGCTATGTCTATCATGCCAGCCAAAATGCCACCATGACCGCCGCAATTTACTTTATCCCAGCAACAATGCTGCCAATGCCCCTTATGCCAACCACAAGGATGCAATGACAACCACATACCTTGAATGCCCCTAAGACAGCCAAAATTCTGTAATTTGTCTAAAAAAAAGCCCTCAATGTCAGCCGCAATGTACTCATTTCCTCATTGCCTACCACAATGTCGACATGACAGTCACAAAGCCCCCATGCCAGCCATGATGCACAAGTTAAGACACAATGTGATATAACTAAATAGCTGACTTGCAACTTGTGGCCAAATCACTAGAGAGGCAAAGAAAAGTAGACACAGCCAAAATGAAGCTATAACGACTGCATTGTCCCACCACATCTAAATGGCTCCAATGACGCCAAAAAGTCCCCAGTACACAACAAATTTCCCCCACATGACAACCACAAAGTCATCAATGCCCTCTTTACAAAACACAATACCTTCAGTACCTGCTAAGCCAACCAAAATTCCCACATGACAACCGTAGTGCCCTCCATCCCAGCCACAATACCTAAAAAAAAACACAATGCTTTTCAGGCAAGCCACAATGCCCTCACAACACCCACAATGTACCTTATTCCATCTACAATGCGCCAAGCCAGCCACAGGGTTCTTATAATAGCCAAATTATGCCCCTTGTTATTTACATGGTCCTAATTCAGGACGGAATGCCCACAGAATACCCGCTATATGTCTTATCCAAATAGACAAATACCAGCCACAATGGCTCCCATTCAAGCACCAATGCACTCATAAGAGCCGCTATGCCCCATGACATCCACAATGTCCCTTATCCCAGCCACAATATCTCTATTGCAGCCACAAGTCCCTCAATGCCAGCCACACTACCCTCCATGCCCCCTTAGCCATTCGGAATACAACCTTGACAACCACAATTCACTTATTGCCTCTTAAGAGAACCATAATGCCCCAAGACAAACAAAATGCTCTCATGACAACTACCACTTTCCCAAACACAATGCCCATTTTAATACCACATCTCCAACTAAGTCACAATGCCATCTAATGACAGCAACAATGCCTTCAATGCTGTTTACAATTCCGTGAGGACAGCCACAATGCCCACAATTTTCCCTATGCCAGCCACAATACCCTCCATGCCAGCCAAAAATTTCCCATTGGGGAAGTGGAGATGGTGATGAATGTGTATGTTGAAAAGTCAAATGCAGCACACCCATGTGTAGAACACAAAGGCATTTACAATGCCCTTAAATATCTATAGCCAATATATGTACTACTAGACATATATCCTTATATACCAGGAAGGTATTACCACACCTCAAAGTCCAGAGCTAGAAACTAGCCTGATAATTATCAGTAATTAATAATAATATTAATTACCCGCCCTCTGATTCCTCTATTGCCGCTGACTGGAGGATTCCATATCTTGCTTCTCTTCACTTTCAAATGGACACCTAGAAAAAAGAAAGAAAGAGGTGTGATAATACGTTCCTGGTATATGCTATAGATGTATTGGATTAGTAAAGAGATGTTACTGTGCCTATTTTCTGATAAAACAAAAATAATTTTGTAATGGGCAATCAAACCCTTTCTGTGATACCTTCTGAGGAGTCAAACTAGAGATCCCACCTCAAGTCTTACAATGCAAGAGGATGCACAGACCACCCCATCCTGACCAGAAGCCTCAGGAAGCCACAAGTAGCATGTATTTGGCTCTGAGCAAAACCCCTAAATGAGGCCCCATGCACATGACCGTAGTTTCTATCGGTAATTACAAATCCATAACGAAGGATAATCTGGTGACCCACTAATTTCTATTGGCCACGGACACATTTCCGTATATTTACAGATGTGTGTCCGGGCCTTAGAAATAAAAAGCAAAATATAGAGTATGTCCTATTCCTGTCTGCAATAGAAGTCTAAGGGAGCGTGCAAAATTTCGGACGGCTACGGAAGTGCATCCGTAGCCATTCATTATTGCGGAAGCATTGCTATGCGACGGCAGGGGATTCCTTAAGAAAATGGCACCTGAGCGATCATCCGACCTTTTAAATGGGTTTGGACATGTTGGTGACATCATTTGTAGCCTCCCTTTTTTTTGCAGATCCGTAAACAGGAATTTACTACGGACCATATTTGTGGACAGCGTGCCAGATATGCGTTGGACTACAGATCCGTATCCTCTAACAGCTCATCACGCCCGAACAATGCAATTGCGGGGTGGCGATGGTTGCTATGGCAGCCTGGGAGCCTAATGAAGGCCCCCAGGTCTGCTATCTTTGTGCTCCTATTAAGCTCTGCCTCTGGCAAGGCTTAATAGAAGCCTGTCAGAAAGACGATATACTGCAATACATTAGTATTGCAGTATATAGTACAAGCGATCCATTATAGTATATAGTGAATAGCTAGTTGAAGTCCCCTAGGGGGGACAAATAAGAAAAAGTAAAAATTTGTAAAATAAAAGTATTTATGCAACAAAAATAAATATATTATAAGTAAAAACAAAAACACTTTTCGCATTTCCCCACTAAAGCATTAAAAAAAATAAAAATAAACAAACATAATTGGTATCGCCGAATCCGTAAAGGTCTGAACTATTACAATATATTCTTACTTAACCCGTACGTTGTACGCCGTAAAAAACCAAAATGTAAAACGAAAGAATTGCTATTTGTTTGGTCACCTCATCTCCAACAAAAAATGGAATGAAAAGTGTTCAAAACCTTGCATGTACCCCAAAAATTGTAGCATTAAAAACTACAGCTTATCCCGCAAAAAAAAGCCCTCATACCACTAAATCGACAGAAAAATAAAATAATTATAGCTCTCAGAATTTGGCGAAACAAAATACAATTATTTTTTTTACACTTTATTTTTTCCTTGTAAAAGTAGTAAAACAAAAAAAAAAGGATATATATTTAGTGTCGCCGTAATCGTATTGACACACAGAAAAAAGTTAACATGTTGTTTTAATTGCACGGTGAATTCCATAAAAACTAAGCGCAAAAAACAAAGTAGGAAGTACAATGTGTTTTTCATTTTCTACCCCAGAAATCATTTTTTCTGTTTCCTAGAACAATATATGGCACAATAAATGGTGCAACGAAAAACTACAACTCGTCCCACAAAAATCAAGCCCTCATTGGACTATATCGACGGAAAAATTAAAAAGTTATGGCTTTTGGAAGGTGGGGAGGAAAAAATGATAATGAAAATCTGATTATTGTTTACGACTGGAAGGGGTTAACACTTTTTTAATTCACTGGGGGCTGACATGTTTTATTTCATCTGTGTATGTGTCGCTTAACGACACATACACAGATGAAATATGGCAGATATAGGGCTGACCAGGGAAGACCAGCTGCCGGTAAGGTGTGTACGTGTGAGCGCGTGTGGATTGTTCGTGTCTGTTTGTGTGTGGGGGGTTTTTTATGTGTGTATGGGGATCTGTGTGTGGCGCGGTTGCATGTTTTGGGGGGTTTGTGTGTGTGTGTGTGTGTGTGTGTGGTGGAGGCACTCGATGGAGCAGCGGTGCTCTCCACTGTTCCTTCAGAACAGCTGATTGGCGGCTATGAAGGATCAGCAGTACACGAGCGTCGCTGATTCTTCACAGCCGCTTATCAGCTGTTTTGAAGGATCAGCGGCGAGCACCGCTGCTCCGTCGAGTGCCCCCCCACACACCTCCAAACCCCCCCAAACATGCAGGTAAGGTGTGTGTGTGTGGGGGGGGGGGATTTTGTGTGTGTTGGGGTCTGTGTTTGGTGCGGTTGCATGTTTGGGGGGGGTTTGTGTGTGGGGGGGGCGCTCGACGGTACAGCAGTGCTCGCCACAGTTCCTTCAAAACAGCTGATTGGCGGTTATGCAGGATCAGCGGCACATGAGCGCCGCAGATCCTTCACAGCCGCTTATCAAATGTTTTGTGTAACTACATGTTTAACTACATGGCGATTCATAGTAGAAGCAAGGAAAGAAGAAACAGTGGCATATTATTAACGGTTATCTTTTATGTTTTGCAGGTTCCACTTGACCGTTTGGACTAGGTCGTAGATTCGTTGGACTAATTCGATGATTTACTTTTTTTTTTCTTTTAATTAAAATGTTGACAGAAGGTTGTGTCGGAATTTTTATTTCAATAAAAAATTATTTTCTTATGTCTCTGTATTTTTTTTAAATACTTTATTACCACCTTAGTAATGGCAGTTGTCTGTTTGATGACGTCGATTACTAAGACGGGGCTTAGTGTTAGCCAGTAAAAAAGCTAGCACTAACCCCCCATTATTACTACGGTAACCACCGCCCCCAGGTGTATCGGGAAGAGCCGGGTACGATCCAGTATCCGACCATCTGTAGTGATGGTCGGGCACTGGGGCAGCCTTTTGGTCTGTCCTGTAGCTTCTGCCAAAAACACTCCCAATATGGGAGCAGGACACTGCTTAGCAAATTGAAGACACCTCTTCCTGGCTTGTAGCCAAAAATAGAGAGGGCTGAGTCTCCTTCCCACATTTACAGCAGCTGTAAGTCAGACTGCATTGCCTGATTCCCCTTGCTGTAATTTTGGGAAGTGCTCCTCTTGGTGGCCAACATAGGAAAACATGTCAAATTAAAATTACATTTCAAAAAAAAAAATACAACAAAAAAGCCTTAAAAATTATAATAAAAATAAGCAACTTACTAAATGTTTTAATTCTCGACACATTCCCTTTAATTTAGGGAAGACTTTCATGAACACTGCTGATAACCAGAAAGATTGTGTAACATACTGACAAACAAAATATACTGGGCTTGGAAATGTCATTGTCATTAGACAGGCATTTTTTAAATCAGGAATAACTCAACCAAACCGCATCTGACCAGCGTAGTCCAACTCAAAATAATTTTATTCTCAAAACTGCATGAACTATTTCTATCACACCTACTTTACTTCATGCTAAAATTCCTATAGAAAGTATTATCAGCATTTAAAGTGTAAAAAAACTTTACACATTTCAGTGGCATATAAGAACTGGCATCTACAGGGGGGCTGTGTGGCATCTACAGGGGGGCTGTGTGGCACTATCTACAGAGGGTCTTGTTGTATTATCTACAGAGGGCACTGTGGCACTATCTATAGGGGGCACTGTGACATTATCTACAAAGAGCAGTGTTTGGTACAGGGGGGCTGTGTGGCATCTACAGGGGGGCTGTGTGGCACTATCTACAGAGGGTCTTGTTGTATTATCTACAGAGGGCACTGTGGCACTATCTATAGGGGGCACTGTGACATTATCTACAAAGAGCAGTGTTTGGTACAATTTACATGGAGCAGTGTGTGGCAATATCTACTGGGGGCAGTATGGGGCACCATCTACAAGGGGTACTGAGTGTGACACTATCTACGCTGGTTCTTACGCTACCAGTAATGGTCAGCACAGTTTGCCTAGCCCTAGTGATAAAGTGAGACATCACCTGCCTGTAAACAACCGGATAACCAGAGACATACCAGCCACCAAAGTAGTTGTCAGCCAAACTGGTGCAGACATTTTGTTCACACACCCACCAAAGATACCACACCCTAAGTGTCCCTGGAAAAAAAATGCAAATGTTATCAACTTTGTACCTGCCATATTTGCGGTCAGTTATATATAAACATCGTCTCTTACACAGACCTCGTGTCTCCTGCTGTCCATTATCTGCTCAACTGACATCTGCATTTCTATGGAGTTGGCTGGTGCAGTGGAACTCTGAGGACGGTATTATTCAAACCGTCCAACCAGATGCTGCCAACTGGTTTGAACCACTGAGTAAACTACAAGGGTGGGCTCGGATCAAACCAATGACTGCTTTTGTGTTTGTTTTAATAAAGCAACAAGCCTTTATATGTGTGTAGAAAGGAAATTATTTATTCTATCTCAAACATAAAAATGGTGACATTACAGGTTTGTGTCCGGATTTGGTTTCTTGGAAACGGCTGCATTTTTTGAGTCTTTATTTCTGTGGTGTTTTTCCCTATTGGCTTTATAAGGAAAAGTTATAAACTGAGGTAAAACAAGAATTTACTACCACATGTGCTCTTGCTATATGTAGTATTACGCCTGCAATATCTGGTCTCTGCACAAACAGCTGCTCTTATGTTTCACATGACTCCATGATCTTATGTGTGAAATCACAGTTTATAAGGTAAGCAAGTTAATTGTAAAAATAAAGATTTGCCCAACAGCCACATTTTAGTGTTATGTTAGTGTCTTCATCATACTGGATGGGTGAGATAATGTGACTGATAAAAAATAAGATATGGAGGTATCACACATTGTATGTAACTTATAGGGTAAGTGCACACAAGCGGGATACAATGTGTATAAGTACACAGCATATACGTCATGGGAGCTGCAAAGAATACCGCCAGAAAAACCGCACCAAACTGTGTAGAGAACGCCATACAGCCCCCTGTAGATAACGCCAGACAGCCCCCCTGTAGATAACACCAAACAGCCCCCCCTGTAGATTACACCATAAAGACCCCCCTGTAGATTACACCATAAAGACCCCCCTGTAGATATCGCCATACAGCCCCCTGTAGATAACGCCATACAGCCCTCCTGTAGATAACGCCATACAGCCCCCCTGTAGATAACACCAAATAGCCCCCCCTGTAGATTACACCATACAGCCCCCCCCCCCCCCAAAAAAAAAGGCCTATAAATTGTCCTACAAAAAAGATGTATCCCCTATCCACAGGATAGGGGATACATATGTGATCGCTAGCAGCGATAAGGAGAACGGGGGACCGAAAGTCCCCCGAAGTTCTCCATGACAATCCTAGGACTTCCAGGGTCTGCGCAGTTCAATAAAAATGAAAGGTGCGCTGGTCACGCATGCGCACAAGCGCGACCGATGCACAAGTGATTTCTATGGAGCTGCCGATAGACCACAGAAGTCCGAGGTTTGTCATGGAGAACTTCGGGGGACATTCGGTCCCCCGTTCTCCTTATCGCTGGGCGTCCCAGCGATCCCACATGTATCCCTTATCCTGTGGATAGGGGATGCATGTCTTTTGTAGGAACAACCCCTTCAGTGGCGTCGCGCTGTAGCAGCAATAGCGGCTGCTAGCGGAGCCTCCGGACATGGGAAGGGGAGCCCGTGCCGGTGGGTGGCACGGGCACCCTCATGCTGCGGGCCCCGTAGCAGCCGCTACGGCTGCTATAGCTGTAGTTACGCCACTGGCTATTACCTCCCCATTGAATTTGATGGGGAAAACCCGCAACAGAAGAGCAGCGATTCCACAACATGAATTGACAGGCTATGAAATGAAAAACAGCACTGCAGGTCAATTTATGAACGATTTCTTAGTTTGTTTGTTTTTTAAATCTCATCCACCCTGCTGCTACTGTAATTCGCTGCGGATTTTCCACAATGAAATCCATTGCGGAAAGTCCACAGTGTTTTACGCTGTGTGTTCCTACCCATAGTCATCAAATTTCACCTGTGAGTCCACTCCCCTTCATAACACTATATGACATGTCGACACTCCTCTTTACACTAGTATTTTAACCCTTAAAGGGGTTGTCCGAGATATATTTTTATTTAAAATGTAAACACACAATGCACACATTAAATATTCCATAATATACTTACCTGTGCAATCTTGCTTCTGTTCTCCGTTCTGGCAGCTCTTTTCTTCAGATCACCTGTCTTCTGACGTCACGTTTTCTTCCTCCTCCACTGTCGTGTCGTATCCCGATCACATGGTCTCGCCCCAGCGAGACCTCGGATGGGATACGACACGTCACTGGAGACGTGTCGTTTCTGCGGGTGCCCGCCCAGCCTATGCAGCTTTTTTTCACTGTGAGCGCGCCTATGCGTGTTCACAGTGAAAAAAGTGAAGAGGGACGGCACCTGCGGACTAGAGAGGTACAGTGGCATCTGTACGGTTAGTTCTTACCCTATCAAAGCCTACACATAGTAGGCTTTGATAGGTGATCATACTTCACGATGCAGCACACGGGTCGCATGCAGCCCTTGAGGCTGTTATCTGCGGCCCGCGGGACACCGTACACTGTTTAACAACTGGTTCCCGACCGCTGGCTGTATTTTTACGGCCAGCGGTCAGGGACGGGTCCTTAAATCCCGAGCTATAGACTTTCTACGGCTCGGGTTTTAACTTGCTGCCCGCGCGATCGGGCAGCTGAATGTCGGGTCTCCGGCTGTCAGTGACTGCCGGGGACCCTGAGGAGAAGATAGAAGCAGCTTTCGCTGCTTCTGTCTTCTCCGATGTCTTCTTACACAGCGTTCAATGAACACTGTGTATAGGAATAGAGGCAGCGGCCGCGCCGCTGTCTCTATTCCTCCCGGTGATAATGTGACTGGTCACATGATCACCGGGTGCTGTTAGTGACAGACTGTTGCTGGGTCTAACTAGACCCAGCACAGTCCTATTAGTGACAATGAGAGGGCTGATTTCCCCTGTAACTGGGGCTGCTGTGCAGCCCTAGTTACAGTGGGAAAGATGGTGTAAAAGAGAGAAAAAAGATATAATGTTCCCCAAAGGTCTTCTTTGACCTTTGGGGGACAGACCATAGTAATAAAAAAATAATAAAGTACAAAAAAAATAAAAAATAATAAATACACAGAAAATACCCACCCCAAAAAAAAAAAAAACGTCCCCCCCCCGCCAATCATTGTTGTAACGCTAGCGCTGACCCAATTACCCTAATATAGACATGTAATATATTAACATTTACGGTAGACAATGGCGATCACAAATAAAAGGTCTATTTTAGGGTAAAACTATGTTATTACCAAAAAAAAAATAGCTGAAACGTAAAAAAGCTTATTTTTTTACTATTTTCAAACTTTATGAATAAAAATTCTAAAATGGCAAAAAAGGATGTGTATAAAAACGATAAAAAAAGAAACCTGCTTTGTCTACGGAAAAAACGTCGCAAAAATCACGTCATTAGCCCAACAAATAAAAAAGTTATAGCCATTTAACTAACACGTGCTAAAAATGGCTAAACGGTGTCTGGTCCTGAAGGCGCAAAATAGCCTGGTCCTGAACTGGATAGGCTTAGATACAGGGTCTAACAAACAGTGTCACACATGGAGCCTGTATCTAAGCCTAACACAATGTAGGCTTAGATACAGGACCCCAGATGACATTCTTTTTATTCCTGTATAAGGGTATGTTCACACGGCCTATTTACGGACGTAATTTGGCCGTATTAACCCCCGAATTACGTCCGAAATTACGGCTTGAAAGCGTTGGCAAACATCTGCCCATTTAAAGCAATGGGCTGACGTTTGTCTGTTCACACGAGGCGTTTATTTACGCGTCGCTGTCAAAAGACGGCGCGTAAATAGACGCCCGCGCCAAAGAAGTGTCATGTCACTTCTTCAGGCGTAAATGGAGCCGTTTTCCATGGACTCCATGGAGAACCAGCTCCAGTTACGTCCGTAATGGACGCGGCGTTCAAGGGCCTGCACATGCCGTTACGGCTGAAATGACGGGGCCGTTTTCTCCTGATATAATGTATATAAGTGCCCTGCATATAATGTATAGAAGTGTCCCGCATATAATGTATATAAGTGTCCTGCATATAATGTATATAAGTGTCCTGCATATAATGTATAGAAGTGTCCTGCATATAATGTATATAAGTGTCCTGCATATAATGTATATAAGTGTCCTGCATATAATGTATAGAAGTGTCCTGCATATAATGTATATAAGTGTCCTGCATATAATGTATATAAGTGTCCTGCATATAATGTATAGAAGTGTCCTGCATATAATGTATATAAGTGTCCTGCATATAATGTATATAAGTGTCCTGCATATAATGTATAGAAGTGTCCTGCATATAATGTATATAAGTGTCCTGCATATAATGTATAGAAGTGTCCTGCATATAATGTATAGAAGTGTCTTGCACTTCTTTGCCGAGGCAGTCAATTTACGCGTCGTAGTTTGACAGCTGTCAAACGATGACGCGTAAATTACAGGTCGTCTGCACAGTACGTCGGCAAACCCATTCAAATGAATGGGCAGATGTTTGCCGACGTATTGTAGCCCTATTTTCAGACGTAAAACGAGGCATAATACGTCTCGTTTACGTCTGAAAATAGGTCGTGTGAACCCAGCCTCACACATGAGCAGTGTATCTAAGCATCCCTCTTCTTTTTTTTTTCTTAGTTATTATGTGTTTTTTACAGGTTGGGTCCTTGGTACTACATCAAGTTCAAGGACTACTTCAATGACACCTTTTTTATTTTTAATAAAATCGTTAACTAGTGTTGTGTGTGTTATTTCATTACAATATTTTTTCTATGTCCTTCTCATTTATTTAAAAATTTATTACTAGTGCATTATTAATGGCCACTGTCTAACAGCGTCCATTAGTAAGACTTCATCCACACTAGCGTGTGTATTTTCCGCGCGTGAAAAACTTGCGCCAATCCCGTCCGTGTGTTTGCGTTAGGGCGGATTAACACGAACGTGCTATAAGTCCGTGCAACCCGCGTGGTATTCACACGGGCCGCACGGACCTATGCAAGTCTATGGGGCAGTGCAGACAGTCCGTGAATTTTACGCAGCGTGAGTCCGCTGCGTAAAACTCGCGACATGTTCTATATTTCTGCGTTTTTCGAGCATCACGCACCCATTGAAGTCAATAGGTGCGTGAAAATCAGGCGCAGCACACGGAAGCACTTCCGTGGGACGCGCGTGATTCGCGCAACAGCAGTAAAAGAATGAATGTAAACAGAAAAGCACCATGTGCTTTTCTGTTTACAAGCATCCAAATGGAGTGTCATAATGATGGCGGCTGCGCGAAAACCGCAGTCGCGCATCCGTATGAACATGACACACGGAGCTGTCAAGTGCACCATATTTGTGTGCGCAAAACGCACACGCTCGTGTAAATCCGCCCTTATGCATCAGTGTGCTTTTCGATTGTCATGTGTTATTCACGCACTCACAAAGCCAGCCCATTTTTTTCTTCTTTTTTACAACAAATTGCTGTGTAAATCACGCACCAAACACGTGTGCGGTGCGTGGTTTTCACGCATGCATTCACTTCAATGTGAGTGTAGGTGCATGATAACGCACCAATAGAGGACATGCAGTATGTTTCACGCAGCGGACTCTCGCTGCATGAAAAGTCACACATGTGTCAACGGCCCAATTGAAATAAATGGGTCACGTGTGTTGTGCGTTTTTTCAAAGCACAGCACACAGACTTGATTCACGCTTGTGTAAATCGTGCCTAAGGCCCCATTCACACCAGGGTGAATCTCGTCCGTGTGCTGATTGTCGAAACCACGCACAGCACACGCGACCCATTTATTTCAATGGGGCCGTTTTCACGCAGCGAGAGTCCGCTGCGTGAAACATACTGCATGTCCTCTATTGGTGCGTTATCATGCACCTACACTCACATTAAAGTCAATGCGTGCGTGAAAACCACGCACCGCACACGTGTTTGGTGCATGATTTATGCTGCAATTTGTTGTAACAAAAAAATGGCCTTTCTGAGTGCGTGAATAATGCATGCCACTTGCTAAGCACACTGATGCATAACGCACACAAACTGACCCGATTCATACGCGTTTCTCACGGGCGTCAATCTTACACGCAAGTATGCATGAGGCATAAGACGGGGCTGGACGAACACTAACCATCACTATGACCCTGGTACCCTCCGCCACCAGGGAAACTGGGAATAGCATACCTGGGTAACATCCAGTAGCTGACCATCGCTAATACTGTGGTGGCCACAGCGCTGGCTGTTATTATTAGGGCACGTTCAGACGTGTCAGAGTTTTTATGCTTCAAATGTTGTTGCAGATTTAGGGGAAAGTACGCAACGAATCTGCACCAATATTTGCAGTTTTGACAGGTAATTCAGACGTTGCAGAAAACACAGCTGAATTGCCACATATTTCAGTTTTTGCATTGCAAAGGCTGAAATACTTTGTGCCATTCCAGTTCTCCGCAACAGACAGTGCATGCTGCGGCCAGAAATTTCTGCACCGCTGCCTATGGTCCGCAGCAGGGTATTTTCATCAATGTCTGAACTAACTTGCCTAAAAATGAGCTGATTCAGACGAACGTGGTGTTTTTGCGCAGGCAAAACACGGGGCGTTTTGCCTGCGCAAAAGCCACTTACCTGCTCCGTGAGGCAGCATCATATGATGAGCGGCTGCGTGGTTTTTGCGCAGCCGCCATCATTATGACACGCCATTTGGAAGTTTGTAAACAGAAAAGCACGTGGTGCTTTTCTGTTTACATTCATCCTTTTGACAGCTGTTGTGCAAAACAGACGCAAAAAACAACGCCAAAAAGGCTACGATAAATGCCGCAAAAAACATTGCAAAAAAAGCCGCAAGCAAAGAGGCAAAGAACGCCACGAGAAACGACAGGGAAAATGCCACGAAAGACGCAACGAAAAACGCAGCAAAAAAACCCGCAAACAACGATGCAAAAAAAAAAGACGCGAAAAAAGACGAAAAAAAGGCTACGATAAACGCCGCGAAATACATCGCGAAAAAAGCCACAAAGAGGCAAAAAACGCCGCGAAAAACAACAGGGAAAGCGCCACGAAAGACGCAACGAAAAACGCAGCAAAAATAGCCGCAAACAACGACGCAAAAAAAGAAACGATAAACGACGCGAAAAAGGCTACAATAAACGCACCGGAAAACACAGCGAAAAACATCGCAAAAAAAGACGCAAACAAACAAGCAAAAAACGCCAAGATAAACGAAGCTAAAAACGCCCCGAACAAAGCGGCAAACAAAAACGCAAACAAAGCCGCAAACCACGCACAAAAAACGCCGGGAAAAATGACGCAAAAATCAACGTGCAGGGAGATGGAATGTTGAGGCAGATATTCCTCCTGCAAAAAAACTCTGTGTGAACAAAGCCTTAGTGGAGAGAGACATGAGATAGAAGAGGGTGGACGAGGGTTAGGGTAGACACGAAGAGGTTTATAGACCTGAAAAGAGAAAGAAAACATAAATGTGAAAAACATAATGGGGAGGATGACATTTGCTCACCATCCTTCAAGAATGTCAGCAAGGAGACAAGTCCAGTGAAGGATGTCAGCGGGGAGGAGCAAGGACAGCTCACATGAACTCTTGGAAGGTACGTGCACGCTCATTGCAGCCTGCAATGAGCGTGCACGGGAAAAAAGTTTCATAACAAGGAAAGATCAACAAACCAGACCTGAACTGCATGTAAACAAGCTGTGCTAAACTCAAAGAAGAAATGTGGTAAGTAGAATTTTTTTTTTAAATAATGCTTTATTTAGGTTGTCTGTATAAGGGGTAATGTATGACACAGTTTTTGAAAAAATTTTGTTATCTCGGACAACCCCTTTAAGATGGAATGTTTCATCAGAAAATGACCTATTGTTTAAGTAAAGTTTTTAATTAAACATATTGTTTAAGAATTTTTGATGATGATATTTCTTTAAAAAAAAATTCCATGTCATTATCTATATTCAAAAATAATCTTAAAATGTTGCCGTTTTCACTCTGGCCACTGAACCTCATAATAGATTGACACCCTGTTCTGTAGAGATCACTTCTCAGGAGTCAAATCATTATGATCACAGGCAAGGCCAAACTAGAACTAAAAAGCTGCCCTTGTATACAAACCCCACTAGCCCACATACAATATGGCCCCCGTCACCCGCATAATGCGGAAAAGTAGCAGCGACTATTGCTTTACTTTGGTCACACCCCTCGCCACGCACTTCAATATGTAAATGACATTAACACAAGAAGGAAAATAAAAGTAAACATAGAAATACGTAGTCACATGGTCAGGGACAGGCGTATGCTGTCACTAAACAAACACCAAAATAACCAATGATACCGCCATACAGTGACCATGTATTGGTCAAATACCCGTTCTATACTGACACTGCATAGTATTATTACACTGTAGACTATAGAGGAGAATACAATTTTGATCAGACGCAGTAACTGGCAGAATACTTAACAATTGAAGAGGACCTATCAGCTCTCCTGACATGTCTGTTTTAGTAAATGCTTGTATTGCCCATTAAATATCAATTCTGAAGCACCCTTTCTTAGGACCCTACATTGTGCTATTCCTCTGTTATCATACCTCCCAACTTTCAAGTATCACAAAGGGAGACAACCGATGCGGTGCTCGTAGTGCATCGCGGCAATCCTTTTTCCGTTTAAGCCCTGCCTCTAATCCCACCCAATACCCGCCCATACACACCTGGTTCAGCCCACAAAGTGTCATGCTCCCATAGTGCCTCCCACACAGTACAATACCCCCATAGCTGCCACCATACAGTATAATGCCCCCATAGCGACCACCATACAGTATAATGCCCCCATACAGTATAAAGCCAACAAAGATGCCCCCATACAGTATAATGCCCTTCTTAGCTGCTCCATACAGCATATTGGCCCCATAGCTGCCCACACAGGTTCTCCCATGCAGTATAATGCCCACACAGATGCCCTCATACAATATAATGCCCACACAGATAGCCCCATGCAGTATAATGCCCCCATAAAATCCCCCATACAGCATAATGCCCCCATACTTGGTAATGCCCACAGATGCCCTCATACAGTATAATGCCCTTATAGCTGCCCCATACAGCATATTGCCCCATAGCTACCCCCAAAGAGCATAATGCCCCCAAAGCTGCCGCCATACAGCATAATGCCCCTAGCTTCCCTTATACAGTAATGCATCATACAGTAGGTAGAAAAAAGCAGCACTTCAGAGAATTCAAGTATCACGGTGCTATGCGTCCTTGACCATCATCCACACGGTCCTGAATTGGATACACAAACAAAGAAATAGACGCAGCACTCCAAAAGTAGTTGCAAAGATAGTGGTTTATTCACCCATGTACAGAAATAGCTACGTTTCAGTCCTCTCAGTAGCATTGTCAAGTAATGCATCATACAGTATAATTCGTCCATAGCCGCCACCATACAGTATAATTCCCCATAGCTGCCCCCATACAGTATAATGCCCCCACTGCTGCCACCATAAAGTATAATGCTCCTACGGCTTCCCCCATACAGTATAAAGCCCCCACAGCTTCCCCATAATGTATAATGCTCCCTTAACTGCCCCTAATGCCAGTGCCCACATATAAAGTTCCAGTGCCCTTGTAGATAGTGCCACAGTGTCCATGTAGATAGTCCCACACCCTGTAGATGGCGCCATTGGGACTCCCTCTAGAAGCGGAATCCCCAGCCAGAGAATAGGCAGGGGATTCTGCTCCTAGAGGGAAGTCCTGATATCACTGTCCATACATGGAAAGTGACGTCAGGGGCTACTCCTGGAGTAGAATCCCCTTGCCAGAGCAATGCCGACGCTCTGGCAGGGGATTCCGCTCCAGGATTAGCCCCTGACATCACTGTCCATAAATGGAAAGGGATGTCAAGGGCTGCCCCGGGCACAACGCTTAAAGCAACGCTGCGCCCAGGGAGTCCTCGGCGAGCGGAGGAGCTCCCTCTGCTCCTTCGCTCTGAACTAATGGTGAAGCAGGGATCTCATGGTTCCCTTCTTCAGCATTGGGTTCAACTTTATCTGCGTCCTGAGGACGCAGATACAGTTGACAGCGGGATATACCCCTTGCCGCCCAGGACAGCAGGACACCGCCCGAAATCCGGAACTGTGCCACTGAATCGGGGGCATTTGGGAAGTATGTGTAATTCCTACTGGATATAAATTGACAACTGGTTGTTGCCTTTCCCCTTGTCAAACGGCTGTATCTCTACACACTCTTAAGCCTTATTCAGATAAACGTAGGGAAAGATCGGACGTGAAAAATCTCAGTTTTTCACGTCTGAGTTGCCCTGTGCCCTGTCCCGTTTTCACGTATCCCCATAGACTTAAGTCTATGGACGGATCTGTGAAAACGGAAGAAAATAGGACATGTTCTATGTGTCAACGGACCCTTCACAATGTCTGTTGAAACAATGGCCATGTGAACGGCCTCATTGAAATACATGCGTCCGTGTGACGGCCGTTGATTTAATGGCCGTCATACAGACATGTATTCTATGTACGTTCATCTGAATATTTTTTTAACTTTTTGAGATGCAGCTTCCATGTATCCTGTATACATAGAAGCTGTATCCTGCCGTCAAAGCCCATTCCGACAGCTCATCTGCACTCACAGCTCCGGTGAAAGTTGGTCAAGGCACGCAGGATCCAGCTAATAATAATTACACCTAAATTCATGAACATTCTGACCCGACGGAATCAGCTTTGACGGCAGAATACAGCTTCCATGCATACAAAATACATAGAAGCTGTATCTCAAAAAGTCGATTTTGTTTTTATAAAAACAATTTTAAAAGTTGTTTAAAATAAAAATAAAACATTGATTAATTAAAAGAAAATTGACTTTAAACGTGTACATAGCCTTTACATGTTTTAAAGGCTTTATTTTGAGTGTGCTTTCTATTATATCTTTGTAAAAAAGAGTGAAAGTTAAATTACTTGGTGTGAGAGAATTATATATATTTCTTGATTTGCTTTCTTTTTCTTATGTTTGTGCTTTTTTGGGAGTTTATTATGCTTGTACTGTGTTGTTTACTGTGTCAATTTTTTGTGGTATATGTCATCAACAGAAGTGCAAAAATTTGTAACAGGACCCCTCCACCCACCTACCATGTTCGTTCCATGTATATTAATGGTATGCTATGTTTCAAATTGGTCTTTGGGCAATGGTGCCCAGGTGCAACTGCTACCTCTGCACCCCTAGCTACTACGCCCTAAGTCATCTGGGTAACCCCTATCAACAGCAAAGTGTCACAGCTTCCGAATTTTAAAGAGGTTCTCTCATCAAGACAACCCCTGTGCATATGCCTATTAGGGCACATGGACGTCATAGTCGCAGCTGGCCGGCTCTGCTGAATCCGGTGCTTCCATTCATTACATGGATAGTTATTCATTTGAACGGCCGGTATGTAGTGCTATATTTCCCTCGCAGCAGTCGCTTTACGTTTTATCTTTTGTCTCTTCAGTAGGATCCAAACATATAGGGAACATTGACATGTTGGGATGACAGCACATCAAAATGAATGAAAAACCGCGATATAACCACATATAATTACACCCATATTGTTTAAATGTATGCAAACGTATACCTATTTGTCCATTGACTTCAAATATAAAACATAGTAGCATACACTTTGCAGTATCCTAAGAAAAAAGTTATCCAGACGCAATACTGTCAATCATCAGCCAAAAGGAAATATTTAGCATATGTCTGCACAATAAAAGCCTATGAGTGCTGTACAGTAGGAGTGTATGTGTGGATACCTTTTTTTTCTATTTTTGTATATGTTTTTCCCTTCTACCTGCACAGCACGTACAGCATGGTCCCCAGAAGAGCCTACTCTTCCAGGAGGCCTCCCCCTTTTTATAAGAGTCTCCTGGACATTCCCAGCAGAGTTTGCGTTCAACTAATGGGTACAGGGCAATACATTGTTACAGGTCATATCATATTTCTCTCTAAGCAATTGTTCACACAGTTTTTTTTGCAGGCAGAAGCCTCAGAATTCCTTCAGGAATTTTGAGGCAGATTTTGACCTGCTTGCGCTTTTTTCCCCGCGTTTTTTGCTGCATTATTCGTGGCGTTATTCGCCCCGGACCATTGAAGGTAAAGCAAGGACAGCGGGCAAAAAATGACGTGAAAAATGCTCAGAAACAAGCGCCGTGGAGTTTTACTGGCTCTTATTGATTTCAATGGGAGGTCAGAGGTTGAAAAACCCCGACCTGCCACTTTTCCTCCCAGCAAGAAGCTATAAGCAGCCCAGTGAAAAAAAACACGCCTCTGCCTCCCATTGAAATCGAAGGGGGCGATTTTGTTTCTTTTTAGCGCTGATTCTGATGCGGTTTCCACATCAAAGTCAGCGCCCAAAAACTTTGTGAACAGGGCCTAAAAAAGAAACATTGTACTTACATGAAGAAAACGTATGCCGAGGATCATAGGCACAGCAGAGTTCCTGCTAGTTTCTTCATCAAGCATGTGCACAGTAGGGAATTATAAGCCCTATGATGATGTCACAATGTTAGTTACAATCATCAGAATTCTACCTATAATCATAAAGCAACCTAAATGATTGGTTGTTATGGGCAATTATTTGTAGTAGCACTGCGGGTGAGTTTTTTTTTTCTTTTTTTAATACATTTTTACACGGTTTTCCTTTAATGTATTGAGAGTAGGGTTCTGATGACAAATAGGTTAATGCATTTTACTTTTATACATTTTACTTTTATATTTTCATGCTTTTACTGTATGTTTGACATAAATGTTGATTTCTATTTTTATTTAACCAGTTCAGGACCGGGCTATTTTGTGCCTTCAGGACCAGACACCGTTTAGCCATTTTTAGCACGTGTTAGTTAAATGGCTATAACTTTTTTATTTGTTGGGCTAACGACGTGATTTTTGCGAAGTTTTTTCCGTAGACAATGCAGGTTTCATTTTTTATCATTTTTATACACACCTTTTTTGCTATTTTAGAATTTTTATTCATAAAGTTTGAAAATAATAGTAAAAAAAGAAGCTTTTTTACGTTTCAGCTATTTTTTTTTGGTAATAACATAGTTTTACCCTAAAATAGACCTTTTATTTGTGATCGTCATTGTCTACAATAAATTTTCATATATTACATGTCTATATTAGGGTAATTGGGTCAGCGCTAGCGTTACAACAATGATTGGCGGGGGGGGAAAGTTTTTTTGGGGGTGGGTATTTTATGTGTATTTATTAGTTAATTTTTTTTTGCACTTTACTTTACTATTTTTTTATTACTATGGTCTGTCCCTCAAAGGTCAAAAAAGACCTTTGGGGAACTTTATATATATTTTTTCTTTCTTTTACACCATGTTTTTCCACTGTAACTGGGGAAATCAGCCCTCTCATAGTGACGATTGTCACTAATAGGGCTTTGCTGGGTCTAGTAAGACCCAGCAGCAGTCTGTCAGTAACGGCACCCAGCGATCATGTGACCAGTCCTCTCCTCAGGGTCCCCGGCAGTCACTGACAGCCGGAGACCCGACATTCAGCTGCCCGATCACGCGGGCAGCAAGTTAAAACCCGAGCCGTAAAAAGTCTATGGCTCGGGTTTTAAGGACCCTGACCGCTGGCCGTAAAAATACAGCCAGCGGTCGGGAACCAGTTAAAATGTGTTATATTTAAAGAGTAACTACACTTTCATTAAACGTTTAAAATGACAAAGAGACATATCAAAAGTTTGGATCAGTGAGGGACCGGGTGCGGAGACCTCCACCTTTGCTGAAACTAAGGTGCAGAAGTGCTCGGCTGAGCGCATTGCACCTTTGGCTGTGATCAGCGCTCCCTGTCAGACTGAAGACGAATTACATACACGTTCTTTAAGCTTCATTACCCACTTTAGCAGCCAAAATGCCAACATAAATACCTCAATGCTTTCCTAATGCCCTCAATGCCCCTTATCTCAGCCACTATGTCTTTATTACAGCTACAATGTGCTTCATGACAGCCGCAGTACTTTCAATTCCTTTTTTGCCAACCCCAACGATATTATGCCAGTTACCATGCCCTTCATGTCAGCAAGAACGCCATCAATGCCCCCTTTCCAAAAATAAAGCCTCCATACCACCCACAATGCCCCATGCAAGCTACAATGCAGACATGACAACAACTATATCCCCTTTCCCAGTCAAACTTTCCCCATGCCAGCCACCATGTACTTTATCCCTGCAGCAATGCTGTCAATGTACCTTATGCTCACCACAATGCCTCTCTGACCACAAGCCTTTAACGCTTCTACACAGGCCACAAATCCCCATTATAACCAAAATGGCTCACTTCCTCCTTTGCCAGTTACAATGCCCTCCATGCCAGCCAGAATGCCCTTAATTTTCACTTTGCTAACCAAAATATCCCCAAGTATCGTTGGATCGCTGGTACAATATAGTGCAATACTAATGTATTGCAGTATATCGTCATTTTTACAGGCATCTGTTAAGTCTTGCCACAGGCAGGGCTAAAACGATGCAGAGTAAAGGCAGCCCTGGGTGCCTTCAAAAGGCCCCTGGGCTGCCATAACAACCATCGTCACCCCCTGATCTCGTTGCGGGGCGGGGGTGGGTGATGAGTTTCCGGAGGGCCCCCCCCCCTTTCAACGCCTCAGATGCTGAGGTCGCTATTGATCACAGCATTTGAGGGGTTAAACAGCCAGGAAAAGGCGCAACAGCTGTTCCTGGCTGTTAGTCCTGGGTGTAGGCTGTAAAACACAGCCGACACCCACAGCATATGGAGCGCGCTCAGCGTGTGAGCATGCTCCACACTTCTCCGCCTGCACCAGCACGGACCAGTGCCTCCTGGTGCGGTAAGGGGTTAAAGCCCATATGCCAAACCTATTGCCTCCATACCAACTACGATGACTCAATGACAACCACATACATTCAATGATCATATGACAGCTAAAATGCTCTCATTTGCCTGCCACAAATCCCTCCAAGCCATTCACAATGTACTCAGTCCCCCTTTGCCAATCACAAAGCCCACATGCCAGCCATGATTGCACATGCCAGTCACAACGCCCCCATGAAACCCGTTATGTCCCTTTTTCCAGTCAAAATGCTACCATGACAATGCCGTTAATGTCACTATGAAATCAGCAATGTTCCTTTTCCTAGCCAAAATGCCACCATGACAACTACACTCTCCTTTATCCCAGCCACAATGGCCCATGACAACCACAATGCCCTCTATGACTCTTATGCCAGCCACAATGATCCCAATGCTAGCCTCCATGCCAGCCCCAATGCCCTCCCTCATATACAAACTGCCAATAAAAATGCCCCATAACATTCACAATGCCATTAATGGCCACAAGGTAGCCACTGTGCCCCATGAGACGTACTATGGCACTATGGCCACATGACAGCCACTAGTCCCCTACTACAGATAGTATTCAACCCTTACAATTACATTGCTCTACTTTCAATTTTACCAGCAGCATGTCCAAATAAATACCTAAATGCTTGATTCCAGCCGCAATGCCTCCATGACAGACACACTGTCATGTTTCTCAAATCAACCACATTGCCACCATGAAAGCCAAAATGTCCCCATGACAACCATAAAACACAACTGTCTAACATTCTAGTCTCAATGCCCTCTAAAACAATTACAATTCCTCAATGATAACCACAATGCCCACAATGTCCACCACCACAGCCAGAATGACTTCCATGGCAGCATCAATGCCCACATGCCAGCCACAAAGTCCTACATGCCAGCAACGATGCCCTCAATTCTGATTTTGCTAGTCATAAGGCTCTATGACAACCACAATGTCCTCCATGCCAGCCATATTTCTCTCAATGCCCCCTATGCCAGCCAGACTGCCCCCTTAGCCATTTGCAATACAACCATGACAACCACAATGCCTCTTATGACAACTACAATGCCCCATGACAGCCAAAATGCTCTTACTTGCCTGACACAAAGCCCTCCATGCCAGTCACAATGTACTCACTTCTCCTTTGCCAATGACAAAGCCCCAATCCCAGCATGATGACATATGTTAGCTACAATGCCACTATGAAATCAACAATGCTCCATTTCCCAGTCAAAATGCGCCCTGGACAGCTACAATGTCCACAATGCCCCTAACCCAGTCAAAATGCCACCATGACAACAATAACGTCCTTTATCCAAGCAAATATGGCTTATGCCAGCCACAATGCCCTTCATGCCAGCCACAACGCCCCATGAGAGGTAATATTGCCACATGACAGCCACTTTTCCCCTACAACAGCTAGTATTCGACTATGACAAATACAATACCCTCACTGTAAATTTTACCAGCAACAATGGACAAATAAACACCTCAATGCTCTCCATGCCAGCCAAAATGCATCCATGACAGTCACACTGCCCTCATAAAAGTCACACTGTTTCTAATCTTAGCCACATTGCCACCATTAAAGGCAAAATGTCCCCATGACAACCATAATCAATAAATGCCTAATATGCTAGTCACAATGCCCTCAAAACCAAATTACAATTCCTCAATGATAACCACAATATCCACCATCCCATCCAGAATGACTCCCATAGCAGCAATGCCCACATGCCAGCCACAATATCCCCATTACTGCCACAAAGACCTTAAAGACTGCAACAATACCATCTATTCTGATTTTGCCAGTCATAATACCCTATGACAGCCACAATGTCCGACATGCCAGTCATACTTCTCTCAATGCCCCCTATGCCAGCCACATTGGCCTCTTAAGTCATTAGCAATACAACCATGACAACCACAATGCCTCTTATGACAACCACAATATCCGATGACAGCTAAAATGTCCTCATGACAACTAAAATGCCTTCATTGACAACTTTACCAGTCACAATGGCAGCAAAAAAAACTACAATGCCTCCAAAAGTCACAATGCCCTCAAGACAGCCTCTAAACCCATCCCCGATTTTCTCATGAGAGCCATAATGTCCCCTGACAACCACAATCCCAGAATGTGTTATATGCCAAGAACAATGCCTTCAATGCCAATTACAATTCCCAGAGGACACCATAATGCCCTTAATGCTCCCTATAATAGCTACAATGCCCACATGAAAGACACAATGTCCTTCATAGCTGTAAAATGACCCTAAATGCCTCCTATGTCTACCCCAAAGCCTACAAGAGAACCACAATCCCTCACATTGCAGCAGCAGAAGGCCAACCGCAATACAACCATGACAACCACAATTCCCCATGATGGCATAATTGCCCCCTTGATGACTACAATGCCTCATTGGCCACTATAGTAGCCACAATGCCCACAATTCCTCCATGATAGTCATAACGCCTTCATGACAGCCACACAATGCCTCATAAATGACAATTATAAATTCCTTGAAGATATCACCAATGTCCTCATTTCTCCCTATGCCGGCCACAACGCCCTCCATGCCAGCCACAATGGGCACATAACAGCAAAACTTTCCTAATGGGAAAGGGGAGATGGTGATGAAGTTGTATGTTGGAATGTAGATACAGTGTACCCATGTGTAGAACACAAGGCATTTATAATGCCCTTAAATATCTATAGCCAATACATGTACTACTAGACATATATCCTTATATACAAGGAAGGTATTACCACACCTCTGAAAGTCCAGCGCTAGAAATTAGCCTGATAATTATCAGTAATTAATAATAATATTAATTACCAGTTCACTGATTCCTCTATTGCCGCTGAGGAGGATACCATATCTTAGTTCTCATCACTTTCAAATAGATACCTAGAAAAATAAAACAGAAAAATAGGTGTGATAATACATTCCCGGTATATGCTATAGATGTATTGGAAACAGTAAAGAGTTGTTAGTGTGTCTAGTTTCTAAGGAGGAGCCAAACTAGAAATCCCACCTAAAGAAATCCCACCTATCCAAGATTTTGCACCAATCATGCCATCCTGACAAGAAGCCATAAGTAGGATATAAAAGGTCTCTTATTACAACTCTTAAATTAGTCACCAACCACACCAAATATCAGATGCCAAGAGGAAATTGCACTCTCCTCCACATCTGTATAAAACAGAAAACTATTCTATAGTCCATTTAGTGTACCATTTACAACTCATATGACATGGGCCTAAATGTGACCTAGAAAGGACACAGTATAGCTATTATCATTCATCATGAAGAATATCACACATTCAACAAACACCTCACATGCGCCAAGTTAAGACACAAAGTGATATCACTAGTAGTGAAAATAGATAGACACTGACTTGCAACTTGTGGTCAAATCACTAGAGGCAAAGAAAAGTAGACACATCAACTATACTGTGCCACTCATAGCAAAAAAAAATAATAATTGTCCACACAAACCCTAAATCAAAAAGTCCTGACAGCCACAATTTTCCAATGACAGCCAAAATGCACCTATGACAACTACATTGTCCCACCACATCTAAATGGCCCCAATGACAGCCACAAAGTCTTCAGTGCCTGCCACATTTCCCCCACATGACAACCACAAAGTCATCAATGCCCCCTATGCAAATCACAATGCCTTCAATACCTGCTAAGCCAACCAAAATTCCCACATGACAATCATAGTGCCCCCCCCACATGCCAGCCACAATACCTAAAAAAAAAAAGCCACAATGCTTTTCAGGGAAGCCACAATGCCCTGACAACACCCACAATGTACCTTATTCCATCTAAAATGCGCCATGCCAGACACAAGGGTCTTAGAATAGCCATATTATGCCCATTGTCACGGAGCGAGGTGTGAACCCACTGGGCCGTACTGCGTAGCGGGATGGCAGCTGGCCAAACCGGTAAGTACACAGTTCGATAGTTCAGCGAGAGTACCTGAGGCAATTGTAGGCAGTGGCGAGGCGGGCACGTCCAGGACCAGGCGGCGGGAAGTCGTCCGGTGAGGCGTAGCAGGTCAGCGTAGGCTGTAGCACAGCACGGCAATAGCAGTAGGTAGCACGGAAACAGGATACGGGATACAGGAGCAAGGTACACTGGGAGGCTGGAAGACACTGGGAGACCATAAGCAAGACGAACAATGGAAAACTAACAACGCTCTGGCAAAGGGCAAGAGGGCAGAGCCCTTTTTATAGCCCAGGGCATCCTGGGCCAGATTGCAGATTTACTGCAAAAACGCGCGCACTGGCCCTTTAAGGCCTTGCACGCGCGGGCCAGAGACACTCAGAATCCAGAAGTGAGTGCCGGCGCCTGACTGGGGGACGACGCTGCAGGGAGGCAAGCTGTCCATGGCCACGGCCGTCGAGGTTAACAACCGAACGACGGGCCGTGGCCATAGACGTTACACCCATGTTATTTACATAGTCTCCTAAGTCACTAAATTTCCATGACAGCCACATTAATCCCATGACACGTTATCTCCACCAAAATGCCGTAATGGCAGTTACCATGCTGTCAGTGGCCACTATACCAGCCACAAAGCCCCCATGCCAGCCACGGTGTACTTTATCCCAGCAGCTTTGCCGGTGATACCCCTTATCCAAGCTACAATGACCACCAAATTGTCCTTTATGCAACACACAATGGCCTCAGTATCTATATGCAAAATACAATTACCCACATGACAGCCACAAAGCTCCCATGTAAGCCACAATGCACCCATGACAATGACATTGCCCTCAATGCCACCAAGGCATTTACAATGCCCAAAGCTAGCAATAATGCTTCTGTAAGAGTGACTATGCCTTCATGAAACCCACAATGTGATTTATAAGGGGCACAATGCCACTATGACAGATAAAATGCCCTTCATGACAGCCACAAAGCCGCCAGAAAATCAACAATCATGCGAACACAATGTACTTTATCCATGCAACAATGCCGTCAATGCCCCTTATGCCAGCCCGAATGCCAAAATGGAAACCACAAAATGTCAATGCTCCTTTGCGAGCCACTATTCCTTTATTAAAGCCACAATGAACTCACTTTCCCCTTTGTTAACCAAGACATGACAGACATAATTCCCCCTGTTCCTGATCCTCTTCATCCTGGCGCTGATACCCGTAATTACAATGCATTTTTTTCTCTTCACCTTCTAACTATGCCCCCATGACATCCACAATGTCCCTTATATATCAATGGCCACAATATATCTATTACAGCCACAAGTCCCTCAATGCCAGCCACATTATCCTCCATGCCCCCTTAGCCATTCGGAATACAACCATGACAACCACAATTCACTTTTTGCCTCTTAAGAGAACCATAATGCCCCAGACAAACAAAATGCTCTAATGACAACTACCACTTTCCCAAACACAATGCCCATTTTAATACCACATCTCCAACTAAGTCACAATGCAATCTAATGACAGCAACAATGCCTTCAATGCTAATTACAATTCCGCGAGGACAGCCACAATGCCCTCAATTCTCCTTATGCCAGCCACAATACCCTCCATGCCAGCCAAAAAAATTCCCATTGGGGAATTGGAGATGGTGATGAATGTGTATGTTGGAAAGTCAAATGCAGCACACCCATGTGTAGAACACAAAGGCATTTACAATGCCCTTACATATCTATAGCCGATATATGTACTACTAGACATATATCCTTATATACCAGGAAGGTATTACCACACCTCTGAAAGTCCAGAGCTAGAAACTAGCCTGATAATTATCAGTAATTAATAATAATATTAATTACCCGTCCTCTGATTCCCCTATTGCCGCTGACTGGAGGATTCCATATCTTTCCTCTCTTCACTTTCAAATAGACACCTGGAAAAAAGAAAGAAAGAGGTGTGATAATACGTTCCTGGTATATGCTATAGATGTATTGGATTAGTAAAGAGATGCTACTGTGCCTAGTTTCTGATAAAACAAAAATTATTTTAGAAGGGGCAATACAACGCTTTCTGGGATACCTTCTGAGAAGTCAAACTAGAGATCCCACCTCAAGTCTTACAATGCAAGAGGATGCACAGACCACCCCATCCTGACCAGAAGCCTCAAGTAGCATGTATTTGGCTTTGAGCAAAACCTCTAAATAAGGCCATGACCGTAGTTTATATCCGTAATTAAAAATCCATAATTAAGGATAATCTGGTGACCCACTAATTTCTATTGGCCACAGACACCTTTCCGTATATTTACGGTGTGTCCGGGCCATAGAACTAAAAAGTTAAATATAGAACATGTCCTATTCCTGTCTGCAATTGCGACACGGACTCACCCATAGAAGTCTAAGGGAGCGTGCAAAATTTCGGATGGCTACGGATGTGCATCCGTAGCCGTTCGTTATTGCGGATGCATTGCTATGCGACGGCAGGGGATTCCTTAAGAAAATGGCACCTGAGCGATCATCCGACCTTTTAAATGGGTTTGGACATGTTGGTGTAATGACGGTGGGTAGGGAAACGGACAAGTGAGCCCTAGTCTACCCGCCACTCTGTCCCTGCCTACTTGCAACGACCCGTCCTAGGCGACGGGGTACAACTGGGCGGCGGTCCCTGCGCTCAGTAAGTGCACGACAAACATGACAAACATACAAGGGAATACAAGCAAGGGAAAGGGGCAGTTGCCCACGGCAACACCGTGAGCAACCAGAGTAGTGAACGAGCCGAGTCAAGCCAGGAGTGTGCGAGGTACCAAACGAAGAGCAGAAGAGTAGTCAGTAAGCCAGGGTCTGTATGGAGCAGGATCAAAATAGAAGGAGCTGTAGCTGGGCCAGGAAACCACACGAAAAGAATCACAAGCACCGAGGGACAGGAAGGGCAGGCTTAAATAGACAGAGGGCGGGAGCTAGCGGAGTCTGGCCAGGTTGCGATAGGCTCCTCCCACTCCTAAGCCTGCCAGCCTGAGTGGTGGAAGCTGGAGTCAGTCTCAGGGATGTAGATTCAGGTGCTGACTGATTAATTATGGGAGTTAACCCCGAAGTTGTGCCTGGCAGATCCTTTACAGTACCCCCCCTTTTATGAGGGGCCACCGGACCCTTTCTAAGTGGACCTGGCTTACTGGGGAAACGCAGGTAGAACCTCCTGACCAATACCCCAGCATGAACATCCCGGGCAGGTACCCAAGTCCTCTCCTCGGGCCCGTATCCTCTCCAATGGACCAGGTACTGGAGGGAGCCTTGGACCATCTTGCTGTCCACAATCTTGGCCACCTCGAATTCCACCCCCTCAGGGGTGAGGACGGGAACAGGAGGTCTCCTCGAGGGAGCCATGGACGGGGAGCAGCGTTTAAGGAGGGAGGCATGAAACACGTCGTGTATACGAAAAGACGGGGGTAACTCCAGCCGGAAGGAGACAGGATTGAGGACCTCAATGACCTTATACGGCCCAATAAACCGGGGAGCAAACTTCTTGGACGGAACCTTGAGACGCAAGTTCCTAGACGACAACCACACCAGATCCCCGACCATAAACAGGGGGTTAGCAGAAAGTTTTCTATCAGCCTGAGTTTTTTGTACGCTCTGGGACGCCTCTAGGTTCTTCTGAACCTGGGCCCAGACTGTGCACAGTTCCCGATGAACGACCTCTACCTCGGGATTGTTGGAACTACCAGGTGAAACGGAGAACCGTGGATTAAACCCAAAATTACAGAAAAAGGGGGAGACCCCTGGCGAGTTACTGACCCGGTTATTAAGGGAAAATTCGGCGAGGGGAATGAATGAGACCCAATCATATTGACAGTCAGAGACAAAACACCTTAAATATTGTTCTAGAGATTGATTAGTCCTCTCAGTTTGGCCATTGGTTTCAGGATGGAAGGCAGAGGAGAAGGACAGATCAATCTCCAACTTCATACAGAAGGCTCTCCAAAACAATGAAACAAATTGTACCCCTCTGTCCGAAACAATATTGACAGGGACCCCATGGAGACGCAGGATGTGTTTGACAAACAAGGTAGCCAACGTCTTGGCGTTGGGTAGTTTCTTGAGGGGCACAAAGTGGCACATCTTACTGAAGCGGTCTACTACCACCCACACCACCGACTTGCCTTGGGATGGAGGCAAATCGGTGATAAAATCCATGGAGATATGTGTCCAAGGTCTCTGGGGAATGGGCAACAAACGCAGTAAGCCCGCTGGTCGGGACCTGGGAGTCTTGGACCTAGCACAAACCTCAAAAGCGGCGATGTAGGCCTTAACGTCTTTAGGCAACCCAGGCCACCAATAGTTTCTAGTAATGAGGTGTTTGGTACCCAGGATGCCTGGATGACCAGATAGTGCGGAGTCATGATTTTCCCTAAGTACCCTTAGCCGGAATTGCAGTGGAACAAACAGCTTGTTCTCAGGAAGTTTCACGGGAGCTGAACCTTGATCAGCAGCAATTTCAGAGACTAAATCAGACTAAATCAGAATCGATCGAGGAAATGATTATACCTAGAGGCAAAATACAAGCAGTATCTTCCTCCGAAGGAGGGCTGGCCATGAAGCTACGCGACAGTGCATCAGCCTTAATATTTTTAGACCCAGCCCTATAGGTAACAAAAAAATTGAATCTGGTAAAAAATAACGCCCATCGAGCTTGTCTCGGGTTTAGCCTCCGGGCAGATTCTAGGAAAACCAGATTCTTGTGGTCGGTAAGGACCGTTACCTGGTGCCTAGCCTCCTCCAGGAAGTGGCGCCACTCTTCAAATGCCCATTTAATGGCTAAGAGTTCGCGGTTGCCAATATCATAGTTACTCTCAGTTGGCGAAAACTTCCTGGAGAAGTAGGCACAGGGACGGAGATGGGTGAGGGACCTGGTACCCTGGGACAAGACAACCCCCACTCCCACCTCAGATGCGTCAACTTCCACGATAAATGGCTCCATTTGCGAGTGAGGTCCGTAAGAGGCTTAGCGATGACCGAGAAGTTAGCAATAAATCTCCTGTAATAATTAGCGAACCCCAAAAAACACTGTAACGCCTTCAGGGAGGCAGGTTGGACCCATTCCGCCACAGCCTGAACCTTGGCGGGGTCCATGCGGAATTCATGAGGAGTGAGGATTTGACCCAAAAATGGTATTTCCTGTACCCCAAACACACATTTTTCGGTTTTGGCAAACAGTTTGTTTTCCCGAAGGACCTGGAGCACCTTCCTGACATGCTCAATGTGGGAGGACCAGTCCTTGGAAAACACCAGTATGTCATCAAGGTACACTACAAGAAATATCCCCAGGTAATTTCTCAAAATCTCATTTATGAAATTCTGGAAGACCGCAGGGGCATTACACAACCCAAAGGGCATGACGAGGTATTCGAAATGGCCTTCGGGCGTGTTAAACGCAGTCTTCCACTCATCCCCCTCTTTGATGCGGATAAGGTTATACGCCCCCCGTAGATCCAACTTAGAGAACCATTGGGCCCCCTGAACCTGATTGAAGAGATCAGGAATCAAAGGAAGGGGATACTGGTTCCTTACCGTGACCTTATTCAGGCTACGGTAGTCAATGCATGGCCTAAGACCACCATCCTTCTTCCCTACGAAGAAGAAGCCAGCACCTACCGGAGAAGTAGAGGGACGAATGTAACCCTTGGCCAGGCATTTTATTTTTATTTTTCATTATGAAAACCTAGTCTTCAGTGGGATTTATATGAAGCAACAGTAATTGATTTGTTCGTTTAGTCCATATGGAATTACGGAACCCATTCTAAATATCCACTTAGACTCCCTTTGGAGGACCACTTTATCTATGTCTCCTCCCCTTGGTGATGGATGGATAAGCTCCATAGCTATAAATTTGAGGCATTTTGCATCTCCCCCATGTTTTAGATGTACATGTCTGGCTACTGGTTTATCCCTATCGTTCGCAATGTCCCCTAGGTGTTCCAAAACCTGCCTGGACACATATAAAAGGAAAATAGGAGGTTTCCCAGTCCCCAGCTACAGGATCAAGATGGACTTGGACACACTATAGAATGGGTAGGGGGGTGGATTACCCCAAAATATACCTTTGAAAAAACCTCCTCCTTTATGCAGTAATATTTGGAGCTTTGCATTTACTCTGCACAAAACGTACAGAATGTCAGTTTTCTCTCACAAAAGAGAGCACATTTTTAGCCTTTAAATTTGTCCTGTGTGTATGTTTTGCACATTATTTTAAACAATATGAAGTAAAAGTTATATTTTATAAAGCTCTATCATTATTCCAGTGATTCTTTACTAATTCTAAATAGAGTATTTATGCTATAAAAAACCTTTGGTGGAAGGAATAAAAATACCACCTGACATCTATTCAATCAGAGGCATAGCAAGAGACATAGCAAATTCCACAGACATGATATTAGTAGAGGACCCTGAATCCACGAAGGCACTGCCGGTAGCAGACCTACCACCAAAAGAGACCTGAAAGTGAAGCAAGATCTTAGTACGTTTCCTATTTACGGGAAATACCTGTGCGCCCAAGTGACCTCCCCGATGATCACTTAGGCGCGGAAGTTCTCTGGCTGCATTCTTACGCTTAGGACAGTTGTTCACTTGATGCTTGTCATCCCCACAGTAGAAGCAGAGACCATTCTTCCTGCGGAATTCTCTACATTGTTGGGGGGACACGGAGGCCCCGAGTTGCATAGGTATCTCTGAGTCTTTTGGGGAGGAACGAAGCAACGGAACTTCGGGAGGCATCATGGGGGAGTCGGAGGAGAAAACACATAAACGTTCACGTTGTCGTTCCCTGAGACGTCGGTCAAGTCGTACCGCTAAAGCCATAACCTGGTCTAGGGAGTCAGAAGAGGGATAGCTAACTAGCAGGTCTTTCAGGGCATTCGACAGACCCAACCTAAACTGGCACCTTAAGGCAGGGTCATTCCACCGAGAAGCTACGCACCACTTCCTAAAGTCAGAACAATACTCCTCAACAGGTCTCTTACCCTGACGTAAGGTCACCAGCTGACTCTCGGCAAAGGCAGTCCTGTCAGTCTCGTCATAAATAAGTCAGAGAGCAGAAAAGAAACAATCAACGGAGGAAAGTTCAGGGGCGTCAGGAGCCAAGGAGAAGGCCCACTCTTGGGGCCCTTCCTGGAGCCGGGACATAATTATACCCACCCGCTGGCTCTCAGAACCTGAGGAATGGGGCTTTAAACGAAAGTAAAGCCTACAACTCTCCCGAAAGGAGAGAAAAGCCCTCAGGTCCCCTGAGAACCGGTCGGGCAACTTGAGGTGGGGTTCAAGAGGTGAGGTGAGGGGAACTTCCAAGGCAGCATCAGGCTGGTTGACCCTCTGAGCCAGGGCCTGGACCTGTAGGGAGAGACCCTGCATTTGCTGAGCCAGGGTCTCACGGGGGTCCATAGTGGTGTCAGGGACCAGGGTAGACTAGGTATGGGCTTGTGATTATGTAATGACGGGGGGTAGGGAAACGGACAAGTGAGCCCTAGTCTACCCGCCACTCTGTCCCTGCCTACTTGCAACGACCCGCCCTAGGCGACGGGGTACAACTGGGCGGCGGTCCCTGCGCTCAGTAAGTTCACGACAAACACGACAAACATACAAGGGAATACAAGCAAGGGAAAGGGGCAGTTGCCCACGGCAAAACCGTGAGCAACCAGAGTGGTGAAGGAGCCGAGTCAAGCCAGGAGTGTACCAAACGAAGAGCAGAAGAGTAGTCAGTAAGCCAGGGTCTGTATGGAGCAGGATCAAAATAGAAGGAGCTGTAGCTGGGCCAGGAAACCACACGAAAAGAATCACAAGCACCGAGGGACAGGAAGGGCAGGCTTAAATAGACCGAGGGCGGGAGCTAGCTGAGTCTGGCCAGGTTGCGATAGGCTCTCCCACTCCTAAGCCTGCCAGCCTGAGTGGTGGAAGCTGGAGTCAGTCTCAGGGATGTAGATTCAGGTGCTGACTGATTAATTATGGGAGTTAACCCCGAAGCTGTGCCTGGCAGATCATTTACAGTTGGTGACATCATTTGTAGCCTCCCATTTTTTTGCGAAATAGTAATTAGGAATGCACTACAGACCATATTTGCGGACAGCGTGCCAGATACGCGTTTGACTACAGATCCGTATCCTCTAACAGCTCATCACGCCCCCACAATGCATTTACGGGGTGGCGAGGTTTGCCATGGCAGCCTAATGAAGGCCCCCAGGTCTGCCATCTTTGTGCTCCTATTAAGCCCTGCCTCTGGCAAGGCTTAATAGAAGCCTGTCAGGAAGACGATATACTGCAATACATCAGTATATAGATCCATTATAGTATATAGTGGATCGCTAGTTCAAGTCCCCTAGGGGGACTAATAAAAAAAAGTAACAATTTGTAAAATAAAGTATTTTTTTATGTAAAAAATATATATATATTATTAAAAAAAACTCCTTTCGCATTTCAATATAGTCTTACTTAACCCGTACGTTGTACACCGTAAAAAACAAAAATGTAAAACTAAAGAATTGCTATTTTTTTGGTCACCTCATCTCCAACAAAAAATGGAATGAAAAGTGTTCAAAACCGTGCATGTACCCCAAAAATTGTAGCATTAAAAACTACAGCTTATCCCGCAAAAAATAAGCCCTCATACCACTTAATCGACAGAAAAATAAAAAAGTTATTGCTCTCAGAATTTGGCGACACAAAATTAATTACATTTTTTTTTACACTTAATTTTTTCCTTGTCAAAAGTAGTAAAACACAGAAAAAACTATATATATTTAGTATCGCCGTAATCGTATTGACTCACAGAAAAAAGTTAACATGGTGTTTTAATTGCATGGTGAATTCCATAAAAACGAAGCGCAAAAAACAATGGAGGAATCGATGTGTTTTTCATTTTCGACCCCACAAATAATTTTTTTCCCGTTTCCTAGTACATTATATGGCACAATAGATGGTGCAACAAAAAACTACAACTCGTCCCACAAAAATCAAGCCCTCATTGGACTATATCGACAGTAAAATTAAAAAGTTATGGCTTTTGGAAGGTGGGGAGGAAAAAATGAAAATGAAAATCTGATAATTGTTTACGACTGGAAGGGGTTAACACTTTATTAACCCCTTAATGACCAGCCTATTTTAGACCTTAACCCCTTCCCTCTTTGGGCACTTTTGACCTTCCTGACAGAGCCTCATTTTTCAAATCTGACATGTTTCACTTTATGTGGTAATAACTCCGCAATGCTTTTACCTATCCAAGTGATTCTGAGATTGTTTTCTCGTGACACATTGGACTTTATGTTACTGGCAAAATTTGCCCGATACATTCAGTATTTAATTGTGAAAAACACCAAAATTTAGCGAAAAATTGCAAAAATGAGCATTTTTCTCAATTTAAATGTATCTGCTTGTAAGACAGGCAGTTATACCACACAAAAATTTTGCTAATTAACATCCCCCATATGTCTACTTTAGTTTAGCAGCATTTTTTGAACATCATTTTATTTTTCTAGGACGTTACAAGGCTTAGAACTTTAGCAGCAATTTCTTACATTTTCAAGAAAATTTCAAAATGCTATTTTTACAGGGGCCAGTTCAGTTGTGAATTGGCTTTGAGGTCCTTAGATATTAGAAACCCCCAATAAGTCACCCCATTTTAAAAACTGCACCCCTCAAAGTATTCAAAACAGCATTTAGAAAGTTTCTTAACCCTTTAAACATTGCGCAGGAATTAAAGCAAAGTAGAGGTGATATTTACAAATTTCATTTTTTTTTGGAGAAATTCATTTTTAATCCCTTTTTTTTTGTAACACAGAAGGTGTTACCAGAGAAACGCAATTCAATATTTGTTGCCCAGGTTCTTCAGATTTAGGAAATATCCCACATGTGGCCCTGGTGTGCTTATGGACTGAAGCACAGGCCTCAGAAGTAAAGGAGCACCTAGTGGATTTTGGGGCCTCCTTTTTATTAGAATATATTTTAGGCACCATGTCACGTTTGAAGGGCTCTTGCGGTGCCAAAACAGTGGAAACCCCCACAAGTGGCACTATTTTGGAAACTACACCCCTTGAGGAAATTATCTAGGGGTATAGTGAGCATTTTGACCCCACAGGTTATTTGTAGAAATTTTTGGAAGTAGGCCGTGAAAATGAAAATCTACATTTTTTTCAAAGAAAATGTAGGTTTAGCTTATTTTTTCTCAATTCCACGATGACTAAAAGAGAAAAAGATCCACCAAATTTGTAAAGCAATTTCTCCCGAGTAAAACAGTACCCCACATGTGGTCATAAACGGCTGTTTGGACACACAGCAGGGCTCAGAAGGGAAAGAGCGCCATTTGGCTTTTGGAGCTCAAATTTAGCAGGAATAGTTAGAAGAGGCCATGTCGCATATGCAAAGCCCCTGAGGGACCAAAACAGTGGAAACACCCCACAAGTGACCCCATTTTGGAAACTACACCCCTTGAGGAAATTATCTAGGGGTATAGTGAGCATTTTGACCCCACAGGTTATTTGTAGAAATTTTTGGAAGTAGGCCGTGAAAATGAAAATCTACATTTTTTCAAAGAAAATGTAGGTTTAGCTTATTTTTTCTCAATTCCACGATGACTAAAAGAGAAAAAGATCCACCAAATTTGTAAAGCAATTTCTCCCGAGTAAAACAATACCCCACATGTGGTCATAAACGGCTGTTTGGACACACAGCAGGGCTCAGAAGGGAAAGAGCGCCATTTGGCTTTTGGAGCTCAAATTTAGCAGGAATAGTTAGAAGAGGCCATGTCGCATATGCAAAGCCCCTGTGGGGCCAAAACAAAGGAAACCCCCCACAAGTGACCCCATTTTGGAAACTTCACCCCTTGAGGAAATTATCTAGGGGTATAGTGAGCATTTTGACCCCACAGATCTTTTGCAGAAACAATTGGAAATAGGTAGTGAACATGAAAATCTACATTTTTTCAAAGAAAATGTAGGTTTAGCTTATTTTTTCTCAATTCCACGATGACTAAAAGAGAAAAAGATCC
Organism: Rhinoderma darwinii; assembly: GCF_050947455.1. Taxonomy (NCBI): domain Eukaryota; kingdom Metazoa; phylum Chordata; class Amphibia; order Anura; family Rhinodermatidae; genus Rhinoderma; species Rhinoderma darwinii. Next base: position 217,669,235 of record NC_134689.1, on the reverse strand, counting down.
ACCAAATTTGTAAAGCAATTTCTCCCGAGTAAAACAATACCCCACATGTGTTCATAAACGGCTGTTTGGACACACAGCAGGGCTCAGAAGGGAAAGAGCGCCATTTGGCTTTTGGAGCTCAAATTTAGCAGGAATAGTTAGAAGAGGCCATGTCGCATATGCAAAGCCCCTGTGGGGCCAAAACAAAGGAAACCCCCCACAAGTGACCCCATTTTGGAAACTTCACCCCTTGAGGAAATTATCTAGGGGTATAGTGAGCATTTTGACCCCACAGATCTTTTGCAGAAACAATTGGAAATAGGTAGTGAACATGAAAATCTACATTTTTTCAAAGAAAATGTAGGTTTAGCTTATTTTTTCTCAATTCCACGATGACTAAAAGAGAAAAAGATCCACCAAATTTGTAAAGCAATTTCTCCCGAGTAAAACAATACCCCACATGTGTTCATAAACGGCTGTTTGGACACACAGCAGGGCTCAGAAGGGAAAGAGCGCCATTTGGCTTTTGGAGCTCAAATTTAGCAGGAATAGTTAGCAGAGGCCATGTCGCATATGCAAAGCCCCTGAGGGGCCAAAACAGTGGAAACCCCCCACAAGTGACCCCATTTTGGAAACTACACCCCTTGTGGAAATTATCTAGGGGTATAGTGAGCATTTTGACCCCACAGATCTTTTGCAGAAACAATTGGAAGTAGGCAGTGAACATGAAAATCTACATTTTTTCAATGAAAATGTAGGTTTAGCTAATTTTTTCTCATTTCCACGAGGACTAAAGGAGAAAAAGCTCCACAACATTTGTAAAGCAATTTCTCCCGAGTAAAACAGTACCCCACATGTGGTCATAAACGGCTGTTTGGACACACGGCAGGGCTCAGAAGAGAAAGAGCGCCATTTGGAGCTCAAATTTGACAGGGATGGTTTTGGGAGGCCATGTCACATGTGCAAAGAACCTGAGGGGCCAAAACAGTGGAAACCCCCCACAAGTGACCCCATTTTGGAAACTGCACCCCTTGAGGAAATTATCTAGTGGTATAGTGAGCATTTTGAACCCACAGTTTTTTTGCAGAAAATTCTGGAAGTAGGCAGTGAAAATGAAAATCTACATTTTTTCAAAGAAAATGTAGGTTTAGCTAATTTTTTCTCATTTCCACGAGGACTAAAGGAGAAAAAGCTCCACAACATTTGTAAAGCAATTTCTCCCGAGTAAAACAGTACCCCACATGTGGTCATAAACAGCTGTTTGGACACACTGCAGGGCTCAGAAGCGCCATTTGACTTTTGGAACTAGGATTTAGCTGGATATGTGTGTGGACACAATGTTGCTTTTGGCATAATAAAAGGGGTTAATGAATTATGAAATTACTAATTATTGGATGTATGGTACTCTTTGAAGCAATCCTTGATACACAGGCCTGGCTTTTCGGGGCAGGTTTCACAGTGGAAAATAGTGTCTTTTCTTATTCCCCTTTTGGAACACACTCTGCACCTTTTTTGTGTCCTTCTCTTCTTCGAAATTTGGGGCACTTCATTGGGGAAATGTTGCCCTGGTACAGTGCGTGGAGTATCGCTACCAGAAGATGTGCTTGGGCCCTCCCCTGCCTGGTTCCCAAATAGAAGTGCCTTGATCACCACCTCTTGGAAGTTAAGGAATGTCCCTGTCCGGCCTGCACATCGGGATAGTACGTAAGCATTATACATTGCCATCTGTACAATGTGCACGGCCAGCTTTTTGTACCATGTCTTTGTTTTCCGTAGGGCACTATAAGGCTTCAGTACTTGATCAGAGAGATCAACCCCGCCCATGTACTTATTGTAGCCCAGGATGCAATTTGGCTTCTGGGTCACTGTGGTGGTACCTCGTTCAGGGACAGGGGTGCTGCCGCTACCATCAATTGTGGTCAATATAAGGACATCCCTCTTGTCCTTATATTTGACGAACAGCATGTTCTCGCTGCATAGTTCCCTGCTCTCACCCCTTCTGAGGCTTTGGCTAAGCAGTGTTTTAGGGAGGCCTCTCTGATTTTTGCGCACAGTACCACATGCTACAGTACTTCTGGCAGAAAGGCACTTAAATAGTGGGATGCTGGTATAGAAGTTATCGACGTAAAGGTGATAACCCTTGTCCAGCAATGGGTGAATCAAATCCCACACTATTTTCCCACTAACTCCCAGGACGGGGGGGCATTCTGGGGGTTCAATAATAGAGTCCTTCCCTTCGTAAACCCTAAACCTGTGTGTATACCCAGATGTACTCTCACACATTTTGTACAATTTAATTCCATACCTTGCCCTCTTATTGGGCAGGTATTGGCGGAATTTAAGCCTCCCCTTAAAATGAACAAGGGACTCGTCTATGGAAATATATTTATCGGGGGTGTACACTTGTGAAAATTTGGTGGAGAAATGATCAATGAGTGGCCTGATTTTAAAAAGACGGTCAAATGTGGGGTCATTCTGGGGCGGGCACTGTGCATTATCATTATAATGCAAGAATTTTAAAATGGCTTCAAAGCGAGTCCGGATCATGGCCATGCGGTAAATTGGGGTGCTGTACAAAATATCCGCACTCCAGTATTGCCTAAGCTCTGGCTTCCTCACTAGTCCCATATGCAGCACAAGGCCCCAAAATGTCATCATCTCCGCTGCATCTACTGGGGTCCACCTAACAAATGATGAAGTGGGGTTTTGGGTTAAAAATTGTTGGGCGTACAGATTTGTCTGGGCCACCATTAAATTAACAAACTCCTCAGAGAAAAAGACCTTGAAAAAGTCCATTTCTGTGAGGCCTTCAGTCTCAAATTGAATTCCTGAGCTGCCTATAAAATCAGGAATTTGAGGCTCATCATTTTCGGGGAGTGGAGTCCACACGGGATCAATCATTGGGGTTGGCTCAGCTGCTCTCCTGGGTCGCCTTTGGGGGGGTTCCTCATCACTGGAGGAGGAAGAGGAGGAAACTAAAAGGAGTGGGGCATATTCTTCCTCTCCCTCGCTGGCCGACTCAGTGTCAGAGGCAATGATGGCGTATGCCTCCTCGACTGAATACATCCTTCTGGACGATTGAGACATTTTGATTTATTACAAGGGGTTGTGTGGTGTTTTTACACGTGTAATCAACTTTTATTTTTACACAGGGGGGGGTGTGTATGTGTGGTGTTTTTACACGTGTATAGTGAACAGAAATTAGAAGATAAGAAAGAAGAGAAGAAAAGGAAAAAAAAAAAATAGAATTTACTGTACAATCGTCAGTTAGTAAAAAAGCAACTGAACGTCCGTCAGTAACTGACGCTATCTATTACTAAAAAAACCTGTAGTCTAACTAACTTGCTACAGCAAAACTAGGTTCTAAAAATTTACTGGACGAACGTCAGTAAAAAAGCAACTGAACGTCCGTCAGTAACTGACGCTATCTATTACTAAAAAAAACCTGTAGTCTAACTAACTTGCTACAGCAAAACTAGGTTCTAAAAATTTACTGGACGAACGTCAGTAAAAAAGCAACTGAACGTCCGTCAGTAACTGACGCTATCTATTACTAAAAAAAACCTGTAGTCTAACTAACTTGCTACAGCAAAACTAGGTTCTAAAAATTTACTGGACGAACGTCAGTAAAAAAGCAACTGAACGTCCGTCAGTAACTGACGCTATCTATTACTAAAAAAAACCTGTAGTCTAACTAACTTGCTACAGCAAAACTAGGTTCTAAAAATTTACTGGACGAACGTCAGTAAAAAAGCAACTGAACGTCCGTCAGTAACTGACGCTATCTATTACTAAAAAAAAACTGTAGTCTAACTAACTTGCTACAGCAAAACTAGGTTCTAAAAATTTACTGGACGAACGTCAGTAAAAAAGCAACTGAACGTCCGTCAGTAACTGACGCTATCTATTACTAAAAAAAACCTGTAGTCTAACTAACTTGCTACAGCAAAACTAGGTTCTAAAAATTTACTGGACGAACGTCAGTAAAAAAGCAACTGAACGTCCGTCAGTAACTAACGCTATCTATTACTAAAAAAAACCTGTAGTCTAACTAACTTGCTACAGCAAAACTAGGTTCTAAAAATTTACTGGACGAACGTCAGTAAAAAAGCAACTGAACGTCCGTCAGTAACTGACGCTATCTATTACTAAAAAAAAACTGTAGTCTAACTAACTTGCTGCGCACACTATGGAAAGCTGCGGGTGAAAAAAAGACCTAAAAAAACCTGCGTAAAAAAATTACCACAGATGCTGATAACTAATCAGCAATCTGTAGCCGCAGGGTGCACACAGATAGATGGTGCAAATTTATAATTGGAAAAAAAGGCACAAAGAAAGAACCTGCGGGAAAAAAAAACCACGGATGCTGATCAGTGATGGCGGTCACTAATCAGCACTTCGTGGCCGCAGGGCGCACGCAGGGAGATGGTGCAAATTAGAAAAAATAAATCCTGCGCCAAAGATTGAGCACAGATGCTGATCAGTGATGGTGGTCACTGATCAGCGCTCAGTGGGCACAGGACTCGGACAGGGAGGGGGTGGGGTGGGGTAGATTGGGACAGGGAGGGGGTGGATTGGGACAGGGACAGGCCCAAGGGCAGGGACAGGCCCAAGGACAGGGACAGGGCCAAAAAAATCTGTCTGATCACAAAAAAATAAAAATAAAGGTGATCAGACAGAAGCAGCAAAAGGGCTTTCTTATTTTTCACACAGTAGTGCAGGATGCACTACAAATTCCAGAAAATCCGCAGCAGACACTCTCTCAACCGCTCTGCACGCTGCCTCAAACTGGAATGGCGGCGTGCAGAGCAGTGTCGATGTACACAACACTGCCTGGTGCACTGATTGGTCGGTCGTTACAGACCGACCAATCAGATCGCTCCTAGAGGTGGCATCACTGCCACCTCCCTAGGTGACGTTGGTGGCGATGGGTGTTGTCTTAGACAGCACCAATCGCCACTGTCTAACTGTGCCCTGTGACTCCAGGGCGCAGTTTTAACAAAAATCCCTGCTATTGGCCGGTCAGAATTGACTGGCCAATAGCAGCGATCGCCGATGCGGGGGGGCCAAAACGGCACCCTGGGCGAGTAGTAGAGATGGCCTGCTGTCATGGACAGCAGCCATATTTACTTTGTCACGGTGCAATTAGCACCGATGACCGTTTCCCGTTGCGCCGTATATATACGGCGCTTTGCGGGAAGCACCTCCCGACAGCGCCGTATATATACGGCGCATGTCGGGAAGGGGTTAACCCCTTCCCCCTGCTTGAATTCTGGGCCCTAATGACCAAGCCATTTTTTTATTTTTTTCCATCGTCACATTCGAAGAGCTATAACTTTTTTATTTTTGCGTCTACATAGCTGTATAAGGTCTTGTTTTTTTGCGGGACAAGTTGTACTTTTTAATAGCACAATTTTGGGGTACATATAATTTATTCATTAACTTTTATTAACTTTTTTTGGGGGGGGGATAGGAGAAAGCCTGAAATTTCGCCACTCTTTTTTTACGTCCTAAATCTAGGGCGTTTACCGTGTGGTATAGATAACACAATAACTTTATTCAACGGGTTGTTACGATTGCAAAGATACAAAATTTGTATAGATTTTGTATGTTTTACTACTTACACAGTAAAAACTTTTTTTTCAAAATTATTTGTTTTTGTGTCTCCATGTTTGAAGAGCCATAACTTTTTTATTGTTTCGCCGATGCAGTTGTATGAGGGCTTTTTTTTTGCGGGACGACTTGTAGTTTTTATTGATACCATTTTAGAGTAGATGCAACTTTTTGATCATTTTTTATCACATTTTTTTAAAGTCAGGATTAACAGAAAACAGCAATTTTTCCACAGTTTTTTATTTTATTTTTTACGGCGTTCACCGTGCGGGTTAAATAATGTAACAGCTTTATAGTCGGGGTCGTTACGGACGCGGCAATACCAAATATGTGTAACTTTTTTGCTTTATTGTGTTATTTTTAATAGTAAAGCATTTTGTAAGGGGAAAAAGTTGGTTTTTCATTTATTTATTTTTATTAACTTTATTCAACTTTTTTAAACTTTTTTACTAGTCCCACTAGGGGACTTTAATATGCGTTCATCCGATCCCTTTTATAATACACTGCAATACTTTTGTATTGCAGTGTATTACTGCCTGTCCGTTTAAAACGGATAGGCATCTGCTAGGACATGCCTCTGGCATAGCCTAGCAGGCATTCACTACAGGCAGATCTGGGGGCCTTTATTAAGCCCCTGGCTGCCATCAGAGACACAGACACTCGGCGATCTTATCGCCGGGTGTCGGTGGGATGAGAGGGAGCTCCCTCCCTCTCTCCAAAACCACTCAGATGCGGGGCCCGCTATTGAGCACCGCATCTGAGGGGTTAAACGGGTGAGATCGATACTAATATCGATCTCACCCGTTTGTGCAGGGATGCCCCCAGCCCTCAGCTACCTCTGGCAGCTGAGAGCAGGGAGATTTCACGGCTCCCTGCTCGGTTTACTTTATTCTGATGCAGCGCCGTGAAAAGGCTATTGCATCAGAATAAAGCCCACTAATGACCGCCGTGAAAAGGCTTATCGGCGGTCATTAAGGGGTTAATGACCAAGCCATTTTTTAAGTTTTTCCATCGTCTCATTCAAAGAGCTATAACCTTTTTATTTTTCCGTCGACATAGCTGTATAAGGTCTTGTTTTTTGCAGGACAAGTTGTAATTTTTAATAGCACCATTTTGGGGTACATAGAATTTATGGATTAACTTTTAACTTTTTTTGGGGGGGGAATAGAAAAAAAACCAGCAATTTCGCAACACTTTTTATCGTCCTAAAATTACGCCGTTTACAGTGTGGTATAAATGACACAATAACTTTATTCAGTGGGTTGTTGCGATTGCAGCGATACCAAATTTGTATAGTTTTTCTATGTTTTACTATTTTTACACAGTGAAAACACTTTTTTTTCAAAATTATTTGTTTTTGTGTCTCTATATTTGAGGAGCCGTAATATTTTTATTTTTTCGCCGATGCAATTGTAAAAGGGCTTTTTTTTTTGCAGGACGACTTGAAGTTTTTTTTTAAGGCTGGATTCAAAGAAAACAGCAATTTTTGCATGTTTTTTTAGTTTATTTTTTACGACGTTCACCATGCTGGTTAAATGATATAATACATTTATAGTTGGGGTCGTTACGGACGCGGCGATACCAAATATGTGTAACTTTTTTACTTTATTTTGTTTGTTAATAGTAAAGCAGTTTGTAAGGGGGAAAAGTAGTTTTTTCACTTTTTTACTAGTCCCACTAGGGGACTTCACTATGCGATTATTCAATCACATTTATAATACACTGCAATACTTGTATTGCAGAGTATTACTGCCTGTCCGTGTAAAACGGACAGGCATCTGCTAGGTCATGCCAGAGGCATGATCTAGCAGGCATTCACTACAGGCAGACCTGGGGGCCTTTATTAGGCCCCCGGCTGCCATCGGAGACACAGACACTCGGTGATCTTATCGCCGGGTGGCGGTGGGATGAGAGGGAGCTCCCTCTCTCCAATGCCACTGAGATGCGGCGCACGCTATTGAGCGTCGCATTTGAGGGGTTAAACGGGTGAGATCGATACTAATATCGATCTCACCCGGTCGAGCAGGGATGCCCCCAGTCCTCAGCTACCTCTGGCAGCTGAGAGCAGGGAGATTTAACGGCTTCCTGCTCTGTTTATTCCGATGCAGTGACGTAAAAAGGCTATTGCATCGGAATAAAGCCCATTAGTGACCGACGTAAAAACACTATGGGGTGGTCACTAACAGGTTAATTCACTGGGGGCTGACATGTTTTATTTCATATGTGTATGTGTCGCTTAACGACACATACACAGATGAAATATGGCAGCTATAGGGCATAACGAACGGGAGCCGTTCGTTACATACAGTGCTTCTGCCGTCTCGCACTGTAATGAGCATGTGCAGTTCAGAGCGACCCAGCACAGAAGTGGGCTTGTAGGCGGAAAGCCGGCGCCACTTTGGAGAAGACCAGCTGCCAGTAAGGTGTGTACGTGTGTGCGCGGGGGGGATTGTTAGTGTGTTTGTGTGTGTGGGGATCTGTGTGTGGCGCGGTTGCATGTTTTGGGGGGTTTGTATGTGGGGGGCACTCGATGGAGCAGCGGTGCTCGCCACAGTTCCTTCAAAACAGTTGATTGGCGGCTATGCAGGATCAGCGGCACACGAGCGCCGCTGATTCATCATAGCCGCTTATCAACTGATTTGAAGGATCAGCCGCGAGCACCGCTGCTCCGTCGAGCGCCCCCCCATACATTTAGGTAAGGTGTGTGCGTGCGTGGTTTTGCATGTGGGGGTCTGCGTGTGGCTCGGTTGCATGTTTGGGGGGAGGTAGGCCGGGTTTACACGAGCGTGTGCGTTTTGCGCACGCAAAAAACGCAGCGTTTTGCGTGCGCAAACAGCTCCGTGTGTCATCAGCGTATGATGCGCGGCTGCGTGATTTTCGCGCAGCCCCCATCATTATGACACTCCGTTTGGATGTTTGTAAACAGAAAAGCACGTGGTGCTTTTCTGTTTACATTCAGAGTTTGACAGCTGTTGCGCGAATCACGCTGTTCGCACGGAAGTGCTTCCGTGGGGTGCGCGTGATTTTCACGCACCCATTGACTCGAACAGCGCACAAAGTTAGGACATGTCGTGAGTTTTTTTCAGCGGACTCACGCTGAGCAAAACTCACGGACTATCTGCATGCCCCCACAGACTTACATAGGTCCGTACGACACGCGTGAAAAGCACGCGCGTCGCACGGACGTATATCACGCTCGTGTAAACGAGGCCTTAGTGTGTGTGTTTGTGTGGTGCTCGCCACTGTTCCTTCAAAACAGCTGATTGGCGGCTATGCAGGATCAGCGGCACACGAGTGCCAAATTTCACCTGTGAGTCCACTCCCCTTCATAAGACTATATGACATGTCTACACTACTCTTTACACTAGTATTTTAACCCTTAAGAGGAAATGTCTCATCAGAAAATGACCTATTGTCTAAATAAAGCTTTTAATGAAACAATTTTTGATGATGAAAATTATTTTTTTTGCATTTTCCACGTCATTATCTATATTCAAAATTAATCTTAAAATGTTGCAGTTTTCACTCGGGCCACTGAACCTCATGATAGATTGACACCCTGTTCTGTAGAGATCACTTCTCAACAGTCAAATCATTATGATCACAGGCAAGGCCAAACTAGAACTGAAAAGCTGCTCTTGTATACAAACCCCACCAGCCTACATACAATATGGCCCCCGTCAGCCGCATAATAGCAGAATAATAGAAAAATAGCAGTGACTATTGCTTTACTTTGGTCACACCCCTCGCCACGCACTTCAATATGTAAAGGACATCATCAACACAAGAAGGAAAATAAAAGTAAACATAGAAATACCTAGTCACATGGTCAGGGACAGGCGTATGCTGCCACTAAACAAACACCAAAATAACCAATGATACCGCCATACAGCGACCATGTATTGGTCAGATGCCCGTTCTATACTGGCACTCTGCATAGTATTATTACACTGTAGACTATAGAGGAGAATACAGTACTGATCAGATGCAGTAACTGGCAGAATACATAACAATTGAAGAGGACCTATCAGCTCTCCTGACATGTCTGTTTTAGTAAATGCTTGTATTACCCATTAAATAACAATTCTGGAGCATCCTTTCTTAGGACCCTACATTGTGCTATTCCTCTGTGATACTTCAAAGTTCAGAGGTATGATAACAAAGAGGGACAACTGATGCGGTGCTCGTAGTGCATCGCTTCAATTTTTTTTCTGTTTAAGTCCAGCCTCTAATCCCACCTAATCCCCGCCCATACACACCTGGTTCAGCCCACACAGTATGATGCTCCCATAGTGCCACCCACACATTATAATGCCCCCATAGCTGCCACCATACAGTATAATGCCCCCATAGATGCCCCATACAGTATAAAGCCAACAAAGATGCCCCCATACAGTATAATGCCCACACAGGTTCTCCCATGCATTATATTGCCCACACAGATGCCCTCATAGAATATAATGTGCACACAGATAGCCCCATTCAGTATAATGCCCCAAAAATCTCCCACACAGCATAATGCCCCATACAGTGTGATGCCCACACAGATGCCCTCATACAGTAGAATGCCCTAATAGCTGCCCCATACAGCATAATGCCCCATAACTGCCCCCATATAGCATAATGGCCCCAAAGCTGCCCCATACAGCATAATGCCCCCAAAGCTGCCCCCATACAGTTTAATTCCTCCATAGCTGGCACCATACAGTATAATTCCCCCATACAGTATAATGCCCCCACTGCTGCCACCATACAGTATAATGCCCCCACAGCTTCCCCCATTCAGTATAATGCCCCCACAGCTTCCCCATACATTATAATGCCCCCTTAACTGCCCCTAGTGCCAGTGCCCTGATAGTGCCACAGTGCCCATGTAGACAGTGCCACAGTGTCCCCTTTAGATAGTGCCCCCCACTGTAGATGGCGCCATTGGGACTTCAATGAATGGAAAGTGACGTCAGGGTCTACTCCTGGAGCGGAATCCCCTGCCAGAGCGTTGCCAATGCTCTGGCAGGGGATTCCGCTCCAGGAGTAGCCCATGATGTCACTGTCCGTAAATGGAGAGAGACGTCAAGGGCTTCCCCGAGCACAGTGGTTAAAGTAGCGCCGTGCCCAGGGAGTCCTCGCTCTGAACTAATGCTGAAGCAGGGATCTGATGGTTCCCTTCTTCAGCATTGGGTTCATCTGTATCTGCGTCCTGAGGATGCAGACACAGTTGACAGCAAGATATACCCCTGGCCTCCCAGGACAGCAGAACACCGACTGGAATCCAGAACTGTCCCTCTGAATCCGGGGCATTTGGGAGGTATGTGTTATTCCTACTGGATATAAATTGACAATTGGGTGTTGCCTTTCCCCTTGTCAAACGGCTGGGTCTCTACACACTCTTAAGCCTTATTCAGACAAACGTAGGGAAAATCGGATGTGAAAAGTCGCAATTTTTCACGTCTGAGTAGCTCTGTGGAGGTCCCGTTTTCATGTATCCCCATAGACTTAAGTCTATGGACGGATCCGTGAAAACGGAATTAAATAGGACATGTTCTATGTGTCAACTAGAGATGAGCGAACTTATGAAAAGTTTGGTTCGGCTAGTTCGCCGAATTTCACGAAAAAGTTCGATTCGGACCGAACTAGTTCTGACCGAACCTGTAATTTCCGTGCGCCGAGCATGGTACTGTCCAGGGTGCTGAAAGAGTTAATGTTCTGCACTAACTCTTTCAGCAACCTTGACAGTACCATGCTCGGGGCGCGGAAAATACAATTTTAATGTAATAAAAAAATAAAATAAAAAAATGTCATACTTACTTTCCTCCTGTCCGGCCTCCAGCGATGACGTTTCATCCATGTCGCCGCTGCAGCCAATCACAGGCTGTAGTTGCGGTCCGCACGTCATGATGACGTCAGAAGGCCGGCCTCCAGGGATGACGCTTCATCCCACGTGACCGCCTCTGCAGCCAATCACAGGCTGCAGCGGCCTCTGTAGCCAATCACATGCTCCTCTCCTGAAATACTCTGTGCTGCCTTAAACTCTGTGGACAGGTCAGGATCCTGTTTCTTTTAAATGCTGCTGGGGAACCCGCTCGATCCACTATATAAGGCTGCGCTACAGTGCAGCATTTAAAAGAAACAGGATCCTGACCTGTCCACAGAGTTTAAGGCAGCACAGAGTATTTCAGGAGATGAGCGTGCAGATTCAGTGCTGCTGTGAACTCTGCTCTTACCATTACGTAGCTCTCAGTCTGTTACCTCTCCTCCACTCCTGTCCTCAATAACACCTTCACATGATTGGCAAGTCACCACCCCGCACAAGATCCGCACGCTCATCTCCTGAAATACTCTGTGCTACCTTAAACTCTGTGGACAGGTCAGGATCCTGTTTCTTTTAAATTCTGCACTGTAGCGCAGCCTTATATAGTGGATCGAGCGGGTTCCCCAGCAGCATTTAAAAGAAACAGGATCCTGACCTGTCCACAGAGTTTAAGGCAGCACAGAGTATTTCAGGAGATGAGCACAGCCGGCCACGGGCAGCCGGTTGTTTTTCCGAGCCGTGCTCCCATTATAAAGTATAGGAGCACGGCCCGTAAAATAAAAAAATAGAACATGTTCTATCTTTTTAACGGAACGGGCACCTTCCCGTGAGAAAACGGGAAGGTACCCGTGGCTAACAGAAGTCTATGGGCCCGCTATTTCGGGTCATAATTACGACCCGTAATAACGGGTGTATTTACGGTCGTGTGCATGAGGCCCCGTAATGATGGGTGGCTACATGTGTGCACCCGTCATTACGGCAGCGTTGCTAGGCGACGTCAGTAAATAGTCACTGTCCAGGGTGCTGAAAGAGTTAACTGATCGGCAGTAACTGTTTCAGCACCCTGGACAGTGAATTCCGATCAGAATATAGAGTAACCTGTAAAAAAAAAAAAGACGTTCATACTTACCGAGAACTTTCTGCTTCCTCCAGTCCGGTCTCCTGGCCGTTGCCTTGGTGACGCGTCGCTCTCGACATCCGGCCCGACATTCCTGGATGACGTTACAGCCCATGTGACCGCTGCAGCCAATCACAGGCTGCCGCGGCCTCTGCAGCCAATCACAGGCTGCAGAGGCCTCTGCAGCCAATCACAGGCTGCCGCATCAGAAAAGAAGGTCGGACTGGAGGAAGAAGAGGGACTCGTCACCAAGACAACGACCGGGTACGTATGAAATGCTTTTTATTTTATTTTTAATCAGCAGCCTCTTTTCTCTATCAGTGATTGATAGAGACAAGTGGCTGCCGATTTGTATAATATTTTTGACCGGGTTCGGTCAAAACGTGTTCGACCGAACCCGGTGAAGTTCGGATTCGCTGCGAACCGAACTTTTCCCGATGTTCGGACCGAAACCGGGTTCGGTTGTCCCGGTTCGCTCATCTCTAGTGTCAACAGACCCTTCAATACGTTCTGTTGAAACAACGACTATGTGAAAGGCCTCATTGAAATACATGCGTCCGTGTGACGGCCGTTGTTTTAATCGCCGTCACACAGACACGTATTCTCCGTACGTTCATCTGAATACGGCCTAAAATTGTTGAATCATCACCGAAAGTATCATTTTTTTTTACTTTTTGAGATGCAGCTTCCATGTATCCTGTATACATAGAAGCTGTATCCTGCCGTCAAAGCCCATTCCGACAGCTCAGCTGCACTCACAGGTCCGGTGAAAGCTGGTCAAGTCACGCAGGATCCAGCTAATAATGATTACACCTAAATTCACCTTCTGACCTGACAGAATTGGCTTTGACGGCAGGATACAGCTTCCATGTATAAAAAACTACATAGAAGCTGTATCTCATAAAGTCAATTTTTTTTTTATAAAAAAAATTATTTAAAAGTTGTTTAAAATCAAACAAAACATTGATTAATTAAAGGAAAATTAGCTTTAAACGTGTACATAACCTTTACGTTATTTAAAGGCTCTATTTTTAGTGTGCTTTCTATTATATCTTTGTAAAAAAGAGTGAACGTTAAATTACTTGGTGTGGGACAAGTTTATATATTCCTTGATTTGCTTTCTTTTTCTTATGTTTGTGTTTTTTTGGGAGTGTGTTGTTTACTGTGTTAATTTTTTGTGGCATATGTCATCAACAGAAGTGCAAACATTTTTAACAGGACCCCCTCCCCACCTACCATGTTCCATGTATATTATGTTATGCTATGTTTCAAATGGGTCTTTGGGATACAGTGCCTGGGTGCAACGGCTAACTCTGTACCCCTAGCTACTACGCCATAAGTCATCTAGATTACCTCTATCAAGAACAAAGAGTCACAGCTTCCTAATTTTAAAGAGGTCCTCTCATCAAGACAACCCCTGTGCACAGGGGCGTAACTAGGAAAGACTGGGCCTCAAAGGAAACTTTTGACTGGGTCTCCCCCTCCCCTGGGTATCACACAACCCCCCCCCTCCTTGTAGATAGTGCCTCCCTATAGATTCTGCTACACAGCGCCCCCTATAGAAAGCACCATACAGCCCCCCCCTGTAGATAACGCCACACAGCCCTCCCCCTGTAGGTAACGCCATACACCCCCCCTGTAGATAACGCCATACAGCTCCCCCTGTAGATAACGCCATACAGCCCTCTCCCTGTAGATAACGTCATACAGCCCTCCCCTGTAGATAACGCCATACAGCCCTCTCCCTGTAAATAATGCCACACAGCCCCCAACCACCCCCCCCCCCCCAAAAAAAAATGCACTAAAGTTTGTCCTACAAAAGAGATGTATCCCCTATCCACAGGATATGGGATACATGTGTGATCGCTGGTAGCGATAAGGAGAACGGAGGACTGAAAGTCCACTGAAATTCTCCATGAGAAACCTCAGACTTCCGGGGTCTGCGCAGTTTAATAAAAATGAAAGGAGTGCTGGTTACGCATGCACACAAGCGCGACCGGGGCACAATTTATTTCTATGGAGCTGCCGACAGACCCCGGAAGTCCAAGGTTTGTCATGGAGAACTTCAGGGGGACTTTTGGTCCCCCGTTCTCCTTATCGCTGGGCGTCCCAGCGATCCCACATGTATCCCCTATCCTGTGGATAGGGGATGCATGTCTTTTGTAGGAACAACCCCTTCAGTGGCGTCGCGCTGTAGCAGCCATAGCTTCCATTCATTACATGGATAGTTATTCGTTTGAACGGCCGGTATGTAGTGCTACATTTCCCTTGCAGCGGTCGCTTTACATTTTATCTTTTGTCTCTTCAGTAGGATCCAAACATATACGGAACATTCACATGTTGGGGTGACAGCACATCAAAATTAATGCAAAACCGCGATATGACCACGTGTGAATACACCCATACTGTTTAAGGCCCCATGCACACGAATGTGCTTATTCGGCCGCAATTCCCCCGAAAATCCACGGGAGAATTGCGGCACCATTCATTTCTAAGGGGCCATGCACACGACCGTAGTTTTTACGGCCCATGTATGGCCCGGGAGCCCGCACCGCAGAAAGAACAGACATGTCTTATTACGGCCGTCTTCTGCGGTCCGAGCTCATTGAAAATAATGGGCCGTGTGCATGGCCCGCGATTTGCGGGCGGCTTGCGGCTGACAGCCCACTGCCGGCCGACCAGAAAATCACGGCCGTGCACATGGCTACGGTCGTGTGCATGAGGCCTTAATGTATGCAAACGTATACCTATGATTTGTTGTCCATTGACTTCCATTATAAAACATAGTAGCATACACTTTGCAGTATCCTAAGAAAAAAGTTATCCAGATGCAATACTGTCAATCATCAGTCAAAAGGAAATATTTTGCATATGTCTGCACAATAGAAGCCTATGAGTGCTGTACAGTATAAGTGTATGTGTGGATACCTTTTTTTTCCTATCTTTGTATGTTTTTCCCTTCTACCTGCACAGCACGTACAGCATGGTCCCCAGAAGAGCCTACTCTTCCAGGAGGTCTCCCCCTTTTTATAAGAGTCTCCTGGACATTCCCAGCAGAGTTTGCGTTCAACTAATGGGTACAGGGCAATACATTGTTACAAGTCATATCACATTTCACTCTTGTTCACACAGAGTTTTTTTTGCAGGCAGACGAAATCTGCATCAGAATTCCTTTAGGAATTTTGAGGCAGACTTTCACCTGCCTGTGCCTTTTTCCCTGCATTTTTTGCTGCATTTTTCGTGGCGTTTTTTGCCCTGGGCAATTGAAGGTAAAGCAAGGACGGCGGGCAAAAAACAACGTTGAAAATGCTCAGAAACTAGCGCCGTGGGGTTTTTCTGCCTCTTATTGAGTTCAATGGGAGGTCAGAGGCGAGAAAACATGACATGCTATAAGCCGCTTGGGAAAAAAAACACGCCTCTGCCTCGCATAGAAATCAAAGGGGGTGATTTTGGCAGGTTTTTTTTGCGCTGATTCTGATGCGATTTCCACGTCAAAGTCAGCGCCAAAAAACTTTGTGTGAATAGGGCCTAAAAAAGAAACATTATACTTACATGAACAAAACGTATACCGAGGATCATAGGCACAGCGGAGTTCCTGCTAGTTACTTCATCAAGCATGTACACAGTAGGGAATTATAAGCCCTATGATGATGTCACAATGTTAGTTACAATAATCAGAATTCTACGTATAATCACAAAGCAACCTAAATTATTGTTTTTTATGGGTAACAAGGCAACTTTTTTTGTACCAAAACTAATTACTTCTAGTAGCAGTGCAAGTTTTTTTTTTCTTTTTTTAATACATTTTTAGACGGTTTTCCTTGAATGTATTGAGAGTAGGGTTCTGATCACAAATAGGTTAATACATTTTACTTTTATACTTTTCATGCTTTTACTGTATGTTTGACATAAATGTTGATTTCTATTTATATCATGCGTGATTGCGGGCACGGTCGTGTGCATGGGGCCTTAAAGAGTCACTACCCCACACTTTCATCAAACGTTTAAAATTACATAGAGACATATCAAAAGTTTGGATCAGTGGGGGCCCGGGTGCTGAAACCCCCACCTTTGCTGAAAGGAAGGTGTAGAAACGCTCAGCTGAGCGCATTGCACCTTTGGCTGTGATCAGCGCTCCCTGTCAGACTGAAGACGAATAACATACACATTCTGACAGAGGGCTGATCACAGCCAAAGGTGCAATGCACTTCTGCACCATCGTTGCAGCAACGGTGGGGGTCTCAGTGCCCAGACCCCCAACGATCCACACTTTTGATATGTCTCTATTACATATCAAAAGCTTGATGAAGTATAGTTACTCTTTAACCCCTTCGCGCTCAGCGACGTACTATTCCGTCGCGCTAACCAATACATTCGCGCTCAGCGACGGAATAGTACGTCGCGGGAGTAACGGGGTGTTTCTGTATGTATTCGGTCTAAGTACCAAGTCACACTTGGTTTATCTATATGATCTCCCAATGGGATATAATTTCTTGTTATATACATACTATTAGGCGGGATTCACACGACCGGGTCCCGCCCGAGCCCGAGTGTCGGCCGGTAAAATCGGCCATTTTGCCCGGCCGGTTTGCATAAAGTTTTGCATCCATTCAGGGCCGGGCAGATCTGGACAGTGACATCAGCGGCAACACCTGAAGGGGAATCCCCAAGTGTTCGGGGATTCCGCTTCAGGGGTTTCCCCTGATGTCACTGCCCAGATATGGACAGAGACATCAAGCGCTCTGTCCAGGAGCGGAATCCCCGAAAACACGGGGATTCCGCTCCTTCAAGGAGCTAAAGTGCGGCTAGCACATAGCAGAGCGGGGAGATACCTCCCTGCTCTGCTATAGTGGCGTCGCTACAGTAGTAGCAGCCGCAGCAGCAGCAGCTGCTAGCGGCGCCATCGAAGGTGTCGCCGGGCCAGGGCGCTTTTAAAACAAGCAGGGGAAGGGAGCCAGCGCAGCGCTCCCTTCCACCTGCTGTACACCCCGGCCCTGCCACACAGTGTACAGCCATTCGTCCGAATGGCATCAACTCCTCCTCCTCACATGCACTCTGCGCTGTGAGGAGGAGGAGATAGAGCGCAAGCGCCGGAAAACCCGGCCATCACTCGGGACACATTCCGGTGATGGCCGTGTATTACCCGGCCCCATAGAGTTCTATGGGAACCGGGCGGCCGGGTACCCGGCCGAAAATAGAGCATGACCTATTTTTTGACGGCCGGTATTCCCGGCCGTCAAAAAATCGGTCGTGTGAATAGCCCCATTAGGGGTCTATTATTCCTAATGCAGCTGGGTGCCGGCCGATTTATGAACGGCCGGCACCCGGCCGGGAAACCCTGTCATGTGAATAAGGCCTTAGACTACTATATGTAATGAAGATATATATACTTATATCCTCTGGGCTATAGATCATATTGTTGCTGCATGTGTACAAATTGGATATCTTTATTATTAATAAAAATATATAAACAAACTATACATAATTGGTATCACCGCGTCCGTAACGGCCTGAACTACAAAATTATTTAGTTATTTATCCCGCGTGGTGAACGCCGTAAAAGAAAATAATAATAAACCGTACCAGAATCACAATTGTTTGGTCACTTCATCTCCCAAAAAATGGAATAAAAAGAGATCAAAAAGTCGCATGTACCTAAAAATGGTAATGATCGAAACTACAGTTCGTTACGCAAAAAATAAGTCCTCGCACGGCTTTATTGATGGAAAAATAAAAACGTTATGGCTCTTAGAATAAGGTAAAACAAAAAGTAAATGATTTTTTACAAAAAGTATTTTATTGTGCAAACGCCATAAGACATAAAAAAACTATAAACATATGGTATCACCGTAATCGTATCACCCCGCAGAATAAAGTGAATATGTCATTTGTAGCGCACGGTGAACGCTGTCAAAAACATAGAATAAAAAAAGAATAGTATAATTGCTGTTTTTTAGTCAACTAGCCTCTTAAAAATAGAATAAAAATTGATCAAAAAGTCGCATGCACGCCATGAAAAAGGCAATGAATTCCTCAAGGGGTCTAGTTTCCAAAATGAGGTCACTTTTGGGGGGTTTCCCCTGTTTTGGCACCACAAGACCTCTTCAAACCGGACATGGTGCCTAATGAAAAGGAGGCCTCAAAATCCACTAGGTGCTCCTTTGCTTCGGAGGCCGGTGCTTCAGTCCATTACCGCACTAGGGCCACATGTGGGATATTTCTCAAAACTGCAGAATCTGGGCAATAAGTATTAAGTTGCGTTTCTCTGGTAAAACCTTTTGTGTTATAAAAATAAATGGTATAAAAAAGATTTTCTGACAAAAAATAAATAAATGTAAATTTCACCTCTACTTTGCTCTAAATTCCTGTGAAACACCTAAAGGGTTCATAAACTTTCTAAATGCTGTTGTGGATACTTTGAGGGGTCTAGTTTCTAAAATGGGGTGTTTCATAGGGGTTTCTAATATATAGGCCCCTCAAAGCAACTTCAGAACTGAGCTGAAACCTAAAAAAATAAATAAATTAGGCAACACTTCGCTTCTTACATTATACTGATAATGTGCTGTGGCCACCCCGAGATGACCCCAGTTTTGACCGTTTGTATAAATGGAGACCCCTATTAGACGATTTCAGTGCCCGGTTTTCCCAAGCATACACCCCGAGAATTGTATTTCTTTTGATGAGTCCTTGGTACATTTTAAAGGGAGGGTTCAAATCCGCCAGTACCTGCCGGGTAAGAGGGCAAGGTATGGCTAAAAGCTGTATAAGCTGTGCGACAGTGCATCAGGGTATACCTACAAATTTAGGATATATGAAGGGAAGGACACCAGTATTCAGCCCCCAGAATGCCCCCCCTTACTGGGAGTTAATGCAAAAATTGTGTGGGATTTGGTGCACCCACTGTTGGACCAGGGTTACCACCTATACCTGGATAATTTTTATACCAGCGTCCCACTCTTCAAGTGCCTCGCTTCCAGATGTCCTGCGGCATGCAGCACTGCTAGAAAAAATCTGAGAGGCCTCCCTAAGACTCTGCTTGGGCAAACAAGAAGGGGTGAGAGCAGGGCACATTCTAGTAGCAACATATTGTGTGTCAAGTACAAGGACAAGAGAGATGTCACTCCAGTACCCATGTACCAGTACGAGGTACCAGTACAGAGACCCCCAAACCAGACTGCATCCTGGACTACAATAGATACATGGGAGGGGTGGACTTGTCAGATCAAGTCCTGAAGCCCTACAACGCCATGCGGTGTGGTATAAGAAGCTGGCCGGGCACATCATACAGATGGCATTGTACAATGTGTACGTGCTACATCGATGTACAGGCCAGACGGGAACTCTCCTGAAATTTCAAGAGGTGGTTATCAAGAAACTAATTTTTAGGGACCAAGAAGGGGAGGCACCTACTACTTCTGGAAGAGAGGCCACACGCATCGTACCAGGGCAACACTTTCCAGGTGAAGTTCCCCAAACTGGCAAGAAAGGAAAAAGTCTGCAATAAGAGGGGGATAAGGGAGGACACAATATATCAATGTGACACGTGTCCTGAAAAACTAAGGCTCTGTATGAAAGAGTGTTTTAAAATTTATCATACATCCCTTGATTTTTAATCTACCCCAGTATTACTTACCCTGATGCACTCCGCACAGCTTATCCCCCATCGACTTTCACTTCTGAGCCCTGCTGCGTGCCTAGGCAGCTGATAACAGCCACATTGAGGGTATTGCCGTACCCAGGAGAACCCACATTACAGTTTATGGGGTGTATGTCTCCGGTCAAAATGCTCACTACACCTCTAGATGAATGCCTCAAGGGTGTAGTTTTTAAAACGGGGTCACTTCTTGGGGGTTTCAACTGTACTGGTACCTCAGGGGCTTCTGAATACATGACTTCGCACCAAAAAATCCCCAGTAGGCCAAATGGTGGTCCTTTCCTTCTGAGCCCTCCCATGGGCCCAAACGGCAGTTTATCACCACAAATGGGGTATTGCCGCACTCAGGACAAATTGGGCAACAGAATGGGGTATTTTATTTCTTGTGAAAATAAGAAATTTTCAGCCAAAACTACATATTATTGGAAAAAAAAAAATTTTTTTAATTCCCAGCCCAATTCAAATAAGTTCTGTGAAGAAACTATGGGGTCTTTGAAGGGTGTAGTTTCCAAAATGGGGTCACTTCTGGTGGGTTTCCATTGCTTTGGTACCTCTGGTGCTCTGCAAATGCGACATGGCACCCGAAATCCAATCTAGCAAAATCTGGACTCCAAAGAACACACAGCACTCCTTTCCTTCTGAGCCCTCCCAAGTGCCCAAATGGAAGTTTATCGCCACAAATTGGGTATTGCCGCACTCAGGACAAATTGGTCAACAAAATGGGGTATTTTGTTCCCTGTGAAAATAGGAAATTTTGATCACAAATTACATCTTATTGGAAAAAATTTCATTTTTTTAATTTCACAGCCCAATTAAAATAGGTGCTGTGAAAAAACTGTGGTCAAAATGATAACAACAACCATAAATGAATTCCTTGAGGGTGTAGTTTCCAAAATGGGGTCACTATTGGGGGATTCCTACTGTTTTGGCACCTCAACACCTCTTCAAACCTGGCATGCTGCCTAAAATATATTCTAATAAAAAAGAGGCCTCAAAATGCACTAGGTGCTTCTTTGCTTCTGGGGCTTGTGTTTTAGTCCACGAGCGCATTAGAGACACATGTGGGACATTTCTAAAAACGGCAGAATCTGGACAATACATATTTAGTAGTGTTTCTCTGGTAAAACCTTCTGTGTTACACAAATTTTTTTTTATAAAATTGAAATTCAGCAAGAAAAATGAAATGTGCAAATTTCACCTCCACTTTGCTTTAATTCCTGTGAAATGCCTGAAGGGTTAAAAAAAACTTTCTAAATTCTGTTTTGAATACTTTGAGGGGTCTAGTTTTTAAAATGGGGTGTTTTATCGGGGTTTCTAATACATAGGCCCCTCAAAGTCACTCCAGAACTGAACATGTACCTAAAAAAAAAGGCTTTGCTGTTTATGTTCTAAGCCTTGTAACAACCAAGAAAAATAAAATAATGCTCAAAAAATGATGCCAATCTAAAGTAGACATATGGAAAATGTGAACGAGTAACTATTTTGGGTGGTATAACCGTCTGTTTTACAAGCAGATGCATTTAAATTCTGAAAAATGCTATTTTTTCAAAATTTTCTCTACATTTTGCAACTTTTCACCAATAAACACTGAATATATCGACCAAATTTTACCACGAACATGAAGCCCAATGTGTCACAAGAAAACAGTCTCAGAATCGCTTGGATAGGTTTAAGCATTCCGACGATATTACAACATAAATTGAAAAATGTCAGATTTCAAAAATGGGCTCTGAGCCTTAAGGCCAAAACTAGGCTGCGTCCTTAAGGGGTCAAAGTGAAGGTCCACTTTAAAGGGAAGGTGTCACGAAAAAAAATGTTTATATATGTTATTGCTTTTAGTATGTCATTATAATAAATTTTATTTATTTGTGTTTTTGTGTTGTACTTTTTTCTTTTTTCTTTCTTTTACTTCTCTATGGGGGCTGCCATTTTTTTTTTCATCTCTGTATGTGTCGATTAACGACACATACAGAGATGGAATACGGCGCATACATCCCCATAGAGAATGCGAATGGGAGCCGTTCCATTCACTATAGTGTACGACGTCTGTGTGGGAACGGCACATGCGCCGCTCCCACATAGTCCAAAAGGAAGGTCTTCGGCAGAGCGACATCCGGCGCCATTTTCATGTAGACCAGAAGCCGCGACCGGACAGTAAGATGACTACTTCCGGTCGCGGCTTCCGTCCATATGTTCAGAAGCAAGGACTAGGAGCGGAGAGAGCGGAAGAAGCGGCAGCGACGGCATGAGCAGGTAAGTTATGTTTGTGTATGTGATGTGTGTGTATGAATGTGTTATACTGTCTGATTACCACTGTATCTAATCCTCCTACACTGTGCATTCGCTTAAAAAATGGCGGCACACAGTGTAGGAGGTTTGAACATTCAACCCCCTCCTTTCTCCTGGCACTAGCCAGGATAAAGGAGGGGGGATTGTTTGAGTATACTAGAGCGAGTGTGTCTTCTCCAATTTTGCAGCATAAAGCAATGAGGTTGCTTTACCACATGCCAATGCTGCAATTTGGGGAATTGCTCCCTCTAGTGACCAGCACATGGAAATGTTATAAATTAGAATCTAATTTACAATATTTCCTGACTTGTGAAAAAAAAAAAAAAATTACAACAATGTGTAATCATTTATATACTAACAGTTTATCTAAAAAAAAAAAAAATTCTAGCAACACATTCCCCTTAAGCAGCTTTGCAAATAGGCAATTAAAAATATCCTACCGCTTTATGTCTACAGCTCCTACGTGACTACATACTAATGCCTCATGCACACGACCGTATTGGTTTTGCGGTTCTTGTGAACCATGTGTTCGTTGCGGTCAGTTGGAACGCAAAAAACCCTTGTTGTGAATCAGTGTGTCATCTGGACTCAAGGATGAACAAGAATTTACCACTATTGGTGAATCCGCAAATCCGGACTGTAAAATGACTGGTCCTGAGATTTTGCAGTTCGGATTTGCGGCCCTCGTACTAATCCGTGTAAGTCACAGTCATGTGCATGGGGCCATAGAAAATATTGAGTCTGCAACTTATCTGCAAAAATGCGGATACATTGTGGCCGCAAAAATACGGTCATATGCATGATGCCTAACGGTGTGTTAACATGGCTTATTTTCTGCCGTTTTTGGGCCGTAAACGGCCCACAAACGGCCTAAAGATCGGAAGCACGTTTTTTTATGCCTCATTTTCAAAAAATGGCACGTAAAAAGATGCCCGCGAAAAATAAGTGCATGCCACTTCTTTAGCCGTTTTCGGAGCCGTTTTTCATTGACTCAAAAACAGCTCCAAAAGCGGCCATAAAGACGCAGCGAAAAACGTGAGGGGCTTAAAAAAAATGTCTGAAAATCAGGAGCTGTTGTCCCTTGAAAACAGCTCCGTATTTTCAGACGTTTTTGATTTTGTGTGTGCACATACCCTAATACTACAAATAAATCCCATGTAGTCTGATTCTGCAGTTATACTTCACTCCATCTATCCTCTAATTGGTCCTAATATACATTCAGTAGGTTAGCGAGAAAAATGGGACAAATGAAAGGGAGTAGGACTGCGGGATAAGACTACACATAAAAGGGTTTGTTTATTGTCAGTTATCATGGAAACCCTAAGACCTGCATAGGAGCTGTAGACACGGATCGGTAGGGAATTTACAAAATGGCTTAATTTTTCATTTTAAATGCACTGGAGCAATAAAAATGAAAATTGGCTACAAAAAGTGTACATAGTCTAAAAGTACATAAGACTAAGGCCTTATTGAAACAATGGCCGTCATACGGACCTATATAACCCCCGTTCTGCCTCACTGCACCCTCCACAGTGAGGAGCAGCTTGAATGGAGCAGAGGACGAGCATGTGCCTTGACGTTTCATTCAATTTCTAATGCCGCCAGGGCCGGCCTTAGGGTAGATGCCCCATAAAAAAGAATAATTCCTCCCCACAGTATAATGCCCTATATAGTGCCCCCACACAGTGTAATGCCCCTTTAGTGCCCCACACACAGTATAATAATAATATTTAATAATGTAATATATTATAACGCCTTCAAGGACACAGTATTTTGTCCTCTAATTGTGCCCACACAGTGTTATGCCCCCTAAGTGCCACACACATTATATTGCCCCCTGTAGTGCCCCTACACAGTATGATGTCCTCCACAGAGTATAATGCCCCCACAGCCCCCCTAGTAGAAAGTGCCCCCTGTAGATTGTGTCGTACAGCCTCCCTGTAGACCGTGCCATAATCCCCCACCTCCTCCTTGTAGACAGTGCCATACAGCCCCCATCTGCCCCTTGTAGTGCCATACAGCCCCCCATCTGCCCCTTGTAGTGTCATACAGCCCCACCTCCCTCTTGTACACAGTGCCCCCCCACCGCCCCCTTGTAGACAGTGTCATACAGCACCCACCTCCCCATTGTAGAAAGTGACATACAGCCCCCACCTCCCCCTTGTAGACAGTGCCATGCTGCCCCCCACCTCCACCTGACAGGATCCTTGCGTAGGCCGGCTTGATCCAGAGATGTCATCACGCCGACTGCGCAGGGATCCTGTCCCTGCGCCTCGTAGGCTGCAGGCGCCTCTGTAGCCTGTTACAGAGTTTCCCAACCTTTTCGGACTTGAGCCACCCCTGGAAAAAAAAAAAAAAACCTCAGGGACCCCTACCAAAAATTGTTTAGAGAAAGACAGAAAATAGCTAAAAATAAGCACTACAGCGTTTTTTGTAAGGCAGAAAAAATATGCTTTTGAATTGACAGCGTTATTTGATGGTTTTTTTTTAGCGGTTTTTTTTAAGCCGTTGAAGCGAATGCAAAAGACGCAGCAAAAAAAGCTCCAAACGAGCGCCACAGCTATTTTCTTCCTACTATTAATTTCAATTGGAGGTCAGAGGTGGAAACCACTTGAAGACCATCAGCCCCCCCCCCCCACTCACAGTAAAATGACCATCAGCCCCCCACTCACAGTAAGGCTGGGTTCACACACACTATTTACGGACGTAATACGGGCGCTTTAGCCCCGAATTACGTCCAAAAATGCGGCTCAAAAGCGTCGGCAAAGATCTGCCCATTAATTTGAATGGGTCTTACGATATTCTGTGCCGACGGTCATTTTACACGCCGAGGTCAAAAGACGGCGCGTAAAAGAGACGCCCGCGTCAAAGAAAAGCCTGTCACTTCTTGAGACGTAATTGGAGCCGTTTTCCCTTGACTCCATAGAAAAACAGCTCGAATTACGTCCGTAATGGACGCAGCGAAAAACGCCTGCACTTGCCATTACGCCTGAAATTCCCGAGCCGTTTTCTCCTGAAAACAGCTCCGTAATTTAAGCCATAATGGACACTGCCGTGTGAACATACCCTAAAATGACCATCAGCCCGTCCACTCACAGTAAAACTACCATCAGCCCGTCCACTCACAGTAAAACTACCATCAGCCCCCCACTCACAGTAAAACTACCATCAGCCCCCACTCACAGTAAAATGACCATCAGCCCCCCACTCACAGTAAAATGACCATCAGCCCCCCACTCACAGTAAAATGACCATCAGCCCCCCACTCATAGTAAAACTACCATCAGCCCCCACTCACAGTAAAATGACCATCAGCCCCCCACTCACAGTAAAACTACCATCAGCCCCCCACTCACAGTAAAACTACCATCAGCCCCCCACTCACAGTAAAACTACCATCAGCCCCCCACTCACAGTAAAATGACCTTCAGCCCACCACTCACAGATGCCCCCTGTAGATAGTACCACACACCCCCTTGTAGGTCGTGCCACACAGCCCCCTTGTAGGTCGTGCCACACAGCCCCCTTGTAGGTCGTGCCACACAGCCCCTTGTAGGTCGTGCCACACAGCCCCCTTGTAGGTCGTGCCACACAGCCCCCTGTAGGTCATGCCACACAGCCCCCTGTAGGTCATGCCACACAGCCCCCTGTAGGTCGTGCAACACAGCCCCCTGTAGGTCGTGTAACACAGCCCCTTTGTAGGTAGTAGGGATGTCACGACACCTGAATCTGGACTTCAATACCAATACTTCGTGTAGTATTGCAATTTCGATACCAAAACGATACTTTGCCAACAGTAATAAAAAAAAGTTCTTCCATTTTCTGATGTGAGGCGCGAGGTGTGATGATGAATTTAACCTCCATTTGCCTCACATTAATAGTAATTAACCCCATCATGTTTCTCAGTCATAATGGGTTAATGTGTGAGGTACATGATGGGGTTAATTACTATTAATTTGAGGCACATGGAGGTTAAATTCATCACACCTCGTGCCTCACATTAATAAGTGAAAGAAGTTTTTTTTTATTTATTTTTTACAGCGTACACATCATAAATGACGCAAAAAAATAGTTGTGCAGGTTATTACGGCTGCGCCAATACCGAATGTGTGTATTTTATGTATTGAGACTTATTTTAAGGTTTATTGTAAAAAAGGTGAATGTGTATTTTTTTAATTTAACATTACTTTATGTTTTTACTTTATTTTTAAACTTTAATGTACTGCATATATCAGATATATGCCAGTACATTATCCTGTGTACGGATAGTATACAGGCAGTTGTTAGGACATACCTAAGTATGCCCTAACAACAGGAAATATGGTAAGACAGCCCTGGGGTCCTTCAATAGACCCTGGGCTGTCTGCCCATATATGGTGTGGCCCTCAATCGCGTCACAGGAATTCCCTGTGACGCGATCCACGGGGCATCCCACTCCTCACTTTCCCCTGAATGCTGCATTCAGTTTTGATCGCAGCATTCAGGAGAATAGCGGCGGAGATGAGCGGTTTCTCTGATCTCCGCCGTTATAGAGCGGGGCTGCGGCTGTGTAATACAGTCATTGCCCCGCTCCTGACAGAAGTGCGTGCGCGGTCAGCATGAGGTAATGCGGCCGGGGCTGCACTAATGAGCGGCGGCGCAGACACCGAAGACAGAACATGGGGGTGTTTTGCAGTGCGGCCGCCATGCTCTGTTTTCAGTGCCGCCGCTCATTAGTGCAGCGCTGGCCGCATCGCATCATCCTCGCGGCGCGCTCTTGTCAGGACTCATGAGCGGGGCAATGGCTGTATTACACAGCCGCAGCCTCGCTCTCATTCATCATGTATTACTATACTTACCGGTGTGGCTCGAACCATTTGGGGATGCACAGTATCGAAGTTTCGATGCATTGTGCATCCCCAGTAAGTAGTCAATAGTATCTGCGTCTTTAGCACGGCCGTATTTACAACTCACGCTGCCCTAGGCACTAAGCCTGAATATACCCCCATTAAAGGCCTATTTAGTTGAGCCAATTATCATCATGATTCGCCAGTTTCTGACCAATTATAATGATATTTGGTCAGTGTTAACAAAAGGGGAAGATCAATGATAAAAACTTTGTTTATCGTTAATCTCTAATGAGAAAAAAAAAGGTAATACACCCGGCCGTAGTCATAACGATGCGTATTCTGTTCTGAGCGTAGCCCGGCCTCCAGGGATGACGAGGCATCCCATGTGACAGCTGCAGCCAATCAAAGGCTGCAGCGGTCACATGGACTACAGTGTCATCGCAGGAGGCCGGGCTACACTCAGAGAGAGAGAGGGACTACGGCCGGGAGTATTCGCTTTTTTTTTAATTTATTTCTGCAGTCTTT
The DNA here is from genome assembly GCF_050947455.1 of Rhinoderma darwinii. Lineage (NCBI taxonomy): Eukaryota > Metazoa > Chordata > Amphibia > Anura > Rhinodermatidae > Rhinoderma > Rhinoderma darwinii. The sequence goes on along the minus strand of NC_134689.1, from coordinate 217,641,420 downwards.
CCGCTAAAAAAACTGCACCAAAATTTGGTGCTGTTTTTCAGGTGAAATTCCCTGCGGTTCTCAGGAAGTATACACTGTGTTGTTTTACGTATCCGCCCTGTGTGTTCCTACCCTTATAATCAAGTTGCTCTCCCCCACAAATATTATCTCTAAGGGCTTATTCAGACGAATGGGATATACGTCCGTGCAACGCGCGTGATTTTCATGCGCGTTGCACGGACCTATATTAGTCTATGGGGTCGTGCAGACGTGTGTGATTTTTATGCTGCGTGAGTCCGCTGCGTAAAAGTCATGACATGTCCGTTCTTTGAGCGTTTTTTGCGCATTAGGCACCCATTGAAGTCAATGGGTGCGTGAAAACCACGCATGCCACACGGAAGCACTTCCGTGCGACCAGCGTGATTCGCGCAACAGCTGTGAAAAGGATGAATGAAAACAGAAAAGCACCACGTGCTTTTCTGTTTACAAACATCCAAATGGAGTGTCATAATGATGGCGGCTGCGCAAAAAGCACACAGCCGCGCATCATATGCTGCTGCCGCACGGAGCTGTCAAATGCATTTTGCGCAGGCAAAACGCCGTGTTTTTTGCGTGCGCAAAAGGCACACGCTCGTGTGAATCCAGCCTAAGGGTAAGGCCACACGGAGCGGCCCTGACACGGTTGCAACGCAGCTAACAACCACGCCGGCACCATGTTCAGTGCGGCTGTCAAACAGCCTGTTAGCGGCCGCACGTATTCCAGTTACATTCGCACGTGCACTGCCGCTCCATTCATTCTCTATGGGAGCGCGGGAGATAGCCGAGTGCAGTGTTCTGCTTTTTCCGGCGCTGCCATAGAGAATGAATAGGGGGTAAGTTGTTGTAATTTGCAAAATCGTGCGGCCATAAAGGGTGTATTAATTCATGGCAGCACGATTTTGCAGATAAAGGGACGGTTTACCCGCGTTAACGTGCGGCCATGAATTAATACACCAATTTTGGACGCACGATTTTGCAAATTACAACAACTTACCCCCTATCCATTCTCTATGGGAGCGCCGGAAAAAGCAGAACACTGCACTCGGCTATCTCCGGCGCTCCCATAGAGAATGAATGGAGCGGCAGTGCGCACGCGAGTGTAACCGGAATACCCCTTAACGAGGTATTTGACAGCCGCTCCTACATAGTGCCAGCGCGGTTGTTGGCCGCGTTGTGACAGTGTGAGGGCCGCTCCGTGTGGCCGTACCCTAAAGAATCCTTTCTCCCCATACATAACGCTAAGTTCCCCTCCCCCATGATTCATAATAAGCTCCTACACCACAAAATAAACTATACAGAAGTCCCCCTCCCCACAAAATACGTTTATAAAGAATCCCCCCACTCCTATAGCATTTAGGGCAATGTCCCCTCACCCTCAAAATCGATCTGTAAAAAATACACACTCACAAAGTACCTATAACCTAGTCTCCCCTCCCCCACAAAATCAATTTAAAAAAACAAAAAATAAAAAAACATCCTGTTACACATCACATAAAGCCCCCTCTCTCCCCCTCCCTCACACAGAACGTAAATAAACATGGATTAAGCTAAAGCTGCTGCTCTTCTTACCTGACTCTGGAGCTCCGTGGAGGAGTCTTCACTGGGGCAGCAGCACAGCAGGAAGGAGCTGCGTGAGGTGCTGAGTTTGTGTGACACTGCAGTACAGGCTGTGCCGATTGGTGGAGCAGACAGAAGCACCTGCTGCTCCTCCAATCAGCGCTCACTTCACGCAGCAGTGCAGAGGGAGGAACATTTCTCCTCTTCTGCTCGTACCCACTGGCGCCCCCCTTACAGCATGGCGGCCGGCGCCCTGTGTGACCGCACGTGTCGCACATAGCTAAGGCCGGCCATGAATGCCGCCATGGTCTTTTGGGTTTTGTTCTTACTATGTTCACTGTCCGCATGTTATCTTTAGTCTGCGGATCAGCATGAATACGGAGATGTCCAATTTATATAGTTTTTTCTATGTTTTACTACTTTTACCAAATAAAAACAATTTGTTAAAAAAAAATTGTTTTGTGTCACCGTATTTTTAGATCTATAACATTTTTATTTTATCATCGATAGAGCTGTGTTAGGGTATGTTCACACGCAAACGCAAAATACGTCTGAAAATACGGAGCTGTTGCGTTTTTTGTGGCGTCTTTTACGGACGTAATTGGAGCTGTTTTTCATTGGAAAAACAGCTCCAAAAACGTCCCAAGAAGTGTCCTGCACTTCTTTGACGCGGGCTTAATTTTACATGCCGTCTTTTGACAGCGACGCGTAAAATTACACCTCGTCTAAACAGAACATCATAAAACCCATTGCAAGCAATGGGCAGATGTTTGCAGACGTAATGGAGCCGTCTTTTCAGGCGTAATTCGAGGCGTAAAATACATGAATTACGTCTAAAAATAGGTCATGTGCACACACCCTCAGGCTACATGCACACGTTGCGTTTTTTGCAATGGAAAATACGCACCAAAACCGCAGCGATACACACGAAATTTGCAGGCAAAAAACGCACCAGTTAGCGCGTTTTTTTAAAGCGTTTTCAGTGTAGTTTTTATGTTTTGATACGTAAATTGCGGCGTCTTCATGCTGCATGTTTTGGCGCGATTAACCTCTGCTCTAGGCAGATAGAATTCGCAATTTTAAAATCCGCACCGCAGGACAATTTATGTGTGGGAAAATACAGCAGCGTGTAGATTTCCCTGGAATCTCATTGTTTATGATGGTACTGTATTACGTTGCAGTTTTTCCGCATGTAATAAGTATCGTGTGCATTTGCCTGGTTCCCACGGGATGGATAGGCTGCGTAAAAATCATCGTGGTGTGTTTTTTTTATTCGGACGGAATTTCTGCTGCTGAAAGCAGCAGTAAAAACCGTTCATACTTACATAGGCCGTTGTTATGGCGATGTGTCCCTCCATTGCAGTCCGGTCTCCCTGGATGATGCTGCAGCCCAGGTGACTGCTGCAGTCTATGATTGGTTGTAGCGGCGGTCACATGGGATGTAACATCACCCCAGAAGGCCGGCCTCTGATGTCATCCAGGCCAGCCTCCTGGGATGACGTATCATCCCATGTTATCACCGCTGCAGTCTGTGATTGGCTGCAGCTGTCACATGGGATGCAACGTCATCCCAGGAGGCCGGACTGCAGGAAGAAGGAGGGCATTCTAAGTAAGTAATATTTTTTAAATTTATCCGTAGTTGCGATTTTTGCGGCTTAATCACCGTGAATACGCTGCAAAAGTCGCATCACTTGGCTTTCTGTTGCGGGTTTTGCATCCCCATTGAATTAAATTAGGAAAACGTGCAACGGAAAATCAACAAAATTGCAGCATAAATGTATATGCTTCGGAATTAAATTCCACGCCGCAGGTCAATTTCTTAATGTTTACGCTGCGTTTTTTTCCCCGCCTTGTGGGCATGAGATTTTCAGAATCTCATCCACTTTGCTTCTACTGTAAATGTTGCAGAATTTACGCACAGAGTTCTGTTGCGGAAATTCCGCAGCGTTTACGCTACTTAGGAACCCGGCCTTAGGGTTTGTTTTCTTGCGGGGTGAGTTGTAGTCTTTATTGGTACCATTTTGGGGTACAAACGACATTTTAATCACTTTTTATTAAATTTTTTTGAGGAGCAAAGTAACCAAAAAACAGCAATTCTGACATTTTTATTTTTTTTCCTACGGTGTTTACAGTGCGGATTAAATTCCGTGATATTTTAATAGTTTGGATTTTTACGGATGCAGCGATACTAATTACATTTTTTTAAATAATTTGACATGAAAAATGGTAAAAGGTTTATTTTTTAAAGTTATACTGTTTTTTGTAATTAAAGGGGTTATCCAGTCCCTAAAAAAAATCCTCAGGATAGGCCATCAATAAATAGCTGCTTACCCTTCATTTCTACTTGCTCACTGTGAATCGTCGACACGGATGTAAAGGCGATTCACAGGTATTGCAGCCGCCTTCTCCCATTCACTTCAATAGAAAGCGCTATATTGTGAGGGCGCACATCCACCGTGCACGTACGGTGGATGTTGCCAAGAGGTTAACAGAAATTGTAACCTACAATAAAACTTTGTTTTACTACAACTATATACAACTTATAATTAATTTTTTCAAGAAAAATTGGAAAAAAAACACGCTTTAGTTTGCATTTAGAAATACATTTTTTTTTGGGTGACCTAACAAAAAAATGTTTTCTAGCCATCACACCAGCATGTAAAGGGTATATATACATGTAGCAGTTGGAGTGCGAAGCGGACAAAAAACGCTAGGGAAAAATTCTACCTTTACCTCCTATTGAAATCAATGGAGGGTGATATGGGGCATTTTTTGGTGCGGATTTCAACAGGGCTTATGCGTCAAAATCAGTGTAAAAAAAAACGCAGTGGGAACAGGGCCTTATCTCCACTGTGTCTGGTCATTAATATGAAAATACCATGGTGATGAAGCAGTTAACCCACTCAGGGCTATAGTTTACAAGCAAACCCAGAAGATTTATTTTCCCTGGGTGTGTAGGGTTAGAGTTCCGCAGTGACATGGGTTCGCCTGTAAATCATAGAATTATCCCAAACTTAATGCGGCAGATTTACGGTCCATTGAGACGTCTTGGTTGAGGTGCTTTAAAAACTGCATCCAAAAACAGTGTCAAGCTCTGAATGGATCCTTAGGGTATGTTCACATGGCCTATTTTCAGCCGTTTTTCGGGCCGTAAAAGCTCGAAAAATCGGAAACAGAACGCCTCCAAAGATCTGCCCATTGATTTTAATGGGAAAAACTGCGTTCTGTTCCGACGGGCCGTTTTTTTGCGCGGCTGTTTTGATAAATGGCCGCGTAAAAAAACAGCAGTGAAAAAGAAGTGCAGGTCACTTCTTGGGACGTTTTTGGAGCCATTTTTCAGAGACTATAGAAAACAGCTCCAAAAACAGCCGTAAAAAACGCAGCGAAAATCGTGAGTGGCTTAACCCCTTCCCGATTTTGGGCGTGACCGTACGTCCAGATACAAAGTGCGTTCCCGCAATAGGGCGTACAGCCACGCCCTGTAGATGAAGCGGGCACAGGAGCTGTGCGCGCTTTATCTCCAGCGGCTGTCAGCTGTCATACACAGGTGACATCCCGCTGCAATGGATGCGATGGCTGTTACCACCGGTCGCAGCCATTTAACCCCTTCAATGCGGCTGTCAATGGCGTCCGCCGCATTGAAGTGGTTGACAGAGGGAGGGAGCTCCCTCTGTACGCCCCGTGCCCTCCCGCGATGGATCGCGGGTGGCGATGGTGGCTATGGCAACCAGGAAGCCGTTGCTAGGCTTCCTGGTTGCCCAGGTACGGAAGCCTATTAGGTCCTGCCCGAGGCAGGACCTAATACGCTAACTGTCAGATGATGAATGACAGTTACAATACACTGCACTACATAAGTAGTGCAGTGTATTGTACCGGGGATCAGAAGACCAGATCTTCAAGTCCCCAGGTCAGTGTAAAAGAAAAAGTAAAAAAAAATGTGAAAGAAAAATAAATAAATAAAAGTTTTAATAAATAATAAATAGGGGGGCGTGGCCTGGCTGTTGAGGAAGATGGACGCATAAGCAGAGAGCTCCTGCACCCTAACGGCAATACAACAGAGTAAGACCTATTACATGGTCAAACTGAGACCTGAAGTGGATCCAAACACTCCTAAGATGCCGAGGAAGAAGAGAGTGGTAACAAGACCGGTGAAATTGACTGACTTCTATCCCCGCCAGTCATTCGAAGAAAAAGAAGGGGAGGATGAGGAAACACCGCGGGATGAAATACCTCCGGATTATAATCAGAGCCGGAAACAGAAAACCCCCATACGTTCCAGACACAACTCGGAACCGACGGGAAGTCCGGGGCTGAGATTCATTGCCGGGAGTCAGCGGCACCACGAGACGGACGGGCGAACGGGGAGACCGCAGCGCTCCACACCACGTGGGACGGCTAGATCGGCGCCATCTTCACCCTTAGACGGAAGTTCAGATCGAATACCAGAACAACTGCACAGTCCAGAAGATCTCTTGGATGGGGTAAGAAATCTTACAAACAACAGTATCATACCCCTGTCGGAGACAGAGACGCCTGACTTTTTAGGTCACTTACCTCCTTCTACAGACCCAATTACAGCAGACATGATGCGAAACATGTTGCAAGCATTACATAAATCTATACACAATAGCCTGACAGGCCTTATCCAGCCATTAGCTACTTCCGTACAAGAAGTGGAACAACGGGTTGTACATCTTGAAAATAAAATGGGAGAAATCACCTCTTCTCACAATGAAGTAATAGATGCTCATTATGGCCTAGTGGAAGATGTCACTCAACTTAAAATCAAAATGGCTGACATGGAAGACAGGACAAGACGCAACAACGTAAAGTTCAGAGGAATCCCGGAAGAAATACTAAAGCAAGATCTAAATAAATTTGCACAGCAATTTATTAAAAGCTTGGTTCCGGAATGTTCACAAAATGATCTGATTATAGATCGGATACACCGTATACCGAAACCGAAACATCTTGCTGCAGAGATTCCGAGAGATGTGTTAGCACGAATACATTTCTTCCACGTTAAGGAAAAGTTAATGGAAGCGACTAGAAAGAAAGAAGGGAGACCGCCACAGTTCCAAAAGATTTTGGTATTTGCTGACCTCTCGGCAACAACACTACAAATGCGCAGACAACTGAACCCAATCACGTTGGCACTCAGAGAACATCAGATCCTGTATAGATGGGGATTTCCAGTTAAATTACTGGTCAAACACCAGAATAATATACATGTAATTCAAACGCTGGAAGAAGGCAAAGAGATTCTAAACAGATGGAATATTGTGATTACGCACTCAAAAACACCAATGGGGAACCCTCCACAACACCTTAGAGAAGATTGGAAGAAAATACCTAAGCATGGATCCACACAACACTGAAGATCAGGATTTTCCAATATTGAGGCGATAGAACACTTATGGGTGCTCGAGACGTCCATCTTGGTTCGACTTCAGGATGACTTTTTCCCCCCCTATCTGTATGTTATACAGGCTTTGTTACACAGTTTTTTGCCTTGCAGAACTAGTCCATGAACACAGACCACGACAAGATCACGTATCGAGACTATCACAGTTCCGGCCTTGTAGAAGACAAGACCATATCCACATCACCGGAAGACCGTATCGATCGATTAAACCTGTAAAGTATATGTTGATGCATAGTACTTATATCCCCATAAGCAAATGTGGGAAATGTGGGATGTATAGATTCATGTATTGGCATGTAGGAGGAATATTATTGACGGACAACACTGATAGTATTTGTGACCATGACTATTAAGATTGCATCCTTAAATGTTAAGGGCCTTAATGTTCCTCAGAAACGGAGTTTTATGTGGGCAGAGGTAAAAATACTAGCATGCGACATATTTTGTGCTCAGGAGACCCATATCCTATCTAAAGATGCTCACCGCATCAAATGTCATAATTTTCCACATATCTACCAATCTCATTATAAAACCAAATCTAGGGGGGTGTTGATGGCGATTAAGAACTCACTAACGTTTCAGCAGTTAAAAGTACACACTGACCCCAATGGTCGTTATATCCTGTTGGTATGTTTGATTAACAATGTTAAATATACCTTGGTAACAGTGTATGCACCTAATACACGTCAAATACACTTCTTACATAAAGTGTTCAGGAAGATAGAGAAAATCAGAGAAGGTAAATTACTAATATGTGGGGATTTCAATATGGTAATGAACACAGCCTTAGATTCCACATCTGGTAATAGAACTAACCAAACCTCCTTGAGGAACCTGATATGGAACAAAGAATTATATGATAGTTGGAGGATACAGCATGGCACGGAAAGGGATTTTTCTTTCTTCTCTAACCCACATAACTGTTACTCCAGAATCGACATGTTTTTTACAGATAAGAATCTTTTACTCCTTATAGACAAAACCACCATAGAAACCATCAAATGGTCAGACCACGCAGCTATAACGCTTTCCTTAAAAGAACATCATATATCTAATCCCACATTTATGTGGAGATGCAACCCGTTTCTGCTAACACACTCTAAATTTCAACTAGACTTAATACGAGATTTGAAGGAATATTTTGAAATGAATGATAAAAGTGGTATACATATTAATTCACTGTGGAATGCCCACAAGGCGTTCATAAGAGGATCACTGATAAGAGTGGGTCATATTGCCAAAAAAATACGTCTAAGTAACATAACGAAGCTAACGGAACAAATTCAATCACTAGAAAAACTTAATAAAACAACCCCTTCCCCTATACAAACAACTAAGTTATATAATTTGCGCCAAGAGCTCAGACTGAACATGATCTCTGAATATGAGAAAAATTTACGCAAAATAAAAACAAAATATTATTCACAAAACAACAAAGCGGGTAAATTATTGGCGGCTCGTTTAAAACAACATCATCAAAAATCTAGAATCCCATACCTTATAGACCCAAACAAACAAGCTCAAATTTTACATCCGGTGGATATTGCTAACAAATTTAAAGATTTTTATGAAGCTCTTTATAACATTAATAGAGACCCTTTCACATCTCAACCAACGGAAAATAAAATCAAAAATTTCCTAAACAACATTTCTCTACCAAAATTATCAACGTCTCAATTAAATAGTTTAAACGCTCCAATAACAGAGAAAGAAATATCTGACATTCTTAAATCCTTACCACCAGATAAAGCACCTGGGAATGATGGTCTAACCAACGCTTACTACAAAACATTCCATAAACTCCTTTCCCCGTACCTATGTAGGTTTTTCCAAGCAGCCCAATCCTCGGGGGTTTTTCCCAAAGAAAATCAGGAAGCAATTATAATTACACTACCCAAACCGGGGAAACAAAACGACCAACCACAAAATTTCAGGCCCATCTCATTGCTGAATATAGATCTGAAAATATATGCCAAAATATTAGCGAACCGCCTGGCTCCCATTTTACCACATCTAATAGCTGAAGACCAGACTGGTTTCATAAAGGGACGACAAGGTTCCGACAACACTAGAAGGGTGATAGGTTTACTACACCACATTGAAAAAAATCATATCCCAGCCGTACTATTAGCGTTAGACGCGGAGAAGGCGTTTGACCGCATATCGTGGAAATACGTCTTTTCTACATTAGAATATATGGGCTTCTCAGGGAATATAATGTCGGCCATTCAAGCTTTATATTCAAAACCCTCTGCCAAGATATACACAAATGGTGTGTTCTCTGGAGGATTTGACATTTCGAACGGTACCAGGCAAGGATGTCCATTATCACCCCTCATATTTGTATTATCCATAGAACCACTAGCTCAATTGCTCAGATCACATAAAGAAGTAAAGGGCATTCAGGTAGGGACGACAACTCATACAGTATCTCTATATGCAGATGATGTGATATTATCGTTAGCTGAACCAGAGAGTTCTTTGGAGACTGCAATGGAATGTATAACAAAATTTGGTCAGGTATCTTTATATAAATTGAACACGCAGAAATCTCAGTGCCTCCCCCTAAACCTCAATACCTCAACCCTACACTTTATCCAATCTAAATACCCTTTTCAATGGAATAACATGGAAATTACATATCTAGGCCTCACTTTGTCAGCAAAACATAAGGAGCTGTTTGGGGTAAATTACATCCCTTTAGCACAAAGCCTTCAAGAAGAAATGAATAGGTTGCTCAAAGTGGAAGTGTCATGGTTGGGCAGAATCGCCGCGTTCAAAATGCTTCTCTTACCAAAGTTATTATATTTATTCCGAACGCTTCCCATTCACATACCTAGTTCATACTTCTCTCGTCTCCAACGTACTATGTTGAATTACATTTGGGATAAAAAGAAACCGAGGATAGCATCACATATTCTTATCAAAGATAAGAGGGTGGGAGGTTTAGGTGTCCCTGACTTATTTGGATACTACGTCACGACAATAACTGCACAAGCAGGGACATGGTGGAAGGAGGGCAATACGAAACCTTGGGTGAACATGGAAACATCTTACTTAAAATCAGGCAACTTAAAATCGCTTCTCTTCCTAACATTAGGGAACATACCAGTTCCAAGTGAAATTTCACCCCTGACCAGAACTACCTTGGCTTGTTGGTCATTTTTACATACCTCTGCAACACAGAAATTGCCTATATCTAGGTCATATATACCATTAGAATTTATAGAACTAGCTATGCCATATATGATGCTCAAGGGCTGGAAAACACAAGGAATAACTTCCTGTGATCAATTGTTTCAAAATAACCAAATAATAAGTTTTGCACAGCTAAAATCTACACACGGAATTCCTCAGAAGGACCTATTCACATACCTTAGAGTAAAACATTTCCTTCACAGTCATGCTAATCTGATATTCCAGGGGAATCTGGTAGTAATAAGTGGATTCAACAAAGAAAAAAAAGGGTTAAAATATCTTTACGATTCTATGTCTCTCCACACTGAATTCCAAAAAACTGGACCTATTAGGAGATGGGAACAAGACATGGGGAAAACATTTACAGACCACCACTGGATTACAGCATTCAAATGGATGCATATCTCATTAAGATGTGTTTCTCATGTAGAAGCAGCAACCAAGACTGTTCTGAGGTGGTATTACACACCAGACCGTATACACTATATGTTTAAAAATGTATCTCCACTATGCTGGAGGCACTGTGGTAAGAAAGGTTCGCTCATCCATATATTATGGGAATGCACGAACATCAGAAGTTACTGGATAGAGGTGATTAAATTAATATCTGATATATTTTCTATGGAGTTGAGGCCTAACCCACAACTTGTTCTACTGTTTCTAGAACTAGATATGATTCCAGTGGAACACAGAAGGCTAATGTGTAAAATATTAGTTATGGCAAAACTGGTTATAACACGCTATTGGAAACAAGTGATAATTCCTTCAATGGATGAACTGATCTCAGCCATTAACATCTCTTATTCTTACGAGAGGGCGATAGCATATGGAAACTGTACGATCGATACTTTTGGAAAACATTGGAAGGCATGGATAGAATATCCTCTCTGTCTCAAATAATAGAAGAATACAATTCACATAAGGTCAGAACAAAATACTGATAAGGCTAGTAATTTATAACAAAAGAAGAATAAACACAGAAATAATATAAATGTTCGGGAAGTTGGTTCTGCTGGCATATGTTGTTTATATGATGTTTATATATGTTGTTTATGTCATCACACAATATCTGGAGACCCCAGAAAAGATAGAAAGACTATCTGCATGCTCATGAAGGTTGAATAAAGATAATCAAATCAAATAATCGCTGTAGGTTAGATTCATGACATATGAGACAGATATGTTTTTGTTTATACAATAAGAGATGACAAGTATGTACGTATATTGTTTTTGTATTTACCTGAAAACCTTTAATAAAAACCATTGAAACAAAAAAAATAAATAATAAATAAATAATAAAAACAACACTTGCCCTGTTTCCCTGATCAACTTCTTTATTATTATAAAAAAAAGAAAACATGAAAAAAACTATACATAATAGGTATCGCCGAGTTCCGAACGGCCTGATCTATAAAAATATCACATTCTTTTTACCACTCGGTAAACACCGTAAAAAATGTTAATAAAAAACAATGACAGCATTTTATTTTTTGGTCATCTTGTCTAAAAAAAAATGTAATAAAAAGTGATCAAAAAGTTGCAAGTAACGCAAAATGGTACCAATAGAAACTACAGATTGTCACGCATAAAACAAGCCCTCCCGCAGCGATATCAACGAAAAAATAAAAAAGTTATGGCTGTCAGAAAATGGCGACACTAAAACATGATTTTTTTAGAAAAGAGTATTTTTATTGTGGGAACATAGTGAAACGTAAAAAAACGATATAAATTTGGTGTCGCTGTAATCGTATCGACCCGCAGAATAAGGTGAACATGTTGTTTATACTGCACGGTGAACACTGTAAAAAAAACAAAAAAAAACGTGCTAGAATTGCTGTTTTTTGGTTTCCTCATCACCCAAAAAATTGAATAAATCGTGATAAAAAAAAAAAATCGCATGTACCCCAAAATGGAACCAATAAAAATGACAGCTCGTTCCACAAAAAACGCGCCCTCACACAGCTCCGTCACCGGAAAAATAACACGTTATGACTCAAATCGCAATGATGCAAAATGATGCTAAATGACGACCCAGACTAATTTTTTAGGTCCAGTAGAATTTCACAAAATACCGCACATCATCATTTGCTGGACCCCACAGGTGGACCCTGTAGATGCAGCAGAGATGAGGAAACTTTCGGGCCTTGTGCGGCTTATAGGGCTAGTGAAGAAGTCAAAGATTAGGCAATACTGGAGCGCAGATATTTTGTACAATACCCAATAAACCCGGCCTGTGAATAAAGGATTGGTTCAAAGCGTACCACACCAATCCATGGATTATTCATTCACCCCATTATTACATCATCCTATTATGTATGACCTGTTGCACTCAGCCCAGTTTACATATGCCCTGATGTACCCCACCCAGCTTACATATACCCTGATGTACTCTGCCCAGCTTACATATGCCCCCACATTATAAGATGATATACCAGTAAAACACCAAGCAAAATCTGTGTTTCAAAAGCCAAATGGTGGTCCAACTGATCCTGGCAGTGTGCCCAAACCGAAATTTATGACCACATATGGGGTGTTACTGTATTCTGGAGAACCCGCTTAGCAATTTATGGGATGTGTGTCTACGGTGGTACAAACTGGGCACAACACATTGGGCACTGAAATGGCATATCTGTGGAAAACAGCAATTTTCAATCTGCAACATCTATAGTTTACTCATTTTTGCAAAACACTTGTGCGGTCAAAATGCTCACTACACCCCTAGATAAATTCTTTGAGGGATCTAGTTTCCAAAATGGGGTAATATTTCGGGGGGTACCACTGTACTGGTACTATAGCTCAATGCAACATGGTGTCAAAAAACGAATCTTGTAAAATCTCCACTCCAAATACTTAATGGCGCTCCTTCACTTTAGAGCCTTGCTGTGTGTCCAAATAGCAGTTTATGACCACGTGTGGGGTATTTCCGTACTCCGAAGAAGTTGCTTTACAAATGTTATGGTGCTTTTTCTCTTTTATTTATTGAGAAAATGAAAAATTTTGAACTAATGCTACGTGTTATTGGAAAATAATGTAATTTTTCATTTTCACTGCCCATTTGTAATAAAATCTATGAGACACCTGTGGGGTCAAAATGCTCACTACCCCCCTAGATGAATTCTTCAATGGGTGTAGTTTGCCAAATGGAGTCACTTTTGGGGATCTTCCACTGTACTGGTACTTAAGGGGCTTTGCAAAAGCGACATGGTGCAGAGAAACCAATCCAGCAAAATCTGCTGTCCAAAAGCCAAATGGCGCTCCTTCCCTTCTGAGCCCTGATGTGTATTTATACAGTGGTTTATGACCACATATGGGGTATTTCCGTACTCTGGAGAAGTTGCTTTGCAAATTTTACGGTGCTTTTTCTCCTTTATTTGATAAGAAAATGAAACATTTTGACCTAAAGCTACATCTTAGTGGAAAAAAATTTAATTTTTAATTTTTACTGCACAATTCTAATGAAATCTATGAAACACCTGGGGGTCAAAATGCTCACTACACCCCTAGTTGAATTCCTCTAGGGGTGTAGTTTCCCAAATGGAGTCACTTTTGGGGGGTTACCACTGCACTCTTACCTTAGGAGCTTTACAAATGCGACATGGTGCAGAGAAATTAACCCAGCAAAATCTGTACTCCAAAAGCTAAATGGCGTGCCTTCCCTTCTGAACCCTGATGTGTATTCAGACAGTGGTTTATTAACACATATGGGGTATTTCCGTACTCTGGAGAAGTTGCTTTACAAATGTTGGGGTGCTTTTCCTCATTTATTTGTTGAAAAAAAAAAAATTCTGTGGTAAAGCTACATCTTATTGAAAAATAATGTAATTTTTCATTTTCACTGCCCAATTCTAATGAAATCTATGAAATACCTGTGTGGTCAAAATGATCACTACACCCCTAGATGAATTCCTCTAGGGGTGTAGTTTCCCAAATGGAGTCACTTTTTGGGGGTTTCCTTTGTTTTTGAACCACAAGACCTCTTCTAACCTGACATGGTGCCTGAAATATAATTTAAGAAAAGGAAGGCCGAAAAATCCACTAGGTGCTCCTTTGCTTCTGGGGCCTTTGTTTCAGGCCCGTAGCACACTAGGGCCACATATGGGATATTTCTAAAAACTGCAGAATCAGGGCAATACATATTCAGTTGTGGTTTTCTTGTAAAAACCTTCGGTATTACAGGAAAAATTGATTAAAATTGAATTTCTGCAAAAAAAATGAAATTTGCTAATTTCCCATCCACTTTGCTTTAATTCCTGTGAAACGCATAAAGGGTTAAGAAACTTTCTAAATGCTGTTTTGAATACTTTAAGGGGTGCCGTTTTGAAAATGGGGTGATTTCTGGGGGTTCCTAATATATAAGGCCCTCAAAGCTAATTCAGATCTGAACTGTTCCCTAAAAAAATAGCTTTTTGAAATTTTCTTGAAAATATGAGAAATTGATGTTAAACTTATAAGCCTTGTAACGTCCTAGAAAAAGAAAAGGATGTTCAAAAAATGATGCAAACATAAAGTAGACATATGGGAAATATAAACTAGTCACTATTTTGTGTGGTATAACGATCTGTCTTAAGGCGGATTCACACGAACGAGAATTGCGTCCGTGCAGGCCGCGTGGTTTTCACACGGCTCGCATGGACCAATAGAAGTATATGGGGCAGTACAGACAGTCCGTGCTTTTTGCGCAGCGTTTGTCCGCTGCGTAAAAAGCGCGACATGTTCAATATCTCAGCGTTTTTCGCGCATCACGCACCCATTGAAGTCAATGGGTGCGTGAAAACCACGCAGGCCGCACGGAAGCACTTCCGTGCGAACTGGCTGTTTCGCACAACAGCTGTCAAAAGGATGAATGTAAACAGAAAAGCACCACGTGCTTTTCTGTTTACAAACATCCAAATGGCGTGTCATAATGATCGCGGCTGCGCGAAAACCACGCAGCCGCGCATCATATGCTGCTGCCACACGCAGCTGTCAAGTGGCTTTTGCGCAGGCAAAACGCTGCGTGTTTTGCATGCGCGCAAACGCCACGTTCGTCTGAATCAGCCCTTACAAACAGATACATGCGAATTTAGAAAAATGCTAATTTTTGCAAATTTTCTCTACATTTTGGTGTTTTTCACAAAAAATATTAAATTTATCGACCAAATTTTTTCACTAACATAAAGTACAATATGTCACCAGAAAACAATCTCAGAATCGCTTGGATAGGTAAAAGCATTCCAGAGTTATTACCACATAAAGTGACATGTCAGATTTAAAAAATTAGACTGTGTCATTTGGTCCAAAAGTGGCTGCGTTAAAAAACGCCTGAAAATCAGGAGCTGTTTTCCCTTGAAAACAGCTCCATATTTTCAGGCGTTTTTAAGTTTGCGTGTGAACATACCCCTTGCTGTTGTAATGTTAAGGGGGTTTCACACTGGGCGATTATAGTGCAGACGAGCACTCATATAACGCTCATAATTGCCCTGTGTAAACAGGACAGCGATCAGCAGAGAAATGAGCTGGTCGTATCGTTTTAAAAAAGTAAAAGATTATCGTTGTCGGCAGCACATCTCCCTGTGTAAACGGAGTAACGACCGCTCGTCCCTATCCATAGCTCCGTGAGACAAGGGCAAGCGAGCGCCAATCAACGATGTCTCGTTGATCGGCGCTCGCTACACCAGCCAAGTGTCGGATGGTGTAAAAGGGCCTTTAGACAGGATACAACTAGACAATTAGAAACTGCGCCAAATTTGGCGGAACGGCGCATGGAGAATGATAAATTTGGCACAACTGGCAAGACACTTTTGTCTTTCTTTTGTTGCCTCCTGGCAGCTCTGTATTTTAAACCAATATTTTGCGCCAGAAAATGGAGCTAGATGTTTAGAAATTTGCCCCCTTTTACAACTCCTCTTAGCCACACCGCTTTCTCTAGATACTTTTTAAATTGTCAAAGATGGTGCAAAAAGTGTCTAAAACATAATTAATTTGGTGTAAGGCTATTTACTCCACTTTCTTGGCGCATTTTGCTTAGCAATTCTCCCTTCATGTTTCCCAATGGAAGAAAAAGTCGCAAGTGACTTTGCAACCATAAATAAAATGTCAACCAATGTCGGACTTTATGCCATAGTTGCAAGGAACCTCGTGACTTTGTTTCTATAGCGAAGCACTGAGGTCGCTTTGTGGGCGATTGCATTTTGCCATGTAGCCCTAGCCAAAGAGGGATCTGTTCTGTAGGTGTTATGGCTTACATAAGTCATGTTACAAATAACCTGTCCTGATAGTAAAGAGACATCCACCAGAAGACAAAATACCCCTAATGTACACTGATAATGTGAAAAAGATCATTTAATAACTTACTTCTGTGCTGAGATGTGATCGCTTCAAGACACAGGCCCAAAGCCCATGTAGTAAAACTGCCAACTTCCTGCTGTGATTTCTGTCAGTTGCAGGGTTGTCATGGAGACCATGTGTGGATCCAAATCACCAAATACAGGATGGCTCCATTCAAACCAATATTCAAGCTAGGACTTTAGTATTGAACTTGCTGAGCTGTGTCTTGAAGCTGGGGTTTACCTTATATTTTGTTTTATTTTTTAACCCCTTAGTGACCAGCCCATTTTAGGCCCTTAAGGACCAAGCTATTTTATTCGTTTTTCTATAGTCGCATTCAAAGAGCTATAACTTTTTTATTTTTTCGTCTACATAGCTGTATGAGGACTTGTTTTTTGCGGGATTAGTTGTACTTTTTAATAGCACCATTTTTGGGTACATATAATTTTTTTATTAACTTTTATTAACTTTTTTGGGGAGATTATAAAAAAAAACTGAAATTCCACCATTGTTCTATGTGCTTTTAAATTGACGCCGTTCACTGTGCGACGTAAATAACATGTTACCTTTATTCTATGGGTCGGTACAATTAGGGCGATACCACAAATGTAGAGGTTTTTTATGTTTTACGACTTTTGCACAATAAAAACACTTTTGAACTAAAATTATTTGTTTTTGCATCGTTGCCTTCCAAGAGCCGTAAATTTTTTATTTTTCTATCAATGTAGTGATTTTTTGGGCTTATTTTTTTCGGGACGAGACGTAGTTTTGATTGGTACTATTTTGGGGTGCATGGGACTTATTGATTCATTTTTATTATGACTTTTTTGGGGGGCAATGGAAAAAAATTTCAATTTCGCCATTGTGTTTTACGTTTCTTTTTTATGGTATTCACCTTGCGGTTTAAATTACATATTAACTTTATTAATTGAGTCATTACGGTCGCGGCGATACCATATATGTGTACTTTTATTAATTTTTTACACTTTTACTAAATAAAACCACTTTTTATGGAAAAAAATGGTTTTATTTCTTTTTTTACTGTAACTTTTATTATTAATCTTTATTTCACATTTATTACTTATTTTATTAGTCCCACTAGGGGACTTTACTGTGTGATCTTCAGATCGCTGCTTTAATGCTTTTGTATATTTCGTATACCAGAGCATTATTGCCTGTCAGTTTAAATCTGACAGGCAATCTGTTAGGACGTGCCTCCGGCGCGTCCTAATAGGCATATGTCCAGGGCAGACCTGGGGGCTTTTATCAAGCCTCCGGCTGCCATGACACCCCATCGGAGACCCGCGATCGCATTTGCGGGCCGCCGATGGGTGACAGAGGGAGCTCACTCCCTCTGTAAACAAGTTAAATGCCGCAGTCGCTATTGACGGCGGAATTTAACAGGTTAAACGGCCGCGATCTAAGTAAACTTCGATCGCGGGTGTTGGAGCAAGAGCCCAGCTGTCATCAGACAGAAGAGCCCCAGCTCCAGCCTGCACGGGACACCCGTGCAGGTCTTACACTAGGCCAACGTTAAAAGACGTCGGCCTAGCCTAAGGCCCCTTAGTGACCAACGTGAAAAGGCATATTGGTGGTCACTAAGGGGTTAAGACTGTGTTCACACAGCGTATTTTGCACGCTGAATCAGCATCTGAATCAGCACTGAAAACGCTTCGCTTTTGCATTCATTCTATAGGTCGGTATGATTATGGCGAATATTTTTTTTTTTTTTGTGTTTTACTACTTTTGCACAATAATAGCACATTCCATGGAAATAAATAGTTTTTATGCCGCCACATTCAAACAGGAATAACTTTTTTGTCAATGTGGCTATATGAGAACTTAAGTTACTTACTAGTTTTTTGCAGGACGAGTCTTTTTTTTTTTTTTTTAATAGAACCATTTTGGGGTACATATTAATTTTATTGGGAGTATTGGGGAAAAAAAGCGCAATTTTGCCGTTGTCTTTTTACAAGTTTTTTTTACACCATTCATCGTGTGGTTTAAGAATGTGTTGACTTTATTATTGTGTCGTTACGATCGCTGCGATACCCTATATGTGTATTATTTTTACTGTGAACATTTTTTTTTCTGTACTATAGTTTATTTAAATTTAATTAACTATTTTTTTAGTCTCACAGGGGGACTTCACAATGCGATCTACTGATCGCTTATATGTTTTTATGGCAGCCCCATAATCATGGTCCGTGATTATGAGCACGGCCAGCCGCAGACAGTCATCCGCATTTGCGGACAGTGCTCTCATTATAAAGTATGAGAGCACGGTCCGTAAAATAAAAAATAGGACATGTCCTATTTTTTACGGAAGCTTCGACGGCACAGACACCTTCCCGTAAATAGACGGGAAGGTGTCCATTGGCCATAGAAATGAATGGGTCCGTAATTACGGACGGACTCTATTGTGGGCCCCATACAGCCAAGATGTCTGTCACCCCCCTAAATTACATGGGGTGGGCAACGGAAAGTGTGGCACTGATTTTGGTGCTGATGTCATTTACAGTGAAGGAAACTATGGAGCGGGCAGTGACCGGTTAATGCCCTGGATTTTGATCTATTTAGCCAAAACGTATCCGACTGTATGGCATATAGTGGGATACGTCGCCCAGGGAATGGCCCAGGGGAAACTACTGAAGTCACTTTCCATGAACAGGGCTGGAGCCTTCTACTAGTGCTCTGCCCAGGGACAATGGCGCTGTTCCTGATGTCCATATACGTAAAGTGGACTCCAGAATAGCAATGTCTACTACGCTATTCCATCCTTCAAAAATAAGGTATGCCGACATCCACCAGCCCAACGTAGGCTAAAAGGACATAATGGAGCCCTGTGAATTATCGACTCTGTTTATAGTGTACGTTAGGAGATTTCCTGACATACACAATAAACTTAGGGCAACAGCATGATGTGAAGGGAAGGGGAAGCGCTTGTGATGATGTAAGGAGAGCTAATTCTCCGTTCTTACGTTGCCAATAAAGTTCAATGTGTTTTTCCACAGCAAAAATCTGAGGCTTTCCCTTTGATTTCTGACGCAGATGTGCCACAAGCGTGTAGCTGATCCGCACGAGAATAAGGCCCTGTTCACACAGAGTTTTTTTTGCCGCATCTTTTGCAGGGGAAACCGCGTTGGAAACTTTGGCAAAAAAACAGCCGAAATCGCCTTCAACGGGAGACGAAGGCAGTTTTTTTCTGCGAGCGGAAAAAAACGCTTGCGAGAAAAAGAAGCGACATGACCTTTCTTCGGGCATTTCCTTCTCTAACCTACCATTGACATCAATGGGAGGCAGAGAAAGCCGGAAGGAATTTCGAGGCAGATTTTTCTGCATGCAAAAAACTGCGTGAACAAGGCCTAAGTCCCATTGTCATTCAAAGTTGCTTATCCTCGGCTTTTCCATGCAAAATAAGTAGCATGCTATACTTATTGCTGTGGTGGATTTCTTTTCATGGTGCGGGCAAAAATACACGTGGAAAAATTTTCGCAGCATGTGAACTGGGTTGCGGAAACCTCATATGCATCCATGCAGAATCATCGGCATGTCACCGGAATCCGTATCAAATCCCACATGTGTGAGCGGATCCTTCGTGTAAGTTAAAAAAATACTCTGTTAGGCCAAATGCACAAGATTTTTATTACGTGCAAATTTGTCGCAGCTATAAACTTATCAAAAAACGCACTATTTTTTTACTTTTCCGTCTATATAGCCATATGAGGGCTTGTTTTCTGCGGGACAAGTTGTAGTTTTTCATGGCACCATTTATTGTACTGCATAATGTACTGGGAAGCTGAAAAAAAAATATTTGTGGGGTGAAATGGGCAAAAAAACAGTAATTCCGCAATTTTTTGGGGGGGGTTTTATTTTTACGGCATCCATTAGGCGGTTAAAACTACATAATTACCTTATTCTACAGGTTGATACGATTACGGCGATACCAAATTTATTTGTTTTTTGTTTTATGTTTTACCATAAACTATTTGCTAAATTAAAAAAATGTTTTGTGTCACCATATTCTGAATCCAGAACTTTTTCATTTTTCCATCAATTTAGCAATCTGAGGGCTTACATTTTTCAGGGCGAGCTGTAGTTTTCACCGATTCAATATTGGAGTATATGCAACTTTTTGTTTTTTTGTTTGAACTTTTAATACTTTACTATCTTTTTTTTTTTGGAACATAAAAAAACAAACTGTTTTTTACATTTTTTATTAGACCCCCCTAGGAGACTGGAAGCAGCGATCCACAGCAATGATCATCCACTGCATGATATACTACAATACTAATGTATTGCAGTATATTGTGATACTGACAGTCTCCTTTAAGGGCGGATTCACACAAACGCGATTTGCGTCCGTGCAGCCCGCGTGGTTTTCACGCGAGTCGCACGTACCTATACAAGTCTATGGGGCAGTGCAGACAGTCCGTGAGTTTTGCGCAGCATGAGTTCGCTGCGTAAAACTCACGACATGTTCTATATCTAGGCTATTTCGCGCATCACACACCCATTGATCTCAATGGGTGCGTGAAATTCACGCGCACCCCACGGAAGCCCTTCCGTGGGAGGCGCGTTATTCGCGCAACAACAGTAAAAGAATGAATGTAAACAGAAAAGCACCACGTGCTTTTCTGTTTACAAACATCCAAACGGAGTGTCATAATGATGGCGGCTGCGCAAAAAGCACGCAGCCGCGCATCCATATGAACAGGACACACGGAGCTGTCACGCTGCTGCTCACGTTCGTGTGAATCCGGCCTTAAAGCTCCGGAGGCAGAGATTCAAAGGAGTACAAAGATGGCAGACCTTGGGGCTTTCATTAGGCCCCCAGGCTGCTATAACAACCGTTGTTAACAACCGATCATGCCGCGGGGGGGGGGGGGGGGGATGCGCGATGGCTTGTTTCAGGGGGCGCCCCCCTTATTATAACACTTTAAATGCCGCGGTCGCGATTGACCGTGGCATTTAAGGTGTCAAATGGGCAGAATCAAAGTGATCTTTGATTCCAGCCGTTGCAGTGAGGTGTCGGCTGCGTAACACCGTTGTCACCCCCTGTGTATGGAGCGAGCTCAGCCTGTGAGCCCGCTCTATGCTTCCCATACATACCTAACCCTTATCACGTACAGTTACATGATATTGCATTAAGGGGTTATAAATAAGCAGCACGTCCTAAATTCCATGCAGATTTTTTTCTGCTGCATGTGTGTGGGGTTTTAACAAACCCATGCACATGAGTTAGGGCTTATTCAGACTAACGTGTTAAAATTGTGAAAAGAAATACATAGAAATACAAATTTTTTACAATGAATAAACTTTTTAAAATATAAGTCCCAAAACAATAAATAATGTAGACATATTTGACATCGTCACGACCGTAACAAGCTGTACAACAAATGTATAACATTATTTATGATGATTATTTATGATGATCGTTGTATGGTGTAAACAAAACAAAAATTAAAACTTTATTTTTGGCAAAATAAACATTTATATAAATTAAACGATAATGTATTTGTACCAAAAAATGTTACCTACATAAAGTACAAGTCGTCCCGCAAATAACAAAGTCACATACAACCACGTTGTACAAAAAATAAAAAGTTATGAGCGCAGGGATGCAAAGTGGGAAATATAAAAACAATTGTTCTGTCCTCAAGGCCAAACTTGGCTGTGTCCTTAAGGGGTTAATCAAGCAATGAATTATGTGTAATTTATTGAGAAATGTTGGACTTGATAGACCT
Organism: Rhinoderma darwinii; assembly: GCF_050947455.1. Lineage (NCBI taxonomy): Eukaryota > Metazoa > Chordata > Amphibia > Anura > Rhinodermatidae > Rhinoderma > Rhinoderma darwinii. The sequence goes on along the minus strand of NC_134689.1, from coordinate 217,619,169 downwards.
GTGTCTTTTTTCAACCTATGTAACGATGTATCTATGGTGCTTGCTTCATTCAGTACAACCACGGTCCAGGTGTTACATTCAAAATACAGACCGTTAAAAATGGGTGCAATTTGCCAGTCTGAATAAGGCTTTAGCCTTGGTCTACATGGAGCCTTTTTTCTAGAGTAACATTCCAATTTTATCTATGTTGCTGCACTCCAGAGGAATACTTTGAGTTGCATGCAAGCAGCTGTCACTAGATAGTTAAAATTAGTCATTATGTAGCCCCAGGTTTTTTTTTTATATGTATCTGTATTGCTTCCAATAAAAGGGAAAAAAAAAAGGATATAAGCAATAAAATGAGCCCACTAGTCATAAACAAATAGAATAATAATAATATATGTTTAACTCCTTAAGGGGGGATTCACACGAACGTGTATTCGGTCCGTGCGGGCCGCGTGGTTTTCACGCGCCACGCACAGACCAATACAAGTCTATGGGGCAGTACAGACAGTCCGTGCTTTTTGCGCAGCGTTTGTCAGCTGCGCAAAAAACGCGACATCTTCAATATCTCTGCGTATTTCGCGCATCACGCACCCATTGAAGTCAATGGGTGCGTGAAAACCACGCAGGTCGCACGGAAGCACTTCCGTGCGAACCGACTGAAACAGCGCACCAGCTGTCAAAAGGATGAATGTAAACAGAAAAGCACCACGTGCTTTTCTGTTTCCAAACATCCAAACGGAGTGTCTTTTTAGATGAGCGAACCCGGACAACCGAACCGAACTTCACCGGGTTCGGCCGAACTCGTTTTGGCCGAACCCGGCAAAAAAATTTCCGGTACGCGACGTCAGGAGATAGTCACTGTCCAGGGTGCTGAAAGAGTTAAACTGTTTCAGCACCATGGACAGTGACCTCCGATCCCAATATACATGAACCTGTAAAAAAAACGAAGTTCTGACTTACCGATAACTCCCGGCTTCTTCCTCCAGTCTGACCTCCCGGGATGACAATTCAGTCCAAGTGACAGCTCCAGCCAATCACAGGCCAAGCACAGGCTGCAGTGGTCACATGGACTGCCGCGTCATCCAGGGAGGTGGGGCCCGATGTCAAGAGAGGCGCGTCACCAAGGACGCGTCACCAAGGCAACGGCCGGGAGGGAAGTTCTCGGTAAGTACAAACTTTTTCTTTTTTTTTAACAGGTTGCTGTATATTGTGTTCGGCATTTACTGTCGAGGGTGCTGAAAGAGTTACTGCCGATCAGTTAGCTCTTTCAGCACCTTGGACAGTGATGGGCGTCGACTAGCCTCATCTCTATGATGGCGGCTGCGCGAAAATCACGCAGCCGCGCATCATACACAGATGACACACGCAGCTGTCAAATGGTTTTTGCGCGCGCAAAACGCTGCGTTGTTTGCGTGCGCAAAAACGCAACGTTCGTCTGAATCTGCCCTTAGGCTGGGTTCACACGACCTATTTTCAGACGTAAACGAGGCGTATTATGCCTCGTTTTACGTCTGAAAATAGGGCTACAATACGTCGGCAAACATCTGCCCATTCATTTGAATGGGTTTGCCGACGTATTGTGCAGACGACCTGTAATTTACGCGTCGTCGTTTGACAGCTGTCAAACTACGACGCGTAAATTGACTGCCTCGGCAAAGAAGTGCAGGACACTTCTTTGCAACGTAATTTGAGCCGTTCTTCATTGAACTCAATGAAGAGCAGCTCAAGATATACGAGCGTCACAGACGCCTCGTATATTACAAGGAGGAGAATTTACGGCTGAAACGACGCAGCTGTTTTCTTCTGAAAACAGGCTGTCATTTCAGCCGTAAAAGCCAGCTAGCGTGTGAACATACCCTAACGCCGAAGGACGGATATATCCGTCCTCAGCAGCTGCTAGTTCGCGCAGGAGGACGGATATATCCGTCCTGTGATGGCGCGGGTACTGCCACTGTACCCACGCAATCAGCGGCAGGAGCACGGCTATACTCAGCCTGGCTCCTGCTGCAACTGCAGGAATCGAAGCGCGCTCCGATTCCGGCAGTTTAACCCATTAAATGCCGCTGTCAATAGTGACAGCGGCATCTAATGTGTTTGACAGAGGGAGGGAGCTCCCTCTGTCACCCGATCGGCGCCCCCGCAAACAAATCGCGGGTCGCCGTCGGGTTTCCATGACAGCCGGCGGTCTAACAAAGACCCCCAGGTCTGTCTTCCGCAACTGCCTGTTAGGCGATACCAGAGGCATCGCCTAACAGATTGCCTGTCAGATTTACACTGACAGGCAATAATGCTTTCGTATACGAAGTATACCAAAGCATTATATATGCGATCGGGAGATCGCATAGTGAAGTCCCCTGGTGGGACTTAAAAAAAAAATGGCAATCAGTTAAATAAAGTTTGTGGAAAAAAAATAAAAATAATTACAGTCAAAATCAAATAAAACTACTTTTTTTGCCCAAAAAGTGGTTTTATTCAGTAAAAGTGTCAAAACAAATAACACATACACATATATGGTATCCCCGCGATCGTAACAACTTGACCAATAAAATTAACACATTATTTAAACCGCCGGATGAACGGCGTCCAAAAAAAACGCAAAAAACAACGGCAAAATTCTCTCTTTTCTCCCATTCCCCCCATAAAAAATAAAATAAAAGTTAATCTATAAGTCCTATGTACCCCAAAATAGTACTAATGAAAACTACACATTGGCCCACAAAAATCAAGCCCACATACGGCCACATCGACGGAAAAATAAAAAAATGACGGCTCTTGGAACGCGGCGATGCAAAAACAAGTAATTTTTTTCTAAAAGGGTTTTTATTGTGCAAACGTAGGAAAACATATAAAACCTTTACATATTTGGTATCCCCGTAATCGTGCCGACCCAGAGAATAAAGTTAACATGTTATTTACGCTGCATAGTAAACGGCGTAAATTTATAACGTGAAAATTAATGCTGGAATAGCTGCTTATTTTCAATTCTCTCCTAAAATAAAGTTAATAAAAGTTAATCAATATATTGTAAGCATCTAAAAATGGTACAATTACAAAATACAACTCGTCTCGCAAAAAACAAGCCCTTATACGGCTATGTCGACGGAATAAAAAAAAAGTTACGACTCTTGGAATGCGACCATGAAAAAAACAAAAATAATCCTTGGTCATTAACGTGCAAAATGGCCCGGTCATTAAGGGGTTAAATATAAGGTCAGACGGATTGCAGGATAATAATTATTTTTATCTCTACAGTATATTGCCTACATATTACACAGTGCTGTATAGTGGGGGATGTAATTCACAAACTTAAAGGGGTTGTCCCTGCTAGGGACCTCTCTCTATTAGCCAGTGCCAGGGAGCCGCTGCAGAGGGGTTGATGTTCTGGAGAGCCTGTTCATAAAGTGTAAATGCTGCCAGCTTCCTGCTGGTGAGAGCGCTTGATTGTTGGGGGTTCCAGCTGCCACCCTCACCAGAAATCAACCCGGGGGAGTTGGTTTAGGTAAGGGGTTCATAATGGGATAACCTTATGGAGGCCTCACTCTTGGTAAAAAATATCAATGTGAATACGGTAAAAAAAATTGGGAGGCTTTGCATTGCACAAGTTTTTTTTTACACTTTGCAATTTTTCATAGTGTTGGAAAGGGGGACTGGCTTGCAAATCACATGGTGTAGTCTTCATCCACACAAAAAAATGGCAGTGCCAATCCATATTTCATATTCAAAAGGCATATGCCATGTTGATAAATACGGCATACCTTACACTAAAATGCCATACTGGCGAATAGATTACTAGTAGGTCGGCATTAAATATGGTGCAAAGTTCATAATATATCTTGTTTCTGTATATTGAATTTACTGCACCTAACTTGAAAAAATAAATGTGTTCGTTCCAACAACACAGGACCTAGGTGCTGTCGGTCTAAATAACCCCGCCCCCCGCTCAGTAAGATCCGTTACAGGTCTCTACCAGCATGCTGGAGGCTACTGATTGTTGGGTCTATGGCCAGGTGCACTGACATCTCTCAAGTTACGATTATTACAAATGGATGTATTACGATTATAACCAAGTTCAATATCCAATAATTAATAGTCTTATACAATAACATGCTCGGCAGCCTAGAAATAAGCGAGTCACTGTACCCAAATGCAAACACATACCAAGAATAAACTATAGGGGCGCATCCTCATATCGAGCCAATAACGTGCCTGCTCTACTAAACGTAAACAAACAGCGGCTCTAGCAGGGCACTGCCAGACAAGTGACGCCCCCGGGGGCGTGTCCGTGCGTTCCCCAGACATAGACTAATCACCTATAGGAGGAGAGAGGCGCAAATACGCATGCGTAAACACCCCCAACACCGGGCTGCCCTTAGAACTCTGTGCTGGTCACGGTTGTCCGGGTAACGATGTGCTGAAGTTGGGTCTGGCGTCTCCTGGAGGACATTACTTACCGTCGGGATGCTAAAGGTAAAGTATGACTTGACTGTACAGTGGATAGCCATGTGAGACCCGCTGTGTTTGGAGGGGTGAGGGGGCATTTGTACTAAATCGTGCACTGGTGAAAACCTACATCGTGGTTTCCGGGCATTTATACGTCCAGCCACATGACGACGTGTGCATTGGGGAATCGTGTTACCTGTTTGCATTGGAGACTGCTGAGTACAGGCCTGTTCGGCAGTGAGATGGTTAAGGGGTGGGTATGATTTCTGTTCTGTGATGTTGGCTTCAGGTAACGCACGGTATAGTTGTGTTTACATGCGGGCACTAGAACCGTGTTTATGAGTGCGCTTCCATGAGCGTGTAGGATCCGTATCCCATTGATCCCAAATACAGTGTGTTTTAATTGGGCCATGGATAACACCTTATAAAAAAATTTGCAGCCTACTCAATCAGATGTCCGATGCTCCTAGAAACGCTGATCTGGAACTGTGCGGGCCACAAAACCGTTCCGGCTTACCCACTGTACTATGGGCCAAAATGCCCACTTTAAGTACAGAAGCTAACGTGGCTTTGTCCCGTTCCGCACTTTTGGTCCCAGATATATGAAATGAGCTACACATATTGAATTCCTGCACTTTCACCACTATGACCTATTGATCGACCATCTTGGCATGATGACTTAGAAGCATTTCCATTTATAAAGTATTTATACGTGGATACGATGAAAGTCTATATGGAAATTGTAGCATGAGTCGATAGTTAGAAAACCACTTACAATGTCTCTGGTCACGTGAGGAAGGCGAGTGCCAACCATTTTAATGCCTGTTACACACTTTTTTTTTTCTTAATTTTAAAACGCATGTGAAAAAAACCACCGTGCTTTTCAATGGTGTTTTTTTTTTTATTGTTTGACGTTTTGTGCAGGCGTTTTTCCTGGCATTTTAAAAGTTCTATTGAGAAGCCTGTAAAGAAACAGAAAAAAATGCCATGCCTGGAACATGCCACGTTTTGATATAAACTGCAAAAAACAAAACGCTATGTATGTAGGTATTCTCATATTTCACTAAAGACGTTAAATTAACAGCTTACATCTGTTTTAAACCGACCTAAGTACGTTTTCTGTTTCTAGTATCCAGGCCCAATGTCCGCGCCATGCAAACCTGTGCCGATGCCAAGGCAAACTGGTCTTGGAGAGGTCCATTACTGTCTACATTTATCAAACTGACGGGGGTCCACTGTAATTCTGTCAATCAAACGTTTACATACACCTGAAAGTGGCCCTGGTAGCACCCATATTCACTTATCAGCCTACCAGTACCCCCCTCTGCCAATATGCAAGAACGTCAGTTGAGCAACATAAGTCTACATGTGAACCTACTTGAAAAGGGGGTATTTTACTGGTTGTGTCACCAGGTGGACACTTTCATCTCAATGCATTTCCCTAGTATAGAGCATTCAGACTGTGCATCTGGACCCAGTAAACATTCCTCTGATCCTCCAATATGGGGACTCTGAAATCAGAAGTGCTAAGAGTTTTAATAGCATTTATTTCTATTTAACTTTTTTTGCTTTTATGTAAAATTAAATCGGGCCCATTTGCCCACTGCAGCTCTCCTGCTGCATGTAAACATTATGGTTGCTCGTCAACCCCTATGTTGAATTTATCCTCCGGTAGCTTTGGTATTGTACTTGTACAGTGTCCGGTCTATTAAGGCCAATGATCGGGCAAACGAGCGTTTATACAAACAGGGCGACGATCAACGAACAAGCAAACGCTTGTTCCTCAGTTGATCTGAGCTTTTATGTGTCCAAAAATAATGTTGGCAGCACGTCTCCCTGTGAACAGAGATAACAACCCCTTCCTGCTGCAGCCACTTTTGACTTTCGTGACAGAGCCTTATTTTTTCCAAATCTGACATGTCAATTTATGTGGTAGTAACTTTGGAATGCCGTTACCTATCCAAGTGATTCTGAGATCGTTTTCTTGTGACATGTTGTACTTTAAGTTAGTGGTAAAACTTGGTTGATACATTCAGTTTTTACCTTCATTCTGTTATTTTTGCTAAATACTGAACACAAAAAATTGGGGTCGACTAAGGCCTTATTCACTTGAACGTGTACTTTTTGCACACGTTAAAAACGCACTGTATTGTGCGCGTTGCAGTCCCGTGTGACATCCGTGTACGGTGCGTGTCTGCGTTCTTTTACGTCAGCAAAATAAACTGAAGGAGGTGTTTTTCTTTTTCTCATCATTTCTGTAGCAACTGTTGCGTGAATCACGGACAGCACACGGATGACGTCTGTGTGCTGTCTGTGATTTTCACGCATCGATTGACTTGAATTGGTGCGTGATGCGCAAAAAACACACAAGAATAGGACATGCAGTGAGTTTCACGCAGCGGACACGCTGCGTGAAAAACAAAATGTCTGAATGGCCCCATTGAATTGCTTAGGTCCGTGTGACGTCCGTTATTTTAACGCGCGTAACACGGACGTGAAATACGCTTGTGTGAATAAGGCCTTAGAAATAGTAAAAAAATAAATAAAAATTCACTTTAAAGGCACATTCAATGTGTGCTGTCCGTTGTAATAACTGACCGCACACGGACCCATGCATTTTAATGGGGCTATTGAGACATGCGTTATTTTTCACGCACCGAGTGCCCGTTGTCACTGATGCCATACGCAACGCACACTGATGGCATACGGACCTGAAATTCTGGAAATACGCTCCTGTTTTGCGCAAGCAAGACGTAAACGTTCGTGTAATTGTAGCCTTAGGCTGAGATCACACAGGGCGGATATGCTGCGTAAAAGCACGCAGCGTATGTGCCACAGGGAATTCTGGTTGAAAAACCGCACCAAACTGTGGTGGTTTTTCGCCCGGAATGTCCGCTGCGTAAAACTACAGCCCAGGACGGCCGCCTGGAATGACGTTTCATCCCAAGAGACTGCTGCACCCTAAGTTGCGTTTTTGCAGTGGAATCGCTGCTATTTGTTGAGGGTTTTACCTCCCATTGAATTCAATGGAGAAAACCCGCAACAAATAAGCAGCGTTTACGGAACTACAATTGACATGCTGCAAAATAAAATTCTGCACCGTGTTTCAATTTCTGAGCGCTATTTCGGCTCAGTATTTACGCAGCGTGTGGATGAGATTTGTTCTGTCTACACAGGCTCTCTACTATTCACATATTCACTAAACGTGTCCATAGGGCTCTATTGTCAGACGGAGGCCAATCTAGCACCTTTTTGGTCCCTGTCTGGCCAGTATATGTCAGTATACCAGAAAAAATGTATAGAATAGCGTAATAAACTACTCTGTTCTAACCATCGGAGTTCAGTAAAAAACTTAAGTTGAATGTATACGCTTATTTTAACATGGTAGCCTATGGGGGATGGATGCAACTGCATGGAATCTGTCACAGGCATCCGTTAAAGGGATATGTCTCATGACATATCCGTTAAACAGATTCCATATCGGCCTATTGGTGGCGGGGGCGTTAAACCGATGCCTAACAGTGGCATCCGTCTCCTATAAGCTATAATGGTATCTGATTATTGGATACGTCATGAGCTTTTTCCAGCGTGTATCTCACAGCCTAACTAAAAACGCTATCCAAGTGAGGATAGATGACTGGAAGTATGATGTAAAGAAGATTTTCACACAAAACGTAAAAATGGCCATAGTAATTCAGAGGTCAGAACTACAGCTGAAGTTTGGTCAAAAGTTTTTATTTGTTTTAAGTCGGGTTGATTTATGTTTGCAAAAGTGAACTGAAACGCAACGTGGGAACCTGGCCTAAACGCTGCGGAACTTCCACAACGGAATTCTGTGTGTGGAAATTCCGCAGCATTTACAGTAGCAGCAATGTGGAGGAGATTTAGAAAATCTTATGTCCACGCTGCAGAAAAAACCCCCGCAGCGTAAACGTTAATAAATTCACCTGCAGTTCGGAATTTAAATCCGCATCATGTCCATTTATGCTTAGTTTTCCCCACTGAATTCAATGGGGATGCAAAACCCGCAACAGAAAGCCAAGTGTTCCGACTTCTCTATTCCGCCGCAAAAATCGCAACTCCGGAAAAAAAAAAATTCACACTTGAACAGAACTTCTTCCTGCAGTCCGGCCTCCTGGGATGACGTTTCATCCCATGTGACTGCTGCAGCCAATCTCAGACTGCGGCGGTCACATGGCCTACACCGTCATCTTAGCAGATGCACTTAGAACTATGCACAGAAGAGAGGGGGTAAGCGTAAACCGTTTTTGGGTTTTATCAGCACTGTTTTCCGCAGTGGAAATTCCAGCCGAAAAACCGAACTACAATGTGATGCGGGTTCCAGGTTGGATGCGCTGCAGGGTTTTTACGCAGCGTATCCGACCTGTGGGAACCCCGTGGAAGCATAGCCATATTTGTTAGAGAAACTGAGTAAAGAAAAAAATTATAAAAATCACTTGCCGTTGCTGATGTCATTTTCAAATTAAATAGTTTTACAATACACATAGCTCAATTACATATGAATCACACTTTGGGATAATAAATTACAAAAATGAGAAATGGAAAGTTGCATTACAGATTATGGAAAGAAAGGGTGAATGTTGGGCTTCATTAACCCCTTCCTGCACCACATATCTGCAGCATGCGAGTTCAGCCGTAGATGTCAACCACGATTGCGGAACCTAGGTGGTTTGTAAGTCCATCGTCACCCCTGCGACGCAATTGTGTGGTGCCGATGGGTTGCCATGGCAGCCTACCGTCTAAGAAAGGCCGCCAGGTCTGCTATGTGTGAGATCCTATTAGGCTGCCTGTCAGTATGAGGCCTAATTCACATGAACCTGTTATACGTCCGCGTGACGGCCATTAAAACAACAGCCTTCACACGGACCTATGTAATTCAAAGGGGTCGTTCACACGGCCGTTGTTTCAACGGACCGTGTGAAGGGTCCGTGAGAAAATTGGACTTCTTATTTTTTTCACACATTCCTCCATAGACTAGTCTGTGATGACGCATCCCGCAGCGCAGGGCACAGATGCACCTCGAACGTGTTTTCACGTCTGAGATGCGCAACGCTCGTGTGAATCCGGCCTAAGGGGGGATTCACACGAGCGTGTATTCGGTCCGTGCGGGCTGCGTGGTTTTCACGCGGCACGCATGGACCAATACAAGTCTATGGGGCAGTACAGACAGTCCGTGCTTTTTGCGCAGCGTTTGTCTGCTGCGCAAAAAGCGCGACAGGTTCAATAACTCTGCGTATTTCGCGCATCACGCACCCATTGAAGTCAATGGGTGCGTGAAAATCACGCGCACCACACGGAAGCACTTCCGTGGGACGAGCGTGATTCGCGCAACAGCAGTGAAAAGGATGAATGAAAACAGAAAAGCACCACGTGCTTTTCTGTTTCCAAGCATCCAAACGGAGTGTCTTTGCGAGGAGCGAACCCCGACAACCGAGGCAAACTTCACCGGGTTCGGCCAAATTCGTTTTGGCCGAACCCGGCAAAAAAATTTCCGGTCCGCGACGTCGGGAGAGATTCACTGTGCATGGTGCTGAAAGAGTTAAACTGTTTCAGCACCATGGACAGTGACTTGCGATCCCAAAATACATGAACCTGTAAAAAAACGAAGTTCTAACTTACCGATTACTCCTGTCTCCTTCCTGCAGTCCGACCTCCCGGGATGACACTTCAGTTCAAGTGACAGCTCCAGCCAATCACAGGCCAAGCACAGGCTGCAGCCAATCACAGGCTGCAGCGGTCACTTGGACTGCCGCGTCATCCAGGGAGGTGGGGCCCGATGTCAAGAGAGGCGCGTCACCAAGGACGCGTCACCAAGGCAACGGCCGGGAAGTTCTCGGTAAGTAGGAACTTTATCTTTTTTTTTTACAGGTTTTTCGCTGTTGTGTTCGGCATTCACTGTCGAGGGTGCTGAAAGAGTTAGCTCTTTCAGCACCTTGGACAGTGACGGGCGTCGACAAGCCTCATCTCTATGATGCCGGCTGCGCGAAAATCACGCAGCCGCGCATCAGACACGCATGACACACGCAGCTGTCAAATGGTTTTTGCGCTCGCAAAACGCCGCGTTGTTTGCGCGCGCAAAAACGCAACGCTCGTGTGAATCTCCCCTAACACTGTGGGGCATAATATACTGCAGTGCAAAAGTATTACAATGCATTATAGAAGTGATCAAATGATCGTTTATTCATGTCTCATAGTGGGAAAATATAAAATAAAAGTTTGTGTACAGATATAAATCCAATGCAAAAAATAAATCTGAACATTTTTTCCCCTTTGAAAATGTTTTAATAAATAATTTAAAGAGGCTCTGTCACCAGATTTTGCAACCCCTATCTGCTATTGCAGCAGATAGGCGCTGCAATGTAGATTACAGTAACGTTTTTATTTTAAAAAAACGAGCATTTTTGGCCAAGTTATGACCATTTTTGTAGTTATGCAAATGAGGCTTGCAAAAGTCCAAGTGGGCGTGTATTATGTGCGTACATCGGGGCGTTTTTAATACTTTCACTAGCTGGGCGCTCTGAAGAGAAGTAACATCCTCTTCTCTTCAGAACGCCCAGCTTCTGACAGTGCAGACCTGTGACGTCACTCACAGGTCCTGCATCGTGACGGCCACATCGGCACCAGAGGCTACAGTTGATTCTGCAGCAGCATCAGCGTTTGCAGGTAAGATCGACTTACCTGCAAACGCTGATGCTGCTGCAGAATCAACTGTAGCCTCTGGTGCCGATGTGGCCGACACGATGCAGGACCTGTGAGTGACGTCACAGATCTGCACTGCCAGAAGCTGGGCGTTCTGAAGAGAAGTGGATGATACTTCTCATCAGAGCGCCCAGCTAGTAAAAGTATTAAAAACGCCCCGATGTACGCACATAATACACGCCCACTTGGACTTTTACTTTTAAACACACCCACTTGGACTTTTGCAAGCCTCATTTGCATAACTACAAAAATGGTCATAACTTGGCCAAAAATGCTCGTTTTTTAAAAATAAAAACGTTACTGTAATCTACATTGCAGCGCCTATCTGCTGCAATAGCAGATAGGGGTTGCAAAATCTGGTGACAGAGCCTCTTTAACATCGCAGCTGTAATAGCTTGTACTATGAAATTACCACATTATTTATCCCGCTCGGTATAGTCTGTACAAAAAAATAAAAATGCAAGAATTGCTTGTATTTGTCTATTTGCCCTCCCAAAAAAAAGCAATGAGTTGTATGTACCCCAAAATGTTCAGCTTGCCCCCCCCAATAAAGGCCCTCATAAAGCTTTGTCAACGATAAAATAAACATACGGCTATTGTGCAAAAGTAGTAAAACATAAAAAAAATAGAAAAAAATCTAGTATCGCCATAATTGTAATGACTTGTACAATAAAGTTAACATGTAATTTATACCACAAGGTGAACAGCGTAAAAATAAATCTCAAAAAAACAAGTCAACTCGTCCCGCAAAAAACAAGCCCTCATACGTGTACACTGATGGAAAAATAAAAATGTTAGGGCTCTTAAAATGCAGTGATGTGCATTGCTTACCTGGGGAAGAGATGGCACCAGGATGCCAATGTGGGATGAAGGCAAACAGACTGAGGTAGTGTGATGCTCTGGACAACGTTCTGCTAGGAAACCTTGGGTCCTGGCAACTATGTGGATGTTACATAGACACATACCAGCTACCTTAACGTTGCAAACCTAGTACACCCCTTCATGGTAACGATATTGGCTAATGACAGCGGCCTCTTTGAGCAAAATAATGCATCCTGCCACACTGCAAAAATTGTTCAGGAATGGTTTGAGGAACATGACAGAGTTCAAGGTGTCGACCTGGCCTCCAAATTCCCCAGATCTCCGCTCGATTGAGCGTCTGTGGATTGGGATGTGTTGGTAAAAAACCTTTTTACCTGCCCATACATGGGCTGCACAAACCCTGGGGCACTTTACATTTTTCCCCTACCCTCCTCCGTTATTTAGAGATCGGTGTCGTTATATTTGGCGCCCGATATTTAAATAACCCCTGAACTGTTAATGGGGCGTGTTACTATGGCTGTGATCCTGTCCAATCAGCTACCGACAGTGTCACAGCAAGAGCTGGAGAGAGGAGAGGGTGTGCACGTGCACACGCATCTCTGAGCTGTGCGCGCATGGGCGTGCACGCTCTCACTCACTCTTCAGCTCTCGGCAGACAAGGACAAGACTGGGTGCGATCGCTCACGAGAGATCATACAGTCTTGTCCTTTTCTGCCGAGAGCTGTAGAGTTAGTGAGAGCGTACACGCACATGCGCGCACAGCTCCGATATCTACATTTTTTTTCCCTACCCTCCTCCGTTATTTAAAGTGCCCCAAGGTTTGTGCAGCCCTGCTCATTAACTGCTGCACATGTATGGGCAGGTGACAGGTTCTGTTTAAAGGATCTTCTGCTAACGTCTTGGTGCTAGATACCACAGGATACCTTCAGAGGTCATGTGAAGTCCATGCCGCTACAGTCAGCTGTTTTGGCGGCATCAGGGGGACCTACGCAATATTAGGCAGATGGTTTTATTGTTATGGCTGAACAGTGTACGTGGCCCATGAGATCAGCCATTTCATGAACCTATTTATCACAATCCTGTGTCTGGTTGTATCGCTGCCCATACACTATGAACACCTTGCCATGCCCCATTAAGTATTTACCACCCCCTCAGCCATCTGCCAGCCGAAAATTAAAGCCATCAGGAGGAAGTTTTTCTTTCAGGAACTGCAGATTGACAAACATGGCATACAATGTTATCCTGTTTTACTTTCATTTGTCAGTTCTAGGCCCTTTTACACCAGGCGACAAGCGGCCGGTGCAGTGAGCGCCGATCAACGAGACCTCGTTGATCAGCGCTCGTTTGCTCCGATCACATGGAGCTATGGATGGGGACGAACGGTCATTACTGCCGATTGCATTATTATGTCGGCAGCGCATCACCCTGTTTACAGGGAGATGTGCTGCCGACAACGATTATATTTCACTTTTTTAAAAACTAGACGATCAGCAGCTGATCGTTCTCCTGTTTACACAGGGCATTTATCGGCAACGAGTGTTCTATTAACGCTTGTCTGCCCTACAATCGTCCAGTGTAAAAACCCCTTAACTGTTAGGGTATGTTCACACGGCTTAGCAAAATACGTTTGATAATACGGAGCTGTTTTCAGGCGAAAACAGCTCCTGAATGTCTTTTCGTGGCGTATTTTACAGACGTTATTGAACCTGTTTTTCAATGGAGTCAATGAAAAACTGCTCCAAAAACGTCCCAAGAAGTGACATGCACTTCTTTGACGTTGGCGTCTTTACGCGCCGTTTTTTGACAGCGACGTGTAAAATTACACCTCGTGGGAACAGAACAACGTAAAACCCATTGAAAGCAATGGGCAGATGTTTGTAGGCGTATTGGAGCCGTTTTTTCAGGCGTAATTCGAGACTTAAAACGCCTGAATTACGTCTGAAAATAGTGCGTGTGAACATACCCTAACTGTAAGATAAGTGGACATGGGGAAAAAGACACACAGAGGACAGGACAGTTAAGGATTGGGGTAGGACAGAATTGAGGAGAGAATTAGAATCTGGGGAAGGTTTGAGTCAAAGCAAAGAATGGTGTCATATGACTGTTTAGGGCTCTAGCCCAACAGGACTTTTTTTTTCTAAAGTTCAACACTCAAGTACTTTGACCACATGCAAAATTCTATAAATGTTTTTTGTCTGAACATTCAGAATTATCAAGCTGCATTATCAAGGTGGTGTCACCAGCTTTTCTGGAGTCCTGAAAAGCAAATCTGTCCAGTCATGCAGCAATTTCAGAGCTCTATGCTGCACTTTTTTAGAGACACCTGCCCTTTCACGATTGGAGCTACCCTGTTTGGAAATTAGATGTGTGACCCCGGAGTGCAGCATAAATGCAAGTGAGCAACTTTTCCGTGAATTAGTTTGTGTGAATCCATGTTACAATGGGAAGATCAGGTGATTTGAGCGACTTCGAACGAGGCATGGTCATCGGTGCTAGACGATCTGTGGCAAGTATTTCAAAAACTGCCAACCTTGTGGGGTTTTTCTTGTGCAAGGTTGTCGAGAATGGTTTGAGGAAAAACATTCAGCACAAGGGGATCCTGTGGACGTCAAGAATCATTCTGATGAACAGGCAGTCCACAGTCAAGCAAATTGCAGCCAAATACATTGCTGGTGATGCAACTAACGTGTCCAAACACACAACTCGTCACTCTTTCGCACGGATGGGCTATAACAGCAGACAACCCATTTGAGTGCCATTGCGGTCTTATGGCTTGTCCACGCGTAACACGCGTATTTTCCATCCGGAATTTGCTGATAGAAAATACGCAGAATACAGTTGCAGCAAAGTAGGTGAAATTTAGCAAATCTCATCCACACGCTGCGTAAAATTTCCGAGCAGAAATTCACCGCGGTGCATATTTTTAGTAATGCAGCATGTCGATTCCTGCCGCGGAATATGCACTGAACTGCAACATCATTTTCGTTAGTAAAAAACGGAATTGCTGCAGAAATCTTCTGTTCTGTATGGACAAGCCCGAAGGAAAACAGAAAGGCAGGACTCCAGTGGGCAAAAGAGAGCAAAAATTGGATCACTTAGGCCTCATGCATACGACCGTAGCCATGTGCACGGCCGTGATTTTCGGGTCGGCTGGCTGCGGGCTGTCAGCCGCAAGCCGCCCGCAAATCGCCGGCCATGATTTTCAATGAGCCCGGACCGCAGAACACGGCTGTAATAAGACCTGTCCGTTCTTTCTGCCGTGCGGGCTCCCAGGCCATGCACGGACTGTAAAAACTATGGTCGTGTGCATGGCCCCATAGAAATGAATGGGGCCGCAATTCTCCCGTGGATTTTCTGGGGAATCGCGGCCGCAAAAGCACTTTCGTGTGCATGGGGCCTAAGCAGTAGAAAAACATCGCCTGGTCAGATAAATCTAGATTTCTGTTGTACCATGCTGATGGGAGGGTCAGAATTTGGCACAAGCAGCATGAATAGATGAACCCTTTCTGTCAGATATCAACAGTCCAGGCTGGTGGAGGTGGAGTAACAACGTGGAGAATGTTTGTTTTTCTTGGCACAACCTGGTTCTCTAATACATGTGAATGGGTTTTAGAACAGTGTGGCTTACCTAAACATTGTGGCTGACCAATTTCATTCTTTCATGGCAGCTGTTTACCCTATGGCAGAAGGACGCTTTATCGGCAACTGCGATAAGCTATCCTGTCCAAATGAGGCAATATTCCTGCAGAACAATTTTTAACACCTAGTGGGATCAATGTCATGACAAATTGCTGTGGTTCTGAAGGCCAAAGGAGGTCCAACAAACTTTTTGATGAGTGTCTGTAGTAATGTGACCATTCAGTGTAGGTCACTTCAGAACTAGACAGGCTGTCCATTCAGAATTCTCTGAATACGGTGTGGCAACCTGTAATGGCAGCAATATTCATTGTCGCCCCATCTGTCTCCGAGAATGATATATAATTTTTTGAAGGCTGAATAGAATTTCTATTTACCTATAATACACATCAAGGGTTTGTTTACTGGTGATTTATTGTATAGAGCGATGCTGTCTACGCGTTTATGGATCAATATAGTAACATAAAGCTCTGTGACATATACAGGATATTATGGATCTTTTCACTCTATATTGTATTCCACAATATTCTGCTTGAGAATAAAGGTGCCCATACACGTTAAATGAACGACTGACCATCTAACGTGTTTGAGGGGTCCAGACTCACACCTGACGACCGATGTGGGGGAATAAGGATCAGTCATGTTGGATTTGAACCATGTTGGCCCTTTGTTCTTATGGGAGATAAGCCGCTGCAGAAACTCCCCTCTCCCCATTGTGTACACATGCATGCTTGGCCAAGCCGAGTGTGAATGGGGTGTCGGGAGGGATAGCTTGTTCGGCCGACCGCTATCTTAAGGTGTATGGTCGCCTTAAATCCACAAAATTGTGTAAGTTCCTTTGAGTTATATTGTCAGTATGATAGAAGAGCGAGCACTCATTATCTGAAAACGCTTTTGCTTGTGCATTCTCACCTTTCATTCCTCACATTGCTAAATAACTCTTCACTTCACGCTTGACTTTAGAATGTTTCTTTCTGTTTTTTTCAGAGCAATCGCCATGAAGTGAACATTCCTTTCATTATTCTTCTACAAGTAGTGAAACTTCAGTGCCTCCTGTGGGCGCACTTTATGAACAAGCCTCTTTCTTTACCATGTTCTGAAGGTGCCAGGTGTATGCTTTAATACACAGAAACACTAAGTTAATGACTGAAGAACATTCTCCGTTTATAATGGAGGACTATACCACCAGGACCTATGGAACCGGTGGCCTGGATAACAGACCTTTGTTTGGGGAAACCTCAGCAAGGGTAGGTACTAATCGCCATTGAAGTGTTTTATTGAGAGCACTGTGAGTATTTAGAAGACGTTATAGATGTTGTGTCTAGGCATATTAACCTCATTGTAAGGCCATATTGATCTGTGGTGTCCATACTTTTATATAGGTGATCTGCTCTGACAAAATATACGGTCCCACATGGAGTAATATTACGGCCGCCTCAAAGAGACATAAGTCTTGATTGATTGAGGCATGCAGTTTTTGGGGCACTTTTTTTTTTTTTTTTTTGCCAAAGCCAGTAATGGATTTAAAAAAAAATAGATATAAGTATTTATTTTATACATATCCTTCCTTTTATGATCCACTCCTGGTTTGAAAAAAAAAAACAACTGCATGTGTGAATTCAGCCTAGAGAGGGAGTTATTTTTTTTTTTTAATCCTATTTTTATTAACTATAGCAAGCAGAAAAATAAAGCAAATATATCTTTCAGGTCTAGGAGTGGTTTAACTGAAGTAGTCTTAGTTTCAAGGTTAGGCAAGGTCTTGTTATAAGAGCCCTTATGTTATCATGAAATCATGAGTAAAATAAACATGAACTTTTTGTGCTGCTTGCCTTGTCGCTTTAAATTCCGCTTTTAATATCCTTAATAGCTAATTTCCCAAGTAGGAAATATTAGGAGGGGATTGAGACCTCTTGTGAACTTGGGCAATAATCATGAAATTAATTTCATGATGGTTCTTGTGAATATTGCATCATGTCATCGCATGCAATGTCTTGTGATGCGATATCATGTGTGATAAGTACATCACAATTTTATGCAGTCATAAAGAAAATGAATACACTAGAAGCAGTTACTGTGACTATAACATGATGATAATCACAATCGCCTCCACGAGGTCCTTCAGCTTCAAAGTATCAACACATCTATTTATTCTTGTGGTCGCCATAACGCCTTTACAAGCATTTTTTACGTTTAAATGCAACCTTAGCGCATTTCTACACATGAGGCTGAATGCTAAGCTGAAGAAATTGATGGCTAACCATTCCACTCAATGAAGTAGATGATTAGTTTTTTGGAAAGGGCTGCTTGAGTGACCCTACAGCGCCCCCTCTGAATCTTTTCTCCTGTGCAGCATTAATAGGAAACCACAGTAAGAGTATGTTCACACGCAGTGTTATCAGACGTAATTCGGGCGTTTTACACCTCGAATTACGCCTGAAAACACAGCTCCATTACGCCTACAAACTTCTGCCCATTCCCTTCAATGGGAATTACGATGTTCTGCTCCCACGAGCCTTTATTTTACTTTTACTATTTTCAAAATACGCCACGTAAAATGACGGCTCGTCAAACAAAGTGCAGGACACTACTTGGGACGTCTTTGGAGGCGTTTTTTCATGGACTCCATTGAAAAACTGCTCCAAAAACAGCCGTACAAAATGCAGCGAAAAACGCGAATTGTTAAAAAAACGTCTGAAAATCAGGAGCTGTTTTCGCCTGAAAACAGCTCCGTATTTTTAGACGTTTCTGGTCACTGCGTGTGAACATACCATTATGCTCAGCCTGAGTTGGGATCCCCGGGAAGAGAAAGCTGGGGAAGGGGCCACTTCCTGCTATGCCCAGATAGCTGAGGAGTCAGGAGAAGGAGGGAGCACCATCAGTATTTGATGATAGTCCTGATCATGTCCTGTGCTGTCTGCTGCATGACACTACATGTATTTATATGTGTGTATATACTGTACCCTTGTTTATTATATATGGGTATAATACTAATCGGTTGCTATAGGCAACTGGGTAACTTTTGCTTTGCACTAGTTTTGAAAATCTTCCCCATAATGTTTAAGACTCTACATATGCATGGGGGCATTGTTATCAGTCATAGCAATGTTTCCCTGCATAAAAAGGGAATTTCAAACATCACATATACGTATGAACTATTAAACTCAATTACTGAAAATGACTTACTTTTTTTTTAGTAACAATTTTGTGCAACCTTTGCCTTCATACGTTTTCTTCAACTACTTGTTAACAGGTTATTTAAGTGAATTACTTTTTACTTCAAACTTTTTTTCCTTACGTTTCATGATCTGGGACATTAAGAGTGTATACATTTTACCATTTTTATTTCCTGCTCTATGTTGGTAGTACTTAGCACCTGACGACAGGTTGTTTTACAATAGTTTACGTTTTATTGTCAGCATGAAGGCGACAACCGGCAGTCTCTAGCTTGCTGTGAAATGTGTATTTGTCATTCTACTGTAAATCTTCTGGTTACATGTATCCCATAGATTTAATAGTCCTCTTCTTTCAGGATAGAATCATCAACCTCATTGTTGGTGGGTTAACGTCCCTGCTAGTCCTGGTAAGTTCCTCAGCATATTGTAGTTCTGTGTATGGTTAAATTGTATGAATAAGGTTACATGTGAACCTCTAGTAAACAGTAACATGATTAACCCCTTAAGGACACAGACAATTTTTTTTTATATTTCCCTCTTTGCATCCCGACGCTCTTAACTTTTTTTTTTTTTTTTTTTTTTGTACGACGTAGTTGTATGAGACTTTTTTTTATTTTTATTTTTTGCAGGACGAGTGGTACTTCATGTAGGTAC
The DNA here is from genome assembly GCF_050947455.1 of Rhinoderma darwinii. NCBI lineage: Eukaryota > Metazoa > Chordata > Amphibia > Anura > Rhinodermatidae > Rhinoderma > Rhinoderma darwinii. The sequence goes on along the minus strand of NC_134689.1, from coordinate 217,599,739 downwards.
CGTTTTTTGGTACAAATGCATTATCATTTAATTTATATAAATTTTTATTTTGGCGAAAATGCTGAAAAAAAGCAGTTCTGCTGCAGTTTTATTATTTCTTTTTCTTACACCATACACCGATCATCATAAATAACATTATACATTTGTTGTACAGGTTGCTACGGTCGTTGTGATACCAAATATGTCTTTTATGTTTTGGGACTTCTATTTTAAAAAGTATATTATAAAAAAAATTTGTATTTCTGTGTATGTTTTACTATTATTATTTTTTGTTAATTTAATTTAACATTCGCCTTTGTACTGATTCTACACAGGCAGCAGTTAGGGCATACCTCAGTATGCCCTAACAGGAAATATGGTCAGACAGCCCTGGGGTCCTTCAATGGACCCTAGGCTGTCTGGCCATACAAGTTATGGGCTCTGATCGCATCACAGGGATTTTCTGTGACTCGATCAAAGGGCAGTCCCCCCTCTTTTGAATGCCGCGATCAGCTTCGATCGCGGCATTCAAGGGGTTAACGGCGGAGAGAAGGTGTTTCTCTTCTCTCCGCCGTTAGAGCGGGGCTACAGCTGTGTATTGCAGCCTTTGCCCCGCTCCTGATCGTGCGCAGACACAGCTGTTACACAGGACGAAAATAGTCATCCTAACGGGCGAAGTACCCACCGATCAGGACGAGTATTCTCGTTCTGTGTCAGCAACTAGTTAAAGGGCTATTCCCATCTTACAGATTTGTCATATGTAGTCAGGGCCATCTCCAGGTTTTGTGGTAGAACTCACCGCGACAGTAAAATGGCAGAAAACTTCACTTTGTGCCTCCATATAGAAGGCTCACAGTTGGCACCCTGTAAATTTAGTGCCCTCTGTAGATAGTGCCATATAGCAACCACTCCCTCCTGTAGATAGTGCCATATAGCGCCCCCCAAATAAAACGTCATACTCACCTAGGCCCAGTTCCCGCAATGAACGGATCGAATCACCGACGCGATCCTTGTACAGGCCGGCGTGATCTAGTGACTTCATCACGACTGCCTGCGCAGAGATTCCGTCCCTGTATGTGTTAGGCTGCAGGCCGAATATGGCCAGTAGCCTAGTAAATGGCAAAGTAGGGAGCTACCTCCCTTCTCCGCCACGGTGTTCAATAGTATCTGCGTCCTAAGCAGCCGTAGCGGTGCCACCGGGCATGGTGACGATGGGCGGCACGGGCTCCCTTATGTCACGGGCCCTGTAGCAGCTGCTACAGCCTTCGTTACACTGCCTCCTATACAGGGTGCTCCCTCTAGAAGCAGAATCCCCCGCAAGAGTGTCGACAACGCCCTGGCCGCGGATTCTACTCCTGGAGGAGCCCTGTGTACAGGAAACGCCATAAATGTGTGATGGGTGCGGTTACTACCTCTGGGCCAAGGTAGCTCAGCTGTTTCCTTAACTCCCAACAAACTTAGTTGAGGGAGCTTTGCACATTCACTCTGTGCCTGGATGTGGTGTCTGTCCCACCACGCGAGCCGGGGGTTGGAGGACTTGTTTTTCACACAGGTGCGGACCCCAGAGGTGGAACGTGCACCTAACACACATTTATATCCTTTCCTGTGAATATGCCATAAATATTTGCAAACCGCTAGCACACCGATCACATTATACAACAAATGAACAAGTGGAAAATGTCAGATTGTCACATATGGCAGGATAGTCCATATAGTGGTAGTGTGCAGACATCGGGATAATCTCTAAAGACAAGATAATTGTAGACTGAATCCATATCAAGTCAACACCAGTGAAGGGGATATTGCAAAATCTTTCCTATATAATTGACATCACTTATATGGCCACGCTCTAAGAACAGCCCAAAAGTCGCAAAAAATGTGACTTTTTAGGCCCTTTCTAACGTTCTAGACAATTTAAAAAAAAAAAAAAAAAAAAGTGGGTGGAGTTTGGAGCAGAATGGGCCGGGTGCCCTGATGCATTGTCTAATATTTATCCCAGAAACTGGTGTAAAGTATAACTAAGATCAATGCCAGCTCCTGGCTGGGGTAGATTTCACTCAGTGGCGCATGGACAGCTGAAAATGTGACATTTTATATAGATGTGCGCGCCTCTTAATAAATTTTACACATCTTCCCCCAGCTCGTTTCCTATCAAGACTGGCGTATGAAGTGCCAGCCTAAATAAATCCCCCCCCCCCCCACATTTTTTTTGTCTTGCTCATCAACGGCTAGGACTTAAATGTCATGATCATTTAACCTCAGGGCACCTTCACACGAACGTGAATCTCATCAGTGTGTTGTGCATGGAAATCACGCACCGCACACAGACCCATTGATTTCAATGGGGCTCTTCACACATGCAGGAGTTTTCATGCAGCGAGAGTCCGCTTCGTGAAACTCACCATGTCCTATACTAGTGCATGAAAACCACGCACCGCACACTGATGCACGTCAATAACGTAACGCACACAGACCAGATTTACATACGTTTTTTACGCACGTAAATCTGTCACGCTCGTGTGAATGTAGCCATAGACCTCATGCACATTACCATATTATGGATCTGTTGTACAGCTCTGTAGTACGGCACTCATACAAAGCTCTGAGCCAATACCTCCAATTTTAAACAGTCCGTGAGAGAAATAATTGTGGCGTGTTCCATTGCATGTTGTATTAGAGGTATTCTTCCCTGAAGCTTTGCTTCTAGAGGAGAATATGGTGCCACATGGCTTTGTCATGTGCATGAGGCCAAGGGCCGCTTTCATTCGGCCGTATTTTCGGTCTGTGAACAATTTGTGTGTGTATATACAGTGAAGGAAATAAGTATTTGATCCCTTGCTGATTTTGTAAGTTTGCCCACTGTCAAAGACATGAACAGTCTAGAATTTTTAGGCTAGGTTAATTTTACCAGTGAGAGATAGATTATATATAAAAAAAAAACAGAAAATCAGTCAAAATTATATATATTTATTTGCATTGTGCACAGAGAAATAAGTATTTGATCCCCTACCAACCATTAAGAGTTCAGCCTCCTCCAGACCAGTTACACGCTCCAAATCAACTTGGTGCCTGCATTAAAGACAGCTGTCTTACATGGTCACCTGTATAAAAGACTCCTGTCCACAGACTCAATTAATCAGTCTGACTCTAACCTCTACAACATGGGCAAGACCAAAGAGCTTTCTAAGGATGTCAGGGACAAGATCATAGACCTGCACAAGGCTGGAATGGGCTACAAAACCATAAGTAAGACGCTGGGTGAGAAGGAGACAACTGTTGGTGCAATAGTAAGAAAATGGAAGACATACAAAATGACTGTCAATCGACATCGATCTGGGGCTCCATGCAAAATCTCACATCGTGGGGTATCCTTGATCCTGAGGAAGGTGAGAGTTCAGCCGAAAACTACACATGGGGGAACTTGTTAATGATCTCAAGGCAGCTGGGACTACAGTCACCAAGAAAACCATTGGTAACACATTACGCCGTAATGGATTAAAATCCTGCAGTGCCCGCAAGGTCCCCCTGTTCAAAAAGGCACATGTACAGGCCCGTCTGAAGTTTGCAAATGAACATCTGGATGATTCTGAGAGTGATTGGGAGAAGGTGCTGTGGTCAGATGAGACTAAAATTGAGCTCTTTGGCATTAACTCAACTCGCCGTGTTTGGAGGAAGAGAAATGCTGCCTATGACCCAAAGAACACCGTCCCCACTGTCAAGCATGGAGGTGGAAACATTATGTTTTGGGGGTGTTTCTCTGCTAAGGGCACAGGACTACTTCACCGCATCAATGGGAGAATGGATGGAGCCATGTACCGTCAAATACTGAGTGACAACCTCCTTCCCTCCACCAGGACATTAAAAATGGCTCGTGGCTGGGTCTTCCAGCACGACAATGACCCGAAACATACAGCCAAGGCAACAAAGGAGTGGCTCAAAAAGAAGCACATTAAGGTCATGGAGTGGCCTAGCCAGTCTCTAGACCTTAATCCCATCGAAAACTTATGGAGGGAGCTGAAGATCCGAGTTGCCAAGCGACAGCCTCGAAATCTTAATGATTTACAGATGATCTGCTAAGAGGAGTGGGCCAAAATTCCATCTAACATGTGTGCAAACCTCATCATCCACTACAAAAAACATCTGACTGCTGTGCTTGCCAACAAGGGTTTTGCCACCAAGTATTAAGTCTTGTTTGCCAAAGGGATCAAATACTTATTTCTCTGTGCACAATGCAAATAAATATATATAATTGTGACAATGTGATTTTATTTTTTATATAATCTATCTCTCACTGGTAAAATTAACCTAGCCTAAAAATTCTAGACTGTTCATGTCTTTGACAGTGGGCAAACTTACAAAATCAGCAAGGGATCAAATACTTATTTCCTTCACTGTATGTGTTGCTTTTTTATTTATTTATTGCTAAAACCTTAAGTCCATTTTCCCTACTTTTCTCTGATGGAATCCTCGATTTGTGGCAATAAATATAGTTTTGTCTGTTTCCAATGACATTAGTATTGGCACAAGCGCACTATACAGTCACAAATGTACATGTATCTCTAAATGGTACTTTCTCTCTTACTGACACACAGGTAACATTTATCAGTGCTTTTGTTTTTCCTCAACCACCTCCAAAACCAGTGAATGTTTTCTTTGCTGTCTGCATATTCTTGTGTTCAATTACTGGTCTCATACTGGTGAGTACGATATCTTCTACATTAAAATTATTACGTGTTGGCGATTTCAAACTCTCCCATTGCACCTCAGGTTTCAACTTCTGACATGTTTGGAGCCCCCACTGATCTCCAAAATGATGTAGCCCCCAGTGCTCTTCTGAGTGTGGCATTCTTTCAGGTTTTAGCGCATTTGAAGTGCATAAACATAAAATGGGACTTTAATGTGCTTTCCACCAACTTTAGCTCAGACATCTCCAAGCTAACAGCCAATGCAGCACGGTCATTCGTTTTGAAGAGCAGTGGAGGTTCCCATTCATGTGCTCCCCATGGATGTGTAGGCAGTTTGTGCCTCTTAGGGCATGACCACACGTGGCGGATTTCCTCCGCAACTGTCCGCATCAATGCCGCACAGAATCTGCGTTGCAGATTCTGCTGCGGATCTGCATAAAATGTGCAGTAAATTGATGCGGACTAGCTGCTGCGGACTGCGGTAAAAGTACTTCCCTTCTCCCTATCAGTGCAGGATAGAGAGAAGGGACAGCACTTTCCCTTGTGAAAGTCAAAGAAATTCATACTTACCGCCCGTTGTCTTGGTGACGCGTCCCTCCTTCGGCATCCAGCCCGATCTCCCTGGATGACGCGGCAGTCCATGTGACCGCTGCAGCCTGTTATTAGCCTGTGATTGGCTGCAGCCGTCACTTAGACAAACTTCATCCTGGGAGGCCGGACTGGAGACAGAAGCAGGGAGTTCTCGGTAAGTATGAACTTCATTTTTTTTTTACAGATACATGTATATTGGGATCGGTAGTCACTGTCCCGGGTGCAGAAACAGTTACTGCCGATCGCTTAACTCTTTCAGCACCCTGGACAGTGACTATTTACAGACGTCTCCTAGCAACGCTCCCGTCATTACGGGAGCCCCATTGACTTCCTCAGTCTGGCTGTAGACCTAGAAATACATAGGTCCAGCCAGAATGAAGAAATGTCAAGTTAAAAAAGCAAGACGGATCCGCAGCACACATAACATGTGCATGACAGCTGCAGACTTCATTGCGGAAATTTGACTCTCCATTGAAGTCAATGGAGAAATTCCGCCATGAGTCCGCCACTGCTCCGCAACAGACAGAGCATGCTGCGGACACCAAATTCCGCTCCGCAGCCTATGCTCCGCAGCGGAATTTTACGCCTCGTCTAAACGAACACTGCTAAATTAAAGTGTAAGTCAATGGACAAACGGCTCCGCTGCGGATTAACGCTGCGGAGTGTCCGCAGCGGAATTTAAGTGAAATTCCGCCACGTGTGAACCCAGCCTTACTACTTTTAGTCCTACAAATCTGACTCTTGCATTCACTAATACCTGCAGCAACAAGGAAAACAACAATTAGTGACTTTTACCTTTAGGGATATTGGGTGTAAAGTACTCTGTTTTGTATTTATGGCAGTATAACTTGTTCAACTGCTTCTCTAACTATGGGGCAAAAGCATTTGCATCTGCCTGCCAACTAAACATAGGGAGCACCCAGCACAACCAGTGAAATTCTAGTCCCAATGCTTGCTCTAATCATTTGCATACAGATTTTGTTTGTTTTATTACAAAAGTATATCATTTTTCTTATTAATTCGCTATCCTTTTATTTGCAAAATGATTCTGTTCAGTAGATCATGAGTTAATGAAAGTTTTGACATGGTTTTTTTTTAAATATTAAATGTCCTTTCCTCTTACAGATTTTTTGGTACCGACAAGGAGACCTGGAACCCAAGTTCAGGAATCTGATTTATTATATATTATTTTCTGTAGTCATGTTATGTATATGTGCCAACCTATACTTTCATGATGTGGGGAAATGAAGCATGGAGAAGAGGCGGCCAACTAATAGAATGCATGTTTTTACTGCAATGCCACGGAGAATCCACAAGGAGGAAGAAAATTGTATTTTCTTATCCCCTTAAGGAAAGGAAAAGCTACTGCCATAAGACTTTTTTTTTTTTTCTCAACCATTGTTGCACTTAAAGATACGGGAGAGCCACTGACACACTTTTTTTTTGTTTTAATATAATTTTTTCTTCGTCTAAAGTTCAGATAAGCACAAACCAAGAGAGAACAAAGAATGCAGAATGTTAAATATTCTTTATTTTCCTTAAATATAATAGTTTCTTTTTACTATGCAACAGATGTCAATAAGCACTGTCATATGACCAAACTTGTAATGTTAGAAAGTGAAAGACATTTTGAAAATGAGGATTTAAATAAATAATTTACACGCTGGTCTGTGCACATTTTTTAAAGCATCAACTAAAAAGTATACAATTAAAACAAGGCATCTAGTAGGATATGAATTGTGCTCAAGTCTGAAGCTAGACAGTAACTTTGGCCACACGATATTCAAGGCAGTCAAATGTCTGAGCCAATACAGGCTTCTAAACTGACCACAACTTTTGTGCTACAGTAGAAGACAATGTAAATATGTATGTACATTGTTATCTAGTGGAAGGGTTGTGAGTGATGCCGAACATTGTAAAACAAAACCAACTCCATAGTCCAGGTCCATCTAGCAAAGGGGAAGAATTTCAGCTGTTCAGTAACCTGTATACTATCAATGTTAAAAGCAAAATCCCTAACTAGGTGCAACACATTCAAATACAAAAAGGCCTCCCTCCACCGCTGGCCTGTGCAACTATCATGTAGCTTATTTGATTAAAAAAATAAGTCATGACTCAAAAATAATCAGGGGTCTGATGTAATTTGCTAAAGAATATTGTCTATTACAGTTCTTGAAGAAAAACAAGGCACCGAATGTATCAAAGCTGTCTCAATGAAAGTGCCCCTTTAAGGCCATGTTCACACGGCTTACTTTCGGCGCTGTAAAATGGTCGCTTTAAGCTCTGCATTGCACCTCAAACACCTGCAAAGAGCTTCCCTCTGATTTCAACGGTAATATGCTGTGTTTCATACAAGGCGAAATTTAATGCCGCTGTTTAAAAAAGTTACACTATTGAAGGCATTTTTTAAGCAGATTTTTAACATTTGCAATAAACAATGACAAAAACGCTTGGAAAATCTGCTTTAAGAAATCCTGGTTTTAAGACGCTGATACCTCAAACTCCGTCTCGTATTTTTCTGCTTCACATATAAGATGTGTGAACATAGCATTAGCAACAACTACACTGGAAAAAAATAAATGCACTCTGCTTTCTTTGGATAACAAGGGACACCTTTTCCAAAACAGCTTTGATATAATTGTCACCTCTAAGGGTATGTTCACACGGCTTATTTTCAGGCCGTAAACGCCTCGAAAAACGAAGTGCATGTCACTTTTTGAGTCGTTTTTGGAGCAGTTTTTCATTGGGTCAATAGAAAAACTACTCCAAAAAAAGACGTGAAAACGCAAATTGCTTAAAAAAACGGCTGAAAATCAGTGGCTGTTTTCCCTTGAAACCAGCTCTGTTTTGTTAAGTGTGTGAACGTAGCCTAAGGCCCTATTCAGACGACCGGGATAGTCGGCCGTGTGATTAAAATTAATGCATGTCTATTGGGCTATCTCCACAGACGTTTTTAACGGAACGTGGGAATGGCCTAGGAAAAAAAAAATAGGACATGTCCTGTTTTTGCATGTTTTCCCAGATCCCTCAATAGACTCAAATCTATGAGGGATCCGTGAAAACGGCTGTGATTTGACAGCCGGTCTTCTGAATAAGCCCTAATTCTGCAGCATTTATAGGTGGTTTTCCACCACTAAGATTAAAGGCATAAAGATTAGAAGTTTAATGGGGCAACTGCAGCGACTCCTATGGATCCTGAGAACATAAGTCTTATGTTCCGTATTTGCAGAGGAGAGCTGGGAGTTTCGAGAATAGTGGAGTGACCATGCACGTTGTCTCTGCAAATGGAGGACATGGGACTACTGTCAAAAGGTGGATTTACTCGGATCAGGGAATCTAAAAATCTTACATACTTTTGTTCAACATTTGCAGTGCAAGTGAACGTAGCCGCAAAGAGTGATCAGAAAAAAAAATATATATACATATCTGTATATAGTGTCTGGGTGTACTTTAATACCACCCATGTAAAGCTTATAACATAGGGCGATAAACAGCAAATATGTTTGTAAATGTGGCTGGGGATTTAGACCGGAAAATAAATTGATCATGGAGGCACACATTATTTCTAATCGGTAATACTATTGGGCTAGGTTCACATGCTGCTGCTTTTCTCTGCAGTGTATTTTTGGGATAATTAACATGTGGCTTTTAACCTTCACAAAACAATAGGTGAAGTCCACAACTTGTTCTGAATTTTTTTTCCCCCTTTTTATCAAGCTTTAGAAAACCTCTTTCACGTGCATTTTACTTTGTGTGATCCGGCCTTAAAAAGGTATTCCTAGGACTTTAGCATAACTAAGTTTTAGTCTATATTGTATTTGGGCCAGCTACAGTGGAATGATTTCTATGTATTCTAATATTGCCTTTCAATGTTCAGTGACTATGGAAAACCACACATGCTCTTCATGAAATAATGTGGGGTAAGAGGGCTTTATTTTTTTTATACAGTCTACAAGAAGTGGTTTTTTTAAATACTGTAATAACCTTCATAAATAAATATGTACATAAGCACCATTTGTAACACCCTAGTTATGCTTTATAGCCCCAAGGAAAGGGCTCTATAGGTCTTTAGCTGGGCTTGCCATTTCCATTAACACGTCTTTTATCCAGTCAGCCTGCTGACTACTGTATTATATGGAACACAATGACAAACTCATGGACGGGATTTGGTGTTAGTCATTTTCCTGTTTACTTAAAATCACATCCTTTAACTTGGGAAACCACTAGCTCCTTCTTTTGATGTATTGTACTTCAATTACCACTTCACTAAACGTTATTGTAGAAAACCAGCCCCTGTAACCCATGTCCAATTTCACCTAAAAGTAAAATATAAGGTTAATATAAATATTGCTTCCAGCCCTAGGTTCCACTCCTCATTTCACGTCTTGCATGACTGCTCTGGAAAAGTCCAGTTTGAGAGTTTCTGTAGTTTTGCGTTCTTGTACAGAATGTCTAGAGAAATTATTTTTACATCAATAGTGTCATACCTTGAGATGCATTTTACAAAGAACTGGAATGTCATGTTTACTAGAAACGGTTTCCTTCTTCCCCCTCATGCTCTAGTTAACCAAAATATGTGTAGGAAAAGAAGTCACTTAAAATCTGAAATTCAAGACTGTGACCATAGAAGCTGGTGATAATATAGTGCAAATTTTGCCTTTGTAAAATAACTGATTTGGTGCCATAGCAAACTGTAGCAACTAGAACACATAGGTGTGAGGGTGGAATGGGTGCGGAAAGTCTAAGCGGGCAGCCAGGAATGCATATTGAGAGAATGTGTTATAAATCCTCAATGTCTTTTGAGTCGTCAGAATCTGGTCCATCTATGGATGAGTCAATACGGTGAACTCTGTCCCTGTGGAGCTGCAAAATTGGATCTAGTAGGGGGAAAAAAGGAATAGAGCTGTTAACATGACTAATACTGGCAAAATGGAAACTTATAACCTGATGGTGGGCGAGTGCAGTTCTATACACCATCTATGACATGTACAGAAACCTAACAGTGGGAGAGGAAGAAATGGGTGTTATAGCATTTAAAATCTGATCTGAAAAGGTATCCCTTAAAAATAATCTGTCCCAACATACCTATTTAACTTTAGTATCAGTTGTTGTTGTATGCTTTTACATTGGGCAATTATTTGCAACAATCGCTCTCAAGTGTGCAAATCTTAACTGTAAGGCCTCATACAGACAGCCTTCAAGTGTATTTAAACTTTTAAAAAAGTGACGTGTCAGATGTTTTAATCAGTGGGGATCCGAGCACTGAGACCTCCACCAACCACCGAGACAAAGTGGCAGAAGTGCTCGGGTGAGTGCTGAGCCGCTTTGTTTCTGATGGGCTTGCCTCAGAAAGCTGAGCGAGTGGTGTACAAGCTCATAGATTTTCTATTGAGCCTGTACACCGCTCGCTTGGCTTTCCAAGGAAAGCCCATCAGAAACAGCCACACAGCGCTTACCCGAGCACTTCTGCCACTTTATTTTAGTGGCCAGTGTGGGTCTAAGTGCTCGGATCCCCACCGATCAAAACGTCTGACATGTTACAAGTTTTTTTAAAAGTTGTTACAATTTAATGCAGCTGCGTTTTAGTGTCTAATGACCCAAACTAACCACATTATAGGGACAGAAATCCGTACGTGTAGAGGCATTCTTAAGCTGGCTGTGCGTTAGTGATTTCTATTGATGGGATGCAATTTGTCGGACAACAACCACCAACTCCAACGCGGCACATCGACTTTTTAGATCGGCATCTCTTTACGCTCATTTGCGTCACGAAAAGGTGTCGGCAATTAGACAAACAGTGTAAATTAGTCTTTTTGGCCATTGACTATCTGGAGTGTATGTCCAGCTTAAATGCGTGTAAATGAGTCTTAGAGAATCTGTCAGCAGTTTTGAAGCCTTAGCAGCATTGCTCGGCCGCTGCCGTAGTACCTGCTAACATGTTTTATTTATCCCACGGATGCTCCAAGTTAAAAGGGTCTGTCATTCCCTTTACATCTCAATTCACACTAGTGTCAAAAGCTCATTCTCCAGTTGATGTCTATTTATTTGGTTTTAACCATACAATAAAAAAATTGAGCAAATAACAGGAGACCGTTTCGATCACAAGGAATAATGAACCTCTGTCCCCATTGAGAATTGGTGTAAAAATAAAAAGGTTTGAAAATAAAAAACAATTATGATAAACTACTTTACTCGTAAGCTAACAAATGTAACTACAACTCCTATGGTAACCCTGAAATAGTTAACTATTTCAGTATCGAAATTATTTGTAATTGATGGTTTAACAGCTATTTCTCAGAATAGACATGGAGCCATGGTAGCAGTGAATAATGCATAGTCATAATTGGAGCTGATCTTGGTCTAGTTGACCTATAGATTGTACCCACCAAACAATTTTGAGCATTAGTCAGCCTTTTCTTTTTATTCTTATTAAAGGATTCAATCAAATGGCATCTTGATTCTTTAGTGTACCTTTAGGGATTTTCCAGGAAATTTTCATTTGGAAAAAAGCTAAAGGCTGATATTTCAGTGAGGGCATTGACCAATTCCATTCACTGTGGCTCAGCAGTAAATATGAGATCACATGATGAGCCAGTCAGCAGGTAGAAGCTGTATGCTAAGAGGGCTGGACAGAACCCTAAGTTATATGAACGAAATATTGGGAGCATAGTGCAACATACATAATTTATGATACAGTGTATCATATTAAATTGATAGGTTCAAACACATGAAAAAAGTTGTGTGACTGAAAGTCACCGTTTACACTCAGCCTTAAAGTAAAACGGTCATCAGACTATGCTGCCCTATGTAAGCGCAGCATAGTGCGGAGAACGGTCCGTTCTCTAATTAGTTCAGATGACACTTAAAAAAAATTGTGCTGTTTGACCAATATGTGCGATCAAAGAATCCAGCGGACTCAGTTGTATTCAAGAAAAAGTGCTCCTCCACCACTCTCAGCAGTAATTGATGGTCTGTTTCTCTTTATGCAGATAATTACTATTGAGAGGAGCAGGGGGAGCCCTTCCCTCATGAACACAGCAGACTCATAACTATAAGTCCGCTATATTCTTTGATAGCTCCTATTAGCCAAGCGTCACAATATTTCTAGCAGAGTGGACCTGTCCTGACACTAGGCTGCCCTACATAGTTTTATGACAGATCCGCTTTAAAGTCATTGGGGAGTCCACAAGCAGTTAGAACATTTTTTTTTTTTTTTAGATCCGTATGTTTATAGTAAAGTGTTTCCGGGATAGTTTCACTGCCAGGAACACAGATGATATCAAGCGTATCAACAATTTCCAACTTTACTTCCAGTTACCTAGGAATATAAGGCAGCTCCTTCCAATCTATGCACGTGACCGATCTAATAGGTTTGATTATCTAAATTGGAGGTAAACCAGTGAAGTTCTGCCAAGCATTACTGAGTACTACCTGCAAGTGTGGTTAGTGGAAGCACGGATTCTCCATCAATATCATCCGATTGTATGTAACTGTGGCACGATGGGACTATCAACACTGTTCCTTCAATAGCGGGTTGACCAATGTGTTCTTCGAGGGCAGAAGACCTGAGATCCTGCGTCAAGTTAAAAATACAGGTTATTTGCAATAGTTCCATTAAAAAGACGTCAACATAATGCCTTTCTCTGCAGGGATTATTAAAAGTATGCATTAAAAATTGTGTACACTATGGTAGCTTGTTTATTGCCCCAATGCATGTAAAATAAAACATGAAGCTACGGGTCAATCAGTCCCTGATCTGATCACTTTTGGGACATGTATTGCGAGAACTATGAAAAGATGAAATTTATCTTTAGAGGGAGATCTTTTCTATTGTTGTACACTGCATTTTCTATTTTGATAATGGATTTAAAAGATTGCAGCATTTAAAGAAAAATTGTAAATATCCAGTTTGGCATGGATCATTTTACACATAACAATTAAGGGATTGTTTGCATTAGACAATCCCTTTCTGTTAGAAGGGTTCCCAAACAATAGGCTGATCACAGGGTATATAAATGGCGGGAACCCAACAAATCAGCTGTAACCTATGGGGTAATCGAGCTGCAACTGTTCAATTTTTCTGCAACTCAACAACAGTGGAAAAGACACTGTGCCCATTGAAATCAGTGGGCTGCCCATGTATTGTATGGACATGCTGTATCCTCCAGGAGAGAGACAATCTTTGTAGCTGCTCTTGCTAATAGATGAGGGTTCTGAATGGGGGACTCCCCTCTACCCACTCAAAATTTCCTAATAGGATAAAACAAACTCTTTCACGATTGTTTTTTTCGGTTGTATCGCTAAAAATGATCTTTATGCGTAACTTTACCATTCAGATTGTCTGCAATAGTTTAAAGTATATCAACCGTACGAGCTAAAAATAAAAATCCAGCTCTGTTTTATATGAATAAAAATAACACTTTCCTTCAAGTTAATCAATTTTTCTGACACCAAGAGAATTTTCCTTTTTCAGACCAAATAAAAACCAAAAGGACTGGAAATAATATTTTTCCTGTAGAACATCCTTACTTCTTTGACATAGTTATCCACCAAGTCAATGTGACTAGTTGTCTTTATGTCCGCACGTAACATATCCTCCACATTTGTACCAGGATGAGGTACACGTTTCACCCTTGCCCTGATGCCCATATTTATGGACTGCTCAATGCAATATAAAGAGTCCCGGCTGACATTTATGTCCGTACAGTGCATCTCCTGGGGAAGACAGTCTGTTTTCCGAGGCCTATGAGCACTGTGTAAGTCATTCTGCTGTAAGTGACAATCTTCAGAAAGCTCACTCTGAGCAAGGGGTGAAGAGATGTCATCAGAGGCCAGTGTGCGAATTATAATCCCTGGTGTATGACAGTGGACTGTGACATTGTCACTTGCATTTAGGAGGTTTTCAGGCTGTGAACAAGGAGAAAGATCATCTGTACAGTTTGCATTTCAGGCTCCTAGCATAGATAACACAAGAAAAAAAAATGCTTGGTTTCTTCTTTTACAATTAGGCTGGATTCACACGAGCATGTTCGGTACATGATATACGGTCAGTATGCCGGCCGCATGTCCCAGAACGAACACACTGCAGAGAGCCGGGCTCCTAGCATCATAGTTATCTATAACAGTAGGTGTTACTGCCTCGCTGTGGGACAACTGTCCCATACTGTAATCATGTTTTCAGTACGGGACAGTTGTCCTGCAGCGAGGCACTAACACCTAGCGTCATAGATAACTATGATGCTAGGAGCCCGACTCTGCAGCGTGTTCGGTCTGGGACTTGCGGCCGACATATGGACCGTATGTCACGGACTGAACACGCTTGTGTGTGGGGCTCCTTAAGCAGTTTACGTAGTACACAGATTAAACAGTTTGTTGCTTGCTTTTATTTATGCCTTTTTCTATTCCTCGACAGATGGTGCCACTTTTATTTAACTGATAATATTCAGCTGGTGCGAATAGAAGAGGCCGTATAGGCTACATGAAAAACATTTTACTTCTCTTCCAGGTTCTGAGTGCTTAAAGGAAATGGATCACTTATATTTTTTTTCAGAATTTAAACCAGATAGTGAAACAATCTTCTTTTCTAATAGGTTTTATTTTTTGATTGTAGAATTATTTCATTCTATTTTCTGTATGTGATTATGGGAGCAGACATCTTGCCTGAGCTTCTATTAACAGCATTAAGAAATATGCTTTACAACAGCCACCATAGGAAACGGAACAGGCGGGGACCCATTCACTTCTATAGGAAAGTTTTCTAGACATGCTCTGTGACCTGTGCAGAGGTTATTGTGGAGGAACAGATGGGAGGGGATCCGTGTCCATCACCTATTATGAATGGTGGATCCTGTGTTATCTATATAGAGGTGTTACCGGTCATTGTAATCCTGCCCGTGATAATAAAGAGATGACTGCTGAGAAGTGATCTCTACAGAACAGGAAGTGTCAGTCTATTGTATGCCTCAGTGGCCAGAGGGAAAATTGCAAGATTTTAGGATTTTTTTTTTAATATAGATGATGACAAAGAGAATTTGAAAAAAAATCACCCACAATTCTTAAAAAATATGTTCAACAAAAAAAACTTGATTTAAACAATAGGTCATTTTCTGATGACACATTCCTTTTAAAGTTACAGTCAAAGTCTGAGGCCCTCTCTGATGATCTCATGGCATTTCTAGTTCTGATATATCTCAAGTGTGTCCCAGATACATTAGGAAGATTTATAAATACTATTGCAATGTAAAAGTGTTCCGGGGTTCCGTCTGAGGTTTCCGTCAGGTGAACCCCGCAACGGAAAGTCAAACTGAAACCACAGCTTCCGGTTCCGTCACCATTGACATCAATGGTGACGGAAACATTGCTAATGGATTCTGTTCGTCACCATTCCGGCAGGTTTCCGTTGGAATCAATAGCGCAATCGTCTGCGCTACTGATTCCGTCATTAAAATATCAATGGTGACGGAACCGGAAGATGTGGTTTCACTTTGACTTTCCGTTGCGGGGTTCACCTGACAGAAACCTCAGACGGAACCCCGGAACGGAAAGCCAACGCTGATGTGAACAGGCCCTAACTCTTATTTGTAACAGGCCATTTGGAAAATCAAAGCAGTGACTGACTGATAGCTGTGGCAACTACTACACTTTCTCCTTGTACCTAGTTTATGGAAATCTCCACCATGTGTGATTTTCACCATTCAAATCAATATTTACGTTTGTGTATATATTTGTGCACTTTAGATAGATAGATAGATAGATAGATGTACCTTTAGTCCACTCAGACAATAAAAAAAAATAGAACATCACTATATTTTCTACTGTGTTTCCAGCATCACTTGGATTTTCATTAGAAAGGGCTACTCAGAAGCACGAACTGTAGTTTCTCCATATGGCTTGAGATACAATAATGCCATAGGTATTAATGGCTTTCATACTCCTCTGCTCAATCTCACAATTGTTTTCTACAATAATATACAAACTGAAGATTTCATGCAAAATGCTAAAACATAAAAAGCAACACCATGTTTTATCTCATACCAGTTTAAACTCTACCATGTAGTCTCTAAATAATATACATGCAGGCCATATATAATTTCTCTTACTCACAGATAAGGCATGTACAATAATCTGCTCTGGTGATGCGGGGGAGGTGTTTGAGGTGAGGGTCACACCTTGATTTGATGTCAGTGTTAATGGAAGACTTTGGCTAGAACTTGTCTGCAGGATGAAGGTGCCTGAGGTACCACTTGGCTGTAAATAAAAGGACTTTCGAAAAGATAAAAAAGGTTATCAATTAAAAATAGATTATTGATATTATGCTTTCGTTCTTAATTATTATAGAGCACTGGATACCAAATAAAATATTGTGCTATAAAAATAGTCACTTGTTAACTTACTGGTAGGATCTCAAATGTCTGCAGTGTTTCTGTCGACAGAGAGTCTGGGTCAGCATTAGGAGAGGAGGATTCAGGTGAGGCTGCAATGGAGGGAAAACATTACTACTAGAATAATAAAAATGTACCATTAATATCTGGACATGGTGAATGATTGTAAATATCCAATTGTTTTACTATTAAAGAGGATCTGTCACGAGTTTATTAATTCCCTATCTCCTAACTAAATCGAATAGGCACTATGATGCGGATAACTGCAGTGTGATTTGTTTTCAAAAACGTTTATTATTTGCAAAGTTCTAAGCATTTTTCTAAATATGCTAATTTGGCTATAATAACCAAATAGGTGGTGACTTTCTTTTCACTCTGGGCGGTGTAATGTTTTCTGTATGACACTGTGCAATCAGCATCATAGACTCCCATCTTTCATATGCCACCAGGACCACTGTTCTAGGTGGTCCACAGCCCGAGATATGGCAGTTTGAAGTGATCCCCTTCCCTACAGCCTCAGTCTCTCTCATCAGCTTCATGCTGATAGGACAGCGTCAGAGGCTGTGAGGTAGCTCCACCTCAGGAGAATCGCTGCTGTAACCTCCCACTTGTCAAGTATTGGCTCATTTGCATATTTAGAAAAAAGCTCATCACTTCTAAAATAATAAACGTTTTGGGACACAATTTTCACTAACATTATCAGTGTGACCGCGCCTATTAGATCAACTAGGAGACAGGGCATTACTAAACTAGTGACAGATCCTCTTTAACCCCTTCCCAACATTTGTCGTAAGTATACGTCATAGAAAGCCAGTGCTTCCCGCAAAATGTCGTATACTTACGACAAATGTTTGGCACCGGCTCAGAAGCTGAGCCGGTGCCATCATCGCCGGATCTCAGCTGTATCTGACAGCTGACATCCGGCTGTAATGGCGGGGACCGAAATTAGCTTAGATCCCCGCCATTAACCCCTTAAGTGCAGCGCTCAAACGCGATCGCTGCACTTAAGGTGTTTGCAGCTCATCAGAACCCCGGTGGCTGCAATGGAAACCGGAGGCCTAATACTGGCCTCCCGGTCTGCCTAGCACCGAAGCCGGTCAAGATCCGCCCGGCGGCGGAGCCTGATCGGCTTCCGTAGCCGCCGACAAGATGGCGCCGGCTCAGGAGCTGATCCGGCGTCATCAGCGGTGGAAGTCAGCTGTATGTTACAGCTGACATCCACCAGTAACGGCAGAAACCGGAGCTAGCTCCGATCCCTGCCATTAACCCCTTCGATGCAGCAATCGAAAGCGATTGCTGCATCGTAGCGGTTACTAGCAGATCGCCAGCCCTGACAGGCAATCAGGACTGGCGACTGCTGCTATGGCAACAGGAGACACAATGGTCTCCTGCTCTGCCATTACGGAAGACAATTTAGGCCCCGCCGGGAGGCGAAGCCTAATCGGCTTGCTGTCAGTAAATGACTGACAGATCTAATACATTGCACTACGTAGGTAGTGCAATGTATTAGAAAAAAAATAATCTGACCGTTGGAACTTCAAGTCCCCTAGTGGGACTTGAGAAAAAGTGTAAAAAAAAGTATAAAAAAAAAGTGTAAAAAAAAAGTGCAAAAAATAAAAGTTTGAAAACAATAAAAGTTTCAAGTAATAAAATAAAACACAATCCCCCTTTTACTCTTATCAAGTCCTTTATTATTGAAAAATAATAATAAACCATATGTATTTGGTATCGCCACGACCGTAACGACCTGAGTTATCAAAATATTATATTATTTATTGCACGCGGTGAACAGCGTAAAAAAAAACGTAAAAAACTTTACCAGAGTTTCTGTTTTTTGGTCACTTTGCCCTACAAATATTAGAATAAAAAGCGATCAAAACGTCGCACGTATCAAAAAGTGGTACCTATAAAAACTATAGCTCGTCCCGCAAAAAAGAAACCCTCATACAGCTCCGTCGACTAAAAAATTAAAAAAAGTTATGATTCTCACAACTTGGCGACAGAAAAAATACATTATTTTTACAAAAGTAATTTTATTGTGCAAAAAGTTGTAAAACATAAAAAAGTGCTAGAAATTGGGTATCGCCGGAATCGTACTGACCCGCAGAATAAAGTTAACGTAATTTATAACGCATGGTGAACGCTGTATAAAAAAAACTAAAGAAGCTGTGCCAGAATTGCGTTTTTTTGTTTACCTGGCCTCCCAAAAAATAGGATAAAAGGTGATCATAAAGTCGCATGTACCCCAAAATTGTACCAATAATAACTACAGCTCGTCCCACAAAAAACAGCCCTCCTACCACTACGTCTATGAAAAATAAAATTAGTTACGGCTCCAATAAGTCAGGAAATAAAAAAATATGGAGTTGTGCAGGCCCGAGGAGAACATTTCTTCTGTTTCAAGAGGCGATTTATCAAGGACCTAAAATTAGGGAACCAGGAAGACGAGAGCCCAAACATATCCGCTGGAAGAGACGGTGCCCGTATTATACCAGGACAACACTTTCCCAGCAAAATTCCCCAAACTGCAAAGTTGCGGATTGTGGACCAAAAGGGGGATAAGAAAGGACGCCATTTATCAGTGCGACACCGGCCTGTGCAGAAAGGATTGAGCACAGCGTAACACACATCTATGGATCATTTTATTGTTTTTTTTACCCCATTATTATACTACCTGACTATGCCCCTTATATACTCCGCCCGGCTTACATGTACCCCCACATTATAAATGGAAACATCAGCAATACTCAAATAAATCTACTACCAAGCAAAATCCGCTCTCCAAAAGGCAAATGGCGCTCCCTCCGCTCTGAACCCTACAGTGTGCCCTAACAGCAGTTTCCTTCCACATATATGGCATCGTCATACCCGGGAGAACCCTTTTAACAATTTTTGGGGTGTGTGTCTCCAGCGTCATAAGCTGGGCATTACATATTTGCCACTGAATGGCATATCTAGGGACAAATATACATTTTTAATTTGCACTATCCGCAGTGCAATCATTTATGGAAAAGACCTGTGGGGTGAAAATGCTCACTACACCCCTTAATAAATGCCTTGAGGGGTGCAGTTTCCATAATGGGGGTCACTTCTCAGGGGTTTCTTTTTATTATTTCACATCTGAGCCTCTGCAGTTGTGAACCAATACTTTGTAAATCGCCAAATTAGGCCTCAATTTGACATGGTACGCTTTCACTCCTGATCCTGGTCGAATGTCCAGGCAAAAGATTAGGGCCCCATGTAGGGTGTTTCTAAAACCGGGAAACCCAGCATAATAATTAGAGAGATGTCTTGTTATGGTGGCACAAGCTGGGCACCACATATTGGCATATCTACGGAAAAAAATCCCATTTTCATTCTGCAACATCGAGTGCACACCAATTTCTGCCAATCACCTGCAGGGTTAAAATTCTTACTACACCCCTAGGTAAATGCATTGAGGGGTGTAGTTTCCAAAATTGGGTCACTTCTGGGGGGTTTCCACTGTTTTGGGCCCAGAGGCGCCCAGAAACCAATCCAGCAACATCTGCACTCCAAATGGCGGTCCTTCCCTTCTGAGCCCTGCCGTTTGCCCAAACAAGCAGTTTATGACCACATATGTGGTATTGCCGTACTCGGGAAAAATTGCTTTACAAATGTTGGGTTCTTTTTTTCCTTTATTTGTTGAGAAAATAAAAAAAAGATTGCACAAAAGCTACGTCTTATTGAAGAATAAGGATTGTTTTTATTTTCACTGCCCAATTCTAATAAATTCTATGAAACATCTGTGGGGTCAAAACGCTCACTACACCCCTAGATGAAGTCCACAAGAGGTGTAGTTTCCTAAATGGAGTCACTTTTTTGGCGTTTTCATTGTTTTGTCCCCTCAGGGGCTTTGCAAATCTGACATTGCCTCCGCAAACCATTCCTGCTAAATGTGATCTCCAAAAGCCAAATAGTGCTCTTTCCCTTCTAAGCCCCGCCGTGTTTTCAAACAGCCGGTTATTACCACATGTGGGATATTGTTTTACTCGGGAGAAATTGCTTTGCAAATTTTACGGTGCTTTTTCTCCTTCAGTCCTTGTGGAAATGAGAAAAAATTAGCTAAACCTACATTTTCTTTGAAAAAATTGAGATTGTCATTTTCAGGGCCTACTTCCAATAATTTATGCAAAAAACCTGTGGGGTCAAAACGCTCACTATACCCCTAGATAATTTCCTCAATGGGTGTAGTTTCCAAAATGGGGTCACTTGTGGGGGGTTTCCACTGTTTTGTCCCCTCAGGGGCTTTGTAAATTCGACATGGCCTCCGCAAACCATTCCTGCTAAATTTGAGCTCCAAAAGAGAAATAGTGCTCTTTCCCTTCTCAGCCACGCCGTGTCTCCAAACAGCCGTTTATTACCACATGTGGGGTAATCTTTTACTCGGGAGAAATTGTTTTACAAATTTTGCGGTGCTTTTTCCCCTTTAGTCCTTGTGGAAATGAGAAAAAAAAATCACTAAACCTACATTTTCTTTGAAAAAAATTAGATATTAATTTTCATGGCCTACTTCCAATAATTTCTGTAAAAAACCTGTGCGGTCAAAATGCTCACTATACCCCTAGATAATGTCCTTGAGGTATGTAGTTTCCCAGATGGGGTCACTTTTGGGGGATTTTCACTGTTTTGGCACCGCAAGAGCCCTTCAAACCTGACATGGTGCCTAAAATATATTCTAACAAAAATCAGGCCCCAAAATCCACTAGGTACTCCTTTGCTTCTGTAGCCTGTGCTTCAGTCCATTAGCACACTAGGGCCACATGTGGGATATTTCCTAAAACTGCAGAAACTGGGCAACAAATATTGGGTTGCATTTCTCTGGTAAAACCTTCTGTGTTATAAAAAAATTGTATTAAAAATTTATTTCTGCAAAAAAATATGAAATTTTTAAATTTCACCTCTACTGTGCTTTAATTCCTGTGAAATGTGTAAAGGGTTAAGACATTTTCTAAATGCTGTTTTGAATACTTTGAGGGGTGAAGTTTTTAAAATGGGGTGACTTTTTGGGGGTTTCTAATATATAAGGCCCTCAAAGCCACTTCACAACTGAACTGGCCCCTGTAAAAATGGCCTTTTGAAATTTTCTTGAAATTGTGAGAAATTGCTGCTAAAGTTCTAAGCCTTGTGATGTCATAGAAAAATAAAAGGATGTTCAAAAAACTATGCCAATCTAAAGTAGACATATGGGGGATGTTAATTAGCAAGAATTTTGTGTATTATAACTGCCTGTCTTACAAGCAGATACATTTAAATTGAGAAAAATGCTAAGTTTTGCAATTTTTCGCTAAATTTTGGTGTTTTTCACAATTAAATACTGAACATATCGAGCAAATTTTGCCAGTAACTTAAAGTGCAATGTGTCACGAGAAAACAATCTCAGAATCGCTTGGATAGGTGAAAGCATTCTGGAGTTATTACCACATAAAGTGACACATGTCAGATTTGAAAAATGAGGCTCTGTCAGGAAGGTCAAAAGTGGCTAAAGAGGAAAGGGGTTAAACAAGCTATCCAGTTTATAGATGAAAGGAAAGTGTAGGCAGAAGCAAACATGAAAATAGATATATTGACTAGAGATTTAAAATCAATCTGGCCAAAACATCCCTAGTTATTACATAAAATGGTAAAAGCTGCATCTTTGGAGAGCAGACAAATCAAATAGTATATTTTTGGATGTCCCTGGCTGAGATTGTTTTTTTGGAAAATGCAAGTGAAGCCTTGATCAGAATTATTTTTACCTGGACTCGGTTTGGCTTTACATGGGACAATATCCCCACCCCCGCCCTCAAACAGATGGACGTCAATGTATTTAATTATCTTAACCCCTTAAGGACGCAGCCTAGTTTTGGCCTTAAGGCTCAGAGCCCATTTTTCAAATCTGACATATTTCACTTTATGTGGTAATAACGTTGGAATGCTTAAACCTACCCAAGCGATTCTGAGATTGTTTTCTCGTGACACATTGGGCTTCATGTTCGTGGTAAAATTTGGTCGATATATTCAGTGTTTATTGGTGAAAAATTGCAAAATGTAGAGAAAATTTTTAAAAAATTGCATTTTTCAGAATTTAAATGCATCTGCTTGTAAAACAGACGGTTATACCACCCAAAATAGTTACTAGTTCACATTTCCCATATGTCTACTTTAGATTGGCATCGTTTTTTGAACATTTTTTTATTTTTCTTGGACGTTACAAGGCTTAGAACATAAACAGCAATTTCTCATATTTTTAAGAAAATTTCAAAAGCCTTTTTTTTAAGGTACCTCTTGAGTTCTGAAGTGGCTTTGTGGGGCCTATGTATTAGAAACCCTGATAAAACACCCCATTTTAAAAACTAGACCCCTCAAAGTATTCAAAACAGCAGTTAGAAAGTTTTTTAACCCTTCAGGCATTTCACAGGAATTAAAGCAAAGTGGAGGTGAAATTTGCAAATTTCATTTTTCTTGCTGAATTTCAATTTTATTCATTTTTTTTTCTGTAACACAGAAGGTTTTACCAGAGAAACACTACTAAATATGTATTGTCCAGATTCAGCAGTTTTTAGAAATGTCCCACATGTGGCCCTACTGCGCTCGTGGACTAAAACACAAGCCCTAGAAGCAAAGAAGCACCTAGTGGATTTTGAGTCCTCTTTTTTATTAGAATATATTTTAGGCAGCATGCCAGGTTTGAAGAGGTGTTGAGGTGTCAAAACAGTAGGAATCCCCCAATAGTGACCCCATTTTGGAAACTACACCCCTCAAGGAATTCCTTTAGGGTTGTTGTTACCATTTCGACCGCACAGTTTTTTCACAGCACATATTTGAATTGGGCTCTGAAATGAAAAAAATGTCATTTTTTCCAATAAAATGTCATTTGTGATCAAAATTTCTTATTTTCACAAGGAACAAAATACCCCATTTTGTTGCCCAATTTGTCCTTAGTGTGGCAATACCCCATTTGTGGTGATAAACTGCCATTTGGGCCCATGGGAGGGCTCAGAAGGAAAGGAGCGCTATATGTTTGTTGGAGTCCAGATTTTGTTGGATTGGTTTTCGGGTGCCATGTCGCATTTGCAGAGCCTCAGAGGTATCAAAGCAATGGAAACCCACCAAAAGTGACCCCATTTTGGAAACTACACCCCTCAAGGAATTCATTTATGGGTAATGTGACCATTTAGACTCCATAGTTTCTTCACAGAACTAATTTGAATTGGGCTGGGAATTAAAAAAAATATATATTTTTTCCAATAATATGTCATTTTAGCTAAAAAATTCTTATTTTCACAAGAAATAAAATACTCCATTCTGTTGCCCAATTTGTCCTGAGTGCGGCAATACCCCATTTGTGGTGATAAACTGCCGTTTGGGCCCATGGGAGGGCTCAGAAGGAAAGGAGCGCTGTGTGTTCTTTGGAGTCCAGATTTTGCTGGATTGGTTTTCGGGTGCCATGTCGCATTTGCAGAGCCCCAGAGGTATCAAAGCAATAGAAACCAACCACAAATGACCCCATTTTGGAAACTACACCCCTCAAGGACTTCATTTATGGGTGTTGTGACCATTTTGACCCCATAGTTTTTTCACAGAACTTATTTGAATTGGGCTGGGAATGAAAACCAAAAGAATATTTTTTTAAATAATATGTAGTTTTGGCTGAAAATTTCTTATTTTCACAAGAAACAAAATACCCCATTCTGTTGCGCAATTTGTTCTGAGGGCCGCAATACCCCATTTGTTGTGATAAACTGCCATTTGGGCCCATGGGAGGGCTCAGAAGGAAAGGACCACCATTTCGCCTACTGGGGATTTTCTAGTGCGAAGTCATGTATGCAGAAGCCCCTGAGGTACCAGAACAGTTGAAACCCCCAAGAAGTGACCCCGTTTTAAAAACTACACCCTTAAGGCATTCATCTACATGTGTAGTGAGCATTTTGACCGGAGACCTACACCCCATAAACTGTAATGTGGGTTCTCCCGGATATGGCAATACCCTACATGTGGCTGTTATCAGCTGCCTGGACACACAGCAGGGCCCAGAGGGGAAAGACGAGGGGGGATAAGCTGTGTGGAGTGCATCAGGGTAAGTAAAATTGGGGTAAATTATAAACCAAGGGATGTATGATAAATTTTAAAACACTTTCATACAGAGCTCTGGTTATTCGGGACACGTGTCACATTGATATATTGTGTCCTCCCTTACCCCCTCTTATAGCAGACTTTGCACCTCTTTTGACTTTTTCCCTTCTTGCCAGTTTGGGGAAAGTGTTGCCCTGGTACGATGCGTGTGGGCTCGCTTCCAGAAGTACTGGGTGCCCCCCCTTCTTGGTCCCTAAAGATTAGGTTCTTGATAATCACCTCTTGAAATTCCAGGAAAGTTCCCGTCTGGCCTGCACATCGACGTAGCATGTACGCATTGTACAATGCCATCTGTATGATGTGCCCGGCCAGCTTCTTATACCACACCGCATGGCGCTGTAGGGCTTCAGGGCTTGATCTTACAAGTCCATCCCTCCCATGTACCTATTGTAGTCCAGGATGCAGTCTGGTTTGGGGGTGGCCTTTCTTTCATATATCCTAAACCTGTAGGTATACCCTGATGCACTCTCACAGCTTATACATCTTCACGCCATACCTTGCCCTCTTACCCGGCAGGTACTGGCGGAATTGAACCCTCCCTTTAAAATGTACCAGGGACTCATCAATAGAAATACACTTCTCAGGGGTGTATGCTGGGGAAAACCGGGCACTGGAACGGTCTAATAGGGGTCTCCGTTTATACAAACGGTCAAAACTGGGGTCATCTCGGGGTGGGCACGGCTCATTATCAGTATAATGTAAGAAGCGAAGTATTGCCTCATTTATTTATTTTTTTAGGTTCCAGTTCAGTTCTGAAGTTGCTTTGAGGGGCCCATATATTAGAAACCCCTATCAAACACCCCATTTTAGAAACTAGACCCCTCAAAGTATCCACAACAGCATTTAGAAAGTTTATGAACCCTTTAGGTGTTTCACGGGAATTTAGAGCAAAGTAGAGGTGAAATTTACATTTTTTTTTTTGTCAGAAAATCCTCTTTATACCATTTTTTTTATAACACAAAAGGATTTATCAGAGAAACGCAACTTAATACGTATTTCCCAGATTCTGCAGTTTAGAGAAATATCCCACATGTGGCCCTAGTGCGGTAATGGACTGAAGCACCGGCCTCCGAAGCAAAGGAGCACCTAGTGGATTTTGAAGCATCTTTTTTATTAGGCACCATGTCCGGTTTGAAGAGGTCTTGTGGTGCCAAAACATTGGGAACCCCCCAAAAGTGACCCCAATTTGGAAACTAGACCCCTTGAGGAATCCATTGTAGTTTTCTTGGGGTGCATGCGGCTTTTTGATCAGTTTTTATTCTATTTTTAGGTGGCGTGGTGACTAAAAAACAGCAATTGTACGATTGTTTTTTTTTTCGTTTTTTTTTACAGCGTTCACCGTGCGCTATAAATGACATATTCACTTTATTCTGCGTGGCGATACGATTACGGCGATACCAGATGTTTATAGTTTTTTTTGATGTCTTATGGCGTTTGCACAATAAAATACGTTTTGTAAACAATCATTCACTTTTTGTGTTACCTTATTCTAAGAGCCATAACGTTTTTATTTTTCAATCAATAAAGCCGTGCGAGGACTTATTTTTTGCGTAACGAACTGTAGTTTCGATCAGTACCATTTTTCGGTACATGCGACTTTTTGATCTCTTTTTATTCCATTTTTTGGGAGGTGAAGTGACCAAAGAATTGTGATTGTGGTTCGGTTTATTATTTATTTTTTTTACGGCGTTCACCGTGCGGGATAAATAATGAAATAATTTTGTAGTTCAGGCCGTTACGGACGCGGCGATACCAATTATGTATAGTTTATTTGTTTGTTTATATATTTTTATTAATAATAAAGGACTGATAAGGGAAAAAGGGGGATTTTTACTTTTAATACTTTTAAATCTTTTATTTTCTTATTTTTACACAACTTTTTTTAACTTTTTTTTTACTTTATTACTTTGTCCCACTAGGGGACATGAGGGCAGGAGGCCCTGATCGCTATTCTAATACACTGCACTACATGCGTAGTGCAGTGTATTAGAACTGTCAGCTACTCACTGACAGCAAGCATAGTGGGTCCTGACGTTGTCAGGACCCACTAGGCTTCCGTCTATGGCATCGCCGGACGCCATTGTTTGGTGTCCGGTTGCCATAGTCACCATCGCCGGCCGCTATCGCGTAGCAGGCCGGCGATGGCAGCTTAACCCCTAAAAAGCCGCGATCTCTATAGAACGCGGCTTTTAAGGGGTTAATCAGCGGGGACACAGCGATCGGTCCCCGCTGTAGGAGCTGTGACAGCTGCTGAACAAGACAGCAGCGTCACAGCTCCTGTATGTGTCGGGAGGACGGCCGAAACGGCCGTTACTCCCGAGACGTACTATTACGGCATGGAGCG
Source organism: Rhinoderma darwinii (assembly GCF_050947455.1). Lineage (NCBI taxonomy): Eukaryota > Metazoa > Chordata > Amphibia > Anura > Rhinodermatidae > Rhinoderma > Rhinoderma darwinii. The sequence continues at coordinate 217,572,626 of NC_134689.1, read as the reverse complement.
CGAACGATACAGCTGCCATGACGTAATAGTACGTCAAGGAGCGGGAAGGGGTTAAGGCCAGACTGAGCTCTGTATTCACAAGCTGAGATATCTTGCTAGTGTGGGAATGGAAAAAAAGAACAGTTGCTATTACAGCAAAATAAAAGCCTGCTATTTCCTCACGATGGCGCTTCCCTTTCAATAAACATTTGCACCATTCTAGTAACGAATGGTTTTAGCACGTCAGATAATTATCATATCTTATCATTATTTATTTCAAATTGCTTATATAGTGCCAACATACTCCACAGCATTTTTACTTTTGTTATCTTTTAAATTGCATCATTCTTGGTCAATTTGTAAACCCAACCTAATTCAAACAAGACCTGCATGTTATTGTAAGAAGTATTCGGCACACAGACGTCAAAATCTAATTTCTTGAAATTTTTATTATGATAGATGCCAAGGGTTTGGTGCACGCACCAAACCCTTGGCATCTATCATAATAAAAATTTCAAGAAATTTGATTTTGACGTTTGTGTGCCGAATACTTCTTCCAATATACGATTGGGTTGGGACCCTATTCGAGCACCTACCCTGATCTTGTGCATTCCGAACCTACCTCTACAAGACCTGCATGTTAGTTACTCTTCAGTAAAAAAATTAAATGAACAGGTAAACGGTTGTTGCATGAAATAATTACTTGCATGTTGGTAACGTATACATCAGAGTTTTTTTTCTTTTTAATAATAAAAATTTGGGAGGTCAATTTCTGTTGCGTAAAGCGCACGGAATTGGTGCGAATTTTCCAAAGGCAAATCCTTGTGTTGCTGCTTTTGCTGCAGATTACCCGTGGATGCACAGCAAAATCTGCAAGTCCAGATAGTTCACAAGAAGTTTAAAATATGTGTAAAATAAAAACAAACACTATGCACACCCCCTCTTGGCAGTCCCATGGCAATGCTCCCATGGTCCCTGTACACCCACCATAACAGAGATGACGTGCGTGTCGCCACGCGACAAAGTGCAACAAATCATAGACTGCTTCAGTCACATGTGACTACGTCTTCGAAGCGTTGCCATGAAAGGGCCAGGGGAGGCGAATATAGTTGTTTTTTTTCAGCAGTTGTCCATATGGAAATCCGCACAAATTGGGCACAAATTGGTGTGGATTTGGTCTGCAAATTTCACTGCAGCGGTCCGTGGATTTGCTGCAGAAATCTTTCCCAGCAATTCCGCAATGTGTGAACTTAGCCTTATATTACTGTATATGAGTTTCATAAAATAAAAATGTAACAGGCTTGTACAAGAGACATCCCTCCTTTATCTGGTCCCAGACTGTCTCCGCAGTGATGCCAGTTAGTGACCGGACTTGTGTCCCCCCTTGTACAGCACTGAACAGTTTAATTACCAGGATCAGGGATTTCTCCCATCTTGGCAGTTATGGCAGGAGTGTGGCTGTGTATTACAGCCATACTCTCATCAGTGGTCAAATGGGCACAGTGGCTAATAGTATGTTAAGGTGCCCCAACTGCCTGAGATCCTTGATGTACTATTACATTATGGTGCGTTAAGGAGTTAACAGGTGCGTTGCTGATAAATAAAATATCTGAAAAGCGAGTATATATCTATAGAGATAAAGCTAGAGAAAGGTAAGAGGTCGATAAATAGATATGATAGAATTACTGGACTGTAAGTACTGCAGAAAGATACTTGCAGATGTTGATATGCTTGTGAAATTAGCTTTATAAATTCATACCCTTTTACAGCCAGAATCAGAACACTGGATATACGTGTATACGGTTTACATTCACTGGTGCCATGCTTACAAAGGTGTGTGATCTGTACAGGGATCTGTAATGGGATCTGTGGTAGACTCGGGCTCTCCTCCAAGTGAGCCACCCTTATCTGTACATGCTGCACACTGGAGGTCCCGCTCTGGGACTGGATGTCCACTTTGTTCTCTAGCTCCTGAGCACCCAAGAGAGTAGTTTGGTTTTCATGCAATTGTCGCAGTCCTTTTATTAATACTGAAAACACAAATCCATCATTGTTACTCAAGTCTTTCAAGAAATACCAGGTTAAGATTAATGAATCTCAACATGCTTTGAGTAGTTTGTTGAACCAACCATCTGAACTATTGAGGACTAAGAGCTCATTCTTGCTAATGTTTAAACAGCTATTTTCTGAAAGTTTTTTGTAAGGCAACTGCGTTTTCATAAAACTTCTGCCATATCATAGACACGCCAGATGTTTTGGGTGTGGGTGCTAATACCCCCAGTGAACACTAGGGCAAAGGACTACAAGCCCTTGGTTCCTGTTGGCATTTTCCTCTCTCTCAGAGAGTCATGTTACTCTATAGAAAAGTACTTGGGCATAAAGAAATCATAACTAGCTGTATACATACTTTCTTGTAAAATTCCTAAAAAGAAAGCCTAAACTAAAACGTGTACAGCTCGTACACAGCTCTCAGAAGAGAGACGAAACATGTTTTATAGCACAGTGCTGCATGCGCAATTCTGCTGGTTGTATTAGTTCCTGTAATGCAATGGGATCGTTTTTTCTATATTAAATAACTGTACAATGCTTGGTGCAATAACTTCCAGAATGCAAATCACCAGAGCATTGGTTTTAAATAAAAGTACTATACCGGGAAAGCACACATCTTTGTGGTTTGCAATCTGCCTTTTGACAGTCCACCATTTACTTCTGAGCCACTGCGGAGATCGAACACTGCTCCAACCTTCTGCCAATAAATCCCAGTTAATGTCATTTTCATCCAACACTCCAAGCTCTGCTATTCTAGTTTTGAGAGGAGAATAATATGTTACTATAAAAGGAAAGGTATTACTTTAACCTGCTTCATTGCAATGTGCTCATTTAGCCATCTCTCTATATAAATATATCTATAAAAGAATATTATAGGGGTTGTCTTGGCATGGGGTGGTTTATCATACTGATAACCTATTCACAGGATAGGTCATCAGTATACGATCGGTGGGGGTCCGACACAGATCAGCTAGTTGTTTCAGCTGCCTCCCGCACCAGAAGTTATGCAGTGTTCTATGCCAGAAGCAGATGGCTTCATACACTGTATAGCGTCTGTCTTGCAGTACTGCAGCTCTGTTCCCATTCACTTGAATAGGAACAGAGCTGCAGAGTTGCAGCATGGCCGCTATACAATGGTCGGAGCCATCTGCTTCCGGCATGGGACACTGGATAACTTCCGGTGCAAAGAGGCAGCTGGAACAGCTTGATCGATGGCCGTTTAGGGTGTCGGACCCCACCGATCATATACTGATAACCTATCCGGTTGATAGGTTATCAGTATGAAAAACCTCCCTATGCCCGGACAACACATTTAATATTCAACGAAATTATAAGCCAGCAGAGAACTGCAATAAAATGTGGAATTTCGCAAGACCAGAATAAAGTTATTGTAGCACATTTTGTGTTTAAATTATATACTGATACATAGGTGAATTGTGGAACACCTCTTTCCTAATAATATTGAAAATATTCTAGCTATTAGGAACCGGCTTCCATTTACCGCAGTAGGTCTAATAGAGGTAGCTTCTTAATAGGAAGTATATTCCAAACTATTTTTTTTTTTCCTGATTATTACAATTCAAACAAGTCTCGGAATAGTCCCTTTAATAAATTTTTCTATAACGGTCTGATAATCCAGAATATTTTACAATCCTGCATCTACCAAGCCCTATCGATGAACAGTAAATAAAAACTATACACAAACACTAAAAACTCTCCCACCAGAATACGTGATATTTAAGAAGTCAGATAATGGAGCAGTCAAGGAGCGAAATGTTTTTAGTCTAATTAATAAGGTGTCCAAAATAAAAAAACTTTCGCCATACCTTAAAATCAGATTGATTTCATCTTCTTTGGTCCACAGTGTTCCACCACTTTGTTTCCAATTCAAATAGTTCAGCCACTTAGAGCGGCATTGCTTTTCAGAACGTGTTCCCACTCGTTCCGCCACTGAAGCCCAGGAGACTCCTTGTGTAACTATATCACCAGTCTCTGTGCCAGTAAGTTCATGTACAACATCTGTCAAACGCCTTTCTTCTTCATCGGTCCATTTCCCTGAGAATCATCCAAAAACCAACAAAGTTATGAAGACTTTCTAGTTTATATTAGGCTAAACTGAAGCAACTTCATTGTCTGTAGCATTGGTGTAGAGGAGAAGGATTTGGGTTCCTAGAGCACTGGGCTGACTTTTCATTGGGGTACAAACTGTATTCTGCAGATGATTTGCACCTAAATGGAAGGGGGTCCGCTGTGCTGGGGGAGAGAATTCTAGCTGGGGTGGCGGAGTATTTAAACTAGGGCTGAGGAGGGAGGTCAATGTAGAAAAAAAAGGGGTAGCCAGGTTAGAGAGGGGTCAGACTATATTGGTGGGGGGAGAAACAGAATGTGGGGAGAGGACTAGACAACAAGATAAGGAGATCCTTTCGTTACAAAACATCAGTGTAAATAAAAAGGACCGATTAATGTCAAATCACATTTCTGATAATAAAAGTGAAAAACTGACAGGCAAGTTAAAGTGTATGTTCACAAATGCCAGAAGTCTAGCAAGCAAAATGGGGGAGCTGGAGGCCTTGATACTGGAAGAAAATATAGATATAGTTGGTGTTGCTGAAACATGGCTGGACTCTTCACATGACTGGGCTGTAAATCTACAGGGTTTTACACTTTTTCGTAAAGACAGGACAAATAGGAAAGGTGGTGGTGTATGTCTGTATGTGAGAAGTGATATGAAGGCGAGTGTGAAAGAGACAATAGTGGGTGAAGACTGTGAGGAGGTTGAAACCTTGTGGGTGGAACTAGAAAGGGAGGTAAACACTGAAAAAATTACTTTTGGTGTAATCTATAGACCCCCCAATATAACTGAGGAGATGGAAGGTCAGATATATAAACAGATGGAGCGGGCTGCACAGGCGGGTACTGTAGTGATAATGGGAGATTTTAATTTTCGGGATATTAATTGGTGTCATGGTTCGGCTTCAACTGCAAAGGGGAGACATTTCCTCAACCTGTTGCAGGAAAATTTTATGGGCCAGTTTGTGGAAGACCCGACTAGAGGTGAAGCTCTGTTGGATCTGGTCATTTCTAATAATGCAGATCTTGTTGGGAATGTCAATGTTCGTGAAAACCTCGGTAACAGTGATCATAATATAGTTACATTTTACCTATACTGTAAAAAACAAACGCAGGCTGGGAGGGCAAAAACATTTAATTTTAAGAAAGCCAATTTCCCCAGGATGAGGGCTGCAATTCAGGATATAGACTGGGAAGAACTAATGTCAAATAATGGAACAAATGATAAATGGGAGATTTTCAAATCTACTTTGAGTTATTATAGTGCAAAATTTATTCCTACAGGTAATAAGTATAAACGACTCAAATTAAACCCCACATGGCTTACACCTTCTGTGAAAGGGGCAATACATGACAAAAAAAGGGCATTTAAAAAATACAAATCTGAGGGTACAGCTGTAGCCTTTGTAAAATATAAAGAGCTTAATAAAATCTGTAAAAATGTAATAAAATTAGCAAAAATACAAAATGAAAGGCAGGTGGCCAAGGATAGTAAAACAAATCCTAAAAAATTCTTCAAGCATATAAATGCAAAAAAGCCAAGGTCTGAACATGTAGGACCCCTAGATAATGGTAATGGGGAGTTGATCACAGGGGATCAAGAGAAGGCAGAGTTACTAAATGGGTTCTTCCGCTCTGTATATACAACAGAAGAAAGAGCAGCTGATGTAGCCGGTGCCAGTGCTGTTAATATATCAGTTGATATACTGAATTGGATGAATGTAGAGATGGTCCAAGCTAAATTAAATAAAATAAATGTGCACAAGGCTCCGGGACCAGATGGGTTACACCCTAGAATTCTTAAAGAGCTTAGTTCAGTTATTTCTGTCCCCCTTTTCATAATATTCAGAGAATCTCTAGTGACTGGTATAGTGCCAAGGGACTGGCGCAGGGCAAATGTGGTGCCTATTTTCAAAAAGGGCTCTAGGTCTTCCCCGGGTAATTATAGACCAGTAAGCTTAACATCCATCGTGGGGAAAATGTTTGAGGGGCTATTGAGGGACTATATACAGGATTATGTGACAATAAATAGCATTATAAGTGACAGCCAGCACGGTTTTACTAAGGACAGAAGTTGTCAAACTAACCTAATCTGTTTTTATGAAGAGGTGAGCAGAAGTCTAGACAGAGGGGCCGCTGTGGATTTAGTGTTTTTGGACTTTGCAAAGGCATTTGACACTGTCCCCCATAGACGCCTAATGGGTAAATTAAGGACTATAGGTTTAGAAAATATAGTTTGTAATTGGATTGAGAATTGGCTCAAGGACCGTATCCAGAGGGTTGTGGTCAATGATTCCTTCTCTGAATGGTCCCCGGTTATAAGTGGTGTACCCCAGGGTTCAGTGCTGGGACCACCATTATTCAACTTATTTATTAATGATATAGAGGAAGGGATTAATAGCACTATTTCTATTTTTGCAGATGACACCAAGCTATGTAATATAGTTCAGACTATGGAAGATGTTCATGAATTACAGGCAGATTTAAACAAACTAAGTGTTTGGGCGTCCACTTGGCAAATGAAGTTTAATGTAGATAAATGTAAAGTTATGCATCTTGGTACCAACAACCTGCATGCATCATATGTCCTAGGGGGCGCTACACTGGCGGATTCACTTGTTGAGAAGGATCTGGGTGTACTTGTAAATCATAAACTCAATAACAGCATGCAGTGTCAATCAGCTGCTTCAAAGGCCAGCAGGATATTGTCGTGTATTAAAAGAGGCATGGACTCGCGGGACAGGGATGTAATAATGCCACTTTACGAAGCATTAGTGAGGCCTCATCTAGAATATGCAGTTCAGTTCTGGGCTCCAGTTCATAGAAAGGATGCCCTGGAGTTGGAAAAAATACAAAGAAGAGCAACGAAGCTAATAAGGGGCATGGAGAATTTAAGTTATGAGGAAAGATTGAAAGAATTAAACCTATTTAGCCTTGAAAAAAGAAGACTAAGGGGGGACATGATTAACTTATATAAATATATTAATGGCACATACAAAAAATATGGTGAAATCCTGTTCCTTGTAAAACCCCCTCAAAAAACAAGGGGGCACTCCCTCCGTCTGGAGAAAAAAAGGTTCAAGCTGCAGAGGCGACAAGGCTTCTTTACAGTGAGAACTGTGAATTTATGGAATAGCCTACCGCAGGAGCTGGTCACAGCAGGGACAGTAGATGGCTTTAAAAAAGGGTTAGATAATTTCCTAGAACAAAAAAATATTAGCTCCTATGTGTAGAAATTTTTCCTTCCTTTTCCCTTCCCTTGGTTGAACTTGATGGACATGTGTCTTTTTTCAGCCGTACTAACTATGTAACTATGTAACTATGTAACAAAACTGTTAGATCCTTTGGAGGAGATAAGTTGCTACCAGACTCTTCTGACAACGCTTATCTCCAGTTAAAAAAAGCATACTTTGTCATTTAAGCATGCATGTCTATGGTAGAATGGGAGGAGGTGGCGGACCATTCTTTCAGATGGCAGCTGACAGCTATCTTATGCGTCTGGGCACATGAATATTCAAAACTATGAGGGTAGATAGCACAAAAAGAGCACAGAGGACAGGATTTTCTGGGTAAGGCTGATGATGTCACTGTCCATCTCAAATTCTAGACACGATTACTTGACTGCAAAAGATCCCTCGTTGAGGAAAAGGTGGGAATAGGAGGAGCAGTTACATTCAGGATGCAATACAAAGTAAATTAAGATAAAATCATTGATGGTGCCCGTACACCTAACGGTAAAGTGCTGCACGGTCAAAAATTGACATGTTTATAAAAAAAAAATTGGAAATTCACGGTAAAACAGGGTGTGATACACGACCGCTAGGTGTACAGGTACCATTAATAAAAAATAAATAAATAAATGAAAATCATATGGAGAAATTCGTTTTTATTATTAGTGACCATTTAAAGTGCAGCTCCATGTTGCGCTGCGATGTCATTGTCTGACAAGCAGAATTTATTATTTACAGGACAGTTTGTAGTAGAAAAAAGGCTGGCGCTTACCCATTACTCTATACAGTACCTGTTGTACAACACCTTTAAACTTTTAGAAGTATTTCTGACATCATCATAATAAAGTTTACTAGTATAGCGCCAACATATTCACCACAGGGAGCCCAGCCCAGAAAATGCTGCAGACTGTATCGTGCATGGGATGCCCAAAGTAAAATGTGGGGCAGAACTGAACTGAGGGTAGCTTGAAAGTGGAATCCTACTCTTGAAATGATCAGCAGATAGCTGGGAGCTGTGGGAGATTATAGGCTGCAGACGAGCCTGTGAGGAGAAAAGCGCTTCAAAGAAAGTGGAGGTTCCGCTGGTAGAGAAGATGGCATTTTCAAAGGAAAAGCCAGATCAGAGCCCACTGTAAGGGCACTTGAGGTGGAAAAGAAAAATACTCACCTACTCTGGTCTCTGTGTGAAGTCAGCACTGTGGCCTCACTGCAACATGCCACGCTCTGACAGATGGACGGGGGTGACTCTTGTGCGGCATCTAGAAGGAGCTAACTTTTCTACACCCAGGCTTTCTGTGTCCCCCAGTGATACGTATGAGAATTCACAAGTAATCAAAACCAATAAACAAACGATGAGACAAAAAAAAGAGGTCACTGTCCATTTGAGCTTACATTCTAACTGGAATGGGAGAAGCGACACATGAGATACAAGGTATAAATTGTGTCCAGGGGACAAGACCCTTGTAGAGGTAAGGGGAATATAAATACAATTACATGAACCAGTCACGTAACGTGGACTATAATTGTTATTCCCTGCCCATTTTTCTTAACATGCACAGAGCATGGAGAGAATGATAATAATCCCTACCATCCATAAGCAGTTTCTGTGTTCACCAATCACCTGGAACTTCTATACTACCCCGGAATATTCTAGATATCAGGATTGTTTTTTTTTTATTTCAGCCTCTTATCCAACAGAACTAATAACAAAAAACAAAATAGATACTAGAACAAAGTGCCTTTATGCTTCTCATATTGAACAAAAATGTTTCCTAAAAATGCTTAATAAGCAAATATACTGATATTGCTGGATTTACCATTATCATTTACTAACCAGCAAAAGTTTGCTATGATAAAAAATACATACTGAATTAGTTATGCAAATCAAAAAGCAGATCTATTGAAAATCCATCTGAAATGACAACGCTATAGTGGGAAAGACATGCACCTGTTTTACATGTTTCTTTCATTAGTCGACAACGATCCTTTACAGATGAGGCACTCCGACCCAAAGCAGCTCCTATTGTAGCCCAGTCATTCCCATGCTTCACACGAAGCCTGAAAAGTTGAAAAATAATACATAAAAAACACAGAATCACATTAAATGTATTCTCTCCTGTGGTGGCGCTGCAGGGATTTTTAAAACTTGCTGCTGAGCTTCCCCAGAGATAACAGCTGATCGGTGGGGGTCGATTTTATACAATAGGCTATCTTTGATCTCTGACCAAAAACATGACTGGTCTACCTGATTAAAATGGGTAAGCACCAGCCTTTTTTTCACTACAAACTATCCTGTAAAGTCACTAACAATAAAAATTTATTTATGGTTTGTCCATATAATGATTGATAGTTTTTTTCTTCAATTCAAGGTACCTGTATACCGAGTGAATGACAGCAATCAGTAAAAATCGGGGAAAATGTTATAATTTTTCATTATACAATGAACAAGCTTTATTTACTGTAACTGGAATACCTAATCTCTAGCATATGCCAGCACCTACTGATCAGTGGTGTCCAACTATTGCACAGCATAAGGATACAGGTGCTGCTGTGCAAGGAAAAAATATTGAATTGGACCACTGTGTTTCAATAGCGCTGTGGTCTCTACATTCTAGTAATTGTGGGGGTCTTCGCGGTCGTATCCCCAACAACCAGTAAGTTTAGCATGTCCAAGCGATACTTGCTATGGTGGAAAAAAACACCTGAATACCATACATCTGTGCCCCCTGAATATAAAAATATACAGCTTAGGTTCTGTGCACTACTTACTCTCTCAGCCTTTCAATTTCAGCATGTGTGTACCTGAAAAACAAAAAACACTCCAAATAACCACATATGCTATTAACAGAATTGGAACTAAAATATCACAATCCAAGTTTCCCAATTTACCAAATAAAAGTAGTCTAACAATACACCTCAGACTATTCATTGCTGCTAAAACATGAATACTCCAATACATAAAGTAAAACTATATATAGTAGGAAATGCCCATATAGGAAGAACAAGATGGCCATTCAAGACTTGATATATATATGTGCCAGTATCAGTCACTCAATAGAGCTGCAAGGACATAGTTTTCAAATATGGAGTTGTGGGCCTAATGTGGAACGGTAGTGCCCGAAAGAGCACTGCAGGACACCTCATTCTAGTATACTTTTTTGTCTTAGGAATTACAGGGGACAACTTTTCCGAACGCTAATGTAATAACAACAGACATCTGCCCAGTAAAAAACAAAATTAACAGTATTTGTATTTTTCCGATTTACAAAAACAGGCTTTAGGCTATATTAAGACAACAGCTTTCTCTTGTGGAAAAGTCAGACGTAAAATTTGCTGAGAATACGCGGCAGAAGGCTGGCCCTCGGATTTCTGCCAAGGTTTTGCGGAAATGCGCTGCGGAAACCACGTCAAGAAACATATTGACAGTGCGCAAATCCATACATGAATGTCCTTATAACTATTACATGGACAAACTCCTATTTCATTGTAATAATGTCTATGTGTACTTCGCAGGTGGTGACATGGGTGGGGGATATGGATAGGGATAGGTAGGATAGTTGCGGTTACCTGGGGGTTTAGATTTTACTACTATTTGTATAATAATAGTATTACATGAGATTTTGTGTATATCTTCATTTTCTTTTTATGTTGGACTTTTCCACTCCTGACCTGTATCATTATCTGTGTTTTATAAGCTCTAATCAATGTGAAAATTCTACCGTGTGAACAAGGCCTTAACTGTATAGTAGAATAATGTTATAATAAATTGGTAACAATGCTCGTTATCATACCATGTACATTACTAAGTATATACTTACAATATAAAAAAATGTCTTACTTTCCCACATGGTTCCTGTCATCATACATGCGAAGGACTCTCCTGTACACGGCAAAGAGAGGACGGTTTAAGCCCCATGCTATTGTCCGGTAGAAATCTTTCCTCTCATCCTTGGACATCTCAAAAATAATTTCAGTTGCATCTTTAATACCGTGAGCCTAAATCAACAAGGAAACTGATCAGTAACACAAATATAAAATATACCGAGTAACCAGTTTTCGTGTGTACACGAGGAATAACACAATTTCTGGCCATTATATGACTTGTTCTCTGCATTTTTTAGCAGTTTTCCCCTCTGCAGGCTCTATCTCTAATTCTCAGTTGTCTCTGAGCTAGTGGGTGGAGCCTAACTGCTATCATGTCTTCTATACACTTCAAACATAGAAGAGGAGAATCCTGCTTTCCTATCTCTAATCTAAGCAGCAGCATGGAGGAGATTTATATAGCAGTACTGACTAGTATTCCTGAGAATTCAGCACTGGGGTGACATAGAAATCTTGCCAGCACGTCCCTTTCTTTCTCTCTCTAATCCTGCTTCCTCCTCCTGCTCTCCTCCCCTCTCCTTAGACTTCTATGGGCAGTGAGTTTCTCTCTTTGTTTACTGCTTCTGCTCCCCTCTCCATAGACTTGTGCAGTCAGTCTACTCCCCTTTGTAATCAGGGACAGACTTTGCTTGACAACAAGGGGTGGACAGCAGATTACAGGAAGGGAGACACCTAGTGGCAGTAACTTCACACAGAATTTGGATGGATAAGAAAGAAGAATAACAGTAAGTAAATTACAAAGTTGATCTACATTAGGTATAGTATTAAATTGGTGTCATTTGTTTGAAAAGTTAGTGTCCATTCAACATATTTTAGGATTAGCATTTATAATTAGGTTCCTTTTGATTTGTATTCATACATCAGTACATACATAGTAATGACTATTAATACCTTCAGGTATCGCTCAATGTTGCTCATTAAAATTGAAATTTCCTCCTTAGACCACATGCCTTGCTTCCATCTGTGACCTTAAAAAATAGATCAATAACTATAATAAAAATGTAGGAAGCAACACAGACATCTAAACACATATTATTAGCAAACATTCTATTTAAATTAGCTATACATTGGATAATAAAACAGTGACAAATTAGGGGACATATAAAATGCATAAGTCCCATTATGGAAGCATAAACCTGTAAAACTTGGTACTGTGAATGAAAAGTGAGGATGTAGCTTTTCTATCCCTCTATAGCAGAAGCATGGTAACTTGGACTGTCCAGGTTAAGTGAGCACCAAAAAGGTGGCTGCTTTTCCTTTCATAGAGATAACTAGTTAACAGATATAACTATTGGGAGCCACGAAGCCTACACTCAATACTTCCAGGATGAGGAAATACAAAGAAATCAGAGAAGTAGGAGGAAATGGTATAGGGTCCAGCACCACCAGGGTAGCAGACAATCTACTTGAAGCCACAAGACCCATGCACAGTCCTTCTAAGGTGAAGGAATCAAGGAAAAAAATTAGAATTAGTTTACAGGTAATTCGGTTTTTCTGTTCCTTATATAGCGCCAACACATTCCGCAGCGCTGTACAGAGGTCCTCTTTTACTGTCCCCATTGGGGCTCACAATCTAAATTCCCTAATCGGTATGTTTTTTGTTGTGTGGGAGGAAACCGGAATACCCAGAGGAAATCCCCGCAAACACGGGGAGAACATACATACTCCATGCAGATGTTGTTCTTGGTTGGATTTGAACCCAGGATGCCAGCGCTGCAAGGAAATAGTGCTAACCACTGAGCCACCATGCGGGTTTTGGTCTGGGGGTTGGTCTCCACACCAAGAGGAAAACGTCTTCTAAATCTTTAGGTAAAATTGCTGACGTAACGGGTTTACGACTGGCTTTTAACGTTATTACTCTCGGAGATAGGCCCTTCGCCTTGAGTAGCGTCCTCTCAAGATCCATGCTGATAATTGAATGTTTTGGAGAGTCTGGTGTCATAGCGGCCCCCGTTATAGAAGATGTAAGATTGTTTTAATGGAAATTTTATAGGTTCTTCCAGTGCCATTTCTTTCAGAATTGGGAACCAGGCCTTTTTTTGGCCAGAATAGGACGATCAGAATTAGTTTCAGATTCTCCCTGTAGACTTTCTGAAGGACTTTTGATATTAATGAGAAAGGTGGAAAAGCGCAAACTAGATCCATATCCCAAGGATGGGATAGAGCATCTATGCCTAGGGGACAATCCTGAGGGTTAAAGGAGAAGAACAAATTCCCAACATGATAAACAAGAGAGAGAGAGAGGGCGAGACCCAACCTGATAAACAAGAGAGAGAAGGCGAGACCCAGCTAGTATAGACTTTATAGCATTTAAGTCCAAAACGTACTATCCCCCAAGGGGAAAACTCACAGGAGTAGACAGGCAGGAGACCTCAGATTCATCTGGGACTCCACCGGAGCAGCGCCAGGAAAGGACACCTTAGGTAACACAGACTCCAGAGCAGGAAGCAAGCATACTGAACACGCCGGTCTATTTACCTGCTCCACGATCCTGATCCGGTCCCCGCTTGTGACATCACTTCTGTCTGCAACGATCACCTTTGCCGGAACTCACTCCAAACCGCGTATAGACGTGGTTAACATTGGAAGGCCCCATGTGGGCCATGACGCTAGGCGAAAGTACTACACGCCATCTGGCTTTAGTCTCCTGGGACCACAGGCAGATGGGTGAAATTTGCTGGGTGGAGGGATAACCTGGGTGCCGCTCCCACACAGTCCAAATTGAAGGTCTTCGGCCGAGCGACGTCCGGCGCCATTTTCTTGTGGACCGGAAGCCACAGCCGGACAGTAAGATTACTACTTCCGGTCGCGGCTTCCGGACGGTGTTCTGAAGCAAGCACGAGGAGCGGAGGGAGCAGACGGACCGGATGGTGCGGCGGCGGCAGGAGCAGGTAAGTTATGTCTGTGTATGTACGTGTTTTAGTGTGTGATTACTACTGTATGTAAACCTACTACACTGTGCATTCACTCAAAAAATGGCGACACACAGTGTAGGAGGTTTGAACGTTCAATCCCCTCCTTTCTCCTGGCACTAGCCAGGATAAGGGAGGGGGGATTCTGTGAGCTCACTAGAACGAGTGTGTATTCTCAAATTTTGCAGCATAAAGCAATGTGGTTGCTTTACCACATGCCAATGCTGCAATTTTGGGAATTGCTCCATCTAGTGACCAGCACTGGGAAATGTTATAAATTAGAATCTAATTTATAATATTTCCTGACTCGTGAAAAAATTAGAACAATGTTTAATCATTTATACACTAACTGTTTAAGTCACATGTGCCACACCCCGTAGTACTGCGTTACTGTGAAATGTGGACACTTTTATTTGCCTAGCAGCTTTCACTTTCCTATGCCTGGATTCAACATGCAATTTTTAGGCATACACAGATTTGGATGAAGTCCTTCCTTTATACTTTTTCTTCCTTTGACATCCATTACTGGCTTTGGTTTAAATAAAAAATAAAAAAAAACAAACAACAACACTACACTGGAAACTACATGTATGTACATGTGTGGACCTAGAATAATGCACAGCTGAATAATCTGTACAGGCAACACATAACAGTTTTACCTCCAGATTACTTTCTTGGGGTGCAAGATACAAAACCTGAACACAAATCATAGTGATTCTACATCAAATATCCTAGGGCTACCTTTGTTGGTGAGAGAATCTTTGTCTTCTTTGCTGGTGAACCAGGCACGACTGACTGCTGACACCTCATCATTGCCTGCAGGAGAGATGTCAGCAAGTTGCTCGTTCTGAAGAATCTAGAAAAAGGGTGTTGAAAATTCTATTCCATCATAGATATTTACATAATCTCACAGATATTTACTCAAATTGTCGACCATAAGTTTTTTACAAACATTAGTAACATTTACATTGGATTTACCCCTTATGACTTGGAGTATTTTGGGCTGTCACAGCCAGAGCAAAATTTCACCTTTTGGAATGCTGCAGGTTATTTTTTTTTTGTATCTTAAGCTGACCATACACATTAGATGTACGTCGGTCGAACATCTAATGTATGTAGCGGTTTCCTGACTTTCCTCCGACGGCAGATGTCGGGCATGCCCAATCCTTTTGTTTGAAAGTCGATAAGCCGCTGCCAGAGGAGTCTCTGCACAGGAAATTCCTGTAATGTCATTACTGATGTGACAGGGTTTTTTAGCAATCGCCCAAATGCACAAGCAGCGCTTTTGCATTCAGGTAGCAGCGGTCACTATGAATGCTGTCTTCATCAGTTATTTGTGACTGAGAAAAAAATTATTTCTCCCTTTGACAGTACGGGAGCGGGCAGTCAGTGTGGCAGGAAGGGGTTAATGAGAAATATACATAATAATTACTAATAATTTATGTATTTTAGAATATTATGATTGGGTAGGGGAACATTTCAAAATTTACTAAGTAATTAAAACAGTTGTTATTGTTATTTCTCAAAAAAAGAAAAACCTGCCCTTTATAAGGTGTGAAACAAGTGATAATCTAATCCTGGACTCAGCGTACCTAACTTTATTTTACCTGGATTTGAGTTATGGAGTCCTCACTAATGTCATCTTCTGTTACTTCTGTGGTAGCAGTCATAGTCACCTCAAAGCTCTGGTCCTGTTCTGATACTAAATGAAAAAAGAACAGATGCATAGGGCTAAGGAAATATGCATAGAACCAATGGCTGGAAATCACACATGTTCAATGACACTACAACAACATTATATACCATTTTACAGATACAAAACAGCATGCAGACAAATTGAGATGTTAGTTCTTGTACATGAGAGAGTCCAATTGATTCTTGGCATAGTCATAACATGTATGGCCAGCTTAAGGCCCTGTTCACACGGTGGAATTTTTGCTACGGAATCTGTCACGTATTCTGCCTCCCAATTGTTTGTTCTTGCCAACGGCAAGAGTAATTCTGTGGCAGATTTTGCGGGTGAACCCGCAAAATCCGCCGTGTGACCATAGCCTAAGTGTACACAATTTTAGCAGCTAGACTGAGATTGTATTAGTCTAGCAACACTGATTCAAATATAAAATACACACAAGAATGTCATGGCATGCGTGACCTTCAATCTATTCCTTATATAATGTAATGTATCATGTGTTCTGCTAGTGTGTGTGTGTGTGTGCATGCGTGCGCGCGGTATTACATTACTTAAAATGGCAGTGCTTTTATAATCTGGCTCATGTTTTCTTTGTCAGGACTGCCTGATAATCTAGCAAACCGGAAGTGTATGATAGAATAGAACTACGGTAGACTTCTCTGATTAAAACATTTTTGATGCACTTGATGAGAATTATGGAAAGAGCCAAACACGGCTGTTTCCGTAACTCACATAGACTTGAATGAACGCACGTGGGACTACCTCACACAGTTAGGCCCAGTTCACTCAGAGTTTTTTGGCGCTGATTTTGCGGAAACCGCGTCGGAATCAGCAGCAAAAAAAGTCTGAGACCATCTCACATTGATTTCAATGGGAGGTGGAGGCATTTTTTTTTTGTCCACTTTCAGCAGCTTGTGGGAAAAAAAGGCGGCATGTCCTTTCTTGCCGCGCTTCTGCCTCTGACCTATTAAAATCAATGGAAGGCAGAAAAAGCGTTTTTTGCTACGTTTTATGGCCACTGGCGAAAACGCCACAAGAAAGTGCAGACAGGTCAAAATCTAAAGGAATTTTGAGGCATATTTTTTCTGCCTGCAAAATACTTTGTGTGAACAGGGCCTTAATTCTCCGCCAGACTACAGGTACTGTGGTTATGCCATAAATGTCGAACATGGGGAAATCCATTTAAATATACCTGCACTTGTAATCTCCTGCTTAACCTGGCATTGGGAGTGGAGACGCTCCTGCACGCTGGCCTGAGAAATGACTGAGGTGCTGTTTAACCCTAGCAACCAAACGGTCAGACCAGAGATGATGAGAAGAGGAAGTGGCTCTCAGGGCAAGTAAAAATTTTATCAACTTTGACTTGTTCAGAATTCAGCTTAACCCCTTAATGACCGGGCCATTTTGCACGTTAATGACCAAGGATTATTTCTTGTTTTTTCACGGTCGCATTCCAAGAGTCGTAACTTTTTTTTTATTCCGTCGACATAGCCGTATAAGGGCTTGTTTTTTGCGGAACGAGTTGTATTTTGTAATTGTACCATTTTTAGATGCTTACAATATATTGATTAACTTTTAGTAACTTTATTTTAGGAGAGAATTGAAAATAAGCAGCTATTCCAGCATTAATTTTCACGTTATAAATTTACGCCGTTTACTATGCAGCGTAAATAACATGTTAACTTTATTCTCTGGGTCGGCACGATTACGGGGATACCAAATATGTAAAGGTTTTACATGTTGTCCTACGTTTGCATAATAAAAACCCTTTTAGAAAAAAATTACTTGTTTTGCATCGCCACATTCCAAAAGTCGTAATTTTTTTATTTTTCCGTCTATGTGGCCGTATGTGGGCTTGATTTTTGCGGGCCAATGTGTAGATTTCATTAGTACTATTTTGGGGTACATAGGACTTATAGATTAACTTTTATTTTTTATGGGGGGAATGGGAGAAAAGACGCTGTTCATCCGGCGGTTTAATTAATGTGTTCATTTTATTGGTCAAGTTGTTACGATCGCGGGGATACCATATATGTGTATGTGTGATTTGTTTTGACACTTTTACTGTCATTTTTTTTTTTTTTTCCACAAACTTTATTTAACAGATTTACATTTTTTTTTTAGTCCCACCAGGGGACTTCACTATGCGATCTGTTGATCGCATATATAATGCTTTGGTATACTTAGTACACCAAAGCATTATTGCCTGTCAGTGTAAAACTGACAGGCAACCTATTAGGTCATGCCTCCGGCATCGCCTAACAGGCATTTGCTGAAGGCAGACCTGGGGGTCTTTGTTAGACCCCCGGCTGTCATGGAAACCCGACGGCGACCCGCGATTTGTTTGGAGCTCCCTCCCTCTGTCAAACACATTAGATGCCGCTGTCACTATTGACAGCGGCATTTAATGGGTTAAACTGCTGGAACTGCGTGCTTCGATTCCGGCAGTTGCAGCAGGAGCCAGGCTGTGTATAACAGCCGTGCTCCTGCCGCTGATCGCGTGGGTACAGTGGCAGTGGCAGTGCCTTCTCCTTAACGCCGAAGGACGGATATATCCGTCCTCCTGCGGGAACTAGCAGCTGCAGAGGACGGATATATCCGTCCTTCGGCGTTAAGGAGAAGGCAGGAGCCGCTGTAAAAACAGATCAGCTCTCTGATGGATATGTTGAGAACAGGATTCTGCAGCTTTTATTTACTGTGATTTATAGAAACTGCAAGTCCCCTGCCAGTCTGTGTTTATATGCCTGCAGCAATGATATGCCATTTACTGCTGTGGCCAGTGATTAGCAGCAGCAGTCATGTGTTGGTACAGCACGTCATTCGCTGAAGCTATGTAAACAGAGACTGGTGGGATACCACGGGATCGGCGGCGCTGGAGCAGCAGGGATATTAACCAGTCCTTTTTTTTTTCTTAACCAGAAAAAAAATAATGAAGACAAGGCAACAGGTGCTACTGTGTGGGCTATATATAAATGCTGTGGCCCTGTTAGCTGATTGGCTGAGAGGGACCACGTGGTCATAGCCAATCTACTGAGTAGGCTGCAGTAATAGCTTGAGCCCAATTGTAGCAACCTAAACAGGAATTAGGGGGTTTTCACCAGGTGTTACTTTTCTCACCTTAAAAGGAACAGTGTCACCCAAATTTTTTTTTAATATGTTAAAGATGTTAGTGCTTTATTAAAAAACGTTTGGATTAATTTGTGTGTTACTTTTTTTTATTTTTACACTTTTTCTTCCCTATGGGGGCTGCCATTTTTTTTTCCATTTCTGTATGTGTCGATTAACGACACATACAGACATGGAATACGGCAGCTCCAGTCCCATAGGGACTGCAAACGGGGCCCGTTCCATCCACTTTCGTGTACACCGCTGTGTGGGAACGGCGCATGCGCCGCTCCCACACAGTTCAATTTGAAATGCGCGCCGTCCGGCGCCATTTTCCTGTGGACCGGAAGTCGCGGCCGGGCAGTAAGATTACTACTTCCGGTCGCGGCTTCCGGACTTGTGCACATGGAGCAGCGGCAGCAGACGGAGCGGATGGACCGGCGGCGACTGGAGCAGGTAAGGGATTTCTATGTATGTTCGTGTTTCAGTGTGTTTACTACTGTTATGTAAACCTTCTACACTGTGTGTTAGCTCAAAAAATGGCGACACACAGTGTAGGAGGTTAGACCGTTCAAACCCCTCGTTTATCCCGGCACTAGCCAGGATAAAGGAGGGGAGGATTCTGAGAGCTCACTGGAGCGAGGGATTTTTACCCAATTTTGCAGCATAAAGCAATGTGGTTGCTTTACCACATGCAATGCTGCAATTTTGGGAATGGCTCCATCTAGTGACCAGTGCTGGGAAATATTATAAATTGAATCCAATTTATAATATTTCCTGACTCGTGAAAAAAAAAAAAAAATTAGAACAATGTTTAATCACCTATACACTAACTGTTTAATTAAAAAAAGAAAAAAAACATGTTTTGCTGGCAACACATTCCCTTTAAAGAGGATCTGTCACTAGTTTAGTAATGCCCTAATCTGATCAGCGCTGTCACACTGATAATGCTAGTGAAAATTGTGTACCAAAATGTTTATTATTATTATTATAAAAGTTATGAGCTTTTTTTCTAAATATGTAAATGAGCCTTTATTAGACATCTGGGAGGTAACAGCAACTATTCTCCCGAGGTGGAGCTACCTCACAGCCTCTGACGCTGTCCAATCTGCATCAAGCTGCTTCACACCGTGTGAGAGACTGAGGCTGTAGGGAAGGGGATCACTTCAAACAGCCATATCTCGGGCTGTGGACAACCTAGAACAGTGGTCCTGGTGGCATATGAAAGAGGAGATTCTAATCTGTGATGAGAATTTAGCTGTGAAAGAATCGGAGATATTACCAGTTGAAAACACAGTCAGTTATAGAAGCTGT
Source organism: Rhinoderma darwinii (assembly GCF_050947455.1). Lineage (NCBI taxonomy): Eukaryota > Metazoa > Chordata > Amphibia > Anura > Rhinodermatidae > Rhinoderma > Rhinoderma darwinii. Next base: position 217,552,395 of record NC_134689.1, on the reverse strand, counting down.
CTACTATATGATCATAAAGTGTTGCTGGGCAGGGAAGGGGGAGAAGCTCTATGCTGATTGGACTGCGTCATACAGAAAACATTACACCGCCCAGAGTGAAAACAAAGAGTCGCCTCCTATTTGGCTATTATAGCCAAATTAACATATTTAGAAAAATGCTCATAACTTTGCAAATAATAAGTTTTTGAAAAAAAATTACACTGTAGTTATCAGCATCATAGCACCTATTAGATTAGTTAGGAGATGGGATTAATAAATTAGTGACAGAGCCTCTTTAAAGGAACAGTGTCACCACAAAAAAATATTTCATGTCAGTTTAATGTTAGTGTTTTATTAAAAACGTTTTTATTTATTTGTGTGTTTGTGTGTTACTTTTCTCTATTTTTTCACTTTTTCTTCCCTATGGGGGCTGCCATTTTTGTTTCCATTTCTGTGTGTGTCGATTAACGACACATACAGACATGGAATACGGCAGCCACAGTCCCATAGGGACTGCGAACGGCTCCCGTCCCATTGACTGCAGTGTACGGCGTCTGTGTGGGAACTGCGCATGCGCCGCTCCCACACAGTCCTATTCGAAATTGGCGCCGTCCGGCGCCATTTTCCTGTGGACCGGAAGTCGCGGCCGGACAGTAATATTACTACTTCCGGTCGCGGCTTCCGGATTTGTGCACTTGCACCAGCGGCAGCAAACGGAGCGGTCGGGCCGGAGGGAGCCGCGGCGGCAGGAGCAGGTAAGAGATTTTAATGTATGTTCGTGTTTGTGTGTGTTTACTACTGTATGTAAACCTACTACACTGTGTGTTAGCTCAAAAAATGGCGACACACAGTGTAGGAGGTTACACCGTTCAAACCCCTCGTTTATCCCGGCACTAGCCAGGATAAAGGAGGGGGGGATGCTGAGAGCTCACTAGAGCGAGGGCTTTTAACCCAATGTTGCAATGCTGCAATTTTGGGAACAGCTCCATCTAGTGACCAAAAATGGGTAGTATTATAAATTAGAAATAATTTATAATATTTCCTGACTCGTGCAAAAAAATAAAAATAAATTTGAACAATGTTTAATCACCCACACACTAAATGTTTAAATTTAAAAAAAACAAACATGTTTTTCTGGCAACACATTCCCTTTAATTAGGACATCAGGTTCTATTTAAACAGGGTCTATAGCTAGGTAGATTCAAACAGTAAACGTCTGAGAAGTTTTGACACATTTGCCATGCATACCAAGCTAATGCCCATAAGCTTTGTTTTAGGGGTGTGACAACTGATTTTGTTATTTGCTGATTAGTTTTTACTGGGAACGTCAATAGAACAGCATGACAGATTATTCTAAATGTGAACCACAACCAAAGAAAATTACAGCCCAACTTTTATCTTGAGTGAAAACTGTAATTAACCCCGTAGTCCTCCCCCATGTCACACTCAGAGGAGTCCTGGAAATTGAGATATGAGGATTTGCTTGGCAGGGCCAGTGACCACCAGCACTTCTGAACTAATCCCATATCTAAACTTCCTGGACCCCATAAATGTGATATAGGAGGAGCGGCGTTGTCTGCAGATGCACCTGAATTTCTTTGAATATACTTCGTTTTCATTAACTAAAAGTGTTTTCCTGTAACCTCTAAGGCCTCATGCCCACTTCAGTGTTTTTCTTCAGGGTGCTAGCCGTTTTTCTGACGGCTAGCACCCTGACCCATTCATTTTAATGTGGCCATGCACACTTCCGTTTTTTTGACGGTCTGATTCAAAGTAGAGCATGTCCTACTTTGGTCCGAGATTCCATGACCGTAAGGCCCAAGCAAGTCAATGGGGCTGTCAAAAAAACTGAAGGCACACGGAAGGCATCCGTCCGTGTGTGACGGAGCCGTTGCCTAGCAACGGCCGGGGGGGGGGGCAGAAATACATTACAGATATATTACACTAATCGACAGCCACTTGTCTCTATCAATCACTGATAGAGAAAAGAGGCTGATTAAAAATAAAATGCAGTTCATACGTACCTGGTCATTGTCTTGGTGACGAGTCCCTCTTCTTCCTCCAGTCCGACCTTCCTGTATGACGCGGCAGCCTGTGATTGGCTGCAGAGGCGGTCACGTGGGATGAAGCGTCATCCCTGGAGGACGGCCTTCTGACGTCATCCTGACGTGCGTGACCGCCACTACAGCCTGTGATTGGCTGCAGCGGTGACATGGATGAAACGTCATCCCTGGAGTCCGGACAGGAGGAAAGTATGAACTTATTTTTTTTCTATTTCATTAAAATTGTATTTTCCGAGCGCCGAGCATGGTACTGTCCAGGGTGCTGAAAGAGTTACCGCCGATCAGTGCAGCCCATTAACTCTTTCAGCACCCTGGACAGTACCATGCTCGGCGCTCGGAAAAACGGAGTGCACACAGCCGCTAAAACGGGCACACGGATCCCTCAAAAACAGCCGTGAAAACGGTGTGGGAAGTGTGCACGAGGCCTAAGCATCAGCATTCATTAATACAATGTATGAAGGAATTCCTGGTACCATTTTGAGGACAATGGAGGATTAAGTTTCCATCAAGGTCCTGTGTGAGTGTTAGAGCGTTCCTGGTGCTTTGTACTTTCACTGTTCCAGACTCATCTTCAGCTGTGCTCATACTCAACCTGCAGGAGAATAGAATTAAAAAATCATGCTGAAACCGAATGCCCTTACAACATGATACACCAACATAATGACCATTTCTAATGGAAGCGGATTCACAAGACTGTAGGCTTGATCCCTATACATTAACACTCTACCTGATTCATACTCCTCTACATGTCTCTACAGTTTTATTATTTTTATCAAAAGTCTAAGAAATTCAATTGGATTTCCCAAACACAGGAAAAATCCAATATATTCTCATCCAGTAAAAAGTGCAAACATTAAGTTCACTTTCACATGGCAGTATTTAGGTCAGTATTTCGTGACAGTATTTATAAGGGTATGTTCACATGCAGAGCTTTAAAGCGTATTTTGGGGCATAAACGCCTCAAAATACCCCTTGAAAAACGCTAGCTAAACGCCGACAAACATCTGCCCATTGAATTCAATGTGAAAAACAGTGTTTAGTTCAGACAAGGCGTTTATTTTACGCCACTATTTTAAAAAAAATGGCACGTAGAAAAACGCTGTGTAAAAAGAAGGAGTAGGTCACTTCTTGAGCAGTTTTTGGAACTGTTTTTCATAGGGTCAATTGAAAAATAGCTCCAAAAAGTTTGAAAAAAACACTTCAAAATACGTTGTCTGCTTCAAAAACGGCTGAAAATCAGAGGCTGTTTTCCCTTGAAAATAGCTCCGTAATTTTCAGCCATTTTCACTTGTGCAAGTGAACATACCCTAAGCCAAAACCAGTTGTGGAACCTACATAGAGAAAAAATATAATGGAAAGATTTGTACCTCTTCCGTGTTTTGGACTCACTCCTGGTTTCAGCTTCCAAATACTGATGCAAAATACTGCAGTGTGAAAGTGGCTTATTTTTTTTTAAATAAACAGGTCAGTCAGTGTGTCTGGTGTAACTTTTTAATTAGTCTTTATTAAAAACTTGTTTTACTTTTTGAGATACAGCTGCTTTGTATCCTGTATACAGAGCAGATGTCATTGGAGCTAAAACCTGCTCCCAGCAGGTCCACGGGACTGACGGGTTCAGTGTCAGCGGGTCCTGTGTGTCCCTGACATGCAGAATCCACTTGTAACCAATCACATCAAAGTTCATAACTTGTAATCTATCACATCTAAGTTATGAACTTTGATGTGATTGGTTACAGGTGGATTCTGCGTGTGACCCGCTGACACTGAACCCGTCAGGTCCGCGGTGCTGATGGATTCAGGTCATGGTGAATGATACAGCTGATCAGTATGTCAAAAAGTAAAAATTATTTTTAATAAAGACTAATTAAAAAGTTACACCAAACACACTGACTGACCTGTTTATTAAGAAAAAAAATGCCGCTCAAAGGTTTACATAGACTTTAAGAGTAGGTACTATACATTCTGTAGGTTTATATAGAATATAATTTTTTTACAGTGGATACAATTTGATAATCTGTATGGAATTCGAACTTTCTGTTGGCCCTGCAGGATTTGTAAGGCGAACTTCAGACTTTGCATTATAGAGCAGAACACAGTGACACCACAACTGAAAAAAATGTGTTAGAAAGAGGCTACAAAAATCATTAAAGAGGTTTTCCCACAAGGGACATTTATGACATATCGACAGAATATGTCATAAATGTCAGATAGATGCGTGTGCCACCTCTGGGACTCGCACCTATCTCTAGAACGGGGCCCCTAAACCCTGGTCTACCTCTTTGTGTGTCGGCTGATTTCCGACCATGAAGGTGAAAACAGCATAGCTCGCTGAGTAACGCTGTTTTCGTAAGCCCCATAGAACTGAATGGTAGTTACTGAAACAGAGTAGCTCGCATGCTATGCTGCTTCCGTAACTGCTATTCACTACAATGGGAGTTATGGAAACAGCGTAGCTCAGAGGGCTATGCTGTTTTCGTAACTCCCGACCATAAAATCAGGAAGTGGCCGGGAGTCAGCAATAGCAGACAAAGCTAGAACGGTGTTTAGGGGGCCCCGTTCTAGAGAAAGGTGGGACCCGCATCTATCTGACATTTATGATATATCCTGTGGATATGTCATAAACATCCCTCGTGGCAAAACCCCTACATGTCGTTTTGTGATTCTCTATTTCTTTCTTAAAGAGGCTCTGTCACCAGATTATAAGTGTCTCCTACATAATGTGATCGGCGCTGTAATGTAGATTACAACAGTGGTTTTTATTTTGAAAAACAATAATTTTTGAGCAAGTTATGAGCAATTTTCGATTTATGCTAATTAGTTTCTTAATGCCCAACTGGGCGTGTTTTTACTTTTGACCAACTGGGCGTTGTGAAGAGAAGTGTATGACGCTGACGAATCAGTGACCAATCAGTGTCATACACTTCTTATTGTTCCAGCCCAGCTTCTTTCACTGCACAATCACACTCTGCTGGAACAATGAGAAGTGTATGAGACTGATTGGTCAGCGTCATACACTTCTCTTCACAACGCCCACTTGTCTATTAACCCCTTCCCGACATTTGACGTACATGTACGTCATGGAAAGCATTGACTTCCCGCAAAATGGCGTACATGTACGTCAAACGTTTGGCACCGGCTCAGAAGCTGAGTCGGTGCCATCATCGTCGGATCTCAGCTGTATCTTACAGCTGACATCCGACTGTAACGGCGGGGACCGAAATTAGCTTCGATCCCCGCCATTAACCCCTTAAGTGCAGCGCTCAAACGCGATCGCTGCACTTAAGGTGTTTGCAGCTCATCGGAGCCCCAGCAATGAAATTGCCGGGGTTCCGGTGGCTGCAATGGCAACCGGAGGCCTAATACTGGCCTCCCGGTCTGCCTAGCACCGAAGCCGGTCAAGATCCGCCCGGCGGCGGAGCCTGATCGGCTTCCGTAGCTGCCGGCAAGATGGCGCCGGGTCAGGAGCTGATCCGGCGTCATCAGCGGTGGAGGTCAGCTGTACTGTACAGCTGACATCCACCTGTAACGGCAGGAACCGGAGCTAGCTCCGATCCCTGCCATTAACCCCTTCGATGCAGCAATCGAAAGCGATTGCTGCATCGTAGCGGTTACAAGCAGATCGCCAGCCCTGACAGGCAATCGGGACTGGCGACTGCTGTTATGGCAACAGGAGACACAATGGTCTCCTGCTCTGCCATTACGGAAGCCGATTTAGGCCCCGCCGGGAGGCGAAGCCTAAACGGCTTGCTGTCAGTGAATGACTGACAGATCTAATACATTGCACTACATAGGTAGTGCAATGTATTAGAAAAAAAAAAATCTGACCGTTGGACCTTCAAGTCCCCTAGTGGGACTTGAGAAAAAGTGTAAAAAAAGTATAAAAAAGTGTAAAAAAAAGTGCAAAAAATAAAAGTTTGAAAACAATAAAAGTTTCAAGTAATCAAATAACACACAATCCCCCTTTTACTCTTATCAAGTCCTTTATTATTGAAAAATAATAATAAACCATATGTATTTGGTATCGCCACGACCGTAACGACCGGAGGTATCAAAATATTATATTATTTATTGCACGCGGTGAACAGCGTAAAAAAAACCCGTAAAAAACGTTACCAGAGTTTCTGTTTTTTGGTCACTTTGCCCTACAAATATTACAATAAAAAGTGATCAAAAAGTCGCACGTATCCAAAAATGGTACCTATAAAAACTATAGCTCGTCCCGCAAAAAACAAGCCCTCATACAACTCCGTCGACAAAAAAATTAAAACGTTATGGTTCTCACAACTTGGCGACAGAAAAAATACATTCTTTTTACAAAAGTAATTTTATTGTGCAAAAAGTTGTAAAACATAAAAAAGTGCTATAAATTAGGTATCGCCGGAATCGTACTGACCCGCAGAATAAAGTTAAAATGTAATTTATAACGCATGGTGAACGCTGTATAAAAAAAAAAAAAAAGCTGTGCCAGAATTGCGTTTTTTTGTTTACCTAGCATCCCAAAAAATAGGATAAAAGGTGATCAAAAAGTTGCATGTACCCCAAAATGGTACCAATAATAACTACAGCTCGTCCCGCAACAAACCAGCCTTCATATCGATACGTCTATGAAAAATAAAATTAGTTATGGCTCCAATAAGTCAGGAAATAAAAAAATATGCAGTTGTGCCCGAGGGGAACATTTCTTCTGTTTCAAGAGGCGATTTATCAAGGACCTAAAATTAGGGAACCAGGAAGGGGAGGGCCCAAACATATCCGCTGGAAGCGACGGTGCCCGTATTATACCAGGCTAATACTTTCCCAGCAAAATTCCCCAAACTACAAAGGCGCGGAGTGTGGACCAAAAGGGGGATGAGAAATGACACCATTTATCAGTGCGACACCGGCCTGTGCATAAAGGATTGCTTCACAGCGTAACACACATCTATGGATTATTTTTATTTTTTTATACCACCTGACTATGCCCCTTATATACTCCGCCCCGCTTACATGTACCCCCACATTATAAAACACCAGCAATACTCAAACAAATATAGTACCAAGCAAAATCCGCTCTCCAAAAGCCAAATGGTGCTCCCTCGGCCCTGAACCCTACAGCGTCCCCAAACAGCAGTTTCCTTCAACATATATGGCATCGTCATACCCGGGAGAACCCTTTTAACAATTTTTGGGCTGTATGTCTCCAGCGTCATAAGCTGGGCATGACATATTTGCCACTGAATGGCATATCTAGGGAAAAATATTTTTTTTTAATTTGCACCATCCGCAGTGCATTCATTTATGGAAAAGACCTGTGGGGTGAAAATGCTCACTACACACCTTAATTAATGCCTTGAGGGGTGCAGTTCCATAGTGGGGTCACTTATCAGGGGTTTCTTTTTATTATTTCACATCTGAGCCTTTGCAGTTGTGAACCAATACTTTGTAAATCGCCAAATTAGGCCTCCACTCCGCATGGTACTCTTCACTTCTGAGCCCTGTCATATGTCCAGACAAAAGATTAGAGCCACATGTAGGGTGTTTCTAAAACCGGGAAACACCGCATAATAATTAGAGAGCTGTCTTGTTATGGTGGCACAAGCCGGGCACCACATATTGGCATATCTATGGAAAAAAATCCCATTTTCACTCTGCAACATTGAGCGCACACTAATTTCTACAAAACACCTGCAGGGTTAAAATGCTTACTACACCCCTTGGTAAATGCATTGAGGGGTGTAGTTTCCACTTCTGGGGGGTTTCCACTGTTTTGGGCCCACAGGTGTCCAGAAACCAATCCAGCAACATCTGCACTCCAAATGGCGGTCCTTCCCATCTGAGCCCTGCGGTTTGCCCAAACAGCAGTTTATGACCACATATGGGGTATTGCCGTACTCGGGAGAAATAGCTTTACAAATGTTGGGTTCTTTTTTTCCTTTATTTGTTGAGAAAATGAAAAAATTTGCGCTAAAGCTACGTCTTATTGAAGAAAAAGGACTGTTTTTATTTTCACTGCCTAATTCTAATAAATTCTATGAAACATCTGTGGGGTCAAAATGCTCACTACACCCCTAGATGAATTCCTCAAGAGGTGTAGTTTCCTAAATGGAGTCCCTTTTTGGGCGTTTTCATTGTTTTGTCCCCTCAGGGGCTTTGCAAATGTGACCTGGCCTCCGCAAATCATTCCTGCTAAATGTGATCTCAAAAAGTCAAATAGTGCTCTTTCCCTTCTAAGCCCTGCCGTGTGTCCAAACAGCCGTTTATTACCACATGTGGGGTATTGTTTTACTCGGGAAAAATTGCTTTACAAATTTTGTGGTGCTTTTTCTCCTTTAGTCCTTCTGGAAATGAGAAAAAATTAGCTAAACCTACATTTTCTTTGAAAAAATGTAGATTATTATTTTCAGGGCCTACTTCCAATAATTTCTGCAAAAAAACTGTGGTGTCAAATCGCTCACTATACCCCTAGATAATTTCCTCAATGGGTGTTGTTTCCAAAATGGGGTCACTTGTGGGGGGTTTCCACTGTTTTATCCCCTCAGGGGCTTTGTAAATGTGACATGGCCTCCGCAAACCATTCCTGCTAAATTTGAGTTCCAAAAGCCAAATGGCGCTCTTTCCCTTCTCAGCCTCGCCGTGTGTCCAAACAGCCGTTTATTACCACATGTGGGGTACTGTTTTACTCGGGAGAAATTTCTGTACAAATTTTATGGTGATTTTTCTCCTTTAGTCCTTGTGGAAATGAGAAAAAAAAATCGCTAAACCTACATTTTCTTTGAAGAAATGTTGATTTTAATTTTCACGGCCTACTTCCAATAATTTCTGTAAAAAACCTGTGCGGTCAAAATGCTCACTGTACCCCTAGATAATTTCCTTGAGGTGTCTAGTTTCCCAGATGGGGTCACTTTTGGGGGATTTTGACTGTTTTGGCACCGCAAGAGCCCTTCAAACCTGACATGGTGCCTAAAATATATTCTAACAAAAATAAGGCCCCAAAATCCACTAGGTGCTCCCTTGCTTCGGAGGCCGGTGCTTCAGTCCAGTAGCACGCTAGGGCCACATGTGGGATATTTCCTAAAACTGCAGAAAGTGGGCAACAAATATTGAGTTGCATTTCTCTGGTAAAACCTTCTGTGTTATAAAAAAAAATGTATTAAAAATGTATTTCTGCAGAAAAATATGAAATTTGTAAATTTCACCTCTACTTTGCTTTAATTCCTGTGAAATGTTTAAAGGGTTAAGACATTTTCTAAATGCTGTTTTGAATACTTTGAGGGGTGAAGTTTTTAAAATGGGGTGACTTTTTGGGGGTTTCTAATATATAAGGCCCTCAAAACCACTTCACAACTGAACTGGCCCCTGTAAAAATAGCCTTTTGAAATTTTCTTGAAAATGTGAGAAATTGCTGCTAAAGTTCTAAGCCTTGTGAGGTCATAGAAAAATAAAAGGATGTTCAAAAAACGATGCCAATCTAAAGTAGACATATGGGTGATGTTAATTATCAACAATTTTGTGTGGTATAACTGCCTGTCTTACAAGCAGATACATTTAAATTGAGAAAAATGCAAATTTTTGCAATTTTTCGCTAATTTTTGGTGTTTTTCACAATTAAATACTGAACATATCGAGCAAATTTTGCCAGTAACATAAAGTCCAATGTGTCACGAGAAAACAATCTCAGAATCGCTTGGATAGGTGAAAGCATTCCGGAGTTATTACCACATAAAGTGACACATGTCAGATTTGAAAAATGAGGCTCTGTCAGGAAGGTCAAAAGTGGCTAAAGAGGGAAGGGGTTAAGAAACTAATTAGCATAAATCTAAAATTGCTCATAACTTGCTCAAAAATGATAGTTTTTCAAAATAAAAACCACTGCTGTTATCTACATTACAGCGCCGGTCACATTATGTAGGAGATAGAGCACTTATAACCTGGTGACAGAGCCTCTTTAAGTACAAAAAGTTCCTTGAACTGTTTCTAAGGCTAACCACACTGTGGTGCTGCATGTAAAGCCAAGATTGGGAAAAAACAGCATAGCAATGCAATGGCTAGGACATGTTGCAGGTAAAAAAATATATAAATGATGCAAACACCAAGAGTACGTTCCCATAGGTCAGATACGCAGCGTATCCGATCGAGAACCCGCAGAAAATTTGGGCCGAAAAAGTCGCCAAATTTTAGTGAAGATTTTCGGCCGGATTTCTGCTGCGGAAAACTAAGCAGAAATAAAAGCCAATACCTACCTCACTGGCATTGCCTTAGCGACGTATCCCCCTGTTGTTCGTGCAGTCCGGCCTCCTGTGATGACGCTAAAACCTGTGATTGGCCGCAGCAGTCACATGGGATGAAACCTCATCCTAGGAGGCCAGGCTGCATAGAGAACAGCCGGGAACAAAAGAGCTGTCGCTACGAGAATGCCAGGGGGCGAGTATAGAATTTTTTTTGTATTAAATTGAAACAAAATATTTTAGGCTTAATCAGATTTGAGATTTTTGCAGCTAAATCGCAGCATTTCTGCCGCGAAAATCACATTTGCTATTTGTTGCGGGTTTTACCTCCACAATGAATTCAATTGCTAAAACCTGCAACAATTCTGCAGCTTAAAGAGGCTCTGTCACCAGATTTTGCAACCCCTATCTGCTATTGCAGCAGATAGGCGCTGCAATGTAGATTACAGTAACGTTTTTATTTTTAAAAAACTAGCATTTTTGGCCAAGTTATGACCATTTTTGTATTTATGCAAATGAGGCTTGCTAAAGTCCAAGTGGGTGTGTTTAAAAGTAAAAGTCCAAGTGGGCCGTGTATTATGTGCGTACATCGGGGCGTTTTTACTACTTTTACTAGCTGGGCTTTCTGACGAGAAGTATCATCCACTTCTCTTCAGAACGCCCAGCTTCTGGCAGTGCAGACACAGCCGTGTTCTCGAGAGATCACGCTGTGACGTCACTTCCCCAGGTCCTGCATCGTGTCGGACGAGCGAGGACACATCGGCACCAGAGGCTACAGATGATTCTGCAGCAGCATCGGCGTTTGCAGGTAAATCGATGTAGCTACTTACCTGCAAACGCTGATGCTGCTGCAGAATCAACTGTAGCCTCTGGTGCCGATGTGGCCGTCACGATGCAGGACCTGTGAGTGACGTCACAGATCTGCACTGCCAGAAGCTGGGCGTTCTGAAGAGAAGTGGATGATACTTCTCATCAGAACGCCCAGCTAGTAAAAGTAGTAAACACGCCCCGATGCACGCACATAATACACGCCCAGTCGTACTTTTACTTTTAAACACGCCCAGTTGTACTTTTGCAAGCCTCATTTGCATAAATACAAAAATGGCCATAACTTGGCCAAAAATGCTCGTTTTTTAAAAATAAAAACGTTACTGTAATCTACATTGCAGCGCCGATCTGCTGCAATAGCAGATAGGGGTTGCAAAATCTGGTGACAGAGCCTCTTTAAGTTGGACCTGCTGCAGATTTAAAAAAAAAAAAACACACCGCAGGTCAATTTATTAACGTTTTCTGAAGTTTGTGGATGAGATTGGTTCAAATCTCATCCACTTTGCTGCTACTGTAAATGCTGTGGATTTTCCGCACAGAATTTCAGTGTTTATGCAATGTGGGAACCCAGCCTAACAATTCAAGAAAGAAGATGCAGTGTGAGAATGGCAAGTTATTTAGAGGGTCTTTACACTGGTGAACTGCTTGTGCCCTCGCCTCATGGGAACACCAGTGATGCTTTCCTCCTGATGGACAATAGGGGTCTGCAGGGATAAAAGGGCATTCTGACGGGTAATATTTTGGGCGTAATGGAGTCACCAGTCCTCTTCTCCCCCTTTACCCCAGGTTTAGAGTACTTATATGGCACATGGGGCAGCTCCGCAAACATTGTGGTGGGACACCGTTGATGAGCTATTCATAGCAAATCCTAACTTGTCAGAATACCCATTAAAGGGGCAAAATAATTATTTCTTGATCACAAACAAATTATTGGTAACCCACTTCTCATGAGCTACCGGGGAATGCTGTGTAAACAACGTGTGACATGACAATTGTACATTGCAGCAGATGTGACAGATGTGCTCTCCGCCCAGCTGCACCTATACGCAGCAATGAAAGGGTCTGGAGGTGCACAACATATGGCGGCAGAGAGTGGTCCTGCCTGATAAATATGCACAGCCAAGACTAGGGGTTTAGGACGTACTCGGTCCGCTCCCCTCAGCGATATCTGTGCTCACTGCCTGTCATCGGGTCTGGCTGCCTGTCATAGGGCCGGGCCTCATACTCACTTCCTGTTTTCAGTCCGGGCACTTGCTGAGCAGGATGGGGACTCTGAGATACCAGGATGCAGGAACGCAGCAACACATACAAGCGGTCCAACTACACACCGGAAGTACAAAGAACACCGAGCATAACTTCCGCCCTTACCTGACATGGAGGTGAATGGAGCGAGAATCCAGCTTTCATTTTACAGTTCAAGTTTTTTTTTTTTAAGCACACTAGGCTTTGTACATATGTAACATGTGGGCAGGGACAAATTAGCAATATTCCTATTATTATTGCATTGCTGTACCGTTCTTTTATTAAATGCCCCTAAAATTAGGAAAATTGAAAACTTTGGAAAAATATAAAATATAACTTGTTTTTATCCTTTGTCATATCTGGATGCCAATAACATTATTCATTTGTTATTTCTTATATAGTCACAAAGTATTCTGCAGAGTCGTACATTGTGATCACTCGCATTAGTCCGGGGCCCTCGCGTTCTAGTTTTCCTATCTCAGACACATAGAAGCACAACAAGGACAATTTTAGTGCACACAGAGTGCCATAGTCTGCCCACAGTGTGAAACAGGATTTATGTAGCTATGCTATGACCACATAGTGCCATACAGTGTCCGCACATACCAAACAGTGCTCAGAGTGCCATACTTTGCCTGTATAGTCATACATTCCCACATAATGTCAGTGGGCCATACTTTACCCAAATTCATAAAGTAACCATGAAGTGCCCTACCAAACAGGGCCCAGTGCTATAATCTGCCTAGATAAATAGTATCTATAGTCCCCAGTGACATAAAACAGCCACCACCTACCTTCACTATATGATTGAGTTGAGAAATAACTCTTCTCAGTGCAGAAGAGAAATGCAGTTCTCCAGAAGCAGTCAGTGCAACTAGTATTGTCTCGCTGACATTACTTGTTTAACTGTAGAGAAGATTTCCAAGTCCCAAAGATTGGGAAGATGACTGCCCTGCTGGATTCAGGACACTTGAGAGATATATGTGGGGGAGGGAAGTGGCAGCTGCTCTGTGATGTGTGAGTGTGTATATGGAAACTGTAGAGGGCTGAAGGCAATAATAGGCACTAAATACACTATATGGACAAGTATGGTATTCTCTGGCCATTGTTTGGCTAGGCACTATTCAGGCATTACATGGACAATATGTGACCCCCCCCCCCCTATTCACTGTTGATACTATGGCTATATGGGAGTAAATGATGGTTCTTTGGGCAATGGCTCTGTAGGCACTTTATGGCTCTATGTGGACAAAGTATAGCAGTCTGGCAAATGTATGGCTCAGACAGGGTACTATATGTAGTAAATGGGTGCTGCATGGCGCTCATTAGACAGTGGGGAAGATTTACTAATATGAAGTTTTTAATAATGAATGATGATGAAAAGTAAAGTCCACCATCCAGACTTATTTTAAAGAGTTCTCCGTAATATATATAGAAAGAAAAGTAGATCCGGAGTTTTGTATATAAAATACAACTTTTACTTGTTTTTCATAAAAAATTGCTCTAGAAAAAACATAGATGTACAGACAATATATGTATAAAAGCTAGCAGTTATATTGAATTTTTGGTACTCATTCATAGCCTGTATCCAGTATCATGAGGTAATTCGATATTAACAGCAGTTCATGCGTGTTTGTAATGAAAAGAGAGTGTTCATCAATTTTTATATGTCTAGAGATCCTTTCTTGTAAGTGACCAATAGGTGCAAGAGTACGGGGCTCAATGCCCCCTACCCGTATAGATGTCATCCGTTTTCTTGACAACCTTTTGAGCTTGGTGTCCAATAGATCAGGAAACCTCACTTGGTATATATAAAGGATCTCCTCTATACTAAGTTTTAGACAGCGTAAACACAAGGCAGTCAGAAATTGGGCCAAATTGATCAAAGTAGCGCATTCTGTATGATAAATTTCTAGAGATTCCTGACAATTTATATTTCTCATACCTCCTATTGGTTGGCTTAGTTTACGCCAGTTTTTTGCGCCAAACTTTTGGTGCCTGGTGTTACATTTTAAGACACTCCCTTTCAGCTAAACCACGTCCTTTTTTCAAAAAAGCCACACGCCCTTGTCAAACGTGCGTGTCAAATAAAGTTTCTAAAACAATAAGAAATGTGGAGCACAGCATGTATGCCAGAAGAACCTGCTCTCTAGACACGTAGGATTGAGGCACATACCGTTTCTTTGTTCTTTGTAGGGTGTCTGGCTGTCTCTGAAGAGACTGGGATAGCAGGACATTTAAACCAGCACCGTACATTTACAATATTGTGGTTTTAAAGCTCAGGACCCTTCTCTGAACGTGAACTCACAGAGGATTACGTAGAACACCTTACTACAATTCCAGCATTTCTATACAGTGATAGTAAACACTCCAGACCCAGCATGGCTTTTTACAGGAGAGCCATCACACACTGTAAGGGCGGATTTACACGAGCGTGTGCGTTTTGCGCACGCAAAAAACGTGGCGTTTTGCATGCGCAAAAGGCACTTGACAGCTCCGTGTGTCATGTTCATATGGTGCGCGGCTGCGTGCTTTTCACGCAGCCGCCATAATTATGACACTCCGTTTGGATGTTTGTAAACAGAAAAGCACGTGGTACTTTTATGTTTATATTCATTCTTTTACTGCTGTTGCGCGAATCACGCGCGTCCCACGGAAGTGCTTCCGTGTGACATGCGTGGTTTTCACACACCCATTGACTTCAATGGGTGCGTGATGCGCGAACAGCGCACAAATATAGAACAGGTCGTGAGATTTTTGCAGCGGACTCACGCTGCGTAAAAATCACGCACCTGTCTGCACGGCCCCATAGACTAATATAGATTCGTACAACGCGCGTGTAAACGAGCCCTAACAATGTTGGCACTTGTGCCAGTTGGAAATGATCACGATTAGTTTTTAGCCTCTGGATGTACACAAAGAATGTTTCCATTCACTGATAGCGATCATGGTTCTTACCTAAACTAGAATATTGTAACAAACCTTGAGCTGTGTGGGCAGGACTAAGTCAAGACAGGTTTTTAGCCTCTGAAAAGTAAAACTGTAAGATTACCTCTGCCTCTCCCCTCTGCCATTCCTTTCACTGGCTACCCATTGCCCAGCAAATTCAATTTAAAAAAGGGACAAGGACAATCAAAACTGTCTACAACCTGTCCCCTCCATACATCTCTGCCCTAATCCCCCGATATCTACCCACACGTAATATCCATTTCTCACAAGACCTTTTTCTCCGCTCTCCACTTGTCTGCTCCTCACATCATCGTCTCCAAGGTTTCTCCCCTGCATGT
Organism: Rhinoderma darwinii; assembly: GCF_050947455.1. Classification (NCBI taxonomy): domain Eukaryota; kingdom Metazoa; phylum Chordata; class Amphibia; order Anura; family Rhinodermatidae; genus Rhinoderma; species Rhinoderma darwinii. The sequence continues at coordinate 217,536,792 of NC_134689.1, read as the reverse complement.
ACCGTACTCCGGAACTCGCTGCCCCAATATGTCCTGTTCTCTCCCACCATCGAAAACCTTCAAAAGCAACTTGAAAACCCATCTCTTCAGAGAAGCTTACAACCTACAAAATAACCCTGCTGTTACTACACTACCATCTGAACAGCATACCATCGCATATTGTCTCCTTCCCTTGTACAGTGTAATCCTTCGCGGGCAGGATCCTCTCTTTATCATATTTGTTGTTTTTATTGTTTTAGTTTTATGTTATGTGCTTAACCCCTTCAGGACTGAGCCTGTTTTGGCCTTGTGGACACAGATGATTTTTTCAAATCTGACTTGTGTTTCTTTATGTGGTAATATCTTAGGAATGCTCTTACCTATCAAAGCGATTCTGAGATTGTTTTCTCGTGACATATTGTACTTTAAGTTAGTGAAACAATTTGGTCGATAAATTCAATATTTATTTGTGAAAAACACCAAAATGTAGAGAAGATTTGTAAAAATTAGCATTTTTCTAAATTTAAATGTATCTACTTGTAAAACAGATAGTAATACCACACAAAATACTTACTACTTAACATTTCCCATATGTCTACTCTATGTTTGCATCATTTTTTTGAACGTCCTTTTATTTTTACGGGACGTTACAAGGCTTAGAACTTTAGCAGCAATTTCTCACAATTTCAAGAAAATTTCAAAAGCCTAGTTTTCAGTGACCAGTTTAGTTAAGAAGTGGCTTTGAGGGCCTTATATATTAGAAAGTGGCAATAAAATACCCCATTTTGAAAACGGCACCCCTCAAAGTATTCAAAACAGCATTCAGAAAATTTCTTAACCCTTTAGGCGTTTCACAGGAATTAAAGCAAAGTAGAGGTGAAATGTACAAATTGTAATTTTTTTTTGCCGAAATTCATTTGTAATACATTTTTTCCTGTAACACAGAATGTTTTACCAGAGAAACGCAACTCAATATTGTCCAGATTCTGCAGTTTTTAGAAATATCCTACATGTGACCCTAGTTTGCTAATGGACTGAAGCACAGGCCTCAGAAGCAAAGGACCACCTAGTGGATTTCAGGGCCTCCTTTTTTTTTTTGAATATATTTTAGGCACCATGTCAGGTTTGAAGAGGTCTTGTGGTACCTAAACAGGGGAAACCCCCCAAAAGTGACCCCATTTTGGAAACTACACCCCTCCAGGAATTTTGCATTTTGTCCCAACAGTTTTTGTTTTTTTGGTGGAATTAGTCTGTGAAGATGAAAATCTACTTTGTTGTGGAAAAACATCGAATTTTTTCACTTTTACAAGGAATAAAGGAGAAAAAGCACCCCAACATTTATAAAGCAATTTCTCCTGACTACGGCAATACCCCATATGTGGTAATAAACTGCTGTTTGGACCCACGGCAGGGCTCAGAATGGAAGGAGGACCATTTGAAGCACAGATTTTGCTGGGAAGGTTTTCAGGTGCCATGTCGTGGTTTCAGAGCTGCTGAGGCACCAGTACAGCGGAAACACAGTGAAAAATGCACCCTTCAAAGAATTTATCTAGGTGTGTGATCACTTTTATGACCCCGTATTTGTTGGGGCTGAATTTAGTAGAAATCTGGCATTAAAATAAAATGTTAAATTTTTCACAAAGCTTGTAAGTGCAGGAAGACACCTCAATATTTATTGGGATTTTTCTTATGAGTGTAGAAATAGCCCCAAAGTGGTCTAAATATGTTGTCTGGACACTTAGCAGTGCCTGGAAGTGAAGAAGCACCACAAGGATTTTGAGGCCTTATCTTTACTTGGATGATTTTTAGCCATAAGCATAGGCCTACATTTTTTTTGCAGATCATACACATTTGTTAGAGTATTAGGTATTCATCTAGGGGTATAATGAGGGTTTTGAGTTTTTTTACCCCTTTTTGTGAAGACACGGCACCTTTTTTGTGCCCTGACTTTTTTTTTCCTGTGCCAGGCACTTCACTAGGAAAGTGCTGCGAGACAATTCGGCAAACATTACTTGGAGCAACAGATGTTTCCCCGAACTCGTCTCCAAGTAAAATAAATGTTATAATTTTCTCTTGGTACTCCAAGTATGTACCCGGATGGCCAGCTTTCTTAAAAATTAAAAAGGAGTTATATAGTTCCATCTGGACAAGGTACACTGCCAACTTCTTGTACCAGATTTTACTCTTTCTCATGGAACTATATGGTTTCAACACCTGATCATTCAGGTCAACCCCCCCCCCCCCCATGAATTTATTATATGTCTGAATGCACACAGGCTTCATAGTGAATGATGTGAATCCACATGAGGGGACAGTGGTGCAGCTGGCATCATGTTTAGATGTCAGCATACAGACCTCTTTTTTGTCTCTAAATTTAAGACACAGGATGCCATCCTGCAACAATGCCCTGCTTTCGCCAATTGATAGGGATTGGCCGATGAGGGTCTTGGGAAGGTGCCTCTGATTTTTTTTGCACCGTCCCACATGCCACTGTTTTTTTGTCTTTTAGACATTTGAACAGGGGTACACTTGTGTACCAGTTGTCCAAGTACAAGTTGTACCCCTGATCAAGCAGTGGGTGCAGGAGGTCCCACACTATCTTCCGTGTTGTGGACGGGGGGACAATTTGGGGGCTGTATTGTCCTGTCCTTCCCCTCATAAATCCGCAAAGCGTGTGTGTATCCGGTGTCCGATTCACACAGCTTGTACATTTTAATCCCATTCCTGTCGCGCTTATTTGGTAAATATTGGCGAAACTTCAGCACCAGGGATTCATCTATGGATATTTATTTTTGAGGGGTGTAGACTGATGAAAAATGTTGGGATAAAATGTTAATTAGGGGCCTAATTTTAAAATGTCTATCGAAATTGAGGTCATCCTCGGGGGGGGGGGGGGGCCATTGTGAATTGTCACTAAAGTGCAGAAATTTATGGAGGGCCTCAAAGCGGGACCTGGTCATAGTATTGCAGTACAACGGACAATGATAGAAAATGTCCGTGGACCAGTAGGATCTCACTTTGGGCTTTTTAGTGAGACACATGTTGAGGACTAATCCCCAATACTTGTGCATTTCTTCACAATTAGTTGGTTGCCAACATCTGGCCTGGGCATGAAAGGTGTTGGGGTGTTCCGAAATAAACTGCTGGGCGTAAATGTTGGTTTGATCAACCATGAGCTGGATCAAATTGTTTGTCAAGAATAATTTGAAAAATCCAATAATAGGCAGCCCTTCTGTCTGTACGTGAATGCCTGCTGCAGCTGTAAATTCTGGGATTTGAGGGTGTAATTGGTTGGGGTTGACCAATCACTGCTGGCTGTGCCAGGGTCAGGCAGATCGGCAGTTTCAGGGTCAGGCAGAAACTGGGCACTAACCCTCCTGCGACTACGAGGAGGTTCCTCACTGTCACTGCAGTAGGAGGATTACAGAAAGAACTGTGGTTCGTCACCGCTCGCTGAGTCCGTATCGGACGCGATCATGGCATACGCCTCTTCAGCGGTGTAAAGTCTCTCTGCCATTTTGTGTGTGTGTATGTATGTGTGTGTATATATATATATATATATATATGTAGTGTTTACACACACGTAGCTCAGAGAACTGTAACAAAGTATAACAGATTTTTTAGGTTTTTTTCACATAAAACTCTAACGCTAGCACTGAAACACTAAGTTTTTTTGTGTTTTGTTTTAAAATTTTCTCACGTAAAACATTGAGCACTACCACTGACAAACGATTTTTATTTATTTTTTTGTTTTATAACACTTAGTAAAACTTACTACACGTACTAACTGACACTGAGACTGACTGACAAGTGACGCGATTGATGCTGATGGACGCTACGGATTGACACTGACAATGGATTGACGCTGACTGACTGACACTTACTGACAAGTGATGCGACTGAAAGTAACGGATTGACGCTGACTGACACGCACACTATGGATTGACACTGACAACGGATTGACGCTGACTAACTGACGCTGACTGACGCAACAAATTGACGTAGAAAAGCTAGACAACTACCTAAGAACTAAATCAAATTATCTTTTTAAGTGATCAAAAAAAAAAAAAAGAAAAAAAATCTCCCTTATACACAGGGAGGCAGTGGGGAACAGGGGAAGTGAAACTTAGTGGTTATTCACTATTTTCACTATGACAACACGATACAGGCTCTGATCTCTCTAACTACTAAGCACCAACTAAGAGATAAGAGCCTGTATCCTGTATTTTTCACCTGCCCTGCAAGAAAACGCACTGTGATTGGTAGGTCTGAACAGACCCACCAATCACAGCACTCGCCGGCAATGGACCAATAGCAGTGGTCCATTTGTAAGTCGCCAAATTAGTCCTCAATTTCGCATAGTACTCTTTCACTTCAGAGCCATGTAGATCATCCAGGCAAAAGATTAGGGCCACATGTAGGGTGTTTCTAAAACTGGCAAACACAGCATAATAAATAGAGAGTGTCTTGTTATGGTAGCACAAGCTGGGCATCACATATTGGCATATCTATGGAAAAATTCCCATTTTCACTCTGCAACATCGAGTGCACACTAATTTCTGCAAAACACATGCAGGGTTAACATGCTCACTACACACCTAGGTGAATACCTTGAGGGGTATAATTTCCAAAATGGGGTCACTTCTGGGGGGTTTCCGCTGTTTTGGTCCCACAGGGGCTTTGCAAATGCAACATAGCGACCAGAAACCAATCCAGCAAAATCTGTGCTCCAAAAGCCAAATGCCGCTCCTTCTCCTCTGAACCCTGTCGTGTGCCGAAACAGCAGTTTATAACCACTTATGGGTATTGCCGTACTCGGGAGAAATTGCTTTAGAAATGTTGGGGTGCTTTTCCTCCTTTTATTTGTTGAGAAAATGAAAACATTTGAGCTAAAGCTACGTCTTATTTTCACTGCCCAATTCTAATAAAATCTATGAAACACCTGTGGCCTCAAAATGCTCAATACACCCCTAGGTAAATTCCTCAAGGTGTGTAGTTTCCCAAATGGAGTAACTTTTGGGAAGTTTCCACTGTTTTGGTCCCACAGGGGCTTTGCAAATGCAACATGGTGCCAAGAAACCAAACCAGCAAAATCTGCGTTCCAAACGGCGCTCCTTCCCTTCTGAGCCTTGCCGTGTGCCCAAACAGCAGTTTATGACCACATATGGGGTATTTGCATACTCTTAAGAAGTTGCTTTACAAATGTTGGGGACTTTTTCTTCTTTATTCCTTGTGGAAATTGTTTTGTTTTTTTTAGCTAAAACGACATCTTATTGGAAAAATGTAAAAAAAAAAAAATTTTCACGTCCAAATTCTAATAAAATCTATGAAACACCTCTGGGTTCAAAATGCTCACTACACCCCTAGATGAATTCCTTGTGGGGTGTAGTTTCCAAAATGGGGTCTTTTTTGGGGTGTTTCCTTTGTTTTGGCATCACAAGATTTTTATTCAAACCTGATGGTGCCCAAAATATAATCTAATAAAATGAAGGCCCCAAAATACACTAGGTGCTCCTTTGCATCTGAGGCCGGTGCTTCTGTCCATTACCACACTAGGGCCACATGTGGGATATTTCCTAAATCTGCAGAACCTGGGCAATAAATATTGAGTTGCATTTCTCTGGTAAAACCTTCTGTGTTACAGAAAAAAATGAATTTCTGCAAAAAAAAATTAATTTGTAAATTTCACCTCTACTTTGCTTTAATTACTTCTGAAACGCCTAAAGGGTTAAGAAGCTTTCTAAAGGCTGTTTTGAATACTTTGAGGGGTGCAATTTTTAAAATGGGGTGATTTATGGGGGATTTCTAATATATAGGGCCCTTAAAACCACTTCAGGACTGAACTGGTTCATGAAAAAATAGCCTTTTTAAATTTTCCTGAAAATGTAAGAAATTGCTGCTAAAGTTCTAAGCCTTGTAACGTCCTAGAAAAATAAATGGACAATCAAAAAATGATGCAAACATAAAGTAGACATATGGGAAATGTTAACTAGTGACTATTTTGTGTGGTATAACTATTGGTCTTTCAAGCAGATACATTTAAATTTAGAAAAATGCAAATTTTTGCAAATTTTCTCTAAATTTTGGTGTTTCTCACAAATAAATATTGAATTTATCGACTAAATTTTTTCACTAACATAAAGTCCAATATGTCATGAGAAAGCAATATCAGAATCGCTTGAATATGTAAAAGCATTCCAAAGTTATTACCACATAAAAGTGACACATGTCAGATTTGAAAAATAAGGCTCTGTGAGGAAGGTCAAAAGCGTCCAAAGCGGGAAGGGGTTAAACTATGCGTGGCTAAAACCATCCAGCAATTGAGAAGATGTATATCAAAACATCTTCGCTCTATCAATCAGAAAAAAGATTACATTTTGGGATATTACCCAAGTAAAATTGGGCCCAAGAGAAGGAAATTTAGATTGGAAATTATTACAAGAAGAAGCACGATGGATTCATCGGCTAGGTAGTCTTAATCCTGGTGGTCTCAATGAGGACTTTACTTTTACGCCCTTTCTATGATAGAGTTATCCTATGAAGGTTGGTTTATCTCTTTTTGACAGTTCTCCTGCACGTTACTATGTTAATTATGTCAGTAATCTGTGTATTTTTAGAGATTAAGTTATATATGTTTATACAGAACTCTCTAGTCTCTTAGGATATTTATATCCAACTATACCTGAACTTTCCCCCTTTCTTTTGGATTTAGGGAGATCCGTAAGAATTTTTTACCTTAAAAATGATTCTAATTAAAAGCTAATATGCTTTATAGTATTGGTAGAGAGTACAATATCTCCACTCATGTTGCTATTAAAAGATGGCATCTATTCACAATTGATCCAGTGGCAATTGTAACCTAGTATGCCCTTTTCATTGTCAGTGGAGACGAACAGCTTATTAATGCACGATAGATACTTTAGGAACCTTGTCTCGTTTGAGACTAAGTCCCTTGACATGCACAGTAGACCGTTATTGGCGCTTACGATCTAGTCTCGGCCTTTAATCCTTACAGTGCAGATGCTCTCGCACATATTTCATTGGCTATTCATTTGAGCTCAAGGATTGGCTGGTTCTCATGTCCATCTGATCTTCGGATGGGTAGGGCTGGATTTCAAAGATGTGATTGGTCATTTTGGACTGATTTTTTGATTGAAAATGCTTTATTCACAATCAGTCGTCATCAAACAATCATTACTGCCACGCAGCGCAGGCCATGAAGCAGTAAATAATAAGAATCGCCAAACATAGCATGACAGTACAGGTTAACCTAAACTATACATCACACCACATGCTACACTAACATTCTTCCATTCACTAAAATAAATCAATAAGCATTACAGACAAGTGATGGGGTGGGGGAGTGGAAAAGAGGGGGAGGGGGAATCACAGCCCCGAGGCTTTATTGAAAGACAACACACAGGAAGGGAGAGTGGAAAGGAAGGGGGTATCAATCCTCTACCTCGTCGACGTCCGGGCTGTCCCAGATTGAATAGTCTTCTCATTTTGGACTGATACATTGTGTGATGTCATCTCTTAGTTTAAAAAAGGGCAAAGTCTAGCGTTCGGTGCCATTTTCCCAGGTACCCCTGAGGACGCCATGTTTAGTGGTGAAACATGTCGGGGGGGCTGTCCATATTTTAAACGCATTGCTGTATTTTAATAGCGCTCACTGAATGCGGACTGCAGCCGCGAGTTTAGGAGAATCTATAATGAGGAAATTCATGACGTTAAGAGACATTTGCCTACAACAGTGTTGCAATATTTAGAATATTACTAGTTCCGCTTTTAGACCGCAATGCAATTTTAAACATGTGTGGTTAGTCTGTTCTGTCTATATAGAATCTACTTTAGTAAATAAAAGTTATGTTTTAGGTACTTTATATATTAGTATTGGTATCTAGGAAATAAAGGCTTCTCTTGCCCTCAGCAAGTTCAGTGTTTGTGACTAAGTGGGGATAACTGGCACTGTAATGCCCCCATAGCTTCCACTACATATTATACTTTCCCCATAGCTGCCCCCACACAGCCCTAATAGTGCCTAATAAAAATAATAAAATACATACTCGCCTAACCCTGTTCCAATGACGAGTGGAGGAGATCCCTATGTTCCTCCGGTCTGTGGCTCGACGCAGACTGCTGCGATGACGTCACTGAGGCAGTCGCTCACGGCTCAGCACAGACAGGCACAAGGCAGTGACGTCATCACGCTTGTCTGCACCGAGCCGTAAGCGGCCATCATTACATAGTGAATGGTGGAGCAGAGAGCTGACATCTCCCTGCTCTACCATTGGTTTCAACTGTATCTGCACCCTATGGATGTAGGTACAGTTGAAACCGGGGGAAAAGCTAAACTGAAAAAACGAAATGTGCAAGATGACGTTGGTTATCTACGCTGAATTTCGGTTTCATTATTTTTTATTTTATTAACTGCCCAGCGCTTGTCCTGTATAAACATTGGCCGTAGCAAGATCCTTCCTTTGTAATTTAACATCTATATGGTCATGTGATATAATCACACAACTGCATCATCCCTGTCATACATTATAGAATGACGGAAGCGTAGCTGCATGTCTAATGCCAGGATCAGACACACAATTTTGATGCAGTTTTTGTCTCAGTGTATTGAGGCAAATCCAAAAGTAGACACAAGGGGTCATTATACTGTGTGCAGGCACTAGGGTGTCATTATACTATTTGAGGGGCACTAATGGGTTATACTGTGTGGGGGCAGCTATTGTAGCATTAGTCTGTGTGGGGGCAACCATAGGGGCATTACCCTGTGTGGGGGGCAGCTATAGGGCGGTATACTGTGTGGGGGCCACTATGGGGTCATTATACTCTGGGGGGCCCACTGGGTTGGGGCCCACTCGGATGTGTGTCCCCCATCCCCCCGCGTAGGCCTCTGGTGAGAGCATGTCATCAGGCATCCTGGAAGCCCTGTGCCCCTTCGTCTCTGCGTCTGAAAATGGAATCTCCCGTTGACGAATTAGGGTATGTTCACACTCAGTGTTTTCAGGTGTATTTCGGGTCGCCTACAATCATCTGCCCATTGAAATCAATGGGAAAAACAGCATTTAATTCATACGGGGCAGCTTTTTACGCCTCTGTTTCAAAAAATGGATCGTAAAAAGACGCTCCGTAAAACGACGTAGCATGTCACTTCTTGGGGCGTTTTTTGGACTGATTTTCCATTGAACACTATGAAAAACGCCTGAAAAGAAGCCTCAAAAGAAGCTCCAAATCTCATTTTCAGCTTCAAAAACGCCTGAAAATTAGAGGCTGTTTTCTCTGAAATCAGCTCCGTATTTTCAGACGTTTTTTGTTAAGCGTGTGAACATACCCTTACACTTCATTTTAGCAGCTGGTTGGATTCACAGGGCACACACTGGTGACATCTTCTCATATGAACCCTTCCTTTAAAGGGGTAATCCCAACTTAGACATTTATTGCAAATTCACAGGATATGTCAAAAATGTGTCTGATAGATGTGGGCCCCAGCACTGGGACTGCACATACAGTACTGTGCAAAAGTTTTGGGCTGCATTTCAGCAAATGGAATTGAAGATTTGGCCGGGATTAATGGTGTCCTCAATCCCGAGAGAGGCAGATATTTATCCATCATTCAATACCATCAGGGTGGCGTCTGACTGGCTGCAGATTTATTCTGCAGCAGTATAGCGACCCCAAAAATACAACCAATGTCATTAAGAACTATCTTCAACATAAAAAAGAACAAGGAGCGATGATATGGCTCCCACAGAGCCCTGATCAGAGCCCTGATCTCAACATCATCGAGTCTGTCTGGGATTACAAGGCAAAGGGTGGTCACACCAAATATTGATTTGATTTAGATTTCTCTTTTGTTCATTCACTTTGTATTTTGATAATTGATAAAAAAAAACTATTAAGGGTATGTTCACATGCAAACTCAAAAACGTCTCAAAATACGGAGCTGTTTTCAAGGGAAAACAGCTCCTGAATTTCAGACGTTTTTTAAGCCACTCGCGATTTTCACAGCGTTTTTCGCGGCGTTTTTTATTACCGTTTTTGGATCTTTTTCCGATAGTCAATGAAAAACGGCTCCAAAAATGTCCCAAGAAGTGACGTGCACTTCTTTTTCATGGCCGTTTTTTTACGCGTAAAAAAACGCAGCGAAAAACGCTCTGTCGGAACAGAATTCCGTTTTCCCATTGAAAGAAATGGGCAGATGTTTTGAGGCGTTCTGCTTCCGATTTTTCGGCCTTTTTTCGGGAGTGTGAACATACCCTAACACTTCTATTTTAGAAAACACGTTAAGGCCGGATTCACACGAGCGTGTGCGTTTTGCGCGCGCAGAAAACGCTGCGTTTTTCGTGCGCAAAAGGTCCATAAGAGCTCTATGTGTGAGCAGCATATTATGCGTAGCTGCGTGATTTTTGCGCAGCCGCCATCATTATGACACCATGTTTGTAAACAGAAAAGCACGTGGTGCTTTTCGGTTTTCATTCATAGTTTTGACTACTGTAGCGCGGCAAATATAGGACATGTCGTGAGTTTTATGCAGCGGACATACGCTACGTGAAAATCACTGACAGTCTGAACGGCCCCATTGACTAACATAGGTCCGTGCGTTGCACGGACGTATTATACGCTCGTCTGAATAAGCCCTTAGGGTATGTGCACGCGACCTATTTTCAGAAGTAATGGAGGCCTAGCATGGACGAACCCTATCTGGGAGAGACAAGGACCAGAGACCAAGACTTCCAGGCGTTCCTACGGACATTTCGCACAGTGTTTGAGGAGCGTGGACGAGTCTTGTCGGCAGCTGCCTCCTTGCTGAACTTACGCCAGGGAGACATTTCCGTGGGCGAGTATGCCATCCACTTCCGCACACTGACGGGAGAATTGTTGTGGAACAATGAGGCCTTGGTGGCTACATTCTGACAGGGACTGTCTCCTGAGATTAAGGATAAGCTTGACGTCCGAGATCTGCCATCTACCATGGATGACCTCATCCATCTGGCTGCCCGGATGAGAACGGTTCCACGAAGCTTGTCGGGAGGGAGGACTCTCTAGCCCGGTTCCTACTTTGCAGCAACCCCTGCTGTCCTCATCAGCTGTTCCTCCAAAGGAGTCTTTGAGGACGGACAAGTTCAAGCTGCCTACCCAGGAGAAACAACGCAGATGAACTTCGGGACTCTGTCTGTATTGCGGCCTCGGAGGCCATATTGTGCGTCTGTGTCCCCAAAAGCCCCAGAGCCTAGGTTTGGTTGGAGAGACAACCCTGGGTGAAGAAGGACTTTCGTCTAAATTGTCCATTCCCATGACCAAAGACGGGTCTCTGCTTATCTGGACTCTGGATCCGCAGCTAATTTAATTCGGAGAGACCTGGTGGATCTTCTCCAGTTGCCCACAACCCCTCTGGAGAGGCCTTTGATTGTTGCATCGGTGAATGGACTTTGTTTCATCCTGCTCGATGTGCGCAAGGTTGCTCACTCCAAACCTGCTGGCCTGCTCCAGCCGCTGCCTGTGCCCGATTCTCCCTGGCAGCATATAGCAATGGACTTTGTTGCGGACCTGCCTTCCTCTGCGGGATGCAGTGCGGTCTGGGTGGTGGTGGATCGATTTTCGAAGATATCTCACTTCGTTCCGCTGACCGGTCTACCTTCTGCTTCTCGATTGGCCGCCCTCTTCATCCAACACATCTTCCGCCTGCATGGCTTGCCTCGGCATATCGTGTCTGTTCAGTTCACCTCAAGGTTCTGGAGAGCCCTCTGTAAACTCCTCAATGTAAAGTTGGACTTTTCCTCAACCTACCAACCTCAGTCCAATGGTTAAGTGGATCAACCAAAATCATGGAGAACTACCTGTGAGACTTCATCACCAAGCAGCATGATGACTGGTTGCAGCTTCTTCCTTGGGCCGAGTTCTCACACAATAATCATACTAGTGAGTCGACAAGAAATACACCATTCTTCATAGTCTATGGCCAACACCAACTAATTCCGCTCCCGGTGTCCGTTATGTCCGAAGTGCCCGCAGCTGATTCTGCTTTTAGAGACTTTCTGCAAATCTGGCAGCAGACCCGATCCTCCATTCTGCTGGCGGTGGACCGTATGAAATGTAAGGCAGACACAAGGAGAAGAGAACCTCCCCAGTTTTTTCTCCAGGTACCAAGGTGTGACTATCCTCCAAAAATATCTGGCTGAGGGTGCCACCATACAAGTTTGCACCCAGGTTCCTCGGACCTTTCGAGATCTTGCAACAGATCAACCCTTTCTCCTACAAGCATTGGTTGCCTTCTACCCTGAAGATCCCCAACTCCTTCCATGTCTCCCTTCTGAAGCCTGTGGTCCTGAACCGCTACTCCAAGATTCCTACTCCTGCAGTGGCTCCCAGCGGTTTATCTGATACATTTGAGGTTAAGGAGATCCTGGACACCAAGAGAGTGGGTGGAAAAACCTTTTGTTTGGTAGATTGGAGGGGGTTTGGTCCTGAAGAGAGGTCCTGGGAACCAGTAGAGCACCTCAATGTTCCTACCCTCCTGAAGAAATTTCTCTCTCACTCTGGCCCTAAGAGGAGGGGGCGTAAGAGGGGGGGGATACCGTAATGGCCGTGGGCAGCCAGGTTTACTTACCTCCTGACGATCGCAGCCATAGATCAGTGAGCGCTGGTCCCCATCTCCTCCTCAAGAGACGCCAGCGCTCACTTCCGCTTCACTCTGCTGTGTCCCGTAGGGTGCTCTTAAAGGGCCAGCGTGCGCACATGAATTAAAGACCAAATTAGCCCATGAGCACCCTGGACTATAAGAGGGGCCCAGCCCCTTCCTACATTGCCTGATTGTTGTTGTCATTTACCTGTGTTTGTTTCTGCAAATGGTCCCTAGTGTTTCCTAGTTCCCAGTGTTCCCGTTCCTGCTATCTGTATCCTGTGTCTCATGCTATCCAGAACCAAGTGCCGTATAGAATTGGAGTCGAGCTGTGCTGAGTACTACGCCTGTCCTGTTACACCACGCCTTGTGTCTGCCTGCTGCCAAAGTCTCATCCGAGCCTGTCTTACTGCTGTTCGTAGTTTACACAGGTACACCTATTTGAACTATAGACTTTGACCTGTGTCCTGTTGGCCAGCTGCCATACTGTTAAGGCGGTATGGCCCAGTGGGTCCACGCACCCAATGTGACACCCAGGTCGCGGTCCTCAGAGTAGTCACCGGTTGGCAGTGGGATGCAGCAGCGATAACAGAACTGGTCAGATGAAGTCATGGGTCAAAACTAGAAGTTCATCTGGGTGCAACAATTCAGATGGAGAAAACAAAGGTAGAGTGAACGTTCAGGCTTAGGAGGCAAAACCAGGAAATACACAGAAGAGAGACAATCCAAAGGAAAAAGGCAAAACCCAGGTAAGAGCAGGGACAAACACAGGCAGTGGGTATAGGAATATACAGACTAGAGGAAGTGCCTGTATAGAAATTGATACTCAGACAATGAGTGAAAGACCTGGCTGGGTTGAAATAGTAGGCAAGTGCAGGAGTAAGCATTATTTTGCATAGCAACAGAACACCGAAACAGGAAGAGAAAGAAAAACACTACTTTGTGGCAGCAATAGGGTTTGATTTTACAGCAGGGTCAGATCGATGTAAGATCCTGGGCAGGTATGTAACAGTATCCCCCCCCCATAGGCCCCTCCCAGTGTGTCCTTCGTGACGAGAATTGGGATGTTTCTTGAGGTAGTCCTGAATCAGACAAGGGGCATGGACATCTCTTTCTAGTACCCATGATCTTTCCTTATGAATGAAACTCTTCCAATCAATTAGATAGTAGAGTTTAGTGCAGGATCTTATTGCTTATATGCTTATTACTGGAAGTATGATGAGATTTAGAAAATCTGTTCAAAATTAGAGGTCATAGTAGAGAGATATGGTAGATGTGCAGAATGAGGAGATTGGAAGGAAGCTGAAGACTGTAGTTTACTGGTTTGGTGCATTTGAGAACCTGGAAGGGACCAATAAAGCGAGTTGCCTGCTTGAAGGAGGATACTTTTGATTGACAACCAAAATTAGTCTCTGGGGTAATTATTAGTACCAGGCCGGCGAGGCTCATCTGCAGATGTTTTTAGCCCAAATTGCAGGCTGTTGCTCTCTTATTTACTTCTTCCCAGATAGAGCTTTGATTTTGGCAGAAGACGTTGATCTCGGATACAGCAGAATGACGGGACAATGGAAGAGGAAGACCGGATGGAGTCCCAGAACCAGTTCAAATGGAGACTTGACTGAAGCTGAGGAAACATGGTTATTATGGGTAAACTTTGCCTATGGCAGTAAGTCGACCCAGTTATCTTGGTGCATGTGGATGTAGGAGTGCAAAAACTGTTTCAGGGACTGATGGTCCATTTTGTCTGCCCATTGGTCTGGGGATAAAAGCAAGTGGAGAAATATCCAAAAGTCTACACATTGACCTCCAGAACCTGGAAAAGAATCGCAGTCTTCAGTCTGAAACCAGTGGCGTAACTACTGCTGTAGCAGCCATAGCGGCTGCTACGGGGCCCGCGCCATGAGGGGGCCCATGCCCCCTGCCAGCACAGGTTCCCTATGCCTGGTGGCGCTATCCTTCGGACGCAGGCACTATTGAACACTATTGCAGAGCAGGGAGGTATCTCCCTACTCTGCCATTTACTAGGCTACAGGCCACATTCGGGCTGAAGCCTATCAGGCGCAGGGACGGAATCCCTGCGCAGGCCAGCGTGATGAAGTCACTGGATCACACCGGCCTACGCAAGGATCTTGTTGGCGTTGATGCTTTGAAGCAGCTTTGTTCATCACGGGAATGGAGCCTAAGCGAGTAAAAGGTTTTTTTTGTTTGTTTTGGGGGCGCTATCTACAGGGAGGGGGTCTGTATGGCACTTTCTACAGGGGGGAGTGTATGGCACCATCTACAAGGGGGAGGTGGGGCCACCAGCTACAATGGGAGATGGAGGCGCTATCTATAGGGGGGGCTGTATTGCGCTATCTTCAGGGGGGCTGTATGCCACCATCTACAGGAGGGGTTGTATGGCACTATCTACAAGGGAGAGGTGGAGGCACTATCTACAGGGGGGCACTATCTACAAGGGGGGCTGTGTGTGGCACCCAGGAGAGGGGGTGCCGAGTCAAAAGTTTGCTATGGGGCCCATTCTTTCCTAGTTACGCCCCTTTGAAAACCTATCCACCACTTCTCATATCACCATAAGGCCTTATTCACACGAACGTGTCCGTTTTGCACGCGTAAAAAACTCAGCGTTTTTCCTGCATTGCAGTTCCGTGTGATATCAGTGTATGGTGCTT
Source organism: Rhinoderma darwinii (assembly GCF_050947455.1). Classification (NCBI taxonomy): domain Eukaryota; kingdom Metazoa; phylum Chordata; class Amphibia; order Anura; family Rhinodermatidae; genus Rhinoderma; species Rhinoderma darwinii. Next base: position 217,521,513 of record NC_134689.1, on the reverse strand, counting down.
GTCTGCGTTTTTTACGTGCGTATGTCACCCGTATGTCATGCGTTTTTTACGTCAGCAAAATAAACTGAAGGAGGTGGTTTACTTTTTCTCAGAAATTCTTTAGAAATTGTTGCGTGAATCACGCACAGCACACGGATGTGCGTCCGTGTGCTGTCCGTGATTTTCACGCACCCATTGACTTCAATGGGTGCGTGATGCGCAAAAAACGCACAAGTATAGGACATGCAGTGAGTTTCACGCAACGGACACACGCTGCGTGAAAAACACTGAATGTCTGAATGGCCCCATTGACTTGAATAGGTCCGTGTGACGTGCGTTATTTTCACGCGCGTAACACGGACGTGAAATACGCTCGTGTGAATTAGGCCTAAATCGATGATGAAGTCCATGAAGATGCCGGTCCAAGACTGTGTGGGAACAGGTAGTTGCTACAGGAGACCAGAGGGAGCCTGATGCAAATTTTCGACTTTACCTCGGGTGGAGCAGGCAGATAGAAAGTCCATAATATCTTTAATCCAACAAGGCCACCATTAATACTGTGCAAGGAGACGAATGTTGCATAGTCTGCCGGGTGACCTGATGAGAATGGGCCCAGTGAGGAACCTGGAGTTGCAGGGCCTGTGGAATAAAGGTCAGTCCGTTAGGAGGGCAAGTAGAAATTCCCACCTGGGCTAGGATTCACTGGGTATCCATGATCTGTGCAGGACCTTCTGGGTAGGAGTCAGACGCATCTAAGGAGCGGGACAATGCATCAGCCCAACAGTTTTTGTTGACAGGTCTGTACTGGAGGATGAAGTCAAATCATGCGAAGAACAGAGACCAGTGGGCTTGTTGAGGATTTAGTCTCTAGGCAACTTGGAGGTACTCCATGTGGTTATGATCTGTATAAATGGTGATATGATGTTTGGCCCTTTTCAGCAGATGTCGCCATTTTTTTCCAGAGCTGACCTCACCACCAACAGTTCACAATCTCCATGAGAAGGCATATGGGCGGAGTCTCCCACCTCGACAAAGAAGGACCTGAGAACATCTGAGTGAGTGCTTTTCACGTGCGTCGCACGGACCTATGCTAGTCTATGGGGCAGTGCAAACTGTCAGTGATTTTTGCGCAGCGTGAGTCCGCTGTGTAAAACTTACGACAGGTCCTGCATTTTTTGCGCATCACGCACCCATTGAAGTCAACGGGTGCGTGAAAATCACGCATGCCACACGGAGGCACCTCCGTGGGACGTGCGTGATTCACGCAACAGCAGGCAAACTATGATTGCAAACATACAAACAGACTGTCATAATGATGGCGGCTGCGCGAAAAGCACGCAGCCGCGCACCATATGATCATGACACACGAGGCTGTTAAGTGCCTTTTGCGCGCGCAAAACGCAGCGTTTTTTGCGTGGGTAAAACGCACACGCTCGTGTATATCCGCCCTAATTGTGATATTGTATGGCCCTCTAGTTTATGCAAGGTCTCAAAGACCAGACCTTTTTCTTCATAAAGAAAAAGCCAGAACCGACTGGATACCAAGATTTATAAATGAAGCCCCTCTGTATATTCTCCTCAATAGAGGTGGGCATGGCCACTGCCTCTGGTAATAAGAGAGAATAATCTCGCCCCTGAGGAGGTTTGTGCCCAGGCAGGAGATTGATTGCGCAGTCATAGGGGAAATGTTCTGTGAGTGTCTTTGCCTTCTGTTTAGGGAACATGTCAGCAAAATCAGAGTGCTGTGAGGGTAGTCAAGGAGTATACTCTAGCGACTGAAGGGACAGCGGAACAGGAGGGGAAACAGCCTGAGGGCTTCTCTGTGAGTACCCAGCAAATAAGTTGTCTAGTAGTCCAATCGAAATACAGGATTATGTAGACGGAGACTAGGCAATCCCAAAAAGACTGGATGAGTGGCAGACTAGAAACAAAAAGGTAACTTCCTCATGATGTAACAGATCAACCTGCAACTGAACAGGTGAGGTGCAATACCGTATTAGACATTCTTAAATGGGGGAGCCTTCCACTCATGAAGTCGCCATATACTTAAGGTTCCCAGGCGTACTCCTCTCCTGTCCATGCGCCCTCCCACCCCAACGCCGCTCACCTTCCGTTTCTCCTGCGACTGCTCCTATTGCTCGCACTGGTCCTTCTCTTCCTAAAGGGCCAGCACATACCAAAATTCCACCCAGCTTTCCCTGTATGAAAGGGTCCATCCTTCATTTCTCCATACCTGAGCAATTAGGCTCTTACTCTAGATTGCCAGGGGTATACTTCTGAGGCTTGTATTCCATTATCCATTACCGATCTTGCCTGAACTTGACCTTGTTTGCCTGCCCTCACCACTTGCCTGTTTACCAAGATGACTATCTTCCGCCTGCCCTGACCTCTGACTTTGCTTAACATGAGTGAACGTCTGCCGCCTGCCCTGACCTACGCTAATAACAGACCCTGCATTTTGCCTGCTGATATTGTACCTTGTCTGTCCACGTCGGCTGTTGCCAATGGAGACTACTTTGAGAGTAGGGGCCTGGGGATACTAGTGGCCAAGTCCACATTTCCATACGGGGGGTTAAAGCGTGAACACCTAGCTATCCCGTAGAGTTCGCTCTTTTACTTCTATGGGCCCTGTGACAGGTAACAGGGAGAGCTGCCACTTTTGGGCCAAATCATAGTACAGGAAGCTCCCTGCAGCTACTTATTCAATGAAAGCTTCAGAGGGAGTTTCCCTATTTTGACAGGATGCATCAGGCAATTCTGGTGCTCATCATATTTCTGAACACATTAAACCACACAAACCCTGAAACAATATCCTGGACCTCTCCGTCGAGGACAGTGCGGTATAGCCCGCTTGCACAGGCTCATCAGTAGCAGGTGGCACTGTGGATATAGATGCGTTGGTGGATTACTGAAGACAGGAGACAGACCCGGAAAACGACAGGAATGATTCTTCTCCTGAGCCCTCTCCATGAAGCAGATATCTACTTGAGTGGCCAGAGCAGTGTTCTCCATTATGTGGCCCACAGTTGCTGTCACGGCATGCTGGGAGTTGTAGTTTTGCAACAGCTAGAGAGCCACACGATGGGGAACACTGGGCTAGATTAATGTTGTCATCCGGGAAAGAGGGAATAGCACGCCCAGGCAGATTATGTTTTATATGATCTGCCAGCCCCCCTAGAAAGCTTTACGGTTCCAGAATAAATCCAAAGTTATGGTGCAGAATCTGTTGGCATATTGCTCAAAGGAAGATGATCCCTGCTTAAGGCAGAACATCATGGAAGCAATGGTGGATATGTGTCCAGGTTCCTCAAAAGACCCTACTGAAAACCACCACGAAAATTTGTAAGGAAGAGTTGGCAGGGTCATTGCGTTCCCAGAGAGATGATCCACAGGCCAGTACTTCTCCAGCAAGCAAAGAAGCTCTGGTCGGAGGGAAATTGTGGGGGACAGAATTAAAAATGGATAGCATACTTAATCAAACAGGCCTGACAAGTCTTTGGATTTCCATCATGTTGCTGAGGAGCTGGAAGGTGTAGATTGGGTCCTGTAGCAGGAGATAGAGAAGCTAGAGCAGGTGTGAGTACTGTAGGAGGGGATCAGGTGTAATCTGCAGTGTATCTAGATGGGAGGAGAAGGAACTGGATGGTCTCTTGCTGACACTTCCCTTGTTTCACGATTTGATCAGCTAAATTGCAAACATCTATTAGCAGTGAAGTCGCTTGAGCAGCGTCGGTTGGTTCCATGGCTTCAGTATACCTTTAGGCAGATGTATCTTGAAGTAGAATTTGAGATTATGAGGGATAATCCTGTTCTTCACCAGGGACCCCGGGTCTTGTTTCCTCAGAGTAGTCATAACCAGAAGATTAAGCAGGTATGACAATCAAGAAGTAAAAAACGAAGGCAGGGTCAGAGTTTAGGCAAGGTGTCAAAACCAGAAAATACAAGGAAGAGTGACAAACCGAAGGGCAAAGAAATAGGAAAAATCCAGGTAGAGAGCAAGTTGAAACAGGTAGTTCAAATAGGAATATAACAGGCTAGAGGCAGTGTCTGTATAGAATTGATACTCAGGCAATGAGTGAAAAACCTGACTGGGTTTAAATAGTAGGCCCTGGTGACGTCACCAGAAGCAGCCGAAGAGTAAGGGTATGTTCACACGGCCAAATTTCAGACGTATACGAGGCGTATTATGCCTCGTTTTACGTCTGAAAATACGGCTCCAATACGTCGGCAAACATCTGCCCATTCATTTGAATGGGTTTGCCGACGTACTGTGCAGACGACCTGTTATTTACGCGTCGTCGTTTGACAGCTGTCAAACGACGACGCGTAAAAATACAGCCTCGTCAAAAGAAGTGCAGGACACTTCTTTGGACGTTTTTGGAGCTGTTTTCTCATAGACTCCAATGAAAACAGCTCCAAAAACGAGTTGGTAAAAAAACGAGTTGGTAAAAATGCGAGTTGGTAAAAAAACGTCTGAAAAGCAGGGTCTGTTTTCCTTTGAAAACAGCTCTGGATTTTCAGACGTTTTGGTTGACTACGTGTGAACATACCCTAAGCATTCTGCTGAATAGCAACAGAGCACGGCAACAGGAAGAGAAAGAAAAACACTACTATTCTGCAGATATAGTGTGTGGTTGTGCAGCCGGGACGGAGCGGCATATAATCCTGGGCAGGTGTAACATCCACATCCTTTTGGACATATAGTATTGATGAGGGGCCAATTTTCTTTCTTATTATCAGTAGGCCAGATACTGATTTTCTATATTATCATTGAAAACCCTAAGGCTCTGTACACACCGAGTTTTTTTACATGGTTTTTGACGCAGAAACCGCATCGGAAACCACGGAAAAAAACGGCCGAAATTGCTTCCCATTAATTTCAATGGGAGACGACCGGTAAAAAACGCTCGCGGAAAAAAGAAGCGACATGCATTATCTTCAGGCATTTATGTCTCTGACCTCCCATTGACATCAATGGGACGCAGAAAAAGTGTTTTTTTGCGGCACTCAATGACCGCGGGCGAAAAACGCGGCAAACAGCGTGCAGGCAGATCAAAATCTGCCTCAAAATTCCAAATGGAATTTTGAGGCAGATTTTTTTGCCTGCAAAAAAACTCTTTGTGAACAGGGCCTTAAAAGTCCCTAGTAATCCTAGGTAAGAATACTGCTCCAGAATTACATTTATTATTTTCAGATGGTGAATATCACATTCATAAAAACTGCCATAAATGTGTTTTATGTAACCATAATATGGGGCTGACGTAGTAAATAATGCAGTGCGGATGTTGTTACTATGGTGCTTCACAGCACTGCCATGACCTGAACCTGCATATTAATAAAGAAATGATTTTGTGAATGGACTGGAAAAAATATATATGAAATCATTAGAAATATCTAAAAAAAAAAAATAAATTTTTTATTTCCTTTTACTTATATAAGGCCTTATTCACACGGACACGTCCGTGTGTCATCAGCATATGGTGCGCGGCTGTGTAATTTTCGCGCAGCCGGCATCATGATGGCACACTGGTTTTATGTTTACAAACAGAAAAGCACGTAGTTCTTTTCTGTTTTCATTCATAGTTTTTACTACTGTAGCGGGCATCACGGGCAGCACCCGGAAGTGCTTCGGTGTGCCGAGCGCGATTTGCACGCACCGATTGACTTCAATAGGTGAATGCAGCGCGAAACACGGGCAAATATGGGACATGTCATGTGTTTCACGCAGAGCACATACGCTGCGAGAAATTCACTTACAGTCTGAACGGCCCCATTCATTAACATAGGTCTGTGCGACGCGCGTGAAAATCACGAGCGTGGCACAGACGTATAACACGTTCCTATGAATAAGGCCTAAAGCTAACATAGTATTTATGTCTGATGCTGACACACTGGGGCAGATTTACTACTGTGTCAGGAATGTGAGGAGAACCTTTCACCTCCCCATACATGTGCAGCTGAGTGCAGCATGTAATGGGGAGGGCTGCACAAACCCTGGTGCACTTTAAAAAAAAATTCTACCTCGCTCCGTTATTTAGATATCGGTGACGTTATATTTGGCGCGCGATATTTAAATAACCCCCTGAACAGTCAACGGGGCCTGTACTGGTAAGGGGGCGTGTTACTATGGCTGTGACGGTGTCCAATTAGATATGGACAGTGTTACAGCAAGAGCGAGCAGAGAAAGTACACTCTCTCTCTCTTCAGCTTTCAAGATTAGTCTTCTACCGAACTGGCAAGGGGGCGTGTCACTGCTACAGACAGTGTGAGGCCAATTCACACGATTTGCGCGCGCAAAAGGCACTTAACAGCTCCGTGTGTCAGCCCAGTATGATTCGCGGCTTCGTGATTTTTGCGCAGCCGCCATCATTATGACACTCCGTTTGGATGTTTGTAAACAGAAAAGCACGTGGTGCTTTTCTGTTTACATTCATAGTTTTACAGCTGTTGCGCGAATCACGCGCGTCCCACGGAAGTGCTTCCGTGTGGTGCGTGTGATTTTCACGCACCCATTGACTTCAATGGGTGCGTGATGCACGAAATACGCACAAAGAAAATCACGCGCGTTGCACGGACGTATTTAACGTTGGTCTGAATAAGCCCTAAGAGCTGTGGAGAGGAGAGCGTGCTTTCATCTCTTCAATTCTTGCGAGAGATCAGACTTGTATTGTCTGCCGAACTGGCAAGGGCGCGTGTCTCTGCTACGGACATTGTAAGCGCACCCCAGCTTACACTGTCCGTAGCAGTGACACGCCCCCTTGCCAGTTCGGCAGAAGACTAATCTTGAAAGCTGAAGAGTGAGAGTGTGTGTGCTCGCGCGCACATACTCTCATTCCTCGCTCTTGCTGTAACACTGTCCATATCTGATTGGACAGTGTCACAGCCATAGTAACATGCCCCCTTGCCAGTACCCGCCCCGTTGATTGTTCAGGGGGTTATTTAAATATCGGGCGTCAAATATAACGGCACCGATATTTAAATAATGGAGCGAGGTAGAAAAAAAATGTAAAGTGCACCAGGGTTTGTGCAGCCCTCCCCATTACATGCTGCACTCAGCTGCGCATGTTTGCACCTCACTAGATACTTTTAAAAAGCGTTTAGAAAAGTGGTGTGGCTCAGGGTATGTGCACACACAAACTCAAAAACGTCTGAAAATACGGAGCTGTTTTCAAAGGAAAAGTTTTTTAAGCCACATGCGTTTTTCGTGACGTTTTTTACGGCCGTTTTTTGGAGCTGTTTTTCAATGGATTCAATGAAAAACGCGTCCAAAAACGTACCAAGAAGTGACATGCACTTTTTTTTCACAGGCGTCTTTTGACGCGCCATTTTTTGAAAATCAGGCTAAAAAAAACCGGCCCGTTCTAATAGAACGCCGTATTTCCCATTGAAATCAATGGCCAGATGTTTGTAGGCGTTCTGCTTCCGTTTCTTCAGCCGTTTTTCGGGACGTTTACTCCCCAAAAAACGGCTGAAAACACTACGGCTGAAAACACTACGTGTGCACATACCCTTGCACCAATGTGGGGAAAACAGGAACTAAGCCAACTAAGAATTCATCTAAGGGTATGTTCACACGGCTTAGCAAAATATGTCTGAAAATACAGAGCTGTTTTCAAGCGAAAACAGCTCCTGATTTTCAGACATTTTTGTAGCAAGTCACGTTTTTCGCTGCGTATTTTACGGCCGTTTTTGGAGCTGTTTTTCAATGGAGTCAATGAAAAACTGCTCCAAAAACGTCCCAAGAAATTACCTGCACTTCATTTTACGCGACGTATTTTTACGCGCCGTATTTTGAAAACGACGCGTAAAATGACACCTCGTGGGAACAGAACACCGTAAATCCCATTTCAAGCAGTGGGCAGATGTTTGGAGGCGTAATGGTGCCGTTTTTTCAGGCGTAATTCGAGGTGTAAGCTGCCCAAATTACGTCTGAAACCACTGTGTGTGAACATACCCTTAGGCCTTATTCACACGAACGTGGTATAGGTCCGTGCTACGGACCTATGTTAATGAATGGTGCCGTTCAGACTGTCAGTGAATTTCACGCAGCGTATGTGCACTCCGTGAAACTCATGACATGCCCTATATTTGGCTGTGTTTCGCGCAGCATGCACCCATTGAAGTCAATGGGTGCGTGCAAAGCGCGCTCGGCACACGGAAGCACTTCCGGGTGCCGCGCGTGATGCGCGCTACAGTAGGAAAATAAATAAATGAATGAAAACAGAAAAGCACCACGTGCTTTTCTGTTTGTAAACATAAAACCAGAGTGTCAATCACGCAGCCGCGCACCATATGCTGATGACACACGGACCTTTTGCGCGCTAAACGCAGCGTTTTTTGCGCGCGCAAAACGGACATGTCCGTGTGAATAAGGCCTCATGCACACGACCGTGTTCGGTCCGTGATATACGGTCCGCATGTCGGCTGCATGTCCCGGACCGAACACAGTGCAGGGAGTCGGGCTCCTAGCATCACACTTATCTATGACGATAGGGGTCACTGCCTGTCCGCGGAACTACTGTCCCGTACTGTAATCATGTTTTAGTGTGTGACAGTAGTTACGTGGATAGGCAGTGACACCTAGCGTCATAGATAAGTATGATGCTAGGAGCCCGGCTCCCTGTACTTTGTACGGTCCGGGACAAGCGGCCGACATGCGGACCGTATATCACGGACCGAACACGGTCGTGTGCATGAGGCCTAAGGCCTTAGGGTGGATTCACATGTGGCAGATTTTGTTGCAGAAACTTTCATTCATCTGGACGGGGTTATTTCTGAGGCAAGCACATGGTGTTTTGCAGGTTCCATTCTGATGAATGGAACAGATATTTAGTCAAATACATTTTTGCAGCAAAATTTGAGAAAGATGCACACATTTTTCATCATACAGAGTGTGTGACACTGCAATAAACTTAGCACATCTTCAGGACTTATTCAGACGACCGGGATATACGTCCGTGCAATGCGCGTGATTTTCACGCGCGTCGCACGGATCTATATTAGTCTATGGGGCAGTGCAGACAGTTGCGTGATTTTTCCGCAGCGTGAGTCCGCTGCGAAAAAGTCACGACATGTCCGTTCTTTGGGCATATTTCGCGCATCACACACCCATTGAAGTCAATGGGTGCGTGAAAATCACGCATGCCACACGGAAGCACTTCCGTGGGACCTGCGTTTTTCACGCAACAGCTGTCAAACTATGACTGAAAACAGAAAAGCACCACGTGCTTTTCTGTTTACACACATCCAAACGGAGTGTCATAATGATGGCGGCTGCGCGAAAATCGTGCAGCCGCGCATCATACGGGGCTGACACACCGAGCTGTTAAGTGCCTTTTGCGCACACAAAACGCCGTGTTTTTTGCGTGCCCAAAACGCACACTCTCGTGTGAATCCGGCCTCAGACTAACTGGACAAAGTTTAGCCTGTCTAAATCTTAGACAGCTTAGTAAATCTGCCCCACTGTGTTTACATGACCTATACATCAAACATATACCTATGATGTATGCCATACATCACCTATACCATTTTTTTAAACAAATTTTTGCACTTGTTTTGTCCCACTGATATTATACGCTACAATAATTAATCGCTCATAATACTTGATCACTGATACACTGCAATACTTTCCACGTACACTTTTGGCCTCCGTCGGGCTAATGGAGGCCTCTGGACACATTTAGCGGATACATCTGGAGCTTCCCTGAGGTACACGCTGAACGTAGGGAAAAAAACGTGATGCGGCAAGGGCCTAACCCACTATCTCTATGCTCTAATAGTTACTATATATATATATATATATATATATACATACATACAGTGTCACGTGCCAAATAAGTGAACCCTCTATACCATGATTAGACTGATGCAAACTAAACTGGGGTGTGGAATCTAAGGGACCCCCTGGTTTTCACCCTTGACCCCTGCAAGGAGGTTTGGTCTTTGCTGCAGGTCGTCATCGTTTTGTGTCGCCATATTCTGAGATTCATAACTTTTCTATTTTTCCGTCTATGGGTTGAGTGAGGACTTATTTTTTGCAGGGCGAGCTGTAGTTTGGTACCAGTTTGGGGTACATATGGCACTTTGATCATTTTTTTCAGGGGGAAGGCAATAAAAAAAAAACTGCATTTTTAGAGCCCCATTGAAACAATACACTGCAATACTTAATCGTTCAAAAAGCTTGATCGCTAATACACTGCAATACTTTCGTCACAGGAATCGGAGTATGCAGCACACTTTCAAATCAACAGCATGCTCTTGATGTGGTGAAAGCCACTGTTAGGCCGGGTTCCCTCGTAGCGTAAACACTGTGGAATTTCCGCAACAAAATTCTGTGCGGAAATTCCGCAGCATTTACAGTAGCAGCAAAGTGAATGAGATTTAGAAAATCTCATGCCCACGCTGCGGAAAAAAACGCACAAAAGTCGTGCGGAAAGTGTTCTTCGGTGCGTTTTTCAATTCCGCAGCATGTCCATTTATGCTGCATGTTTTATGCGGAGATGCTGCGTGTTTGGCCCATAGACTTCAATGGGGAGCAGAAATTCCGCAATAGATTTATGTTGTTGCGGTTTTTAAAAACACAGCGTTTCTTCAGCAATATGAGATTTCTCAGCATTTTTCTCGAGATTCTTCTGCAGCGTATCCTGTGTGTGGGAACATACCCTAAGGGCTCATTTTCACAAGCGTGTTATACGTCCGTGCAGCGCGCGTGATTTTCACGCGCGTCGCACAGACCTATAATAGTCTATGGGGCCGTGCAGACAGGTGCGTGATTTTCACGCAGCGTGAGTCCGCTGCGAAAAACTCACGACCTGTTCTATATTTGTGCGCTGTTCGCGCATCACGCACCCATTGAAGTCAATGGGTGCGTGAAAACCACGCATGTCACAAGGAAGCACTTCCGTGAGACAAGCGTGGATCCCGCAACAGCAGTGAAAAGAATGAATGAAAACAGAAAAGCATCACGTGCTTTTCTGTTTACAAACATCCAAACGGAGTGTCATAATGATGGCAGCTGCGCGAAAATCACGCAGCCGCGCATCATACGGGGCTGACACATGGAGCTGTTAAGTGCCTTTTGCGCACGCAAAACGCTGCATTTTTTGCGTGCGCAAAACGCACACGCTCGTGTAAACCCGGCCTAAATCTGCAGGTAAAATTTGCTGCGGAAAAACCGCATCGTTTCCGCAGCAATATGAGCAGGAAAACCGCACTATTTGGTGCGTATTTCTGTGAGAGATTTACCAGCGTTTTTCTAGAGATTCTCGTGCAGATTTTCTGTTGCAGAAAATCTGCAGTGTATCCTCTGTGTGGGAACATACCCTTAATCCGCAGAATAATCTGCACCAAAATCCGCACGTAACACGTATTCTGTTTGGACTCATACCTAAATTAAATTTTTTTAGGAAACAAGTAAAAAAAGCACAGTAAAATTCTAGCAGTCCGTCATGTACAAGATGCAAATTTATAACACATTTCCAGACGGTTGGATGATTTATATTTTTCTCCAGCCCCTGCTACATACATTTCTGATACTTCCACGTGCTGACATGGTGCCTCCTGACACTGACATTATTATGCACAATGTTTTATGTGCTCAATCTGTCGAATTGCCAAGCCTCTTAACACAATATAGGGGCTGTTTTTGGCAGTTGACAGCGATTAGAAGGAATTCCGGACCGTTGGATTGTGAATTCATGGAGTAAATACTTATTCTGATCACAAGTAAAACAGTAACTTGTTTATCAGGATGACCTGAACATAGCAACGCTCATATCACAATGGAGCAGCGGTCAGTGATGGGAGCTTTGTGATGAGTGTCATGTAGGGCTTTGTTGTTTTATCAGCTGTGCCTGTTTATATTTATTAGATATGTTCTGGTTTCTCTACTCTTATGGCGGATTTACACGAACGTGATATACGTCCGTGCCACCCGCGTGTTTTTCACGCGTGTGGCACGGACCTATGCAAGTCTAAGGGGCAGTGCAGACTGGCCATGATATTTGCGCAGCGTGAGTCCGCTGCGTAAAACTCACGACAGATTCTATATTCCGGCGAAGTGAATGGGTGCGTGAAAATCACGCGCGCCACACGGAAGCACTTCCGTGGGACGCACGTTATTCGCGCAACAGCAGTAAAAGAATGAATGTAAACAGAAAAGCACCACGTGCTTTTCTGTTTACAAACATCCAAACGGAGTGTCATAATGATGGCGGCTGCGTGAAAAGCACGCAGCCACGCACCAGATCAACATGACACACGCTCGTGTAAATCCGCCCTTAGTAACAATCAAGCCTGGTAAGAGGTGACATGATCATTTCTGGTGTCCCCTCAGTATTCTGCAGTGGAGTAGTCATTATCTCAAAATTATATGACACAGTCGGAAAGTATTTCAGAATTTACAATTTTTGCCTTGAGTGACACTTTCAATTCTGAAAAACTTTTCAGGGTTTAGGCTGGTTTATCTAAGCCTATAGGCACTATCGTCTTTCACAAGAAAATTGCTGTCTTTTTAGGTTATCTTCCATAAATGCATCAATTATAGAAATATATTTTTAATTTCCAGCATTTGCTGGGATAAAATAGATGTTTTAATGTTTAGATTGTATAGCATACCTTTCCATTCTATTTAATAGACTTGGATATTGAAGACACATGTTCTACCAACAGCAAGCACTCTATCAGGAAGATTCCAGGGTTTTGCTAGGTAACTTCACTGAGATCTATGATTATTGGTGCTGCTGGAGAGAATGAGATTTCATAGTATTCCTCGTAAGTCTCGTTCTTAGGCCTTACTCACACAAACCGTTTATATTTACATGCTACGCGTGTGATAATGTTAATGAACGGGGCTGTTCAGACTGTCAGTGAATTTCACGCAGCGTATGTGCGCTGCGTAAAACTCACGACATGTCCTATATTTGGCCGTGTTTCGCGCAGCGTGCACCCATTGAAGTGAATGGGTGCGTGCAAATCGTGCACGGCACCAGGAAGCACTTCCTGGTGCCGCGCGTAATGCGCGCTACAGTAGTAAAAACTATGAATGAAAACAGAAAAGCACCACGTGCTTTTCTGTTTGCCAACATAAAACCAGAGTGTCATAAGGGCATGACCACACGTGGCGGATTTCGTCCGCAACTGTCCGCATCAATGCCGCACAGAATCTGCGTTGCAGATTCTGCTGCGGATCTGCACAAAATGTGCAGTAAATTGATGCGGACTAGCTGCTGCGGACTGCGGGAAAAGTACTTCCCTTCTCCCTATCAGTGCAGGATAGAGAGAAGGGACAGCACTTTCCCTTGTGAAAGTCAAAGAAATTCATACTTACCGCCCGTTGTCTTGGTGACGCGTCCCTCTTTCGGCATCCAGCCCGACCTCCCTGGATGACGCGCCAGTCCATGTGACCGCTGCAGCCTGTGCTTGGCCTGTGATTGGCTGCAGCCGTCACTTACACTGAAACGTCATCCTGGGAGGCCGGACTGGAGACAGAAGCAGGGAGTTCTCGGTAAGTATGAACTTCTATTTTTTGACAGGTTGCTGTATATTGGGATCGGTAGTCACTGTCCCGGGTGCAGCAACAGTTACTGCCGATCGCTTAACTCTTTCAGCACCCTGGACAGTGACTATTTACTGACGTCTCCTAGCAACGCTCCCGTCGTTACGGGAGCCCCATTGACTTCCTCAGTCTGGCTGTAGACCTAGAAATACATAGGTCCAGCCAGAATGAAGAAATGTCAAGTTAAAAAAGCAAGACGCATCCGCAGCACACATAACATGTGCATGACAGCTGCGGACTTCATTGCGGAAATTAGAATCTCCATTGAAGTCAATGGAGAAATTCCGCCATGAGTCCGCCACTGCTCCGCAACAGACAGAGCATGCTGCGGACACCAAATTCCGCTCCGCAGCCTATGCTCCGCAGCGGAATTTTACGCCTCGTCTAAACGAACACTGCTAAATTAAAGTGTAAGTCAATGGACAAACGGCTCCGCTGCGGATTAACGCTGCGGAGTGTCCGCAGCGGAATTTAAGTGAAATTCCGCCACGTGTGAACCCAGCCTTATGATGCCGGCTGCACGAAAATCACGCAGCCATGCACCATATGCTGATGCCACACGGACCTTTTGCGAGCGCAAAACGCAGCGTTTTTTGCGTGCGCAAAACTGACACGTCCGTGTGAATAAGGCCTTAGGGTATGTTCACACGCTGAGTCAAAAACATCTGAAAATACGGAGCTGTTTTCAAGGGAAAACATCTCCTGATTTTCAGACGTTTTTTGAGCAACTTGCATTTTTCGCTGCGTTTTTTACGCCCGTTAAAAACGTCCCAAGAAGTGACCTGCACTTCTTTTTCGCGGCCTTCGGAACAGAACGCAGTTTTTACCATTGAAATCAATGGGCAGATGTTTGTAGGCATTCTGATTCCGTTTTTTTGCCCATTTTCGACAATTTACAGCCCGAAAAACGGCCGAAAACACTCTGTGTGAACATACCCTTACAGTACTGTCGATAAATTGAAGCGCAACTGTCATGTATGTGTAGTGCAAGATTTGTGTGTAACTTGCATGACTTTTTAAATTAAATTAAATCACATCAGATCCTTTATTTATAAGGGCATGCCCACACGTGGCGGATTTCCTCCGCAACTGTCCGCATCAATGCCGCACAGAATCTGCGGCGGATCTGCCCAAAATGTGCAGTAAATTGATGCGGACTAGCTGCTGCGTACTGCGGTAAAAGTGCTTCCCTTCTCTCTATCAGTGCAGGATAGAGAGAAGGGACAGCACTTTCCCTAGTGAAAGTAAAAGAAAATCATACTTACCGGCCGTTGTCTTGGTGACGCGTCCCTCTTTCGGCATCCAGCCCGACCTCCCTGGATGACGCGGCAGTCCATGTGACCGCTGCAGCCTGTGATTGGCTGCAGCCGTCACTTAGACTGAAACGTCATCCTGGGAAGCCGGACTGGAGACAGAAGCAGGGAGTTCTCGCTAAGTATGAACTTCTATTTTTTTTACAGGTTGCTGTATATTGGGATCGGTAGTCACTGTCCAGGGTGCAGAAACAGTTACTGCCGATCGCTTAACTCTTTCAGCACCCTGGACAGTGACTATTTACTGACGTCGCCTAGCAACGCTCCCATAATTACGGGTGCACACACGTAGTCACCCGTAATTACGGGAGCCCCATTGACTTCCTCAGTCTGGCTGTAGACCTAGAAATACATAGGTCCAGCCAGAATGAAGAAATGTCATGTCAAAAAAGCAAGACGCATCCGCAGCACACATAACATGTGCATGACAGCTGCGGACTTCATTGCGGAATTTAGAATCTCCATTGAAGTCAATGGAGAACTTCCGCCATGAGTCCGCAACCAGTCCGCCACTGGTCCGCAACATCCATTGTATGCTGTGGACACCAAATTCCGCACCGCAGCCTATGCTCCGTAGCGGAATTTTCAGCCTCGTCTAAACGAAGCCTACTAAAAAGAAGTGGAAGGCAATGGAGAAACGGCTCCGCTGCGGATTAACGTTGCGGAGTGTCCGCAGCGGAATTCAAGAGCAATTCCGCCACGTGTGGCTTTGCCCTAAAGCTTCCAAATATTATGCAGCACTATAAATTGATAGAGGGGTAAAAATATGGAAATGCAATAATACATGAGAAGTGATAGTTGCTATTGCACTACAAAAAAATCTGTGTGTAGCCCCAGTATAAAGAGTATCCTAAAGCACCCCTAGACATGGGAGACAACTGTTCCCTAGGTCGCTGCCTCTTTTGCTTTCTTCTTGTCCTAGCCCTGTTCCCAGCAATATATAATCTTAATCATATGTCTGCCAAAAACAAAAAGTAAGACGGTTACAAATGAGACAAATGGCTATTGAATAGTATTCTTTTGGTCAGGACTGTCCACTTGGGCAAGATCCTATCCTCCGAACCTTTTAGTTGAGTTTCTGAATATATTAAGTTCATAGCCATATACAGACAGGAAATGGCTGTAGAAAGTCAGCTAATGCTAACTGATGCTGATCTAAACAATTGTCTTTGGAACCACTAGCAATCTAATGCAGGAGTACACAACTTTTTATTGTGTAAGGGCCACGTTGTATAATCTTACTACATGAAAAGGCTGCAATAAAGCACAAGTTGGTTCAAACAGAACTCATAGTTTAGTACCGTTCACTGGGCCACAGTGCACTCATAGCAGTTAACTGCCACAGTAAGTGACAGCCATAGTGACCCCATAACAGTCATAGTTACAGTGCCCCCATAGCGGTTGCAGCCACAGTGACCCAGTTACAGATACATTGCCCCCATAACAATGGCTACCATAGTGCCTCCCATAAGAAGGATAGGCACAGAGCCCTTATAACAGATCCAGCCACAGACCCACTATGAGTGCAAGCTGCATTGCCCCCAATTGCCAACTAGAGAGCTATTCCTGTTTGCCACCTACAGAGACTACAGCATTTTTAAGCACAGAATTTACCTAACTGGTTCTCCCTGCTTGTCATCTCTGTCACCCAGGAAATTACATGTGAGCATCCAGATACCACCCACATGTAACTTCCTACTCCTAACCTGATCTCTATAAGTGCAGAAAAAAAAGGACATAATGGCACTCAGTTCTATGTATTAGGGTATGTTCACACGGCGGGGGTCCGTA
Source organism: Rhinoderma darwinii (assembly GCF_050947455.1). Lineage (NCBI taxonomy): Eukaryota > Metazoa > Chordata > Amphibia > Anura > Rhinodermatidae > Rhinoderma > Rhinoderma darwinii. The sequence goes on along the minus strand of NC_134689.1, from coordinate 217,504,875 downwards.
ACGGCTGAAATTACGGGGATGTTTCAGCCTGAAAACATCCCCGCAATTTCAGCCGTACCGGCATGTGCAGGCGCTTGAACGCCGCGTCAATTACGGCCGTAATTAGCGCTGCTATTCATTGGAGTCAATGAATAGCGGCTCCAATTACGGCCAAAGAAGTGACAGGTCACTTCTTCTATGCGGGCGTCTATTTACGCGCCGTCATTTGACAGCGGCGCGTAAATATACGCCTCGTGTGAACAGACAAACGTCTGCCCATTGCTTTCAATGGGCAGATGTTTGTCAGCGCTATTGAGGCGCTATTTTCAGACGTAATTCGGGGCAAAAACGCCCGAATTACGTCCGTAAATAGGCCGTGTGAACATACCCTTAGGGTGCAGTCACATGTGGCATATTTCCTTGTGTTTCTGCAGTGTAATATTTTTCCTATGGGAAAAATATTCTGCAACTCAGATTTCTCTAGTTCTTGCGTTACAGAATTTTTTTCCCGAAGGCATACATTGTAAAGTTTTCCGCAGCATATGTTTAAGCTGCGGAAATAAAAAGCAAGTGCGCCACGTGTGAGTGCACCCTTAGGCTAGGTTTGCACGTAACATAAACGCTGTGTAAATTCCGCAGCATTTATAGTAGCAGCAAAGAGAATGATATTTTGCAAATCTCAACCCCACTCTGCGGAAATATCTGCTGTGAAAACGTTTATAAATTGACCTGCGGCGCGGTTTTAAAATCCGCAGCACTTCAATTTATGCTGCGGAATAATTGCACTTTTTTTGTGGGTTCTGAATTCAATGGAGATGTACAATCTGCAACAAATAGCAAACGCCTGGGGGTAACTATTGGCTTTTTTTCTACTCTACAGCGGAGATTCTGGCCGAAAATTCAGCTGGAATTCCCTACGGGTCCTAGGTCAGATACACCGTGTACTTTTACACAGCTTATTTAACCTGTGGGAACATACCCTAAGGCTGGGTTCCCGTGAGTCAGATACGCTGCATAAAAGTACGCAGCGTATTCGACCTACAAGGCCAGGTTCCCACGGGTCCGATACGGTGCGTAAAAACTGTGCAGTGTATCCGACCTGGAACCTGCAGTATATTCCGTTCGAAAAACCACAGCAAACGTTGCAAAACACTTGGCTTTCTGTTGCAGGTTTTGCGTCCCCATTGAATTCAATGGGGAACACCCGCAACAATAAATCAACGAAAACACAGCATAAATTGACATGCTGTGGATTTAAATTCCACACCGCTGGTCAATTTATTATAGTTTATGCAGCGTTTGTTTTCTGCATCGTGGGCATGAGATTTTCTAAATCTCATCCACTTTGTCTCTACTGTAAATGCTGCAAAATTTACGCTATGGGGCAAATTGTACAGTTTTTCATCCCAGGAGACCGGGCTGCCCTTAGAATAGAACAGAGGAACACGTCACTATGATCACGGCCGGAGAGAAGTATTAGCTTTTTTATTCATTTTAAACCAAAAAAAGTAGATTTTTTTCTCATTTGGGATTTTTACCTCAGAATCGCAGTGTGTATTCCGCAAAAGTCGCAACACTTTTATTCGTTGCAGGTTTTATCTCCACATTGGATTCAATGGGGAAAACCCGTAACGAATCCGCAGCATAAATTGAAATGCTGCGGATTTAAAAACTGCACTGCAGGCCAACTTATGAACGTTTTGTGCTGTAGATTTTTTTTCTTTAGGGTATGTTCACACGAGCGCATTACGTCCGTAATTGACGGACGTATTTCGGCCGCAAGTCCTGGACTGAACACACTGCAGGGAGCCGAGCTCCTAGCATCATAGTTATGTACGATGCTAGGAATCCCTGCCTCGCTGCAGGACAACTGTACCGTACTGTAATCATGATTACAGTACGGGACAGTTGTCCTGCAGCGAGGCAGGGACTCCTAGCATCGTACATAAGTATGATGCTAGGAGCCTGGCTCCCTGCACTGTGTTCGGTCCGGTACTTGCGGCCGAAATACGTCCGCCAATTACGGACGTAATTAGTGTGTGTGCACATACCCTTAGCGTGTGCATGAGATGCAAATTTTATTCACTGTGCTGCTACTGTAAATGATGCGTAATTTCTGCACAGAATTCCGTTGCGGAAATTTCAAAGCATTTACACTCCATAGGAACTTTGCCTAAGGCCGGATTCCCAAGGCTCGGATACCCGGCGTAAAAACTACGCAGCATATCCGACCGGAACCTGCAGCACATTCTGTCCCTAAAACCGCACCACATTATAGTGCGTTTTTTTGGCCGGAATTTCTGCTGCTGAAAGCAGCGCTGAAAACAATACTTATACTTTATACTTACCCCCTCCCCCTCCTCTGTGCGTAAGCGGGACTCCATAGATGACGTTGCAGGCCACGTGATCACTGCAGCCTGTGATTGGCTGCAGCGCTCACATTGGATGAAACTTCATCCTAGGAGGCCGGACTGTAGAAGAAGCAGCGAATTCTGGGTATGTATAACTTTTTTTTTCTCACTTGTGATTTTTGTGTCGGAATCGCTGCGATTCCCCTACAAAAGTCGTAACACTTGGCTTTCTGTTGCGGGTTTTGCATCCCCATTGAAATCAATGGGGAAAACTGGCAAAAGAGAAGCAACGAAAATGCAGCATAAATTTACATGCTGCGAATTTCATTTCTGCACCGCAGGTCAATTTATTAATGTTTACGCTGCAGGTTTTTTTTTCTAAATCACATTCACTTTGCTGCTACTGTAAATGCTGCGGAATTTCCGCACAGAATTCACTTGCGGAAATTCTGCAGCGTTTACGCTACGTGGTAACCCAGTCGAGGGCCCACTACACACTGAGTTTTTTTACGTTGATTTTGACACGGGAACCGCGTTGGAATCCGCTCCAAAAACGGCCAAGACCGCCTCCCATTGATTTCAATGCAGGGCAGAGGCGTTTTTTGTACCATGGCAGCTTTTAGTGACTTGCGGTAAAAAAAAGCGGCATGCTCGTTCTTGCCACGGTTATGCCTCCAAGCTCAGATTAAAATCATTGGAAGTCAGAGAAAGTGTTTTTCGCAGCGTCTTTTGCCCGCAGAGCTCTATGGCCAAGGGCAAAAAACGCAGGCGGCTCAAAATCTGCCTGAAAATTCCTGAAGAAATTTTGAAACAGATTTTTTCTGCCTGCAAAAGATCTCTGTGTGAACAGGGCCTAATAAGGCTGGGTTCCCACAGTGCAGATTTGCTGCAGATTTTGCCTGCATTTTGTAAGCCAAAACCAGATATGGATCCAGGAGAGGAAACCTATTAGGCCTTTCTTTATATATTTCTTCTGTTTAGGTTCCATTCCTGGTTTTGGCTTAAAAAATACATGCAAAATCTGCAGGAAGTCAGTCACATGAGGCAGATTTTGTTGCAGAAATTCCTGTGACTGAAAATCAGCTCTGTTCATCTGACCATGCACCTGCTGCAGAAACAACCCCATTCAGATGAAAGGAACTGATTTTCTGCAACTAAATATGCCACGTATGACCTCACCCTTTAGGCTATGTTCACACGGAGTATTTTGGGGGAGGAATATCTGCCTCAAAGCTCCAAACGGAATTTTGAGGCAGATATTCCTCCCCCAAAATACTCCGTGTGAATAGCAATTATCGCGCCGTTTTTCGCCCGCGGCCATTGAGCGCCGCGGGCATAAAACACGCTTTCTCCTGCCTCCCATTGAAGTCAATGGGAGGTCGGAGGCGGAAGCGCCCGAAGATAGGGCATGTCGCTTCTTTTTCCCGCGAGGCAGTTTTACTGCTCGCGGGAAAAAGACGCCGACGCCTCCCATTGAAATCAATGGGAGGCGTTCTCGGGCCGTTTCTGCCGAGTTTTGCGACGCGGTTTCCGCGTCAAAAAACTCGGCAAAAGACCCCGTGTGAACATAGCCTTAGGGTATGTTCACACAGCTTATTTTCAGGCGAATTTTGGAGCGTTATTCAAGGTTACAATATACACTTGAAATAAGACAGCAAACAGTTTCCCATTGATTTGAATGGGAAATACACTGTGCTGTTCAGATGAGGTGTATTTTTACGCTGCTGAATTTAAAAAAACGCCTTGTAAAATGAAGCCTCGTAAATGGAAGTAGCATGTCACTTCTTGAGGAGGTTTGGAGCTGAGTTTCCATTGACTCTATAAAAAACGCCTCAAAATAAGCTACAAATTAAAAAAAAGCTTCATATTTAGCTATAAAAAAAAAATGCCTTAAAATCAGAGTCTGTTTTCCATTGAAAATAGCCTCGTAATTTTCAACTACTTCTTTTTGTTCATGTGAACATACCCTCAGAAGGAAGCGGCTGTTTTTTGATATGGACAATCATTTAGTCGTATCTGTCTTCTGATGGCCGCAGGCCAGACAAGTGGCACTCTTAGGCCTTATTCTCACGGACGTGTCCATTTTGCGCGCGCAAAAAACGCTGCGTTTTGCGTGCCCAAAAGGTCCCTGTGGCATCCGCATATGGTGCGTGGCTGTGTGATTTTCACGCAGCCGGCATCATTATGACACTCTGTTTTTATGTTTACAAACAGAAAAGCACGTGGTGCTTTTCTGTTTTCATTCATTTATTTTGACTTCAATGGGTGCATGCTGCGAGAAACACGGTCAAATATAGGACATGTTGTGAGTTTTACGCACATACGCTGTGTGAAATTCACTGACAGTCTGAATGGCACCATTCACTAACATAGGTCCGTGCTACGGACGTATAACACATTCGTGTGAATAAGGCCTTAATGTTATGTGTATGAACTCTAAAATGTTTGATCTCGAATAGGAATGAATCAGACTTGTTTGATTTCTGCAGCTTAGCTAAACCCCCTCCCAGATACGCAATGCCAGAAGTCTAAGGCCGGGTTTCCATGTAGCGTAAACGCTACGGTAATCTGTGCGGAAATTGTGCACATTTTTTTGTTGCTTTTCTGTGTGTGTTTTCCCTTTGAATTCAATGGGGATGCAAAACCCGCAACAAAAAGCCCAGTGTTGCGACTTTTGTCATACTTGTCCAAGACTCTTTCTTCCTGCAGTCTGGCCTCCTGGGACAACGTTTCATCCCATGTGACTGCTGCAGCCAATCACAGGCTGCAGAGTCACATGGCCTGAAACGTCATCTTAGGAGGTCAGACTACGCACAGAAGAGAGGGAGGGGGTAAGTATGACATTTTTTTCACAATGTGGTGCGGTATTTCGGACGGAATGTACTGCAGGTTCCAGGTCGGAATTCTGCAGCGTATTACAGCAGCGGCAAAGTGGATGATATTTGAACAAATCTCATCCATATGCTGTGAATAAAAATCTGCAGAAAACATGTATGGAAAATGCAGATTCTCAATCTGTAGCATGTCAAATTATCTTGCGTAAACATTGCAGAATTTCCGAAAGGAAATTCTAGACAGAAATTCTGCACCATTTCTATCCGGGGTGTTGGATATCCCTCCTACAGAGAAATGAACTAGCAGGGTTTGTTAATGGGTATTGGAGCGATAACTACTAGAGTTTAGTGTACAGTACAGGTGTATTTTGGTTTATTTGCTGTGACTACATCTAAATGTATAAATGCAGGACACACTTCTAGACGTAGTGTTAATTGCACAGTGAAAATGTAAAACTAAATCAGAACTGGGTGTTTTAATTACATACTGTCACATAGAATGAAGAACTGTATGTAAAAAAGCTATTTGTCTTTACCTTCAGGGGAAGAGACGGACTTTATACATTGCAGACACACCTGGAACTAAAGCTTTGCAACTGAGCATGTAAAAGGGAGTTTACACTAAAATTGGATTTCCATTCCTAATAAAGATCTGGTCATTATATAACAAATGTTATGGACTTTATGAGGGATTTTATTCATTGATGAAACTGGTAAAGTAATGGAGGACACAACAGGAAATCAGCTTCATGCTTCATATTTTATTCTCATCTTTCCTTATGACTGTAGCTACTGTATCTGCAAGAATTGCTCTGCTATGTTAGACTTGTTTTTCTTGTTTGCGTTTTTACTTTGCCTCGTAACAATTATATTTCTCCTATGAATACATTATCTCGTAAATCTGAGATCCGCAGCACAGCACTGTGATTAATGTCACACTATGTTCGCCCTGCTTTTTAGTTCATATGATTTTCAGAACATTATGTTTGTTTTTAGCAAATGATGTTTGTAACTGACAGTTATGAGTCCCAATACCCTCTTTAACATGTATGCTTGGCTCAGACGTCTTATTTACAATTTGTATGACTAACGGGGATGTCCCATGGAAATCATATATCACCTATACACAGGAAAAATTGTTAAATGTATGATCGCTGCGGGTCTGGAAGGGCATCCCATCTATTAGACATTGCTGACATAACCTGTTGTCGAGGAAATAATGCTTAGGTGAGACCTTAAGATGGTCTCCTCCTCTTCTAAGGCTGGATTCACACGAGCATGTTCGGTCCGTAAAGGACGGAACGTATTTCGGCCGCAAGTCCCGGACCGAACACAAACAGGGAGCCGGGCTCCTAGCATCATAATTATGTACGACGCTAGGAGTCCCTACCTCGCTGCGGGACAACTGTCCCGTACTGTAATCATGTTTTCAGTACTGGACAGTAGTTCCACGGAGAGGCAGGGACTCCTAGTGTCGTACATAACTATGATGCTAGGAGCCCGGCTCCCTGCAGTGTGTTTGGTCCGGGACTTGCGGCCGAAATACGTTCCGTCCTTTACGGACTGAACATGCTCGTGTGAATCCAGCCTAACTGATTCCAAATTATTGGGAGAACAAGAATCAGCTACGGTGCATCGGAGAGGGAAACAGACACAGCGTGTATGTGACATCACGATTCTCTGCTTTATTGAGGAACAATACATACTAGTCCTTATCAATGAATTAGAATATCATCAAAAAGTTAATTTATTTCAGTAATTAAATTCAAAAAGTGAAACTCAAATATTATATAGATTCATTACACACAGAGTGATCTATTTCCAGCATTTTTCTTCTAATGTTGATGATTATGGCTAACAGTTACTGAAAACCCAAAATTTAGCCTCAGAAAATTAGAATATTAAATAAGCCCAATTTAAAAAATTATTTTCAATACCTACTGTTGGCCTACTGAAAGTATATACAGTATATGCACTCAATACTTGGTCGGGGCTCCTTTTACATGAATTACTGCATCAATGCGGCGTGGCATGGAGGTGATCAGCCTGGGGCGCTGCTGAGGTGTTATGGAAGCCCAGGATGCTTTGATAGCGGCCTTCAGCTCGTCTGCATTGTTGGGTCTGGTGTCTCTCATCTTCCTCTTGACAATACCCCATAGATTGTCTATGGGGTTTACGTCAGGCGAATTTGCTGGCTAATCAAGCACTACTGTGATACTGTGGTTATTAAACCAGGTATTGGTACTTTTGTCAGTGTGGGCAGATGGCAAGTCCGGCTGGAAAATTAAATCAGCATCTCCATAAAGCTTGTCAGCAGAGGGAGGCATGAAGTGCTCTAAAATTTCCTGGTAGACAGCTGCGTTGACTCTGGACTTGATATAACACAGTGGACCAACACCAGCAGGTGACATGGCTCCCCAAACCATCACTGACTGTGGAAACTTCACACTGAACCACAAGCAACTTGGATTGATGCCTCTCCACTCTTCCTCCAGACCTTGATTTCCCAATGAAATGCAAAATTTACTTTCATCTGAAAGCAAGACTTTGGACCAGTGGGAAACAAACCAGTCCTTTTTCTCCTGAGCCCAGGTAAGACGCTTCTGACGTTGTCTCAAGGAATGCAAATGTTTTGCGGGAGGAATTGTAGTTTCTAGGGACACCATTTAAAGTACCATTTAATGTACTGGGAAACGGAAAATAAAATTCTTTGCAGACTGAAATTGGAAACCGCTGTGATTCCTCCATTGTTTTTTGGGTTTCTTTTTTACGGCTTTCACCGTGCGGTAAAAACGTCAACTCACATTTTTTCTGAGACTTAATACGATTAAGGCGATACCAAATTTATACAGTTTTTTTAAATATATTTTACTACTTTTACAAAGTAAAAACAATTTTGGTTGATTGAGCGGTGTGAGGGCTTATTTTTTCTGCGGGGCGAGCTGTAGTTTTTATTGGAATCATTTTTTGGTACATACAACTTTTTAATCACCTTTTTATTACTGTAATGATGGGGGTAAGGAAACAGACAAGTGAGCCCTAATCTACCTGCCACTCAGTCCCTGCCTACTTGCAACGACCCGCCCTAGGCGGCGGGGTACAACTGGGCGACGGTCCCTACGCTCAATAAGTGCTCGACAGACAAACAGACAAGGGTACACAGAAGCAAGGGAAAAGGGGCAGTTGCCCACGGCAACACCGTGACCAACAAGAGTGGTGAACGAGCCGAGTCAAACCAGGAGTGTACGAAGTACCAAACGCAGAGCAGGAGAGTAGTGAACAAGCCGAGTCAAACCAGGAGTGTACGAGGTACCAAACGCAGAGCAAGAGAGTAGTCAGTAAGCCTGGGTCAATATGAAGCAGGGTCAAATAGATCAAGAAGCTGCAGCAGGGCCAGGAAACCACACGAGAAGAATCACAAGCAAGGAGGAACAGGAAAGACAGGTATAAATAGATAGAGGGCGGGAGCTAGCTCCGTCTGGCCAGGCTGTGATAGGCTCTCCCACTCCTAAGCCTGCCATGCTGAGGAGGCCTCCGAAGTGTTACCTCCTCATAGAGAATACGATTGCGCTATAGAATTGGTACCAGGAGCTAAGCTCCCTAAGGGTAGGATATTTAATCTTTCTTGTCCCGAACGTGAAGCCATGAGAGAGTATATCCAGGAATGCCTGGCCAAGGGTTACATTCGCCCTTCTACTTCTCCGGTAGGTGCTGGCTTCTTCTTCGTAGGGAAGAAGGATGGTGGTCTTAGGCCATGCATGGACTACCGTAACTTGAATAAGGTCACTGTAAGGAACCAGTATCCCCTTCCTTTGATTCCTGATCTCTTTAATCAGGTTCAGGGGGCCCAATGGTTCTCTAAGTTTGATCTACGGGGGGCGTATAACCTTATCCGCATCAAAGAGGGGGATGAGTGGAAGACTGCGTTTAACACGCCCGAAGGTCATTTCGAATACCTCGTCATGCCCTTTGGGTTGTGTAATGCTCCTGCGGTCTTCCAGAATTTCATAAATGAGATTTTAAGAGATTACCTGGGGGTATTTCTTGTAGTGTACCTTGATGACATACTGGTGTTTTCCAAGGACTTGTCCTCCCACATTGAGCATGTTAGGAAGGTGCTCCAGGTCCTTCGGGAAAACAAACTGTTTGCGAAAACCGAAAAATGTGTGTTTGGGGTACAGGAGATACCATTTTTGGGTCAAATCCTGACTCCTCATGAATTCCGCATGGACCCTGCCAAGGTCCAGGCTGTGGCGGAATGGGTCCAACCTGCCTTCCTGAAGGCGTTACAGTGTTTCTTGGGGTTCGCTAATTATTACAGGAGATTTATTGCTAACTTCTCGGTCATCGCTAAGCCTCTTACGGACCTCACTCGCAAAGGTGCTGATCTCCTCCACTGGCCTCCTGAGGCTGTCCAGGCTTTTGAGGTCCTTAAGAAGTGCTTTTTCTCAGCCCCGGTGCTGGTTCAGCCCAACCAAATAGAGCCATTTATCGTGGAAGTTGACGCATCCGAGGTGGGAGTGGGGGCTGTCATGTCCCAGGGTACCAGGTCCCTCACCCATCTCCGTCCCTGTGCCTACTTCTCCAGGAAGTTTTCGCCCACTGAGAGTAACTATAATATTGGCAACCGCGAACTCTTAGCCATTAAATGGGCATTTGAAGAGTGGCGCCACTGCCTGGAGGGGGCTAGGCACCAGGTAACGGTCCTTACCGACCACAAGAATCTGGTTTTCCTAGAATCTGCCCGGAGGCTAAACCCGAGACAAGCTCGATGGGCGCTATTTTTTACCAGATTCAACTTTTTGGTTACCTATAGGGCTGGGTCTAAAAATATTAAGGCCGATGCACTGTCGCGTAGCTTCATGGCCAGCCCTCCTTCAGAGGAAGATCCTGCTTGTATTTTGCCTCCTGGTATAATCATTTCTTCTATTGATTCTGATTTAGTCTCTGAAATTGCGGCTGATCAAGGTTCAGCTCCCGTGAACCTTCCTGAGGACAAGCTGTTTGTTCCCCTGCAATTCCGGCTAAGGGTACTTAGGGAAAATCATGACTCCGCACTATCTGGTCATCCAGGCGTCCTGGGTACCAAACACCTCATTGCCAGAAACTATTGGTGGCCTGTGTTGCCTAAAGACGTTAAGGCCTACGTCGCCGCTTGTGAGGTTTGTGCTAGGTCCAAGACTCCCAGGTCCCGACCAGCGGGCTTACTATGTTCTTTGCCCATTCCCCAGAGACCTTGGACCCATATCTCCATGGATTTTATCACCGATTTGCCTCCATCTCAAGGCAAGTCGGTGGTGTGGGTTGTAGTAGACCGCTTCAGTAAGATGTGCCACTTTGTGCCCCTAAAGAAACTACCCAATGCCAAGACGTTGGCTACCTTGTTTGTCAAACACATCCTGCGTCTCCATGGTGTCCCTGTCAATATTGTTTCGGACAGAGGGGTACAATTTGTTTCATTGTTTTGGAGAGCCTTCTGTAAAAAGTTGGAGATTGATCTGTCCTTCTCCTCTGCCTTCCACCCTGAAACTAATGGCCAATAGAACAATATTTAAGGTGTTTTATCTCTGACTGTCAGTATGATTGGGTCTCATTCATTCCCCTCGCCGAATTTTCCTATAATAACCGGGTCAGTAACTCGTCAGGGGTCTCCCCCTTTTTCTGTAATTTTGGGTTTAATCCACGGTTCTCCTCCGTTTCACCTGGTAGTTCCAACAATCCCGAGGTAGAGGTCGTTCATCGGGAACTGTGCACAGTCTGGGCCCAGGTTCAGAAGAACCTAGAGGCGTCCCAGAGCGTACAAAAAACTCAGGCTGATAGAAGACGTTCTGCTAACCCCTTGTTTATGGTCGGGGATCTGGTGTGGTTATCGTCTAGGAACTTGCGCCTTAAGGTCCCGTCCAAGAAGTTTGCTCCCCCTTTTATTGGGCCGTATAAGGTCATTGAAGTCCTCAATCCTGTCTCCTTCCGACTGGAGTTACCCCCATCTTTTCGAATACACGACGTGTTTCATGCCTCCCTCCTTAAACGCTGCTCCCCGTCCTTGGCTCCCTCGAGGAAACCTCCTGTTCCCGTTCTCACACCTGAGGGGGTGGAATTCGAGGTGGCCAAGATTGTGGACAGCAAGATGGTCCAAGGCTCCCTCCAGTACCTGGTCCATTGGAGAGGATACGGGCCTGAAGAGAGGACTTGGGTACCCGCCCGGGATGTTCACGCTGGGGTATTGGTCAGGAAGTTCCACCTTCGTTTCCCCAATAAACCAGGTCCACTTAGTAAGGGTCCGGTGGCCCCTCATAAAAGGGGGGGTACTGTAAAGGATCTGCCAGGCACAACTTCTGTGTATACGCCCATAGGTAATCAGTCTGCACCTGAGTCTATGTCTCTGAGACTGACTCCATCTTCCACCACTCAGGATGGCAGGCTTAGGAGTGGGAGAGCCTATCGCAGCCTGGCCAGACGGAGCTAGCTCCCGCCCTCTGTCTATTTATACCTGCCTTTCCTGTTCCTCCTTTGCTTGTGATTCTTCTCGTGTGGTTTCCTGGCCCAGCTACAGCTTCTACTAGTTGATCCTGCTCCATACTGACCCTGGCTTACTGGCTACTCTCCTGCTCTGAGTTTGGTACCTCGTGCACTCCTGGTTTGACTCGGTTCGTTCACCGCTCTTGTTGCTCATGGTGTTGCCGTGGGCAACTGCCCCTTTTCCCTTAGCTTTGTGTACCCTTGTCTGTTTGTCTCATGCACTTACTGAGCGTAGGGACCGCCGCCCAGTTGTACCCCGTCGCCTAGGGCGGGTCGTTGCAAGTAGGCAGGGACAGAGTGGCGGGTAGATTAGGGCTCACTTGTCCGTTTCCCTACCCCCATCATTACACATTCTTTTATTTTTCTTGGACGTTACAAGGCTTAGAACATAAACAGCAATTTCTCATATTTTTAAGAAAATTTCAAAAGTCTTTTTTTTAAGGTACCTGTTCGGTTCCGAAGTGGCTTTGAGGGGCCTATGTATTAGGAACCCCCATAAAACACCCCATTTTGCAAACTAGACCCCTCAAAGTATTCAAAACAGCATTTAGAAAGTTTATTTAACCCTTCAGGCATTTCACAGAAATTGAAGCAAAGTAGAGGTGAAATTTGCAAATTTAATTTTTCTTGCTGAATTTCAATTGTATTCAATTTTTTTCTGTAACACAGAAGGTTTTACCAGAGAAACACTACTAAATATGTATTGTCCAGATTCTGCAGTTTTTAGAAATGTCCCACTTGTGGCTCTAGTGCGCTCGTGGACTAAAACACAAGCCCCAGAAGCAAAGAAGGACCTAGTGCATTTTGAGGCCTCTTTTTTTATTAGAATATATTTTAGGCAGCATGCCAGGTTTGAAGAGGTGTTGAGGTGCCAAAACAGTAGGAATTCCCCAAAAGTGACCCCATTTCGGAAACTACACCCCTCAAGGAATTAATATATGGTTGTTGTTACCATTTTGACCCCACAGTTTTTACACAGCACGTATTTGAATTGGGCTGTGAAATTAAAAAAATTTCATTTTTTCCAATAAGATGTCATTTTCCATCAAAATGTCTTTTCACAGGGAAAAAAAATACATAATTTTGTTGCCCAATTTGTCCTGAGTGCAGCAATACCCCACTTGTGGTGATAAAATGCAGTTTGGGCCCATGGGAGGGCTCAGAAGGAAAGGAGCGCTATTTGTTCTTTGGAGTCCAGATTTTGCTGGATTGGTTTTCGGGTGCCATGTCGCATTTGCAGAGCCCCAGAGGTATCAAAGCAATGGAAACCCACCAGAAGTGACCCCATTTTGGAAACTACACCCCTCAAGGAATTAATTTATTGGTGTTATGACCATTTTGACCCCATAGTTTTTTCACATAACTAATTTGAATTGGGCTGGGAATTCAAACAAAATAATTTTTTTCCAATAATATGTAGTTTTGGCTGAAAATTTCTTATTTTCACAAGAAATAAAATACCCCATTTTGTTGCCCAATTTGTCCTGACTGCGGCAATACCCCATTTGTGGTTATAAACTGCCGTTTGGGCCCATGGGAGGGCTCAGAAGGAAAGGACCACCATTTGGCCTACTGGGGATTTTCTGGTGCAAAGTCATGTATGCAGAAGCCCCTGAGGTACCAGTACAGTTGAAACCCCCAAGAAGTGACCCCGTTTTAAAAACTACACCCTTAAGGCATTCATCTAGAGGTGTAGTGAGCATTTTTACCGGAGACATACACCCCATGAACTGTAATGTGGGTTCTCATGGGTATGGCAATACCCTCAATGTGGCTGTTATCAGCTGCCTGGGCACACAGCAGGGCTCAGAAGGGAAAGATGAGGGGGATAATCTGTGCGGAGTGCATCAAGGTAAGTAAAACTGGGGTAGATTAAAAATCAAGGGATGTATGATAAATTTTAAAACACTCTTTCATACAGAGCCTTAGTTTTTCGGGACACGTGTCACATTGATATATTTTGTCCTCCCTTATCCCCCTCTTATAGTAGACTTTGTACCTCTTTTGACTTTTTCCTTTCTTGTCAGTTTTGGGAACTTCTCCTGGAAAGTGTTGCCCTGGTACAAAGTGTGTGGCCTCGCTTCCAGAAGTATTGGGTGCCCCCCCTTCTTGGTCCCTAAAAATTAGTTTTTGATAACCACCTCTTGAAATTCCAGGAAAGTACCCCTCTGGCCTGCACATCGACGTAGCACGTACGCATTGTACAATGCCATCTGTATGATGTGCATGGCCAGCTTCTTATACCACACTGCATGGCGCTGTAGGGCTTCAGGACTTGATCTGACAAGTCCACCCCTCCCATGTACCTATTGTAGTCCAGGAGGCAGTCTGGTTTGGGGGTCTCTGCACTGGTACCTCGTACAGGTACATGGGTACTGGTGTGGCCATGTATTGTTGTCAATACAAAGACATCTCTCTTGTCCTTGTATTTGACACACAATATGTTGCTGATGGATTGCGCCCTGCTCTCACCCCTTCTTGTTTGCTCAAGCAGAGTCATAGGGAGGTCTCTCAGATTTCTTCTAGCAGTGCCACATGCCGCAGTACTTCTGGAAGCGAGGCACTTGAAGAGTGGGACGCTGGTATAAAAATTATCCAGGTAGAGGTGGTAACCCTGGTCCAGCAGTGGGTGCACCAAATCTCCCACAATTTTTTCATTAACTCCCAGTAAGGGGGGGCATTCTGGGGGCTGAATACTGGTGTCCTTCCCTTCATATATCCTAAATTTGTAGGTATACCCTGATGCACTCTCGCACAGCTTATACATCTTCACGCCATACCTTGCCCTCTTACCCGGTAGGTACTGGCGGAATTGAAGCCTCTCTTTAAAATGTACCAAGGACTCATCAATAGAAATACAATTCTCGGGGGTGTATGCTTGGGAAAACTGGGCACTGAAACGGTCTAATAGAGGGCTCCGTTTATACAAACGGTCAAAACTTGGGTCATCTCGGAGTGGGCGCTGCTCATTAGGAGAAGCGAAGTATTGCCTCATTTTTTATTTTTTTTTAGGTTCCAGTTCAGTTCTGAAGTTGCTTTGAGGGGCCTATATATTAGACACCCCTATGAAACACCACATTTTAGAAACTAGACCCCTCACAGAATCCACAAAAGCATTTAGAAAGTTTATGAACTCTCTAGGTGTTTCACTGGAATTTAGAGCAAAGTAGAGGTGAAATTTACATATTTATTTATTTTTGTCAGAAAATCCTTTTTATACCATTTTTTTCTAGAACACAAAAGGTTTTACCAGAGAAACGCAACTTAATACGTATTGCCCAGATTCTGCAGTTTTGAGAAATATCCCACATGTTGCCCTAGTGCACTAATGGACTGAAGCACCGGCCTCCGAAGCAAAGGAGCACCTAGTGGATTTTGAGGCCTCTTTTTTATTAGGCACCATGTCCGGTTTGAAGAGGTCTTGTGATGCCAAAACAGTGGAAACCCCCCAAAGGTGACCCCATTTTGGAAACTAGACCCCTTGAGGAATTCATTGTAGTTTTCTTGGGGTGCATGCGGCTTTTTGATCAGTTTTAATTCTATTTTTAAGTGGAGTGGTGACTAAAAAACCGCAATTCTACTATTGTATTTTTATTCTATTTTTTTTTACAGCGTTCACCGTGCGCTATAAATGGCATATTCACTTTATTCTGTGGGGCGATACGATTACGGCGATACAATACGTTTATAGTTTTTTTATGGCATTTGCACAATAAAAATACTTGTTGTAAAAAATCATTTACTTTTTGTGTTACCTTATTCTAAGAGCCAGAATTTTTTTATTTTTCCATCAAGAAAGCCGTGTGAGGACTTGTTTTTTGCGTAATGAACTGTAGTTTCGATCAGCACCATTTTTAGGTACATGCGACTTTTTGATCTCTTTTTATTCCATTTTTTGGGAGGTGAAGTGACCAAACAATTGTGATTGTGGTACGGTTTATTATTATTTTCTTTTACGGCGTTCACCGCGCGGGATAAATAACAAAATCATTTTGTAGTTAAGGCCGTTACGGACGTGGCGATACCAATTATGTATAGTTTGTTTGTTTATTTATATATTTTTATTAATAATAAAGGACTGATAAGGGAAAAAGGGTGATTTTTACTTATATCACTTTTAAAACTTGTATTTTCTTATTTTTACACATCTTTTTTTAACTTTTTTTTGACTTTATTACTTTGTCCCACTAGGGGACTTGAGGTCAGGAGGCCCTAATCGCTATTCTAATACACTGTACTACATGCGTAGTGCACTGTATTAGAGCTGTCAGCTACTCACTGACAGCAAGCATAGTGGGTCCTGAATTTGTCAGGACCCACTAGGCTTCCGTCGATGGCATAGCCGGACGCCATTATTAGGTGTCCGGTTGCCATAGTCACCATCGCCGGCCGCTATCGTGTAGCAGGCCGGCGATTGTAGCTTAACCCCTAAAAATCCGCGATCCCTATTGAACGCGGCTTTTTAGGGGTTAATCAGCGGGGACACAGCGATCGGTCCCCGCTGTAGGAGCTGCGGCAACTGCTGAACAAGACAGCAGCTGTCACAGCTCCTGCATGTGTCGGGAAGACAGCCGAAATGGCCTTTACTCCCGTTTCGTACTATTAAGTCATGGAGCGCGAACGATACAGCTACCATGACCTAATAGTACGTCCAGAAGCGGGAAGGGTTTAAATATATTATATATATTTTCACTAATAATAACTTTATTTGCTTTTTTTTTTGTTTTTTTACACACATTTTATTAGTCCCACTAGGGGACTTGAATCAGCGATCATTAGATCGCTGGTACAATACACTGCAATACTAATGTATTGCAGTATAATGTCATTTTTACAGGCTCCTGTAACAGCGCGATCGCTTTTCCTGTCCGTTAGTCCCGGATGTCAGCTGTAATACACAACTGACATCTGCAGCATATGAAGCGGGCTCAGCACGTGAACCCGCTCCATATATAACCCCCCACACCACGACATCCTATTAAGTCATGGTGCGCGAAGGGGTTAATGAACAGCGGATGGTGCAAAGTGAAAATTTACATTTTGCACTGATATGCCATTTTAGTGCACAATATGTTGTGCCCAGTTTGTGCCACTGAAGACAAATACGTCATACAATGTTGAGCGGGTTCTCCCAGATATAAAATGTCATATATATGGACGTAAACTGGTGTTTGTGCACACTGTAGGGCTCAGAAGGGAGGGAGCACCATTTGGCGTGCAGATTTTGCTTGGTAGTAGTTTTGTTTGGGGTTTTGCTGGTATTTCATTTTATAATGTGGGGGCGTATGTAAGCTGTGCGGAGTAAATCAGGGCATAATAAGAGGGTATAATAATGCGTTAAATAAAAAATAATTCATAGATATGTGGCCAGTGTTGCACTGATAAATGGTGCCCAATCTTATCCGATTTTGGAACGCTCTGTACAATTTGTGTCGCCATATTCTGAGAGCCAGAACTTTTTTATTTTTTCTCCAACGGCGCTGTGTGAGGGCTTATTTGTTGCAGGACAATCCGTAGTTTTCATTGGTATAATTTTAGGGTACATGCGATTTTTTTGATCATTTTTTATTCCATTTTTTGGCAAGCAAGGTGACAAAAAAACTAATTCTGATCATGTTTTTTGTCCTTTTTTTTTTTTTACAGTTGTCACCGTGTACTATAAATGAAATTTTACTTTATTCTGCGGGCCATAGGCTTCGGCGCATGGCAGACCCGGAGGCCGTTGTATGGCCTCCGGTTTTGTCATGACAATCAACTGCAGCACCTACAAACAGTCCCCGGGAAAGTTTGTTGTAGCAACAAACTTTCCCTGCGATCACATGATCGGGACCTGAACCCATCCAGTCCCGATCATGTCTCCGGGACCAGAGGCTGGTGATAACAGCGCAATCCGAGTGTCAGCGCTACTCTGAGAATCCCCACACGTCGGCGCTGTGTGGGGATAACTGAGGAGCTGTCATTTTTTTGGACTGTCTTCTCTCTCCTCCAAACTCACACTGACAGGAGGCAGGGGGAGAGAGAAAGTTATAAACACTAAGTGCCGGGAAGGTTTGTTACTACAACAAACTTTCCCTGTGGTCGCTATGATAGCGGTCACATGATTGGGACCTCAACCAATCAGGCCCTGATGAGAGCACCCGGACCAGAAGTTGATAGTAACAGCCCGTGCCGGGTGCTAAACGCACTCTGGGGGACCCGATCGCCGACATAAGGAGGAACATAAATTAACGTTGGTGCTGCACGAAGCCCAGCAAGCGCCGACGTTAATTTACCATCAGCAGTCGGGCTTTTGGCTTTTTATTAACTGTTAGCCATAATTATCAACATTAAAAGAAAAAAATGCTGGAAATAGATCACTCTGTGTGTAATGAATCTATATAATATATGATTTTCACTTTTTGAATTGAATTACTGAAATAAATTACGTTTTTGATAATATTCTAATTTATTGAGAAGGACTAGTAATTTACATATCAACAAAAAACGGTGCTGGCCGTGTTCCCCCTCCCCTATCACACAAGGGGTTGTGGCCTTTAGCCATCTAATCATAAAGAGTACACCTATACATTGTCACATGATTTATCATAAATGTAGTCATCATCTTCTTAGCTATGTGCTCAGAGCCATTTTTAGGTAAGAGGAACAAAGGTTAGAGAGAGTGTTATACATGTGTGATCCTGTGTGATGGGCCCTGTAGCTAAGCCTACCACATGGTAGGCTTAAATACAGGGCCCCAGCAGACAGTAATATTATACCTATCCTCTTCTTCGGCTATGGTAGCAGGGGAGGTCCTGTCCCATCCAGCGTTGCCACGTTGTGCGTAGTGCACAGCGCTGGGACGTCATGCGCGGCGCACAGCGTTGTGACATCATGAAGAGACGTCAGGACCTCCGCTGAGCTCTGGAACGTGGAGGGTAAGTATACGTTCAGTTGCTATGGTAACAGGGGCCCGTGTAGTTTATTACATAGGCCCCAGTTACCATAGTAACTTTCAATAGACGTGGTGTGGGGGGCCCAGTCACAATTGCGACCGCTGCAACCCCTATATCTACGCCACTGCATGTGGATTATTCCACAGTTTTGCTGCAATCTCAGTTGTGATTTTTTTAGGTCAGGACCACACACTTCGTTTTAATGCAGCTTTTGGAGCAGTTTTTTGGACCAGAGCAAGAAGTGCATCTAAGGCATCATTTAGACGAGCGTAATATACGCGCGTGCTTTTCACGCGTGTCGTACGCACCTATATTACTCTATGGGGCAGTGCAGACAGTCCGTGAGTTTTGCGCAGCGTGAGTGCGCTGCGTAAAACTCACGACATGTTCTATATTTCCCCGTTTTTCGCGCATCACGCACCCATTGAAGTCAATGGGTGCGTGAAAACCACGCAGGTCGCACGGAAGAACTTCCGTGCGAACTGCGTGGTTCGCGCAACAGCTGTCAAACTCTGAATGTAAACAGAAAAGCACCACGTGCTTTTCTGTTTACAAAAATCCAAATGGAGTGTCAAAATGATGGCGCCTGCGAGAAAATCTCGCAGCCGCGCATCATACACTGATGACACACGCAGCTGTTAAGT
Organism: Rhinoderma darwinii; assembly: GCF_050947455.1. Taxonomy (NCBI): domain Eukaryota; kingdom Metazoa; phylum Chordata; class Amphibia; order Anura; family Rhinodermatidae; genus Rhinoderma; species Rhinoderma darwinii. The sequence goes on along the minus strand of NC_134689.1, from coordinate 217,485,616 downwards.
GCCTTTTGCGCACGCAAAACGCCGCGTTTTTTGCGTGCGCAAAACGCACACGCTCGTGTATATCAGGCCTAAAAGGAAGGAAAGATATAAAGGAAAGACTGATACATTTCCTGTCTTTTAGGTCCACTCCTATGTTTGACTAAAACAACTGATAGAAAAACTGCTTAAAACCTATGTGTGTGATCCTGTTCTTAAAGCGCACCTAACTTTTCAGGGGACTATTCAGAATAAGCTGTCATATGTGTGTATATGAAGGATAACAATTTGTCTGGCCATTATATGACTTGTATTCTACTTTTTTTTATCAGTTTTTCCATCTGCATGCTCGATCTATCACACACACACACACACACACACACACACACACACACACACACGTATAGAAGCTGCAGCAGCATGGAGGAGATTTTACAGAAGTACTGAGTAGTGTAGCTGAGAATCCAGCAACTGGGGTGACATAGGAATCTTACCAGCAGCATGTGTCTTTCTCATTCTGCTACTGCTACATCACCCTGCTCACCCCTTCGCTCTCCATAAACTTGTTTCTGTTGCTGACTCACTCTCTCTCTGCTCATTCCTCCTGCCCCCTCATCTCCATAGACTTTTATAGTAGGCAGTGAAATGACACACCACCACCTTCTGTAGCCCGGCAATTCTGCTCTGTAACTGGGGACAGACCTTCTTGACAACAGGAGGTGCACTGCAGATTACAGGAAAGGAGACACCTAGTAACAGTAACTTCACAAGCAGCCTTGCCGCAATCACAAAAAAATCGGACTGTGGTCGGTCAGTCTCGATTTTACCACAAGTTCTGGGTGATAGCGTGTCACTATATAGTCCTAGCCTAAAGATACATTTACAAGTGCCAAACTGCTTGAGCAATAATGTCTTCCAGCGATAAGCCGCTGCTGGGACCGCAGTGATCAGCTGTAATTTGTGGGAATACCCGGCAGCTCCACCATAGGTAAAATGAAGCATAAGGCCCTGCTCACATCTGCGTTCGGCATCCCGTTGTTCTGCTCCATCAGATGAGCAGAACAACAAAAATGGCAGAAGCCTAAGTTCCGTTGAACAACGGAGACAACCGGCACCTGAAGGAAGCCATGGACTTTAATGGGTTTCGTCGGGGTGTCAGTGGTTTTAACAGAAACAATAGCACAGCATACGGCGCTACTGTTTCCGGTATATTTGGTGGAATCTGCGACGGAGCCTCCAACGCAGATGTGAATTAGGCCTTACACAGTTTCGGCTATCCATGTAATGCACGTATATGGCAATTCCTCTACAGAGGTTTTATGTAGCAGCTCTTTGCTCAGGCTAACAGATGACACCCCCCACCACCTCCTTATTAACTAAGAATTCCTTAGTTGGAATTTTGAAAATGGGATTTCTCAATCAACTCCCTAAAGGCCATGAACACCTTTTTGAGTGCATTTTTTCCTTTTAATAAATAGATTAGTCAGTGTGATTACTACAACCCCGCAAACAGTCTCCAATCAGTAATTGTGTTTTTAGATACTTAATGTATCTGGTGATTTATATTTAATCACCAGATAACCCCTTTAGGGTCTATTCGGCAGATTTGTTGCAGAAATTTTGTTGCAGAAATTTGGTTCCATAGTTGTGGATGGGGTTGTTTAAGCAGCAAGCACATGGATTTTTGCAAGCCCAGTTCAGGTGAATGGAACATTCCCAGAAATGTCAGCAACAAATCTGCCGCTTGTAAATATACCCTAAATATGAGAGCCACTGTGGCGAATAGTGGTTCACCATGGGTCCGGCTCCCCAAAGCCCTGGCTTACAGCTTATTTTGCCGGCTATACATTTCTCATGCAGAGTGCAGAGAATACTGCAGTCTGTTAACGACACTTCATTCTGTTTCATCAAGGGGGGACAGGGGACCACATTTATGATGTGCATATGCATATGAACAGAGGTTGTCCTAATGGGACAACGCCTTTAAAGGCTATGTACACCTTTGAAAACGTTTTAATTTTTTTAATAGAAAGTTGCAACAAAAAGAGATACACATTTTTAATTACTTTTTATTCAAAATTATTTTTACTTTTTCAGATACAGCTGCTTTGTATCCTATATACAGAGCAGCTGTATCTAGCGCTAAAACCTGTAACCGTCAGGTCAGCGGCACTGACGGGTTCAGTGTGACAGCGGGTCCTGGGTGTCTCTGACACCCAGGATCGAGCTGTTACCGATCACATCTAAGTTCATAACTTAGGCCCCATGCACATGAACGTGCTTTTGCGGCCACAATTCCCCCGAAAATCCATGGGAGAATTGCGGCCCCATCATTTCTATGGGCCCATGCACACGACCGTGGATTTCACGGCCCGTGCATGGCCCAGGAGCCTAGACCGCAGAAAGAACGGACATATCTTATTATGGCCGTGTTCTGCGGTCCAGGCTCATAGAAAATAATGGACGCGGCCATGTGCACGACCCGCAATTTGCGGGCGGCTCGCGGGGGACACTCTGCGGCTGGCTGACCAGAAAATCACGGCCGTGCACATGGCTACGGTCGTGTGCATGAGGCCTTAGATATGATCGTTAACAGGTGGATCCTGCGTGGACCCGCTGACACTGAACCCGTCAGTGCTGCTGACCTGATCCATTCAGGTCACCGCAAGATACAACTGCTCTGTATACAGGATGCAGCACAGCTATATCTGAAAAAGTTAAAAAAAAACATTTCATAAAATATAATTACAAAGTTACACCAAACACACTAATACACTGTTTTATTTAAAAAACAAAAAATGTTTTCAAAGATGTACATAGCCTTTAACCCCTTCCCGACATTTGTTTTAAGTATACGTCATGGAAAGCCAGTGCTTCCCGAAAATGTTGTATACTTACGACAAATGCTTGGCACCGGCTCAGAAGCTGAGTCGGTGCCATCATCCCCGGATGTCAGCTGTATCTTACAGCTGACATCCTGCTGTAACGGCGGGGACCGAAGTTTGCTTAGATCCCCGCCATTAACCCCTTAAATACAGCTGTCAAAAGCGATCGCTGCATTTAAGGTGTTTGCAGCTCATCGACACCCCGGCAATGAAATTGCCGGGGTGTCGGTGGCTGCAAGGGCAACTGGAGGCCTAATACTGGGCTCCCGTTGTGCCTAGCACCGGAAACTTTCAGCCCCCGCCCGGAGGTGGGGCCTGAAAGGCTTCCATTGCCGCCGGCAAGTTGGCTCCGGCTCAGGAGATGAGCCGGCATCATCAGTGGTGCATGTCAGCTGTATGTTACAGCTGACATCCACCTGTAACGGTAGGAACTGAAGCTAGCTCCGATCCCTGCCATTAACCCCTTAGATGCAGTGATCGGCAACAGGAGACCTAACAATGGCCTCCTGTCTGCCATTACAGAAGCCGATTAGTGCAATGTATTAGAAAACAAATTTGACAGTTGGACCTTTAAGTCCCCTAGTGGAACTGTCACGGGGAGTTCGTGGACCCACTGGGCCATACCGTCTTGGCGGTAAGGCAGCTGGCCAACATGATGCAGGTCAAAGTCTATAGTTCGTATAGGGTACCTGTGGCAGCTCGGACAGTAGCAAGGGATCCGGCTGTGGTGAGTAGACGCGAGCACTGGCTTCTCCTGAGGAGGCTGGGGCCAGCGCTTGCCGACTCGTGGCTGCTGCTGTCAAGGGGAGAAAGGAGCTGACAGCCCGCAGCCACGGACATTACAGGGACTAATGAAAAGTGTAAAAAAAGATTTAAAAAAAAGTTATAAAAAATATAAAAAGTTTCAAGTAATAAAATAAAACACAATCGCCCTTTTTCCTTTATCAATTCCTTTATTATTGAAAAAAATAAATAAACCATACATATTTGGTATCGCCGCGGCCTAAATAATAAATATATTATGTTATTTATTCCACGTGGTGAATGGCGTAATAACAAAGGTAAAAAACCATGCCAGAATTTCTGTTTTTTGGTCACTTTGCCCTACAAAAAATTAAATAAGTGATCAAAAAGTCGCATGTACCCCAAAATGGTACCAATAATAACTACAGCTTGTCTCACAACATAGCAGTCCTCATACAACTCCGTCTATGAAAAAATTGAATTACTTAAGGCTCCAATAAGTCAGGAAATAAAAAATATGCGGTTGTGCAGATCAGAGGGGAACATTTTGTCTGTTTCAAGAGGCGATTTATCGGGGCCCTAAAATGAGGGAACCATGAAGGGGAGGGCCCAAGCATATCTGCTGAAAGCGAGTTCGCCCATATTACACCAGGACAACACTTTCCCAGCAAAATTCCCCAAACTGCAAAGTGTGGACCAAAAGGGGGATAAGTAAAGACACCATTTATCAGTGCAACACCGGCCTGTGCAGAAAGGATTCTTCACAGAGTAAGGCTCGATTCACACGTGTGCCTTTTGCGCACGCAAAAAACGCAGCATTTTGCCTGCGCAAAAGGCACTTGACAGCTCCGTGTGGCAGCATCATATGATGCGCGGCTGTGTGGTTTTCGCGCAGCCGCCATCATTATGACACTCCATTTGGATGTTTGTAAACAGAAAAGCACGTGGTGCTTTTCTGTTTTCATTCATCGTTTTCACAGCTGTTGCGCGAATCACGCTGGTCACACGGAAGTGCTTCCGTGTAACATGCGTGGTTTTCAATGGGTGCGTGATGCGCGAAAAACGGCGAAAGAACGGACATGTCGTGACTTTTTCGCCGCGGACTCACGCAGCGTAAGAATCACGCACATGTCTGCACGGCCCCATAGACTAATATAGGTCCGTGCGACGCGCGTGAAAATCACGCGCGTTGCACGGACGTATATCCCGTCCGTCTGAATAAGCCCTAACACATATCTATGGATTATTTTATTGTTTACCCCATTATTATACCACCTGACTATGCCCCTGATGTACTCCGCACATCTTACATATGCCCCACATTATAAACTAAAATACTAGTAAAACTCCAAACAAAACTACTACCAAGCAAAATCTACGCTTCAAAAGCCAAATGGCGCTCCCACCCATCTGAGCCCTACAGTGTGCCCAAACAGCTGTTTACGTCTACATATATGGCACCGCCATACCCGGGAGAACCCTTTTACTAATTTTTGGGGTGTGTCTAAGCTGGGCACTACATATTTGCCACTAAATTTGGGAAAATTTGACATTTTTACTTTGCACCATCCGCAGCGCAATCATTTATGGAAAAGACCTGTGGGGTGAAAATGCTCACTACACCCCTTAATAAATGCCTTGAGGGGTGTAGTTTCTAAAATGGGGTCACTCCTTTTAGTACTTCACATCAGAGCCCGGCAATTGTGAACCAATACATTATGTCGCCAAATTAGGCCTCAATTTTGCATGGTACCCTTTCACTCCTGAGCCCAGTCGAATGTCCAGACAAAAGATTAGTGCCCCATGTAGGGAAACACAGCATAATAATTGGAGAGCTGTCTTGTTATGGTGGTACAAGCTGGGCACCAATATTGGCATATCTATGGAAAAAAAATCCCATTTTCACTCTGCAATATCGAGTGCACACTAATTTCTGCAAAACACCTGCGGGATTAACATGCTCACTACACCACTAGATGAATACCTTGAGAGGTGTAGTTTCCAAAATGGAGTCACTTCTGGGGGGTTTCCACTGTTTGGGTCCCACAGGGGTTTTGCAAATGCTACATAGCGACCAGAAACTAATCCAGCAAAATCTGTACTTCGAAAGCCAAATGGCGCTGCTACCCTTCTGAGCCCTGCCATGTGCCCAAAAATCATTTTCTGACCTCATATAGGGTATTGCCGTTCTCGGAAGAAATTGCTTTACAAATGTTGGTTCTTTTTCTCCTTAATATTTGAGAAAATGAAAAATTTTGCGCTAAAGCTATGTCTTATTGGAAAAAAAAATATTTTTATTTTCACTGCCCAATTCAAATAAAATCTATGAAACACCTGTGTGGTCAAAATGCTCACTACACCCCTAGATTAATTCCTCAAGGGGTGTAGTATCCCAAATGGAGTCCTTTTTTGGTAGTTTCCACTGTACTGGTACCTTAGGGGCATTGCAAAAGCGACATGGTGTAAAGAAACCAATCCAGCAAAATCTGTGCTCCAAAAGCCAAATGGTGCTCCTTCTCTTCTGATCCTTGTCGTGTGCCCAAACAACAGTTTATGACCACATATCGGGTATTTCCGTACTCCTGACAAGTTTCTTTACAAATGTTGGGGTTCTATTTTTCCTTTATTTGGTGAGAAAATGAAAAATGTTGAGCTAAAGCTAGGTCTTATTGAAGAAAAAGGATTGTTTTTATTTTCACTGCCCAATTCTGATGAATTCTATGAAACACCTATGGCGTCAAAATGCTCACTAAATCCCTAGTTGAATTACTCAAGGGGTGTAGTTTCCTAAATGGAGTCACTTTTTGGGCGTTTTCACTATTTTGGTCCCTCAGGGGCTATGCAAATGCGACATGGCCTCCGCAAACCATTCCTGCTAAATTTGAGCTCCAAAAGCCAAATGGCGCTCTTTCCCTTCTAAGCTCCGCCGTGTGTCCAAACAGCCATTTATGACCACATGTGGGATATTGTTTAACTCGGAAGAGAAATTGATTTACAAATGTTGCAGTGCCTTTTCTCCTTTAGTCCTTGTGAAAATTAGAAAAAAATAGCTAAACCTACATTTTCTTTGAAAGAATGTAGATTTTCATTTTCACAGCCTCCTTCCAATAATTTCTGCAAAAAACCTGTGGGGTCAAAATGCTCACTATACCCCTAGATTATTTCCGCAAGGTGTGTAGTTTCCAAAATGGGGCCACTTGTGGGGGGTTTCCACTGTTTTGGTCCCTCAGGGGCTTTGCAAATGCGACATGGCCTCCGCAAACCATCTCAGCTAAATTTGAGCTCCAAAAGCCAAATGACGCTCTTTCGCTCCTGAGCCCTGCCATGTGTCCAAACAGTCGTTTATTACCACACGTGGGGTATTGTTTTACTCGGGAGAAATTGCTTTACAAATGTTGCAGTGCATACTTCCAATAATTTCTGCAATAAACCTGTAGCGTCAAAATGCTCACTATACCCCTAGATAATTTCCTTAAGGGGTGTAGTTTCCCAAATGGGGTGACTTTTGGGGGATTTCCGCTGTTTTGGCATGGCAAGAGCTCTTCAAACCTGACATGGTGCCTAAAATATATTCTGATAAAAAGGAGACCCAAAATCCTCCAGGTGATCCTTTGCTTCTGAGGCCTGTGCTTGAGTCCATAAGCACACGAGGACCACATGTGGGATATTTCTAAAAACTGCAGAATCTGGGCAATAAATATTGAGTTGTATTTCTCTGGTAAAACTTTGTGGTACAAAAAAAAAAAAAATGGATTCAAAATGAATTTCTGCACCCAAAAAAATGAAATTTGTAAATTTCACCTCTACTTTGGTTTCATTCCTGTGAAACGTCTAAAGGGTTAAGGAACTTTCTAAATGCTTTTTTGAATACTTTTAGGGGTGAAGTTTTTAAAATGGGTTGACTTATTGGGGTTTTCTACTATATAATGTACCAAAAGCCACTTCACATCTGAACTGGCCCCTGTAAAAATCGCCTTTTGAAATTTTCTTGAAAATGTGAGAAATTGCTGCTAAAGTTCTAAGCCTTGTAACGGCCTAGAAAAATAAAAGGATATTCAAAAAACAATGCCAATCTAAAGTAGACATATGGGGATGTTAACTAGCAACTATTTTGTGTGGTATAACTGCCTAACTTACAAGCAGATACATTTAAATTTAGAAAAATGCAAATTTTCACATTTTTCTCAAAGTTTTGGTGTTTTTCACAATTAAATACTAAATGTATCGAGCAAATTTTTCCAGTAACATAAAGTCCAATGTGTCACGAGAAAACAATCTCAGAATCGCTTGGATAGATCTATCTATCTATTTATATATGCCTCTTATGGAACTATAAGATTCTACTGACATTTGTATAGCTGCCTATGCAGAGATAGAAGTCAAGTGCAGAGCAATCCAAATATATATGGAATAATGTGTATCTATTTTCCATCTATCTATACACATGCCATATAATACACTCCGTATCATTCCACCTTCCCTTTTCCTTTCTATGGACTGTGATGTGTATCACTCCTTGCAGCATGTTCCAGTGACACACAGCTGGGCAGGCGCTGCTCTGTACACCCCACCTCTCCCCCCCTTGTAATGACGTCACCAGCCGGCGTTGTCACTGTTCCCTTCCCAGTGTGAGCAGGTATCGGGAGCATCCTCATCTTCTTCATGTAATGGTGACAGCCTAGCAGCAACGTGCACTCGATAATTCACAATGGGACTCTTCTGCTGGACTGGATGCTTCGCCCTCTGCCTACAGCTGGTGCTGGGTACAGCTCTGAGCCATTTGCCAGCTTGTAATGAGGTGAGGTGCAGATTTGTAAGCCTATTACACGGGATCCGTCTATAGCTCACTGTTTGCAGGGCAGTCATTGTCGTGCACATTCATCTCCAGTGCATTGCCACTTGTGCCTATAGGGGCTTGTGTGTGTTTACTATCTATACAGCTGGAGGAGGGGGAAAGCAAACACACCAAGCTGAGATACCTTCCACTTATTATTAGCCTACGTTGTTTTAACCATCAATATGCCAGGGCATTATGAATGAAGAGAATATGTGCCAGGCCATTCATAGGTACTGGGCTGTGTTGCAGCTATTTCTGTCGCTTTAAATCGCAAGACTGTACATAAGCAATGGTTATGTAATGGAGAATACTCACTGCGAGATATGATTTCTAAGCTGTCATTATTCTGAAACCTCCAGCAGTGCTAGTCTATGATCGGGAAGTAAAATCAGAATGAAATGCATAGAAATATCCCTAGCAAAGCCAGCACATTCGTGTAACTTCCATTAAAGCCAGTCACACACATTTGTTAGTTTCTTAGTTTATGGAAAAGATCCTATTGCATTTACATTAGCATTGCGGGATGGGTAAAGGAAGTCAGGTGTCCTGCCCTCATTACACATGCCAGGCTCATGATCTATTCAGGAGAGCTGTCCAGGCTGGCACATTTTATCTCCATCATAAGTGTTCTGTGTGTGCAGGCAGCGATTGTCTGGAAGAAGTAAGGGCAACCCTGTATGGTCTTCTGATCCATTTGACAGGAAGCCTTCTCCATGCCCAATAATGATGGTATCCTGATTAAGAGCTTCTGCTTTGACTTGCAGTGACTGTGCAACCAGCCATGCAATAAGTAGAGGCATGTGCTGCCTGTTGACTAAAGGAAGGATAATTCTCAATGTGCTGGGTAGTTCAACCAGTAGAGAATTAAATAAGGCTGGAGATAGAAAAGATCAAGTATTGAGTGTGGTTATATTAATGAATTATATACAATGTTTCAGTAAATAGTTGCCAAGACTAACAAGAACCTGTTACTATTTTTTGGGTAGACACCTGGGTGTTTATAAAGAGACAATGGCCCCTAGCAAAAAGTTTAATGGGGCCATTTTATTGGGCTTGTGCACCGTAATCCACAGCATTGGCATATTTTCCTTGGCTTCCCTTTTAGAAGGCATCATAGTCCTTGAACCAGCTCCCCTTTACCTTGCTTGATAATGTTGCAGTGTTTATGGGGTTACAGATAGCTACTGCTTGGATAACACCCCTCACTCTCTACAAGCCCAACAGAACCCTCAGGGGCTGCCTCTATGATATGTATGCGCTTTGAGAACCAAACTCATGTTAATATATACAGTATACAGTCACTGTCATGGCTTGTTTTCTGAATTCACTTGTGATGTAATTGTCATGTGGTCTATATTATAGAAGAATAAGAATAAATACTGATAACTGTATAAAATATACTATATATACACTATATATTGTGGGTTAAGCATACTTCCATGAGGAAACATAGTGTGTAATAGGTTATATATGAAAAGATTTAATGTGCTTGTCATGTGGGAGTAAGGTGTGTACTATTTACTTTCTGAGTAGAATTGAATATTGATATGTCATTAATTGTCACATAATACAGGCACACACTTACATGTGCTAGACTCATATCACTACTATGTGAGATCATACAAGTGTATACATAACATGTCCTACCACACAACCACATAATACAGGCACACACTTACATGTGCTAGACTCATATCACTGCTATGTGAGACCATACAAGTGAATACATAACATGTCCTACCACACAACCACATAATACAAGCACACACTTACATGTGCTAGACTCATATCACTACTATGTGAGATCATACAAGTGTATACATAACATGTCCTACCACACAACCACATAATACAGGCACACACTTACATGTGCTAGACTCATATCACTACTATGTGAGATCATACAAGTGTATACATAACATGTCCTACCACACAACCACATAAAACAGGCACACACTTACATGTGCTAGACTCATATCACTACTATGTGAGATCATACAAGTGTATACATAACATGTCCTACCACACAACCACATAATACAGGCACACACTTACATGTGCTAGACTCATATCACTACTATGTGAGACCATACAAGTGTATACATAACATGTCCTACCACACAACCACATAATACAGGCACACACTTACATGTGCTAGACTCATATCACTACTATGTGAGATCATACAAGTGTATACATAACATGTCCTACCACACAACCACATAATACAGGCACACACTTACATGTGCTAGACTCATATCACTACTATGTGAGATCATACAAGTGCATACATAACATGTCCTACCACACAACCACATAATACAGGCACACACTTACATGTGCTAGACTCATATCACTACTATGTGAGACCATACAAGTGTATACATAACATGTCCTACCACACAACCACATAATACAGGCACACACTTACATGTGCTAGACTCATATCACTACTATGTGAGATCATACAAGTGTATACATAACATGTCCTACCACACAACCACATAATACAGGCACACACTTACATGTGCTAGACTCATATCACTACTATGTGAGATCATACAAGTGCATACATAACATGTCCTACCACACAGCCTCATAATACAGGCACACACTTACATGTGCTATACTCATATCACTACTATGTGAGATCATGCAAGTGTATACATAACATGTCCTACCACACAACCACATAGGGTACACCGTCAGCCTACTACAGTATATAATTCAGCATGGACAACATATGGCACAGTTTGTAATATTACAGTTAAATAATCTATACTGTGCAGGTGGATGAAGGAGGGGGAAAGTCTAGAATAGAAAAAGAGTGAAAGGAGGAGAGGGAGAAAATTATTATTGGACATGAAAAAGGAAAACTGTTATTTGACAAGAAAAAGAGTGGAGAATAATATCATGATCCTGATCTTTCTTAAGAATACTAACAAAAGTCAGGAGGCTGGTCTGTAGGGCGAAACGCGCGTCGAGGCGCTTGTCTTTTTGCCAGCAGCTGATGTTGCCAGTCCCACTCCCCACCATACCTCAGAGTATGTGCTAACTTCTATTCTGTTGCATTTTTTTCAGTATATTATTGTGGCTTCTCAGCCTGTATTTTTGGTTTGTCATTTTATTTATATCTGGATTCCAGCATATTCTTTTATGCCACTTATTATTTATTACATCTTCAGTTAGCACTACCATATATACAAATCTTCATATGTGGGCATGTTATTTCTTTATCGCTCACCTTATATGTTCTCATTGTTTTGGGTTATTTGAGTGCTTCCTGGCCACTGATGGTTGGTTGTCCTTGTAAGCCACCTTTTTTTTTTTTTACTGTTTCTATCTCCTCGTACGGTCCATGTATTATGTTATTGCATATTGTATCTAATAAAGATTTTAAATTTTTTTGCATATTTTTCCTTTTTGGGTGCTATGTACTCTTATGATTCCCATTTAGGCCCTGTTCACACAGGCAAAAACCGCGGCAAAAAAACGTCCGAAATTGACACCCATTGATTTCAATGGGAGGTGGAGGCGTTTTTTTACCGCAAGCAAAAAAAAAAATCCTGGGAAAGAGAAGTGACATATCCTATCTTGAGGCGTTTTCTGCCTCAAAAGCCCCATGGAAATCAATGAGAGGTGGAAATAAATGCGTTTTTTGCCACGTGTTTTTGCCGCAATCTTTGGCGCGTTTGTCGTCAAATAATGCGCGCAAAAATTTCACTTTGACTCTTAAAGAAATAGGAAAAAAGCTTTTAAAAAAACGTGGCAAAAACGCGTCCAAAATCATGGCAAAAAACGCGTATGGTGCAAAACCACTTAAAAAAAACCGGAGCTGATTTTTCCAGGCAGAATTTTCTGCCTGCAAAAAACTCAGTGTGAACAGGCCCTTATGTTGTTTAACAAGTCTTTTATGTCAGTTTTTACCTTTGTACACATTGATGAATCTCTCCCACAGTACATATAAATGATTCCTCTCATAAGTATACCAGTGATTTCCATGCCAAGTGCTAAGCCTAGTAATCCATTTATTGTGAAACAAATCATTTTGTCCTGGTTCACACACCTGTTATTATCTTTTACTTCATGTTAGTGTAAAATCTCATGTTATGCGATAATCCTTGTATACACAATGGATTTTTTGTGACCAGTTTTGTCCATTTATGTGTTCTTTTTTAATGGACTATATTGTGTATAAAGAGCTGTGACTGTGCAGTAGATTTGTGGCCCCCATAGGGTTAGTCGCTTTATTTTCACAGAGAGGACACTCTCCTACCCTACTGAAAGGAAAGCCCAGACAAGATGTCTGAATTTGACTTATGTTCCTATTATTTATTATTGTTGTATTTTTTTTCCCTACTCATTCACACATGTCTGCCATACACTGCACACAGACAAGAGGAGAATCCTGCTCTCCTGTTTCTATCACATACATAGAAGATGCCGCAGCATGGAGGAGATTATACAGATAAAATGAGCAGTGTAGCTGAGAATTCAGCACTAGGGTTAGATTTAACTGTTACCAACATCATTTGTCTCTTCTCTGCTCCCCTCCCCTCTCCATAGACTTCTATGGGGAACATGTCGGTGTCTTTATCTTCCTGATTCCTTCGCCTGTTACCCCCTCCCCTCTCCATAGACTTCTATGGGCAGCGTGTCTGGTATATTTTTCTCTCCTTGCTCTCTCCTCCTGCTCCTCCTCCCCTCTCCAAAGACTTCTATGGCAGTGTCTGTGTTTCTCTCTTTCTGCTCCCTCCTCCTGCTTCCCCCTCCCCTCTCCATGGACTTCTATGGGAAGCATGTCTGTGTCTCTCCCTGCCCCCTCCTCCTGCTATCCCTCCCCTCTCCATAGACTTTTTTGCGCATCATCTGTGTCTTCTATCTATGCTCCCTCCTCCCCTCCCCCTCCATAGACTTCTAATGGCAGACAGTGAAGAGACACCTACCCACTTCCTACAGTTCATCTAATCTGCTCTGTAACTAGGGATGGTTTATGATTGACAACAGGGGGTGGATAGTAGATTGCAGAAGGGAGAAACCTACTGGCAGTAACTTCATACCGAATATATATGGATAAAACAAGTAAATTTTAACGTAAACAACTGTCATTTTAACAGTTGATCTATATCAGGTATACTATTAGATTAGCATAAGTTGTTTTAAAAGTTAGTGTCCATATAAAGGCTAGAGTATGTACACCTTTGACAAGGAAAAAATTACACTAAGTTTCAGGCTGCAATCTCAATTACTTAATTGATTTCAGACTCTGATATGCAGTTACTGATATGCAGTTTGCAGTCTCCTCTTAAGGTGGCTATACACATTACATATATGTTGGCCATACCTGCTGATCTCGGCAGGACTAGCCGACCATCTAATGTGTATGGTGGTGCCCCCGACTCTCCCCTCAAGATGCTCTTGACTTTTAACCCATTCTCCTGCTTGTTGTCATACAATTGTAAAATTTATCATCACTTCTTTTGGGAAAGAATGTTTGACATTGTTTGCACTTCCCTTCTTCCTAATATGGCCCACATTGCGTCCTTATCTTGTTAGTAGGAACCACTACAAATCTTTGACACAGAAAGCTTGTCCCATATTTTTCCATGAGCATGCATGCTCGGATCTTACAAGCAGACATGCCTATGTAGTTGGCGGTGCAGCCAGACTGCTCAATGCCACCTTATCTTGAGGGAAACTATGAAGGTTATCCATTTAGCTCAGTCGATTACTATTTCCACTCTGAAAGCTGGTTTGAGGGTATCTGATAGCATCCAAAGACATGAAGACCATCACCCGATCTATCCAATTTATGTCAATTTTCTGTCATCTAAGATCTATTAGTCCCCATAGGGATTGTAAATGAATTCCATTTTTATGCTGGAGATTTAGATATATGTTGAAGAGATAGATAGATAGATAGATAGATAGATAGATAGATAGATAGATAGATAGATAGATAGATAGATAGATAGATAGATAGATATGTTTAAAAATTAGAAGTGTACAGAGCTTCTTACATAATGTGGAGATTTTTAAGAGCCCTTAATGTTCTGTCTTGTACATGTAAATGTGAGCAGGGACCAGTCCGCAATCTGCAATATTATCTCAGTAGCACACTCCCTTGTGTGAGCAGATGTGCTAAGTGGTGTCTGGTCCTTTATCTAAATAAAAACTTTTGTCATTGATTTTTTAAGAGCTACCAGGGCCCTAATGGATTGGCATAGTAAACAGACCTCATGGTTTTATAAAGTATATGGAAATCTTTGCTAAAGGATTGTACGCAAGATCTACTTTGCCTTGTATGAATTATGTTAGGTTCCCTATATGCTTGTATTTGGACCTACAGTACACAGTGTTTCTCAGCCTGACTGTGAATTAAAGTTTTCACAGAGTAAAATATATCAATCTCTGAGCGTCCAGTGGATCATTCATTAAAATTATTCCATGCACTTTCCCTGGCTTATGAATCAGGAGTGGGCAGTGTGTGGGCATTTAATGACCAGTCCTTATTTAGAGGGTCCAGTTTTGTTATAATCATGCCTGTGTGTTTACCAGTACATCAAAGTCTAGCCGTGTGTCACTGGCCGAAAGTAACATTGATTTACTGCATTAAGACGACTCGTAAAAAGCCTTGTCCATGGAGTCAAGCAGATGACTCGAAAAGAAAGCAGACTAATATTTGATGTAGCTTCGTATGGTCTGTTATGGACTTTATACCACTTCTAGTTTTCATGTATTTTTTCTTTAAATAAGTTTTATATTTCTGAAATTCTATCACATTATCTACAGACTTAACAAACTTTCCTATGTGAACCATCCATTATCTCCCAGGTGTAACAAGTTCTACTAAAGCAGTGTAAGGGGTGGAGAATAATTGCCATTTAAAGGAACCAGACTTGGTTTATTGGGGTGTAGTATAATGCAAGCCGTCTTCTCCCTCAGGCGATTCATTTTGCATATTCTCATAGAAAGTTTCTGGTTCTGGTTTAAGAGACAGGTGCCTCCCTGCAGTCTCTGTTTAATATTTAAACCAGGCTTACCATCGTTTACTACATTGTCACAGCTGTGATGGGGTGAAAGGGTAATTACCCTTTGTATTTCTTTGTATTTGGCAGTATACAGTACATAGTTGGAAAACCTTCCAATGTGGGCGTGGAGGGGTGTCTCTAAGGAACCGTGTAACTTCTCATGTGTTGCCATAGACTAACTTGGATGGTTTTTGTGTAGAATATACAGTTCAAATGCAACACAATTTTTTGTTGCTTTGTCTAATGTTGAACCTATGAAGTCCATTACTATCACCTCACAGATTTTCCAGTTTTTCCTTTATACTTTGTTTGGGATTCACTACTGGCTTTGGCTAGAAGAACTGCATGCAAATAAAATGCACCAGATATACAATGTGTGAATAAGGCCTTATGTTTTGAAAAGATGACAACATACTATCTACTAAATCAATACTGTCACCCTTCAAGTTTGTTTGCCAGCAAACCTACTCACCTACTATTGACCCTGAAGTAGAGCAACTGACATAATGGATATTTCATTATACTTTTTTTTTATCATGACCTGTATGTCAGAAAGCTGCGTACTGTTTTATATAATTTCCAGGTATTCTGGCTTATTTGTTATCTACAAGAAATAAAAATGTATTCTGAAAAATAATAATCCTGTGTATATATAGGTCATTGAGTTTTTAATATTCTATTGAGTTGTTTCTAAAGCTAGAATTACACTGCGTTCAGGCATTCCATCCAGTTAGAACATTTGAAATGTTTCTCAGAATACATGCCCTAAATGTACAGTGAAGGAAATAAGTATTTGATCCCTTGCTGATTTTGTAAGTTTGCCCACTTTCAAAGACTTGAGCAGTCTAGAATTTTTAGGCTAGGTTAATTTTACCAGTGAGAGATAGATTATATTAAAAAAAACAGAAAATCACATTGTCAAAATTATATATATTTATTTGCATTGTGCACAGAGAAATAAGTATTTGATCCCTTTGGCAAACAAGACTTAATACTTGGTGGCAAAACCCTTGTTGGCAAGCACAGCAGTCAGATGTTTTTTGTAGTTGATGATGAGGTTTGTACACATAGAGCTTGGTTCGGAATGCACTAGATCAAAGTAGGTGAACGAATAGGGTCCCAACCCAATCGTATTGTGAAAAAGTATTCGGCACACTGAGTCGTGAGTATCAGTTTCTTGAAATTTTTATTTGATGCCAAGGGTTTGGTGCAACGTTTCGGTCAAAGGACCTTCGTCAGGCACTCGTTTCCCTGGTTACTGGTGTCTCCAGAAGATCGGCGCTGTATGTCAGAATGGCGGATTGAGCGCCAAAAGAAGCGGAAATCCGCCATTCTGACATACAGCACCGATCTTCTGGAGACACCAGTAACCAGGGAAACGAGTGCCTGACGAAGGTCCTTTGACCGAAACGTTGCACCAAACCCTTGGCATCAAATAAAAATTTCAAGAAACTGATACTCACGATGAGGTTTGTACACATGTTAGATGGAATTTTGGCCCACTCCTCTTTGCAGATCATCTGTAAATCATTAAGATTTCGAGGCTGTCGCTTGGCAACTCGGATCTTCAGCTCCCTCCATAAGTTTTTGATGGGATTAAGGTCTGGAGACTGGCTAGGCCACTCCATGACCTTAATGTGCTTCTTTTTGAGCCACTCCTTTGTTGCCTTGGCTGTATGTTTCGGGTCATTGTCGTGCTGGAAGACCCAGCCACGAGCCATTTGTAATGTCCTGGTGGAGGGAAGGAGGTTGTCACTCAGGATTTGACGGTACATGGCTCCATCCATTCTCCCATTGATGCGGTGAAGTAGTCCTGTGCCCTTAGCAGATAAACACCCCCAAAACATAATGTTTCCACCTCCATGCTTGACAGTGGGGACGGTGTTCTTTGGGTCATAGGCAGCATTTCTCTTCCTCCAAACACGGCGAGTTGAGTTAATGCCAAAGAGCCCAATTTTAGTCTCATCTGACCACAGCACCTTCTCCCAATCACTCTCAGAATCATCCAGATGTTCATTTGCAAACTTCAGACGGGCCTGTACATGTGCCTTCTTGAGCAGGGGGACCTTGCGGGCACTGCAGGATTTTAATCCATTACGGCGTAATGTGTTACCAATGGTTTTCTTGGTGACTGTGGTCCCAGCTGCCTTGAGATCATTAACAAGTTCCCCCCGTGTAGTTTTCGGCTGAGCTCTCACCTTCCTCAGGATCAAGGATACCCCACGAGGTGAGATTTTGCATGGAGCCCCCGATCGATGTCGATTGACAGTCATTTTGTATGTCTTCCATTTTCTTACTATTGCACCAACAGTTGTCTCCTTCTCACCCAGCATCTTACTTATGGTTTTGTAGCCCATTCCAGCCTTGTGCAGGTCTATGATCTTGTCCCTGTCATCCTTAGAAAGCTCTTTGGTCTTGCCCATGTTGTAGAGGTTAGAGTCAGACTGATTAATTGAGTCTGTGGGCAGGAGTCTTTTATACAGGTGACCATTTAAGACAGCTGTCTTTAATGCAGGCACCAAGTTGATTTGGAGCGTGTAACTGGTCTGGAGGAGGCTGAACTCTTAATGGTTGGTAGGGGATCAAATACTTATTTCTCTGTGCACAATGCAAATAAATATATATAATTTTGACTATGTGATTTTCTGTTTTTTTTTTTTTATAATCTATCTCTCACTGGTAAAATTAACCTAGCCTAAAAATTCTAGACTGTTCATGTCTTTGACAGTGGGCAAACTTACAAAATCAGCAAGGGATCAAATACTTATTTCCTTCATTGTATGCAACCTAGGCATAAAGGTATAAAGTTGCATGCATCTGGGGCAAACCGTCATGCATTTCAAATGGTCACACCAAACAGAATGCTTGAAGGCTATTGACTCCAGTAAAAATAAAAAATAAACTAACGCGCAGTAAATATTTTTAGTCGGGGGGTGTTGTAAACACTTGTATTGAAAAGTATAGTCAACTGTATTTTTCAGTCAGTTGAGGCAACGGTATATCATCTCAAATGATTGTCCTTTAACTGGCCAATAACTCTATGGCCACGTTCGATGGAAAAATCTAAAAACGCATTAGCTAAACATTCACCCCACTCATATTGTGAACTTAGCCTTAGTTAAATGTGTTTTTGGGAATTCTTAGTGCCAGGGGTGGGCATGCCACATGTGCAACTGTACACAAGCCCTGCAGGCAAGGAGGCCGTTGCTACCTTAAAAAACATAATAGTTCTCTCTACAGTATGTTAGATCACATGTAAGGGATTATGCTCATTCCCATCCATGTCTCACAGCTACTGACAGATTGCCACACTGAAGGGGGAATATCTTGAGAGACATTAAAAGGCGGTCTATGGCTAGCACCGCGCTGTTATCGAATTAGCAGTTGGAAAACCCAGAGGCCCATATATATATATATATATATATATATATATATATAAATAAATTTATTGTCACCCAGGACTGTCCACCAGTCTCCTAGAACCCACAATGGCCAATTTGCTTAGTTATTTAGTGATATATTTCCTATTCCTGTATCAGTTTGTTAGAAGGATTTATTATTCTGGACTCTAGAAAATCTGTGGGAAAGATGCGCACACCTCAAGGATCTATATCTAATGTGATTTTTTTTCTATTCTGGGGGAGTGCTCTCTAAGCATATGACACATGCATGCCTCCATTTCTGACCCTCATGCGATTGTGATAAAAGCTGCTTCTTTTTTTCAGAAGTGATAAGTGTTTGCTCTTACTAAGTACGTTCATACCATGAATGGTTGGGTGACATTCCAAGGTAAAGAGCATTTCTAATCACACAAGTAGTATCTGAAGCAGCACGGCAAGGTGGGATGTGACAAAATGTTGTTATGTGCGAGACAGTGTCAGACACCATGTTATATACTGGCACTGCTACTTTACTACATGGTATCACTTTATTATAGTCACCAGTGAATGTCTAATGAATTCATTGTATTTGATTGGGGATTCTCTATATGACAGAGCTTTAATGATAAACACTAGTAGCATGTGCCAGGTCTTATTGGTCTTGACGTGACATTGTATGTATACTAATAAAGGAAAGAATTTCCATCTGTATGCATCTCGCTTCCAAATGACTTTGAAGGGGTGTACAATATTCTCATCTCTATATCATTTCAATAAATAAATGGGTCTTGACATTTTATGAAATGACAATCACAGTCTGTAGGGCCTTTTTCCACACAGTGCAGATTTGATGCAGATTTTACATGCATTTTTTAAGCCAAAACCAGAATTGGATCCAGGAGGGGAGACATTTTAAGGCCTTCCTTTATATATTTATTTTGTTTAGGTTCTGTTCCTGGTCTTGGCTTAAAAAATACAGGCAAAATCAGCAGCAAATCTGCACTTCGTGAACAAGGCCTAAGGCTGGGTTCACACGTGGCGGAATTTCACTTAAATTCCGCTGCGGACACTCCGCAGCGTTAATCCGCAGCGGAGCCGTTTGTCCATTGACTTACACTTTAATTTAGCAGTGTTCGTTTAGACGAGGCGTAAAATTCCGCTGCGGAGCATAGGCTGCGGAGCGGAATTTGGTGTCCGCAGCATGCTCTGTCTGTTGCGGAGCAGTGGCGGACTCATGGCGGAATTTCTCCATTGACTTCAATGGAGAGTCAAAATTCCGCAATGAAGTCCGCAGATCTTATGTGTGCTGCGGAGCGTATTTGTTTTACTACCATGACATTTCTTCATTCTGGCTGGACCTATGTATTTCTAGGTCTACAGCCAGACTGAGGAAGTCAATGGGGCTCCCGTAATGACGGGAGCGTTGCTAGGAGACGTCTGTAAATAGTCACTGTCCAGGGTGCTGAAAGAGTTAAGCGATCGGCAGTAACTGTTTCTGCACCCGGGACAGTGACTACCGATCACAATATACATGTATCTGTAAAAAAATAGAAGTTCATACTTACCGAGAACTCCCTGCGTCTGTCTCCAGTCCGGCCTCCCAGGATGACGTTTCAGTCTAAGTGACGGCTGCAGCCAATCACAGGCCAAGCAGAGGCTGCAGCGGTCACATGGACTGGCGCGTCATCCAGGGAGGTCGGGCTGGATGCCGAAAGAGGGACGCGTCACCAAGACAACGGCCGGTAAGTATGAAATTCGTTTACTTTCACTAGTGAAAGTGCTGTCCCTTCTCTCTATCCTGCACTGATAGGGAGAAGGGAAGCACTTTTCCCGCAGTCCGCAGCAGCTAGTCCGCATCAATTTTCTGCACATTTTGTGCAGATCCGCAGCAGAATCTGCAACGCAGATTCTGTGCGGCATTGATGCGGACAGTTGCGGAGGAAATCCGCCACGTGTGGTCATGCCCTAAGAGTCACTTTACAAAGTTTAACGGTCATACATATGTTCAGTCACCTCTCTATTGAAGCGGAGGCCCCCTAGTGTTAAGTAACCTTTAAAAATGGAGACCTGAACCAACCAGGTCCCAAGCACCACCTATGTGACTCTTATGACTTGTCCGTTTGTGAGAAAACCTCCTTAGGCCAGGATCACATTCACTGTTTTGATGCAGATTTTGGCTCTGTTGTTTTAACCAAACACAGGAGTGGATCCAAAAGAAATGAGATTCATCAGTCTTTTCTTTATACCTTTCCTTCCTTTTGAAATCACCCCTGGCTATGGCTCAAAAAACGAAGTTAAAAACTGCACCAAAAACTGCATCAAAACTGTATGTGTGTATTTCTTTTATTTATTTTTTTCCTAACAGGGAAGTAGATACATAAGAGCGAAGTATCAGTGTTTCCGTTATATAATTTTTTTCTTTTTGGATCCATTTCTGTGTTTGAAACTGCATCATAAATTGGTAAAAAAAACTCCATGTATGATGACAGCCTTAGGGTGGTTTCACACACAGCATTTGGCTGCATTTTTCATGGTGTTTTTGCTGTGTTTTCATGCAGTTTTAAGTGCGGCCAGATGTTACATTCAAGTCTATAATAAAATATTAAATGCACTTCACACAACTGCGTTTCCGTTTGTGGCAATTGTGTGGTCAGTGGCGCTTTTTTTCAAATGCAGCATGATGTGGGTATGAAGTTTTTTCAGACGTTTTTCCCATGGGCTTCATTATAGGACAGAAAAAAACGCATGTACAAAATGGCACCAAATAAAAAAACGCCCTAAAAAACGCATGTTTCATTTGAAAACTACTAGCATTTTAGAAGCATTTTTTGATGCAGTTTGAAATGCCAGAAAATTTCTGTGTGTAAAGGAGGCCTAAAAAAGCATTTTACCCTTAGATTACATTCAATTTTTTCCTCCATCACCATTCAATAGGCTGGAAAATTTGGATGACACTGTGGTAGCTATGATGGCAGCCATATTGGTTTACACCGAGCTAATTCTGAAGCAGATGTAACTATAAAATGGCTGAATAAATTTTTCAGACGAGGACAACTCAATGCCCCATAATGATTTTTTTTTTATTGTAGGGAGAAATACTCTATAATTATTTTCTATGTTTATTGCTAACTTTCTGACACCTTGAAGCTACATTTATTTAAAAATGTAAGTTTTAACAGCAGATCCAGTCATCAAAGCTTTAATAATAATCATCTTGTATGAAAGAAAAAATACAATAAAAATGGAAATAATTGTCAGTTCGTTGGTTTTATATATGAAGACATTTTGGTCATTTCCAAGCAGCAGAAATGTGTCACAAATTCTTTGTTAGGTTTCTTCACATTTTTTTTGTAATTATTTACTTAGAACAAGTACAGGGGTGGGTAGGGGACATACAGAAAGGAAGGGGTGAGGATTATCTACACACTTCCATGTATAAATAAACATGTGCCGCTTACCTGTAACAAAAGCTCAGGTGGTGGGTGGCACGTGCAGTACCTGGTGAATAACAGCTGTGTGTGCATATGTTCAGCGAACCTCCTTATCACAATTTGTGACTGCATTCACAGCAACTAAAACCTGAATTATGTCTGGCTACACCCGTCCTATATAAATATATGCTACGTCTAATCTGCTCATTTGTGCACATAATCCCAATAGGTTGCTGTAAAAATGTATTGACACTCACCCCGTATTATGGAAATATTAACTAGCTGCAGCCAGGTTTCTGTGGGGCCAATGTATGTGAAGAGTGTTAATTTGACATATGGTTCAAGGGTTTATGCCTTTTGTTATTTTAGTGTAAGTGCACACAGGGCAGATATGCTGCGTAAATGTACACAGCGTATCCATCCTGGAAACCGCAGGGAATACTGCCCGAAAAATCACACCAAATTGTGGTGCAGTATTTCAGGCGGATTATCTGCTGTGGAAATAATGCAGGAAAAAAAAAAAGTTTATACTTACCACCCATGCGTTGTCATAGGGACGGATCCTCTGCTTGGAGTACAGACCGGCTTCCTGGGATGAGGCTGTAGTTGCAGCCTTTGATTGGCTGCAGCAGTCACATGGGATGAAACGTCATCCCAGGAAGCTGGGCTGTACTCAAAGCAGAGGATCCTGTTGCTATGACGGGTTGGGGTAAGTATGAATCTTTTTATAATTTTTGAATCAAAAAAAGTTTTTTTCCTCACAGCGATTTTAGCAGTGGAATCACAGCTTTTCCGCCGCAAAGGTCACAACGTTTGCCTATTTGTTTCGGGTTTTACTGCCCCATAGAATTCAATGGGGAAAACTGCAACAGAAGAGCAGCGATTCCACAGGATAAATTGACATGCTGCAGACTAAAAAAAACATACCGCAGGTCAATTTATGAACGGTTTCTTGGCTGATTTTTTCCGCTGTGTGTGGATGAGATTTGTTCAAATCTCATCAACACTTCTGCTACTGCACTACACTGCGGATTTTCCATGATGAAATCCATAGTGAAAAATCTGCAGTGTTTACGCTGTTTGTTTTTTTCGACTCCCTACCCTTAAAGGTACCAGATGAGTAGCCTGCTATCGGATCCATCTGAAAAAAAAAAACAAAGCAAAAACTTTTTGTCACTATGTAATGTCTGATGAATTCACATGTTCTCTCTGAATTTTAAAGTGCTGCGGAATATTTTTGCGCTATATAAATATTATAAATTTTTTATTGAAATCAAGAAATACTTTGAAGGAAATGGTTTTTTTTTGTTTTTTCTTTTTGTTGTTCTGTTCCTATGACAGAACAGAATAACGGAGAACACAACGCAGATGTGAAGAGAGTCTTCTTCCATCTGCATGGTAGGAAATATCTGTTTTATATCTATTAAATTCACATGAAGTTCATCTTTGTTATTCCACTGAATCTATTTGGGATTTACTTTTCTGCCCAATTAATTAATTATTTTTCCATTTCCAAGTGAAACAAAAAAATACCCGCCATTAAAATGAAATATTATTACAAACATTTTAGCAATATATTGCAGGCTCTTTCTGTATTTGCAGAATACACACCGCCTGCAGGCTGCGAACCTTCGATCCGTGTCTCTTCATCTGTTTCCTGGTGATGAAACAAGTTTCCTGCTTAGTAACTTCTCTGTAAATTCTACACTGCTTTCCATATAATTTGAAGAGTTATACACACCTATATTTTGCTCTTTCTTTTTCCTGTTTTCAATAAAAAATTGCTTTCAAGCATATAAATTAGCCTGTTAAACTTTTGTTTTATAACTTTAATCCCGAATTTAGTAATACCCCCTCTACAATAATAGTTGTGTTACTGTGTTTATTTTGTATCTGGTATTTTCACAGTGCTGTAGAGAATGTATTCTATTATATATTTCCCAGCCTCTTAGGCCCCATTCACATCGCGTTTGTGCTATCCGCCGAGCGTATACGTTTTTAAACACTAAAAAAGTGTTGAAACGTATAGCTCGGCGTATACTTAGACTATAATGGGTCAAACATAGACCAAAATAGCATCCGTTTGGTCTGTCTGTCATGGTTTACATTGGGATACTGTTTTTTGAAAGTACTGAAAAGCGCAGTCTGCTATGCTATTCTGTACTTCAAAAAAAGGTATATGCGACGTAACGTTTTTTTTTTTAGCATTGATCTCAATGGACGACGTATGCAAACGCAATGCTATACGTTCGTATCCGTTTACATACAGTAAATCTATCAGTTTTGTTTTTTTCTATCAGTGTTCACTTTTAAAAAAAACATATGCAAAAAACAGACAGAAACTTATACTGACGTATGAGTGTGTTCTAAACGTAAACGCTCTAAAAAACACAGACGTAAACAGAAAATGGTACACGTTTGTATACGTTTTCAATGGTCCACGTTTTTATAAAAAAACGTATACGCCTGTCGGATAGCACAAACCCGATGTGAATGAGGCCTTATACATGAGATAGCTGTCAGCCGAACGTGCTGAACTTTGTAGCTTTAAGTTTGAATTGCTATGTTAGATCGTTCCTGCTATAGAGAAAGATCCCAAGAAGTCATAGTTATAAAAAGTGCAAATGGTGTTTCTTACAGGAGTTGACCATATAACAATTTTGTAATGCGGATGAGGGTTAAAAATATTTACTTTTGAAATCCAAAATAGAGACAGCAGTCTTGACTGCAAGGTCATGCTATGAGCGCATTCAAAATGCAGCATTGTAAACCTGGATGGATATATATATATCAGTCGAGTCACATTATTATGACCAGCAGCTAATATCCAGGGTAACTGCCGTGTGCAGGACGGACAGCAGCTAGATGGGCTGAGAGCGACTTAATAAGGTGCTGGAAGGTTGTCTCAGGTATGTGGAGCCTTGCTGACGGCAGTGCATCACACATTTGCTGGAGGGTGTGTGGGGGAGGATCCATAGAGCGAACAAGACAATCGAGGTGGTCCCACAAATGCCCAATTGGGTTCAAGTCTGGTGAATTAGGGGGCAAGGGAAGTACTTGGAAGTCTTGGTCGTGCTCTTCCCACCACTGTCGGACATTTCTAGCCGTGTGATATGTCGCATTGTCTTGCTGGAAGATTCCATCTGCCCCAGGGAAGACAAACAGCATGTATGGGTGGACGTGATCTGCAACGATGGATTCATACCCAAATTGGTTCAGAGTGCCTTCCACATGGATGAGTGGGCCCAGAGAATGCCATGAAACAATTCCCCAGACCATAATGCTGCCGCCACCAGCTTGTGTTCTTCCAGCAATGGTTGCAGGGTGTTTGTTCTCTGATGTTTCTCACCTGACGCGCCAACGTCCATCCGTTCGATGAAGCAAAGATTGTGACTCATTGAAGAAGGCAATCATCGGTGGTCCAATTCCGATACTGCCATACATATTGAAGCCTTTTTTTCCGATGCACCTTTGTTATCATAGGAGCAGTGTCCATCCGTCTGCTTCGGAGCGCCATATGCAGTAGGGTTTGCTGAACTGTTGTTTTAGACACACGTCTGGTAGCCCCCTGGTTGATTTTTATGGTGAGCTGCTCCACTGTAGCATGTCGTTTGGCCCTCGCGCACCTTCATAGCCGACGTTCACCTATCACATCAATGCCACGTGGTTCTCCGCAGTTTCCACGTCGGTTATTCCCAATGGTGCCATTTGTCCATTCAGCGTACACTTTCACTAAAGCAGCATGCGAACAGTGAACACAAACTGCTCTGTTTGAGATATACTTCCACCGATCCCCGAAAAACCAATAATCAAGGCTCTTTGCAACTCTGATAAATCGCCCCTTTTACTCATGGCAACAATGAGTGATATGTGTTCAGACAGCCTATCGCACACCTTATATACCCACCAAGCAAGTCCACGACACATCACTTCCTTCATGGGCTACACGCGTCCGACATCGAAAGTAGGAGGTGGTCATAATAATGTGACTCTAATGTGTGTGTGTATATATATATATATATATATATATATATATACACTACCGTTCAAAAGTTTAGGGTCACTTAGAAATTTCCTTATTTTTGAAAGAAAAGCACAGTTTTTTTCAATGCAGATAACATTAAATTAATCAGAAATACACTCTATACATTGTTAATGTGCTAAATGACTATTCTAGCTGCAAACGTCTGGTTTTTAATGCAATATCTACATAGGTGTATAGAGGCCCATTTCCAGCAACCATCACTCCAGTGTTCTAATGGTACATTGTGTTTGTGTTTGCTAACTGTGTTAGAAGGCTAATGGATGATTAGAAAACACTTGAAAACCCTTGTGCAATTATGCTAGCACCGCTGTAAACAGTTTTGCTGTTTAGAGGAGCTATAAAACTGACCTTCCTTTGAGCTAGTTGAGAATCTGGAGCATTACATTTGTGGGTTTGATTAAACTCTCAAAATGGCTAGAAAAAAAGAGCTTTCATGTAAAACTCGACAGTCTATTCTTGTTCTTAGAAATGAAGGCTATTCCATGCAAGAAATTGCCAAGAAACTGAAGATTTCCTACAACGGTGTGTACTACTCCCTTCAGAGGACAGCACACACAGGCTCTAACCAGAGTAGAAAGAGAAGTGGGAGGCCCCGCTGCACAACTGTGCAACAAGACAAGTACATTAGAGTCTCTAGTTTGAGAAATAGACGCCTCACAGGTCCTCAACTGGCAGCTTAGTTAAATAGTACCCGCAAAACGCCAGTGTCAACATCTACAGTGAAGAGGCGACTCCGGGATGCTGGCCTTCAGGGCAGAGTGGCAAAGAAAAAGCCATATCTGAGACTGGCTAATAAAAGGAAAAGATTAATATGGGAAAAAGCACACAGACATTGGACAGAGGAAGATTGGAAAAAAGTGTTATGGACAGACAAATCGAAGTTTGAGGTGTTTGGATCACACAGAAGAACATTTGTGAGATGCAGAACAACTGAAAAGATGCTGGAAGAGTGCCTGACGCCATCTGTCAAGCATGGTGGAGGTAATGTGATGGTCTGGGGTTGCTTTGGTGCTGGTAAAGTGGGAGATTTGTACAAGGTAAAAGGGATTTTGAATAAGGAAGGCTATCACTCCATTTTGCAACGCCATGCCATACCCTGTGGACAGCGCTTGATTGGAGCCAATTTCATCCTACAACAGGACAATGACCCAAAGCACACCTCCAAATTATGCAAGAACTATTTAGGGAAGAAGCAGGCAGCTGGTATTCTATCTGGAATGGAGTGGCCAGCGCAGTCACCAGATCTCAACCCCATAGAGCTGTTGTGGGAGCAGCTTGACCGTATGGTACGCAAGAAGTGCCCATCAAGCCACTCCAACTTGTGGGAGGGGCTTCAGGAAGCATGGGGTGAAATTTCTCCCGATTACCTCAGCAAATTAACAGCTAGAATGCCAAAGGTCTGCAATGCTGTAATTGCTGTAAATGGAGCATTCTTTGACGAAAGCAAAGTATGAAGGAGAAAATTATTATTTTAAATAAAAATAATTATTTCTAACCTTGTCAATGTCTTGACTATATTTTTTAGTCGTTTTACAACTCATTTGATAAATATAAGTGTGAGTTTTCATGGAAAACACAAAATTGTCTGGGTGACCCCAAACTTTTGAACGGTAGTATATATATATATATTATACTGTATATTATAGTGAGATCTCCATAACATTTTTGACAATGACAGCCGAGGGTGTTGGTAGACTCTGAAGATATCTTGGGTACCATTGGGCACTGGTGGAGGGAGAATGGAGATACAACTGAATGTGGGCACCTGGCAAAAGAGCCAAGCACGTGCCCCTGGTGCCAGGTGCTTGTAACGCCACTGGTGCCAGCATAGTTCGCTAGAAGTGTTTAATATTTTCCAACACAGGGCTGGATTCTTGTATTGATTTGAAGATCAGGCTAAAAAACTTGGACCATAAATAACAGTCTAATAGCGTTTGTGTTTATATAGGTGTTTGTCAATCAGTGTTAATCTACATGCCTATACTATTTATGCAATCCCAGACGTCAGATGTTTGACAGTTTCTCCATCAATCTTTGTGCAATGTCTGATACTACTGACATCTTTTTGATCTATTGAATTGTTATATTTCCAGACACAGGCTTTGGCTTCCTTGGATTACATAGTCATTCTGAGATAGAGAGACTGTAGCTCAATCATTTGGAACAAGTCATAAAATTGCTGGCCATTTGTTTCCTATTCCGTTACTCATCAACTCAAAGGAGAGCCAACTATCTTTGACTGTGCTTGGCTTACAGAATGCAGACCTGCTTGTGTTTGTTTTACTTATAGTGCCATTTAGAGACTCAAAAACAATATAATTCTATTAACAAAAAGGATATTTATTTTCAATTTGCGCCATACATTGCTGACATAGTGCCAAACAGTGCTCCGTGTCATACTTTGCCCACAAAGTCATATAGTGTCCACAGTGCTATACTTATCCCAGACTATAGTCCCCGGTGACACAGCCTCACGATCACAGAGAAGCTGCCTCTTACTTTTCCTTTTTTCTTGCACCAAGAATGAACTCTCCAGCACTGTACAGGAAAGTTATGCTGCTCTCTGCCGGTAAAGATCGCATCGGGAAAGAAATGGGCCACGGATGGGAAGAATATGAATGGTCTTTTTCATCAGCAATGCTCAATATAGCTTGATATGTTACAAAACCTTCCCTCTCATGACCAGAGGATTTTCTTTTCTATTATTAGAGAGAAGGATTGGACCCCTACTGCTCTTAACTCACTTCTAAGGCCTTATTCACACGAACGTGTTAAACGTCCGTGTTATGGCCGTTGAAACAACGGCCATCACACGGACCTATATAATTCAATGTGGCTGTTTACACGGCCGTTGTTTCAACAACCCGTGTGAAGGGTCTGTGAGAAAATAGGACATGTCCTATTTTTTCACGCTTCACGCATCCCTCCATAAATTCTAATCTATGGGGATGTGTGATATCGCGTCCCACAGCACAGAACAGGGATGCACCTCGGACGTGAAAAACGTTACTTTTTCACGTCCGAGATGTGCAACGCCCGTGTGAATCTAGCCTAACAGTAACATGAGATAGGGAAGGGTATGATATTTTGTTATTTTAATGTACCCAAACTACACACCAATCTGTATATAGGGTTTAAAATGTTGGTGTAAACGCATGTTACTCTGCAGACTATAGGAGGAATTTAGTAACGGCTTTGCACCACTTTTATAGTGTTAAAGTCCAAAATTATGGCGCACACATATTTGCGCAAAAATTTGTGACTTTTTGCTGTTTTATGCTTCTCAATAGCGATAAAAGTGGGCAGTGTTTGCGGGAGGAGCGTGGCTTCCTGCAGACTGACAGATTTACTATAATTTATGCTACAAAATTTTATAGCTGTAAATAATAGCGCACATCTACACCTTCTCATAGCAGGGGTAGTTTTGATTTTGTGGCACACGGACAGGCATAGATGCACAAAATTTATTAAGAGGAGTGACCCTCCTAATAAGTTTGGCGCACTTTACTCCAGTTTAATTGAAGACTGGCGTGTGAAACGCCAGTCTTTATAAATCCCCCCTTAGTTCACAGAGCATACCTGTAATCTGAAAAAATTTGCTTTGTTGCCATAATATTCTGGATTAGTGTACTTATTGGGCATGTTGCTATACTGGCTGAATGTTTCCTGTGTCTTTGTTAGTATACAGTTCTATCATAATTACAATATAATTGGATTTTTCAGGGTAATTATCATTATGAATACACAGAATGTGACAGCACTGGATCCAGGTGGAGAGTTGCTATACCGAATCCAGAAAAACAATGCGTTGGATTGCCAGATCCAGTCAAAGGAAAAGATTGCAGTAAGTAGAGTTTAAAACGCTGACTTGGATGTATAAATTTTTTTTGTCTCCGCAATATATTCTTAGCAATACAAAGTCACAGTGTGTTATTAGACGGTGTAGCCATGTGCAGTTTATATGCTTCAGTGACTATATTCATGCTCTGCTAGCTATATTATTGTTGCCACCTGTAGCCTGTCTCCTAAAAATTGTACTGTAAAACAATAATATATGTTCTCTTTATGAATCACTTTATCCTCATCAGGCAAGGATGACAATATTTAGTAAGTACTAGAAAAATATGGCTACAGTAATATCTTTTAACGAGTTGCTGACTGACCATAGACTATAAACGTCCTGGCTGTCCACACCTATCGCTGCAAGGATGTTTTTTTATTTTTTTTTTAAAAAGTTAAAAATAACACTTATTTTATTACATAAAATCAAAGCTTTATATCGTCTGAGAAAAACAAGATAAAATACATGTAGATTAGCAGAGGACAATCTGCTATATAAAACATACAAAAATAAATCCTCTAAAACTATACTAAGGGCTCTTCTTTCTCCCTCTCTCTCCCTCCCTGTTATTTTTCGCTGATTTTCCTAAATAGTTGATGCAAATGACAGTCAGTATAGTCTTCAAGCGATCAACCATTGGAGTATAATGCGAATTTTATTGAACAAATCTCCTAATGATAACAGGTTTTTTTTTAGAAGTAAAAAACTCAAAATGCACTGTTTCAAATTATTATGCACAACAGAGATCAAAACATTTTAAAGGTTGTAAAGAGAACTAAAATGGTAATTTGTTGAATTTGCAGCATCAGGAGGTCATATTTACAGAAATCAAAAGCTCTTTCAATAAAAAAAAACTTAGCAGGCCAAGTTACATGTTAACATAGGACCCCTTCTTTGATATCACCTTCACAATTCTTGCATCCATTGAATTTGTGAGTATTTGGACAGTTTCTGCTTGAATATCTTTGCAGGATGTCAGAATAACCTCCCAGAGCTTCTGTTTTGATGTGAACTGCCTCCCACCCTCATAGATATTTTGCTTGAGGATGCTCCAAAGGTTCTCAATAGGGTTGAGGTCAGGGGAACTTGGGGACCACACCATAAGTTTCTCTCCCTTTATGCCCATAGCAGCCAATGACACAGAGGTATTATTTGCAGCATGAGATGGTGCATTGTCATGCATGAAGATAATTTTGCTACGGAAGGCACAGTTCTTCTTTTTGTACCACGGAAGAAAGTGCTCAGTCATAAACTCTACGTACTTTGCAGAGGTAATTTTCACACCGTCAGGGACCCTAAACGGGCCTACCAGCTCTCTCCCCATGATTCCAGCCCAAAACATGACTCCGCCACCTCCTTGCTGACGTCAAAGCCTTGTTGGGACATGGTAGCCATTCACCAACCATCCACTACTCCATCCATCTGGACCATCCAGGGTTGCACGGCACTCATCAGTAAACAACACGGTTTGAAAATTAGTCTTCATGTATTTCTGAGCCCACTGCAACCGTTTCTGCTTGTGAGCATTGTTTAGGGGTGGCCAAATAATAGCTTTATGCACACTTGCAAACCTCTGGAGGATCCTACACCTTGAGGTTCGCAGGACTCCAGAGGCACCAGCGGCTTCAAATACCTCTTTGCTGCTTTGCAATGGCATTTTAGCAGCTGCTCTACTAATCCTATTAATTTGTCTGGCAGAAACCTTCCTCATTATGCCTTTATCTGAACGAACCCGTCTGTGCTCTGAATCAGCCACAAATCTTTTCACAGTACGATGATCACGCTTCAGTTTTCTTGAAATATCCAATGTTTTCATACCTTGTCCAAGGTATTGCACTATTTAACGCTTTTCGGCAGCAGAGAGATCCTTTTTCTTTCCCATATTTCTTGAAACCTGTGGCCTGCTTTATAATGTGGAACGTCCTTCTTAAGTAGTTTTCCTTTGATTGGGCACACCTGGCAAACTAATTATCACAGGTGTCTGAGATTGATTACAATGATCCAAAGAGCCCTAAGACACAATACCATCTGTGAGTTTAATTGAAAAAACAATAATTAAATGTTTATGACACTTAAATCCAATGTGCATGATAATTTGGAACACGGTGTGTATATATATATATATATATATATATATATATATATATGTAGTCCAAAGAAATGTCAGCCGCACAGCCCCAATAGAATGTGAGTGCAAGCCCGCCTGGGTCACGACAATAAGACCCAAAAACCAGTAGATCCAAAGAATCAGGCAGCACTCCAAGGTGTATGCAAAAAAAGTGGTGGTGTTTTAATGGTCCATAAGTCCAACGTTTCATCTCAACACAAGAGTCTTCCTCAAGACATGTCATGTCAAGTCAGGACGGATATGCTGCATAAAAGTACAAATAAAAGTACACAGCGTATCCATTTTGGAAAACCGCAGGGAATTTCACCTGAGAAACCGCACCAAATTGTACAACGACCGGAGGTACGTATTAGCTTTTATATTAATTTGAACGTTTCCGCCGCAAAAACGCAATACATAGCTCTTTGTTGCAAGTTTTAACTCCCTATTGAATTTAATGAGGAAAATCCGCAATAGAGAAGCAGCGATTCCACAGCATAAATTTACATGCTGCGGATTAAAATAACGCAGCACAGGTCACTTTATGAATGGTTTTTCAGCAGATTTTTTCTGCTGTGTATGGATGAGATTTGTTCAAATCTCTCCCACACTGCTGCTTATGTACTATGCTGTGGATTTTCGGCAATGAAATCCATTGCGGAAAATCCACAGTCTTTATGCCCAGTGTATTCCCACGCTAAAACGTGAAAATATGCCTGGTCAGGAAAGGGTTTGCTAATCAAAACTTGTTTCATTGATTCATAGTTTAACAACCTTAAAGGGGTATTTTCAGTTTCTGCAAATAAACCATATTGTAATGAAGATTTATGCAGTTTTCCAATATACTTTCTGTATCAATTCCTTAAGTTTTTCAAGATCTCTGCTTGCAGTGACTTAATGGGAGCCTTTATGTCACATGGATACGATGCGTATTACGTGCAAATTTGCCGTACAGATTTTCCTGAGGCAAATCCACAGTGTAATACAATACCAGCAAAGTAAATGAGACTACAAGTAATTTCATCTACGTGTTGCAGAATCTTTCCGTACATAAATTGATCTGCGGTGCGGATTTAAAAATCCACAGTTTATCTTGCGTTTCTGTCTCAGAATTGTATCTGACAAGTTTATAAAAATGTAACTGATTTTCAGTCGCAGAGATTTCTGCAATAAAATTTGCCATGTGTGACTGCACCCTGGATATCCTGTTCCCACACATAGGATACGCTGTGGATTTTCTGCAACTGAAAATCTGCAGTGGAATCTAAAAAAACACAGATTAATCTGTCACAGAAATTTGCAGCAAATAGTGTGTTTTTGCTGAGCACGTTACTGCAGAAACTATGCGTTTTTTTGATTTAGTGTTAAATATTGAATAATTTATATATGTGCACCTGCAAATTTGAAGCAGTTTTTACTGCGTTTCCGCTGAGTAAACACCATAAAAACCACAACAAAACAAATCTGTTGCAGAATTTATGCTTCCAATTGAAGTCTATTGGCCAAACACGCAGCATCTTCGCACAGAACCCGCTGCATGTCAGTTAAAAGTCGCATCGCAGAACACTCCCCCCCCCCTTTTTGTGTTTTTTTTACGCAGCACATTTCCATTGTGGAAATTCTGCAGCATTTACTCTACGTGGGAACCTTGTTGTCTACTTGCAGTGGATAAGGGTCTGTTCACATCAGCGTTGTGTTTTCGTTGAGTGGTTCCGTCTGAGCTTTCCGTCGCGGGAACCCCTCAACGGAAAGGCAAACGGAAACCATAGCTTCCGTTTGCATCACCATTGATCTCAATGGTGACGGATACTTTGCCAATGGTTTCCGTTTGTCACCGTTGTAAAAGGGTTTTGTTGTTTTGACGGAATCAATAGCGCAGTCGACTGCGCTATTGAATCTTTCAAAACAAAAGGAAGCCTTACACAACGGTGACAAACAGAACCCATAAACAACTGAAGCATTATCCTTAAAATCAATGGTAATTCAAATGGAAAACTATGGTTTCCGCCATTAGCCCAACAAATAAAAAAGTTATAGCTGTTTAACTAACAGGTGCTAAAAATGGCTAAACGGCGTCTGGTCCTGAAGGCTCAAAATAGACTGGTCCTGAACCGGTTAAAGGCCCTTTTACATGGGCCAATTTTTGGGTGAACGAGCTTTTATCTGAGCACTCTTATTCCCGACCATTGCCCTGTGTAAACGCTCATTCATCGCGGTTTTAATCTTTTATGCGGCTTAAAAAATGTTCGCTAGTTGGTAGCACATCTCCCTGTTTACATGGGTAGATGTCCTGCCGACCTGGCTGCCAATGAGCTTGTTCGTTTGTTCGTTCTGTTTACATGGAACAATGACAGTGAGTAAGGGGACGAACGATTGCTAATACCCATACTAATGCTAATTGTCCCAAGAAATTTGCATCTTGTCGGCAGCAATTCCCATGTCCTGCCGAAAAACTACCATTTTTTGGCCCGCCTAATGGATACAATCAGCCATCGAACGTGTGTTTGCTCATTCGTTGGCTGATCGCTGCACTTGTACATGGGCCAATGCATTGCTCCATGTAAATCTGACCATGTGAAAGGACCCCTAGATTTTTGTGTTGCCATACTGTATCAAATAATAGAAAGGAGTGGTAAATTATTTATTAACAGGCAATAAAAGCTTCTTTCCAATCATATTGGCTGTGTCACACTAGATTTGTTTAAATGAATAATCTCATTGTCTTGGGTGAGATTGGCTGCTGAAAACAAGTGTGGTTTACCGAGAATGCACTGCAATGAGTGCACAGACTAGTATCATTCCCGGCTTAAATCATCTGCTGTATCATAATGCAGAGTGTCAGTTTGGACAATACATTTTTACTAGAAGTGTCCCACAGCAATAAGCTGATTAGTGTCTCACCGCCGGGGATCGACTGTACTCTGTGGGAGAAGCTGGCAGCAAGTGTTCAGGTGTTTTCCCTGCAGTGCCACCACAGGAGAAATGAAGCATTACAGTTCCCTTTCAATAATGGACAGTCTGTGCTGTGTTCCCCAGATCAATAGACTCTCTTTTCAGGCACTCTACGCTCTGGCTAACAGATGAGTGCCCTGAACTCAGAATTCCCTAACAAGTCATTTAAAAATGGGTTTTCTAAACTGGACGACACCATTAAAGGGGTTTTCCCATCAGGGTCATTTATGACATATCCACAGGATTATGTAATAAATGTCAGATAGATGCGGGTCCCACTTCTGGGACCCTCAGCTATCTCTAGAACGAAGACCCCTAAACTCCGTTCTACCTCTCTGTTGCGGCTGAAGCGTGTAATTTCCGACCACGAAGAAGAAAACTGTGTAAGCTCACTAAGCTACGCTGTTTCCGTAAGTCCCATAGAACTGAATGGTAGTTACAGATACAGTGTTTTCAGGGGCGTAACTAGGAAACACTGGGCCCCATAGCAAACTTTTGACTGG
Organism: Rhinoderma darwinii; assembly: GCF_050947455.1. NCBI lineage: Eukaryota > Metazoa > Chordata > Amphibia > Anura > Rhinodermatidae > Rhinoderma > Rhinoderma darwinii. The sequence goes on along the minus strand of NC_134689.1, from coordinate 217,449,884 downwards.
GCCCCACTCCCCTGGATGCCACACACAGCCCACCCTTGTAGATAGTCGCCCCCTGTAAATAGTGCCATACAGCCCCCTCCTGCAGACAGTGCTATAGAGCCCCCCCTTTAGACAGTGCTATACAGCCCCCTGTAGACAGTGCTATACAGAGCCCCCTGTAGACAGGGCTATTCAGCCTCCCCATACAGTGCTATACAGCCCCCCCCCTGTAGACCGTGCTATACTTTCAAGTATCACAAAGAGGGACAATCGATGCGGCGCGCAGTGTCACATTTTTTTATTTTAAGCCACGCCTCTAATCCCACCCAATCCCCGCCCATAAACATCCGCTTCAGCCCACACAGTATCATGCTCCCATAGTGCCCCCCCACACAGTATAATGCCACCATACAGTATAATGCCTCCATACAGTATAATGCCCATACAGATGCCCCATACAGTATAATGCCCACACAGATGCCCCATACAGTATAATGCCCACACAGATGCCCCATACAGTATAATGCCCACACAGATGCCACATACAGTATAATGCCCACACAGATGCCCCCATGCAGCATAATACCCCGATAGCTGCCCCACAGTATAATGCTCCCCATAGCTGTCCCACACAGTATAATGCCCCCCATAGCTGCCCCCACACAGTATAATGCCTCCAATAGCTGCCCCACACAATATAATGCCTCCCATATCTGCCCCACACAATATAATGCCTCCCATTGCTGCCCCCACACAGTATAATGCCTCTCATAGCTGCGCACACAGTATATTGCCCCCATAGCAGCCCCCACAGTATAATGCCCCACACAGTATAATGCGCCCCATAGCTGTCCCCACAGTATAAGGCCACCCATAGCTGTCTCCACAGTATAATTCCCACATAGCTTCTCCCACAGTATAATGCCCCCACAGTATAATGCCCCCCATAGCTGCCCCCCATAGCTGCCCCCCACAATATAATGCCCCATAGCTTCCCCCACAGTATAATGCCCCAATAGCTTTCCCCACAGTATAATGCCCTCATACAGTATAATGCCCCCATAGCTGTCCCCACAGTATAATGCCCCCATACAGTATAATTCCCCCACAGTATAATGCCCCCCATACAGTATAATGCAGAATTATCTAAGGCCAATGAATGTTGTTTTCTTTTATATTCAGTTTTATCAAAAGTTAATAGTAGGACATCTTTTGATAGCAGAAAAGTGGCACTCTTGCACCAGCAACAGTGCTGTATACTACAATATTAATACTATCAATTATGACACCTCCAACAAATGTGCTTTCTGTTTTTTTCTTACCAGGGCATTGCTAGGAGTCTACAATAGTTAACAAAGTTATCATCCAGCTATGTCAGTTAAAAAATAAGTACATTCATGACAGATTAGAGCTGTCATACAGGCTTCCCTCCATTTTCATATGTCAAGCAGAAATATCATTAATTACTTTAGTAACCTATTGCTGATGGCACCATTTCTGTTGAATTGCAGGAGAAAGAAAAAAGTCATATAAATGACACTCTTACACATGATCCACAGTTTTTCTTAAGGCTTGGTTCGCTAGTTGCTGCATTGTGCTGCGTGGTAAATCTGCACGTGTTTTACCGCTAATTGATGTAATTCTGCGATTTGGTTATTGGCTGCAAAGTTTTTACAGGTGAAACATAATATACAGATGTGTTTTACCTGTAAAAAACACAGGGTCAATAACCACATTGCAAAACCATGTGCGGCACACTGCCTAAAAGAGTGTGATGTGTTAATTACAAAGCAACTTATTATGGAAATAGTCAATTGACCACATTTAGTAAGACTGAAGTATTTTACACCAGTCAAAGTGGAGGAGACACCAAACCTACAAAACGTCCTCATAACATGACACAGGACTTTGCCGGAATTTAACAACCTACAAAAATAAAGGAGCAACTTCGTCCAAAGTAAAAAAAAAATGGCTTTATTTATCCAAAAAAATCACAGTAATATATCAGCCCAGCACTATATGGAGATAACGGGGAAATAGGCCCCTCAGACACAAAGTGAAAACAGATGCATGAGACATAAGATGCGGGCAATAGGTCCAGTAAGGGATTCTAGTGGTGGTGCTCTGTGCTAAAGGGTCTCAAGGGGACAATGCAATATTGATGTTACACAAAACCCAAACACAAGAGAAACTAGAGAAAAAGATACAAGATATCATGCCTCTCATCAAACATAGGTATTCAATAGTCAGAGATACATTCAATAATAATATAGATGGATATGACACCATTATTACAGTCCATACCCAAAATATAAGCAATATCGATAGTTTCATCAGACGGCTAATTGTGTTTAAAAAGTGGGGGGTATAAAAAATACTTACACCATCTGAAGATGAATGACACCTGTAGATTACGTCCGTCTAGCTCATGTCCGGTACAGGTACTTCTGCGACTTGGAGAGAAGGCACTTGTGAAGGAGATAGTTGGAGTAATTTGCACTAAATTTATTAATAAATACATGCCTCTAAAAGGGGTATTCTCAGAATCAACAACCCCCACTGATTGTGAGAACGGAGATCTCAAATTCCCAGATCCTTCTCATTGCACCCCCTGCAGTGAGGAGGAACTTAAATGTCCATTGCCCAATGTCTATGGGATTAACGAAAACAGACGAGCGCTTTACTTGTCTGTGTCCATCCACTGCTCCATTAAATGTCCTCCTCACTTTGGTTGAGTAGTGAGGAGGAGCAGGGGCTTTGGGAACCCCGCTTTTTTTTTTTTACAGTGTACCTAGTGAACATGTAACGTAAGTATCCATGGTGACCAAAGCTCCAAAAAATTTTCATGGGACTTTAAGTCCCAACTGGAAAGTTCCTCAAGTCGATATATTTGTTTTACTTTATTAACTCACATAGTGATCTCAGTAGGATCTTATTATAGAGGCTCTGTTACCAGTTTATAACTGCCCTATCTTCTACCTAATCTAATAGGCGGTTTTTGGTAGATAAGTAATGTATTAATTTTTTTTTTATTTTTGACAAAGTTATGAGCATTTTAAGTGTTATTCAAATTTGTTCTTAATGACCAAGTGGGCGTTTCTTTACTTTTCACCAAGTGGGCTTTGTAAGGAGAAGTGTATGATGCTGACAAATCAGTGTCATACACTTCTCTTCATTCATGTTCAGCTGTACTCACAGCACAGCATGATCTCGCAAGATCACGCTATGCTGTCACTTACTCCCACATTAACTTTACCGGAGTGTCAGGAGAATGACAAGCTGGCTGGAGGCGATGTCTTTTCATACTCCCGACACTCCGGTAAAGTTACTGTGGGAGTAAGTGACAGCATAGCGTAATCTCGCGAGATCACGCTGTTCTGTGAGTACAGCTGAACATGAATGAAGAGAAGTGTATGACGCTGATTGGTCGGCGTCATACACTTCTCTTTACAACGCCCACTTGGTGAAAAGTAATAAAACGCCCAGTTGGTCATTAAGAACAAATTTGCATAACACTTAAAATGCTCATAACTTTGTAACAATAAACGTTTAAAAAATAAATAAATCAAACAACACATTACTTATCTACATTAAAGCGCCTATTAGATTAGGTAGAAGATAGGGCAGTTATAAACTGGTAACAGAGCCAATTTAAGCCAGCACTGTGGGATAAGTAGCTTAGCTGACATAATTAAGACTGTTGGTAGGTTATCCTCGAAAAGATGGCCATCCAGAGCTGGCAAGTTTAATAGTATCAGAGTTGGTGTGAGAAAAATATTAGTGGTGCAAATTTGGTTCAAGTAGGTTTCTATAGATAATTAAAACTGGGATATGTTGGGACAGTTCAACCAGTTGTGGAAAAGGGCACCAGGGGATCAATTTTGCACATTTTGACCCCACAGACCAAAAATCAAATCTATTCTGTAGATTTGTGGCATAAACTTGCATTATATCCCATTATTAGTTAATAAATGGGGCATAAAAAAACCTCTCCTTGAAGATCATGCCCACTTTTCGAGCCACTTTTCGAGCCACTTTTCAAATTTGACAGGGAGAAAAGTTGCACACTGTGATGTTACCATATGACTTTTTAAAAGTCACACTTTATATCAAAAACTTGCATAAACAGTTTGATAAATGTGTGTCAATGTGTTGTCTAGTAGACTACTGTTGCACTATGCTACTTCTAAAATGCAGTATCACTGTTGTAAAACTCACTAAAAAGCACCTTATACCCGCTGTTAATATGTAGTTTATTTAATATATTGATTTTAGCTCATTTGCAAGAAGGGTGCAAATAATTCTGGAATTGACTATATATCTGGACATATATATTGCAATTGCTGTTGTAAAAGAATACTTATTTTGTACCGGGTGTACCAGCAATGGAGAGGACAGGGCATCCAGACATCTGTTTATGTATTCTGTTGCAGTTAAGCCTCTTTAATCCAGGTTTTGTGGGCAGAGACTGTATATACTGGTAGTATTGGACGTTTGACCCTAACTCAACTTAATTTTGTGAATTGTTATGTATTGGATTATGAAGGTGCAGTTTATAAACACAAATCCAAATCCTTGAAATGTGGTTCCTTCCCAGTCTCAGAATTAAAAGGCATCACATATTATTGTGTTAGAAGATCAAATGTTATCATTTATGTATTACATCTACCTAGAACAGATCGTTGCAGTGATTTGTTACTAGTTGTATGCGGCCTTGAGTCAGCATACCAACACAAAACGCAATGTGATTTTTTTTTTTGTAATAATGGGTGATGGTAAATGTTCTTAAAATGGGTTAGTAAATAAGGACCAGTAGTAAATGTTGAAACTGCTAGCTGATAACTGACTTGTACATGGATCAGTGATACAGTCCTGATTTTGTAAGTTTGCCCACTGTCAAAGACATGAACAGTCTAGAATTTTTAGGCTAGGTTAATTTTACCAGTGAGAGATAGATTATATTTAAAAAAAAAAACAGAAAATCACATTGTCAAAATTATATATATTTATTTGCATTGTGCACAGAGAAATAAGTATTTGATCCCTTTGGCAAACAAGACTTAATACTTGTTGGCAAAACCCTTGTTGGCAAGCACAGCAGTCAGATGTTTTTTGTAGTTGATGATGAGGTTTGCACACATGTTAGATGGAATTTTGGCCCGCTCCTCTTTGCAGATCATCTGTAAATCATTAAGATTTCGAGGCTGTCGCTTGGCAACTCGGATCTTCAGCTCCCTCTATAAGTTTTCGATGGGATTAAGGTCTGGAGACTGGCTAGACCACTCCATGACCTTAATGTGCTTCTTTTTGAGCCACTCCTTTGTTGCCTTGGCTGTATGTTTCGGTTCATTGTCGTGCTGGAAGACCCAGCCACGAGCCATTTTTAATGTCCTGGTGGAGGGAAGGAGGTTGTCACTCAGGATTTGACAGTACATGGCTCCATCCATTCTCCCATTGATGCGGTGAAGTAGTCCTGTGCTCTTAGCAGAGAAACACCCCCAAAACATAATGTTTCCACCTCCATGCTTGACAGTGGGGACGGTGTTCTTTGGGTCATAGGCAGCATTTCTCTTCCTCCAAACATGGCGAGTAGAGTTAATGCCAAAGAGCTCAATTTTAGTCTCATCTGACCACAGAACCTTCTCCAAATTACTCTCAGAATCATCCAGATGTTCATTTGCAAACTTCAGACGGGCCTGTACATGTGCCTTCTTGAGCAGGGGGACCTTGCGGGCACTGCAGGATTTTAATCCATTACGGCGTAATGTGTTACCAATGGTTTTCTTGGTGACTGTGGTCCCAGCTGCCTTGAGATCATTAAAAAGTTCCCCCCGTGTAGTTTTCGGCTGAGCTCTCACCTTCCTCAGGATCAAGGATACCCCAGGAGGTGAGATTTTGCATGGAGCCCCAGATCGATGTCGATTGACAGTCATTTTGTATGTCTTCCATTTTCTTACTATTGCACCAACAGTTGTCTCCTTCTCACCCAGCGTCTTACTTATGGTTTTGTAGCCCATTCCAGCCTTGTGCAGGTCTATGATCTTGTCCCTGACATCCTTAGAAAGCTCTTTGGTCTTGCCTATGTTGTAGAGGTTAGAGTCAGACTGATTAATTGAGTCTGTGGACAGGAGTCTTTTATACAGTTGACCATTTAAGACAGCTGTCTTTAATGCAGGCACCAAGTTGATTTGGAGCGTGTAACTGGTCTGGAGGAGGCTGAACTCTTAATGGTTGGTAGGGGATCAAATACTTATTTCTCTGTGCACAATGCAAATAAATATATATAATTTTGACAATGTGATTTTCTTTTTTTTTCTTTTTTTATATATAATCTATCTCTCACTGGTAAAATTAACCTAGCCTAAAAATTCTAGACTGTTCATGTCTTTGACAGTGGGCAAACTTACAAAATCAGCAAGGGATCAAATACTTATTTCCTTCACTGTATATATATATATATATATATATATATATATATATATATATATATATATACATATACAGGGTTGGCTTTAGGTTTATGTGGGCCATTGGGCGACACAAACTTAATGGGCCCCTTTGCGGGGGAACTCACAGCGGCAGTAAAATGGTAGAAAACTTCACTTTATGCCCCCATATAGAAGTTACGCCCCCGGTTTGTACCCGCATAAATTTAGTGCTCTCTGTAGATAGTGCCACAATGCCCCCTATAGATTGTGCCACACAGCCCCCTTGTAGGTAGTGCCACACAGCCCCCCCATAGGTAGTGCCACACAGCCCCACTCGTATTCAGTGCTACACAGCCCCCCTCGTAGGTAGTGCCACACAGCCCCCCTCATAGCTAGTGTCACACAGCCACTCTCCCAGGTAGTGCCACACAGCCCCCCCTGGTAGTGCCACAGAGCCCCCTCCCTGGTAGTGCCACAGAGCCCCCCTTCCTGGTAGTGCTACACAACCACCCTCCCTGGTAGTTGCACACAGCCCCCTCCCAGCTAGTGCCACACAGCCCCTCTCCCTGGTAGTGCCACGCAGCTCCCCTCCCTGTAAGTAGAGCCTTTGGAGCTCCCTCTAGTAGTGGAATTACCCAGCCAGAGCGTCGGCAACGCTCTGGCTGGGGATACCACTCTTGGAAGGGCCATGATGACGACGTCAGCACTCGGAGGCCGAGTTGACCCCACCAAGGATAGTGGGCCCCGCCACTTGCCCGAGTTTGCTAGGTGTTGACGCCAGCCCTTTATATACATATAAAATAAGCAAATGTAAATAACCTTGATTATAAATATCCTGCTTTTTTGTGTATACGGTTCCTATGGAAACCTATGTGTCTCCATAGTTACAGACTACAAAGAAACCCTGTGTGAAGCCTGTTCCTGCAGTCATGTGTTACTCCCCTACTTCTGACCCCTGACTGCGGGATCACACTACCCACCCTTCACCCTGTAATAGGCCTCATTGGCTGCTATGGGCAACATCCCTAATTGTGCCAATATTAGATCCTCATTGTAGCATCGCATTAATAATTTTCCTATGTTCATCAGTAATGGGCATTTAATATAACTATTATTCAAAGAGGCAGCAAACGGAAAATACACTACTACTTGGATGGATATTCCCTGTATATCTTCATTCTTAAGGATGTGTATATCTTCTGGGGGATGAGGCTTTTGATTTCCCTGTCCTTAACGTTTGTGGTTGTCACGGCAACACCTAGCAACCCCCCTCAGACACACGCAGGCTGTCTAAAGTAGACACGTATTTTATATTAGCAAGACAGATCTCCAGAAGGTTTCCCATATTGTAATTCTCAAAGACAGGCTTTACTTTTTAAAACAATCGTTTCAATCCACTCACTGCCTCATGAAATGAAATCCAGTTATATAAATACATTTCATTTTCTGCAGTTACTTAGATTGCTGACCTTTATGTTACACAGAGGCCTCATAACACTTCAAGACAAATGGCAACTAGATATGCGCAGAGATTCAGAGATTTGAAACCTGCTTTTTATATGCATGGTGTGTTAGTCTAGCAACTGTAATGATAGTTAATTGTGAATAACCATAACTACCGAAGAAGGCTCATTCGGGGAAATATATTAAGACTGGCGTGTTGAAAGCGCCAGAAAATGTACCAATTATTTTAATTTGTGCAGACCTCTTAGTATATTTGACGCACTTTTCGCTGTTCGTGCGACAGAAAGGCAAACTATTAATTTAACTTTCATGGTGAACGCCGTAGGGAAAGAAAAATTCACCACACTCAACAGCTCCATCAACGGAAAATGTAAAAGTTATGGTTATCAGAATATGGCAACATAAAACAATCCTTTTTCAGCAAATTGTTTTTATTTTGGAAAAGTAGTGAAAAAAACCACCAAATTTGGTATCACTGCACATGAACGTGGTAAAAGCAGAACCCAAAAAATCATGTCGGAATGTGGGATGCAAAGCAACTCACTTTCATGTGTACTATTGTGCCTGTAGTCTTGGGGTATGTTCACACGGCTTATTTTCGGCTGTTTTTCAGGCCGTAAACGGCAGAAAAATCGGAAGCAGAGCTCCTCCAAACATCTGCCCATTGATTGCAATGGGAAAACTGTGTTCTGTTCCGAAGGGCTGTTTTTTTACGCGCCCTTTTTGAAAAACGGCAGCGTAAAAAACGGCCACGAAAAAGAAGTGCATGTCACTTCTTGAGCCGTTTTTGGAGCCGTTTTTCATTTACTCTATTGAAAAAGCGCTCCAAAAACGGCTGTAAAAAATACAGCGAAAGTTGCGAGTTGCTCAAAAAACTTCTAAAAATCAGGAGCTGTTTTCCCTTGAAAATAGCTCCGTATTTTCAGACGTTTTTGAGTTTGTGTGTGAACATGCCCTAACAGATCGCCTTCAGCTTCAGTAGGGGGTTCCAGGACTTGCTTAGTAGGCTAAATGTGTCCGATTAGTCATTTTAAAGCAAATATACAAATCCAGACCAGACCGGGATTTCACTCTGGCAGGCCTACCCTACTGGCATAAGCCAGAATTGTCATATTTTCAGTCTGGTCCTTTAAAAAATTCAAAAGAAACAAAAAACAATATGCAACCTATAGGCATAAAACTTGTTTCCTCTAGGCCTGTTCACATGTTGCGTAAGTATTGTGGATTTTCCACAACGGAATT